>NC_050570.1:22500-657500 GCF_013265735.2 Oncorhynchus mykiss | reverse complement strand
AACATCTTTCTTCAGACACCCACATACAGGTCCAAAATCACTGTTACGGGTATCGTCTCATGCAAGACAAAGGAAATCTCCTCAGCTGTTCATGTGGGAAAGCCTACGTAAGACAAACACAAATACATTTAAAACAATGCATTGCTGAACACAGCTCAATCAGGTGTAAGAACACTGACTATCCAGTAGCAGCTCACTTCTCCTCCCTCAAAAACACAGCCATTGAGCATGTTGCTCTACCAAGGACAGGTAACATCGAGATCCTACTACTAGACCTCCCCAAAAGATGGCCGACCTCACTTCTAGTCCTTAGGAAACTTTGCAGTGTTTTGTTATGTATTACTTACTCTGTTAACCCAGAAAATCTGAAGTGTTATTACATACAGCCGAGAAGAACTATTGGATATCCGAGCGACGTCAACTTACCAGCACTGCGACCAGGAATACGACTTTGCCGAAGCGGATCCTTTGTCCAAACCACCCAGGGCATTTGAACTGCTTCCAGAGGCTGACCCAAAGCAACGTCGCTGCAGAAGAGGGAGACGGAGCGGCCTTCTGGTCAGACTTTGGAGGCGCGCACACCACCCACTACTTCCGAGTATATTACTCGCTAATGTCCAGTCTCTAGATAATAAGGTAGATGAAATTAGGGCCAGGGTTGCTTTCCAGAGAGACATCAGGGATTGTATTATTTTCTGTTTCATGGAAACATGGCTCTGGAGACATGCTGTCGGAGTCGGTACAGCCACCGGGATTCTTTGTGATTCGCGCCGACAGAAATAAACATCTCTCCGGAAAGAAGAAGGGCGGGGGTGTATGTTTCATGATTAACGACTCATGGTGTAATTGTGGTGTAATTGTAACAACATACAACTCAAGTTGACCTCTTGTTCACCTGACCTAGAATACCTCAATCAAATGCCGACTGTATTATCCCCCAAGAGAATTCTCGTTGGTTATTGTCACAGCCGTGTATATCCCTCAAGCCGATAACACAACGGCCCTCAAGGAACTTCCCTGGTCTCTATGTATGTAAACTGGAAACCATATATCTTGAGGGTGCATTTATTGTAGCTGGGGATTTTAACAAAGCAAATTAGAGAACAAGGCTACCTAAATTCTATCAGCATATTGATTGTAGCACTCACGCAGGCAAAACACAGGATCACTGCTACTCTAACTTCCGTGATGCATACAAGGCCCTCCTTTCGGCAAATCTGACCACGACTCCATTTTGCACCTCCATTCCTATAGGCAGAAACTCTAACCCTGGTCTGACCAATCGGAATCCACGCTTCAAGATTGTTTTGATCATGTGGACTGGGACATGTTCCGGGTAGCCTCAGAGAATAATATTGATTTATAAGCTGATTCGGTGAGTGAGTTTATAAGTAACACTGAAACATGCATAAGAGCGCCAGCTGTTCCAGACGACTGTGTGATCACACTCTCCATAACTGTTGTGGCTAAGACCTTTAAACATGTCAACATTCACAAGGCCGCAGGACATACGGATTACCAGGACGTGTATTGGAAGCATGTGCTGACCTACTGGCAAGTGTCTTCACTGACATTTTCAACCTCTCCCTGTCCGAGTCTGTAATACCAACATGTTTCAAGCAGACCACCATAGTCCCTGTGCCCAAGAACACTAAGGTAACCTGTCCAAATGACTACTGACACGTAGCACTCACATCTGTATCCATTAAGTGCTTTGAAAGTCTGGTCATGGCTCACAACACCATTATTCCAGAAACCGTAGAGCCACTACAATTTGCTTACAGTTCCACAGATGATGCAATCTCTATTGCACTCCACACTGCCCTTTCACACCTGGAACAAAGGAACACATATGTGAGAATGCTATTCATTGACTACAGCTCAGCGTTCACCACCATAGTGCCCTCGAAGCTCATCAATAAGCTAAGGACCCTGGGACTAAACACCACCCTTTGCAACTGGATCCTGGACTTCCTGATGGGCCGCCCCCCAGGTGGTAAGGTTAAGAAATACAGTCATGGCCAAAAGTTTTGAGAATGACACAAATATAAATTTTCACATAGTCTGTTGCCTCAGTTGGTATGATGGCAATTTGCATATTTGCATATACTCCAGAATGTTATGAAGAGTGATCAGATGAATTGCAGTTAATTACAAAGTCCCTCTTTGCCAATTAAATGAACTGAATCCCTACGAAACATTTCCACTGCATTTCAGCCCTGCCACAAAAGGACCAGCTGACATCATGTCAGTGATTCTCTCGTTATCACAGGTCGAGGACAAGGCTGGCGATCACTGTGTCATGCTGTTTGAGTTTGAATAACAGACTGGAAGCTTCAAAAGGAGGGTGGTGCTTGGAATCATTGTTCTTCCCCTGTCAACCATGGTTACCTGCAAGGAAACGCGTGCCGTCATCATTGCTTTCCTCAAAAAAGGTTTCACAGGCAAGGATATTGCTGCCAGTAAGATTGCACCTAAATCAACCATTTATTGGATCATCAAGAACTTCAAGGAGAGCACTTCAATTGTTGTGAAGAAAGCTTCAGGGCGCCCGAGAAAGTCCAGAAAGCGCCAGACCGTCTCCTAAAGTTGATTCAGCTGCAGGATCGGGGCACCACCAGTACAGAGCTTGCTCAGGAATGGCAGCAAGCAGGTGTGAGTGCATCTGCACGCACAGTGAGGTGAATACTTTTGGAGGATGGCCTGGTGTCAAGAAGGGCAGCAAAGAAGACTCTTCTCTCCAGAGAAAACATCAGGGACAGACTGATATTCTGCAAAAGTTACAGGAATTGGATTGCTGAGGAATCCCCTTTTTCTGATGAATCCCCTTTCCGATTGTTTGGGGCATCCGGAAAAAAGTTTGTCTGGAGATGACAAGGTGAGCGCTACCATCAGTCCTGTCTCATGCCAACAGTAAAGCATCCTGAGACCATTCATGTGTGGGGTTGCTTCTCAGCCAAGGGAGTGGCCTCACTCACAATTTTGCCTAAGAACACATCCATGAATAAAGAATGGTACCAACACATACTCCGAGAGCAAATTCTCCCAACCATCCAGGAACAGTTTGGTGATTAACAATGCCTTTTCCAGCATGATGGAGCACCTTGTCATAAGGCAAAGGTGATAACTAAGTGGCTCGGGGAACAAAACATTGATATTTTGGGTCCGTGGCCAGGAAACTCCCCTGACCTTAATCCCATTGAGAACTTGTGGTCAATCCTCAAGAAGTTGGTGGACAAACAAAAACCCACAAATTCTGACAAACCCCAAGCATTGATTATGCAAGAATGGGCTGCCATCAGTCAGGATGTGGCCCAGAAGTTAATTGACAGCATGCCAGGGTGGATTGCAAAGGTCTTGAAAAAGAAGGGTCAACACGACAAAAATTGACTCTGCATCAACTTCATGTAATTGTCAATAAAAGCCTTTGACACTTATGAAATGCTTGTAATTATACTTCAGTATTCCATAGTAACATCTGACAAAAATATCTAAAGACACTGAAGCAGCAAACTTTGTGGAAATTAATAATTGTGTCATTCTCAAAACATTTGGCCACGACTTTACATTCAACACGGGTTCCCTCAGGGGTGCGTGCTCAGTCCCCTCCTGTACTCCCTGTTCACTCATGACTTCATGGCCAGGCACGACTCCAACACCATCATCAAGAGAGACCTGGCTTTGTGGTGTCAGGACAACAATCTTTCTCTCTACGTGATCAAGACAAAGGAGATGATTGTAGACTACAGGAAAAGAAGGACCGAGCACGCCCCCATTCTCATCGATGGTGCTGTAGTGGAGCAGGTTGAGCGCTTCAATTTCTCTGTCCACATCGCCAACAAACTTTCATGGTCCAAACACACTAAGACAGTCATGAAGGGGAAACGGCAAAGCCTATTCCCCTTCAGGAGACTGAATAGATTTGGCATGGGTCCTCAGATCCTCAATGTTCTACAGCTGTGACATCGTGATAATCCTGACTGGTTGCTTCACTACCTGGTATGGCAATTGCTCTTCCTCTGACCGCAAGGCACTACAGAGGGTAGTGCATATGGCCCAGTATATCACTGGGGCCAAGCTTCCTGCCATCCAGGACCTCTTTACCAGGTGGTGTCAGAGGAAGGCTCTAACAATTGTCAGACTCGAGCCACCCTAGTCATAGACTGTTCCCTCTGCTACCACACGACAAGCGGTACCGGAGTGCAAAAGGCTTCATAACAGCTTCTACCCCCCCCAATCCATAAGACTCCTGAAAAGCTAATCAAAGGGCTACCCAGACTATTTGCATTGCCCCCGCCCCTCCCCCGTATTTTCCGCTGCTGCTACTCTGTTTATCTATGCATAGTCACTTTAATCACTCTACATGTACATATCACCTCGACTAACCGGTGCCCCCGCACATGGACTCTGTACCGATACTCCCTGTATATAGCCTCCACATGGACTCTGTACCGTAATACCCTGTATATAGCCTCCACATTGACTCTGTATCGGTACCCCCTGTATATAGCCTCCACATGGACTCTGTACCGGTACCCCCTGTATATAGCCTCCACATGGACTCTGTACCGTAATACCCTGTATATAGCCTCCACATGGACTCTGTACCGGTACCCCCTGTATATAGCCTCCACATGGACTCTGTACCGTAATACCCTGTATATAGCCTCCACATTGACTCTGTACCGTAATACCCTGTATATAGCTTCCACATTGACTCTGTACCGTAATACCCTGTATATAGCCTCCACATGGACTCTGTACCGGTACCCCCTGTATATAGCCTCCACATGGACTCTGTACCGTAATACCCTGTATATAGCCTCCACATTGACTCTGTACCGTAATACCCTGTATATAGCTTCCACATTGACTCTGTACCGTAATACCCTGTATATAGCCTCCACATGGACTCTGTACCGATACTCCCTGTATAAAGCCTCGCTATTGTTATTTTACAGATGCTGTTTAATTATTTGTTACTTTTATTTCTTGTTTTTTACTTTTATTTTTCTTAAAATTGCATTGTTGGTTAAGGGCTTGAAAGTAAGCATTTCACTAAGGTCTACCTGTTGTATTCATCATTTCACTAAGGTCTACTACACCTGTTGTATTCATCATTTCACTAAGGTCTACCTGTTGTATTCATCATTTCACTAAGGTCTACTACACCTGTTGTATTCATCATTTCACTAAGGTCTACTACACCTGTTGTATTCATCATTTCACTAAGGTCTACTACACCTGTTGTATTCATCATTTCACTAAGGTCTACTACATCTGTTGTATTCAGCATTTCACTAAGGTCTACTACATCTGTTGTATTCAGCATTTCACTGTGAGGTCTACTACACCTGTTGTATTCAGCATTTCACTAAGGTCTACTACACCTGTTGTATTCAGCATTTCACTAAGGTCTACTACACCTGTTGTATTCAGCATTTCACTAAGGTCTACTACACCTGTTGTATTCAGCATTTCACTAAGGTCTACTACACCTGTTGTATTCAGCATTTCACTGTGAGGTCTACTACACCTGTTGTATTCGCCGCATGTGACAAATAAGATTTGATTTGATAACCTGTCTATTGTAATCAGAGTGGAGGATAACTAGTGCTGTTCCAGTGCAGACATCCTCTCTGATTCACACACTAGTTTTATCTTCTTCTTCTCCTCCTCCTTTATATCCCAGAAACCGAGAGAGTCTCCAAGGTGACAGCTGCGCTGCTGAAGTCCCGGACAGGAGAGTTTGATCTGGAATCTATTCTGTTTCTGAAGCTCCGAGGTCTCGGTAAAATCAGATTACATCGTTGTCACCTTGTAATCTAGCCAGAACCAGACGCTAGATAGAAGAGTTTGTTGTCGTCGTACTTTTAGTTCTCTAGAATAGCACAAGTCTCTCCAGCTTCATCTTGGTTGCTTCACATCATGAGCTTGTTGCCAACTTGATATTGTAGCTTCTTTGTAAGCCCTTTCGTTTAACACGTGGTGGGGTGCTATGTGTGTTTTCCAGAATAAGCTGATTGTGAAAGTTTTGTAATAAGAGGGCGTGTCCTATGATTTTCTGTTCTCCAGGGATCTATGATCTAGGCTGTATCGGGGACTGTATAAATCTGGAGAGACTGGATCTGTCTGGTAACAACATCACTAACCTGGCTCCACTCTCTTCTCTGAGACTACTACAGATACTCAATGTGTCAGCCAACAGGATCTCTAACTTAGGTACAGAGTTTTACAATACACAACTGCATGTCAAACTGTCACGGGATGTGTTCGTTCACTGTTCCCATTGTGCTGTTACAATACAGATATAGTACAAGTCAAGTGTGACGGTGTGGAATTGTCAGGTTGGTGGTCCGCTGTGATGGTAATCTTTAAAGATGAAATCCACATTAGGGGAAACAGGGCGACTGGTCGCGCTAACGCCTTTTTGTTTTGTTTACGAACTGAGGTGTTGTAATATCCCAAACGAACATGGCGGTTTCTCCAGTAAGGATTCCAGCTTTAAATGTTTTTATGTTTTGTCTGCTTCCAGAAGACATTTCCTGCTGTGACAGTTTACAGAGCCTAAATGTGGCTGGGAACCTCATATCCAGGTAAATATGTATTTACTATTTACAGTACTGTGAGAACGGTGTAGGCCTGATAAGTGCTGATAATACCAGGCCTAATACCAGACCTAATATCAGTGTAGGTCTAATACCAGTGTAGGTCTAATACCAGGTCTAATACCAGTGTAGGTCTAATACCAGTGTAGGTCTAATACCAGTGTAGGTCTAATACCAGGTCTAAGACCAGTGTAGGTCTAATACCAGGTCTAAGACCAGTGTAGGTCTAATAACAGGTCTAATACCAGTGTAGGTCTAATACCAGTGTAGGTCTAATACCAGTGTAGGTCTAATACCAGTGTAGGTCTAATACCAGTGTAGGTCTAATACCAGGTCTAATACCAGTGTAGGTCTAATACCAGGTCTAATACCAGTGTAGGTCTAATATCAGGTCTAATACCAGTGTAGGTCTAATACCAGTGTAGGTCTAATACCAGGTCTAATAACAGTGTAGGTCTAATACCAGGTATAATACCAGGTCTAATACCAGTGTAGGTCTAATACCAGGTCTGATACCAGGTCTAATACCAGTGTAGGTCTAATACCAGTGTAGGTCTAATACCAGTGTAGGTCTAATACCAGGTCTAATAACAGTGTAGGTCTAATACCAGGTCTAATACAGTGTAGGTCTAATACCAGGTCTGATACCAGTGTAGGTCTAATACCAATGTAGGTCTAATACCAGGTCTAATACCAATGTAGGTCTAATACCAGGTCTAATAACAGGTCTAATACCAATATAGGTCTAATACCAGGTCTAATAACAGGTCTAATACCAGTGTAGGGTAACCAGGTAGGCTAGTTGAGAACAAGTTCTCATTTACAACTGTGACCTGGCCAAGATAAAGCATAGCAGTGTGAACAGACAACAGAGTTACACATGGAGTAAACAATAAACAAGTCGATAACACAGTAGAGAAATAAGAAAAAATATACATTGTGTGCAAAAGGCATGAGGAGGTAGGCGAATAATTACAGTTTAGCAGATTAACACTGGAGTGATAAATGATCAGATGGTCATGTGCAGGTAGAGATACAGGTGTGCAAAAGAGCAGAAACGTAAATAAATAAAAACAGTACGGGGATGAGGTAGGTAAATTGGGTGGGCTATTTACAGATGGACAATGTACAGCTGCAGCGATCGGTTAGCTGCTGAGAAAGAAGATGTTTAAAGTTGGTGAGGGAGATAAGTCTCCAACGATTTTTGCAATTCGTTCCAGTCACAGGCAGCAGAGAACTGGAAGGAAAGGCGGCCAAATGAGGTGTTGGCTTTAGGGATGATCGGTGAGATACACCTGCTGGCGCGAGTGCTACGGGTTGGTGTTGCCATCGTGACCAGTGAACTGAGATAAGGCGGAGCTTTACCTAGCATGGACTTGTAGATGACCTGGATCCAGTGGGTCTGGCGACGAATATGTAGCGAGGGCCAGCCGACTAGAGCATACAGGTCGCAGTGGTGGGTGGTATAAGGTGCTTTAGTAACAAAACGGATGGCACTGTGATAAACTGCATCCAGTTTGCTGAGTAGAGTATTGGAAGCTATTTTGTAGATGACTTCGCCGAAGTCGAGGATCGGTAGGATAGTCAGTTTTACTAGGGTAAGTTTGGTGGCGTGAGTGAAGGAGGCTTTGTTGCGAAATAAAAGCCGATTCTAGATTTGATTTTGGATTGGAGATGTTTGATATGAGTCTGGAAGGAGAGTTTACAGTCTAGCCAGACACCTAGGTACTTATAGATGTCCACATATTCTAGGTCGGAACCATCCAGGGTGGTGATGCTAGTCGGGCGTGCGGGTGCAGGCAGCGAACGTTTGAAAAGCATGCATTTTGGTTTTACTAGCGTTTAAGAGCAGTTGGATGCCACGGAAGGAGTGTTGTATGGCATTGAAGCTCGTTTGGAGGTTAGATAGCACAGTGTCCAAGGAATGGCCAGAAGTATACAGAATGGTGTCGTCTGCGTAGAGGTGGATCAGGGAATCGCCCGCAGCAAGAGCAACATCATTGATATATACAGAGAAAAGAGTCGGTCCGAGAATTGAACCCTGTGGCACACCCATAGAGACTGCCAGAGGACCGGACAACATGCCCTCCAATTTGACACACTGAACTCTGTCTGCAAAGTAGTTGGTGAACCGGGGAAGGCAGTCATTAGAAAAACCGAGGCTACTGAGTCTGCCGATAAGAATATGGTAATTGACAGTCGAAAGCCTTGGCCAGGTCGATGAAGACGGCTGCACAGTACTGTCTTTTATCGATGGCGATTATGATATCGTTTAGTACCTTGAGCGTGGCTGAGGTGCACCCGTGACCGGCTCGGAAACCAGATTGCACAGCGGAGAAGGTACGGTGGGATTCGAGATGGTCAGTGATCTGTTTGTTGACTTGGCTTTCGAAGACCTTAGATAGGCAGGGCAGAATGGATAATGGTCTGTAACAGTTTGGTTCCAGGGTGTCTCCCCCTTTGAAGAGGGGGAAAAACGCGGCAGCTTTCCAGTCCTTGGGGATCTCATACGATATGAAAGAGGTTGAACAGGCTGGTAATAGGGGTTGCGACAATGGCGGCGGATAGTTTCAGAAATAGAGGGTCCAGATTGTCAAGCCCAGCTGATTTGTACGGGTCCAGGTTTTGCAGCTCTTTCAGAACATCTGCTATTTGGATTTGGGTAAGGGAGAAGCTGGGTAGGCTTGGGCAAGTAGCTGCGGGGGGAGCTGTTGGCCGAGGTTGGAGTAGTCAGAAAGCAGGCATGGCCAACCGTTGAGAAATGCTTGTTAAAGTTTTCGATTATCATGGATTTATCGGTGGTGACTGTGTTACCTAGCCTCAGTGCAGCGGGCAGCTGGGAGGAGATGCTCTTGTTCTTCATGGACTTTACAGTGTCCCAGAACTTTTGGGAGTTAGAGCTACAGGATGCAAATTTCTGCTTGAAAAAGCTGGCCTTTGCTTTCCTGACTGACTATGTGTATTGGTTCCTGACTTCCCTGAACAGTTGCATATCGCGGGGAGTATTCGATGCTACTGCAGTCCGCCACAGGATGTTTTTGTGCTGGTCGAGGGCAGTCAGGTCTGGAGTGAACCAGGGGCTATATCTGTTCTTAGTTCTGCATTTTTTGAACGGAGCATGCTTATCTAATAACAGTGCAGGTCTAATAACAGCTCCATAACAGTGTAGGTGCACATTCTTGCAATGTCAATGGTATGGTTGAGCATCATTCATTGTCTGTCTTAAAACCTCTTGCTTTAGAATGATCAGTCTGGAGGCTTTTTGTTTTTTAATCATCAACAGTATTGACAACATCCACTGCCTTCAGTCTTTGAGGAAGCTGGAGAATATTCGCCTGAAAGACAACACCTATAATTACACCAACCCAGGTGAGTCTTTCCATTACATTTAGATGGTTTAAAAAATATATATATTAACTAATACGACATCATCTGGTCGGGTTTATAGACTGACATCAGCTTGTCGGGTTTATAGACTGACATCATCTGGTCGGGTTTATAGACTGACATCATCTGGTTTGGTTTATAGACTGACATCATCTGGTTTGGTTTATGGACTGACATCATCTGGTCGCGTTTATGGACTGACATCATCTGGTCGCGTTTATAGACTGACATCATCTGGTTCTGTTTTAGATACTGACATCATCTGGTTGGGTTTATAGACTGACATCATCTGGTTTGGTTTATGGACTGACATCATCTGGTCGCGTTTATGGACTGACATCATCTGGTCGCGTTTATGGACTGACATCATCTGGTCGGGTTTATCGGCTGACATCTGGTTGGGTTTATAGACTGACATCATCTGGTTCTGTTTAGAGACTGACATCATCTGTTATTTTTAGATACAGACATCATCTGGTCGGATTTATAGACTGACATCATCTGGTCGGGTTTATAGACTGACATCATCTGGTCGGGTTTATAGACTGACATCATCTGGTCGGGTTTATAGACTGACATCATCTGGTGGGGTTTATAGACTGACATCATCTGGTCGGGTTTATAGACTGACATCATCTGGTTCTGTTTAGATACTGACATCATCTGGTTCTGTTTAGATACTGACATCATCTGGTTCTGTTTAGATACTGACATCATCTGGTTCTGTTTAGATACTGACATCTTTTTCTGTTTAGATACTGACATCATCTGGTTCTGTTTAGATACTGACATCATCTGGTTCTGTTTAGATACTGACATCATCTGGTTCTGTTTAGATACTGACATCATCTGGTTCTGTTTAGATACTGACATCATCTTTTTCTGTTTAGATACTGACATCATCTGGTTCTGTTTAGATGCTGACATCATCTGGTTCTGTTTAGATAATGACATCATCTGGTTCTGTTTAGATACTGACATCATCTGGTTCTGTTTAGATACTGACATCATCTGGTTCTGTTTAGATACTGACATCATCTGGTTCTGTTTAGATACTGACATCATCTGGTTCTGTTTAGATACTGACATCATCTGGTTCTGTTTAGATACTGACATCATCTGGTTCTGTTTAGATACTGACATCATCTGGTTCTGTTTAGATACTGACATCATCTGGTTCTGTTTAGATACTGACATCATCTGGTTCTGTTTAGATACTGACATCATCTGGTTCTGTTTAGATACTGACATCATCTGGTTCTGTTTAGATACTGACATCATCTGGTTCTGTTTAGAAACTGACATCATCTGGTTCTGTTTAGAAACTGACATCTGGTCGGATTTATTGACTGACATCTGGTCGGGTTTATAAATTGACATCATCTGGTCGGGTTTATATACTATCATCATCTGGTTTGGTTTATGGACTGACATCATCTGGTCGGGTTTATAGACTGACATCATCTGGTTTGGTTTATGGACTGACATCATCTGGTCGCGTTTATGGACTGACATCATCTGGTCGCGTTTATAGACTGACATCATCTGGTCGGGTTTATAGACTGACATCATCTGGTTATTTTTATAGACTGACATCATCTGGTCGGGTTTATAGACTGACATCATCTGGTTTGGTTTATGGACTGACATCATCTGGTCGCGTTTATGGACTGACATCATCTGGTCGCGTTTATAGACTGACATCATCTGGTTCTGTTTTAGATACTGACATCATCTGGTTGGGTTTATAGACTGACATCATTTGGTCGCGTTTATGGACTGACATCATCTGGTCGCGTTTATAGACTGACATCATCTGGTTTGGTTTATAGACTGACATCATCTGGTTTGGTTTATGGACTGACATCATCTGGTCGCGTTTATGGACTGACATCATCTGGTCGCGTTTATAGACTGACATCATCTGGTTCTGTTTAGAGACTGACATCATCTGTTATTTTTAGATACAGACATCATCTGGTCGGGTTTATAGACTGACATCATCTGGTGGGGTTTATAGACTGACATCATCTCGTCGGGTTTAGATACTGACATCATCTGGTTCTGTTTAGATACTGACATCATCTGGTTCTGTTTAGATACTGACATCATCTGGTTCTGTTTAGATACTGACATCATCTGGTTCTGTTTAGATACTGACATCATCTGGTTCTGTTTAGATACTGACATCATCTGGTTCTGTTTAGATACTGACATAATCTGGTTCTGTTTAGATACTGACATCATCTGGTTCTGTTTAGATACTGACATCATCTGGTTCTGTTTAGATACTGACATCTTTTTCTGTTTAGATACTGACATCATCTGGTTCTTTTTAGAGACTGACATCATCTGGTTCTGTTTAGATACTGACATCATCTGGTCGGGTTTATAGACTGACATCATCTGGTCGGGTTTATAGACTGACATCATCTGGTTCTTTTTATAGACTGACATCATCTGGTCGGGTTTATAGACTGACATCATCTGGTGGGGTTTATAGACTGACATCTGGTCGGGTTTAGATACTGACATCATCTGGTTCTGTTTAGATACTGACATCATCTGGTTCTGTTTAGATACTGACATCATCTGGTTCTGTTTAGATACTGACATCATCTGGTTCTGTTTAGATACTGACATCATCTGGTTCTGTTTAGATACTGACATCATCTGGTTCCGTTTAGATACTGACATCATCTGGTTCTGTTTAGATACTGACATCTTTTTCTGTTTAGATACTGACATCATCTGGTTCTTTTTAGAGACTGACATCATCTGGTTCTGTTTAGATACTGACATCTTTTTCTGTTTAGATACTGACATCATCTGGTTCTTTTTAGAGACTGACATCATCTGGTTCTGTTTAGATACTGACATATTTTTCTGTTTAGATACTGACATCATCTGGTTCTTTTTAGAGACTGACATCATCTGGTTCTTTTTAGAGACTGACATCATCTGGTTCTGTTTAGATACTGACATCATCTGGTCGGGTTTATAGACTGACATCATCTGGTGGGGTTTATAGACTGACATCATCTGGTCGGGTTTAGATACTGACATCATCTGGTTCTGTTTAGATACTGACATCATCTGGTTCTGTTTAGATACTGACATCATCTGGTTCTGTTTAGATACTGACATCATCTGGTTCTGTTTAGATACTGACATCATCTGGTTCTGTTTAGATACTGACATCATCTGGTTCTGTTTAGATACTGACATCATCTGGTTCTGTTTAGATACTGACATCTTTTTCTGTTTAGATACTGACATCATCTGGTTCTTTTTAGAGACTGACATCATCTGGTTCTGTTTAGATACTGACATCATCTGGTCGGGTTTATAGACTGACATCATCTGGTCGGGTTTATAGACTGACATCATCTGGTTCTTTTTATAGACTGACATCATCTGGTCGGGTTTATAGACTGACATCATCTGGTCGGGTTTATAGACTGACATCATCTGGTGGGGTTTATAGACTGACATCTGGTCGGGTTTAGATACTGACATCATCTGGTTCTGTTTAGATACTGACATCATCTGGTTCTGTTTAGATACTGACATCATCTGGTTCTGTTTAGATACTGACATCATCTGGTTCTGTTTAGATACTGACATCATCTGGTTCTGTTTAGATACTGACATCATCTGGTTCTGTTTAGATACTGACATCATCTGGTTCTGTTTAGATACTGACATCATCTGGTTCTGTTTAGATACTGACATCATCTGGTTCTGTTTAGATACTGACATCATCTGGTTCCGTTTAGATACTGACATCATCTGGTTCTGTTTAGATACTGACATCTTTTTCTGTTTAGATACTGACATCATCTGGTTCTTTTTAGAGACTGACATCATCTGGTTCTGTTTAGATACTGACATCTTTTTCTGTTTAGATACTGACATCATCTGGTTCTTTTTAGAGACTGACATCATCTGGTTCTGTTTAGATACTGACATATTTTTCTGTTTAGATACTGACATCATCTGGTTCTTTTTAGAGACTGACATCATCTGGTTCTTTTTAGAGACTGACATCATCTGGTTCTGTTTAGATACTGACATCATCTGGTCGGGTTTATAGACTGACATCATCTGGTTCTTTTTATAGACTGACATCATCTGGTCGGGTTTAGATACTGACATCATCTGGTTCTGTTTAGATACTGACATCATCTGGTTCTGTTTAGATACTGACATCATCTGGTTCTGTTTAGATACTGACATCATCTGGTTCTGTTTAGATACTGACATCATCTGGTTCTGTTTAGATACTGACATCATCTGGTTCTGTTTAGATACTGACATCTTTTTCTGTTTAGATACTGACATCTGGTTCTTTTTAGAGACTGACATCATCTGGTTCTGTTTAGATACTGACATCATCTGGTCGGGTTTATAGACTGACATCATCTGGTCGGGTTTATAGACTGACATCATCTGGTTCTTTTTATAGACTGACATCATCTGGTCGGGTTTATAGACTGACATCATCTGGTCGGGTTTATAGACTGACATCATCTGGTGGGGTTTATAGACTGACATCATCTGGTCGGGTTTAGATACTGACATCATCTGGTCGGGTTTAGATACTGACATCATCTGGTTCGGTTTAGATACTGACATCATCTGGTTCTGTTTAGATACTGACATCATCTGGTTCTGTTTAGATACTGACATCATCTGGTTCTGTTTAGATACTGACATCATCTGGTTCTGTTTAGATACTGACATCATCTGGTTCTGTTTAGATACTGACATCATCTGGTTCTGTTTAGATACTGACATCATCTGGTTCTGTTTAGATACTGACATCTGGTTCTTTTTAGAGACTGACATCATCTGGTTCTGTTTAGATACTGACATCATCTGGTCGGGTTTATAGACTGATATCATCTGGTCGGGTTTATAGACTGACATCATCTGGTCGGGTTTATAGACTGACATCATCTGGTCGGGTTTATAGACTGACATCATCTGGTCGGGTTTATAGACTGACATCATTTGGTGGGCTTTATAGACTGACATCATCTGGTCGGGTTTAGATACTGACATCATCTGGTTCTGTTTAGATACTGACATCATCTGGTTCTGTTTAGATACTGACATCATCTGGTTCTGTTTAGATACTGACATCATCTGGTTCTGTTTAGATACTGACATCTTTTTCTGTTTAGATACTGACATCATCTGGTTCTTTTTAGAGACTGACATCATCTGGTTCTGTTTAGATACTGACATCATCTGGTCGGGTTTATAGACTGACATCATCTGGTTCTTTTTATAGACTGACATCATCTGGTCGGGTTTATAGACTGACATCATCTGGTCGGGTTTATAGACTGACATCATCTGGTTTGGTTTATATACTGACATCATCTGGTCGGGTTTATAGACTGACATCATCTGGTTGGGTTTATAGACTGACATCATCTGGTTGGCTTTATAGACGGACATCATCTGGTCTGGTTTATAGACTGACATCATCTGGTCGGGTTTATAGACTGACATCATCTGGTTCTGTTTTAGATACTGACATCATCTGGTTGGGTTTATAGACTGACATCATCTGGTCGCGTTTATGGACTGACATCATCTGGTCGCGTTTATAGACTGACATCATCTGGTTCTGTTTTACATACTGACATCATCTGGTTGGGTTTATAGACTGACATCATGTGGTCGCGTTTATGGACTGACATCATCTGGTTTGGTTTATAGACTGACATCATCTGGTTTAGTTTATGGACTGACATCATCTGGTTTAGTTTATGGACTGACATCATCTGGTCGCGTTTATGGACTGACATCATCTGGTCGCGTTTATAGACTGACATCATCTGGTTCTGTTTAGAGACTGACATCATCTGTTATTTTTAGATACAGACATCATCTGGTCGGATTTATAGACTGAAATCATCTGGTCGGGTTTATAGACTGACATCATCTGGTGGGGTTTATAGACTGACATCATCTGGTCGGGTTTATAGACTGACATCATCTGGTTCTTTTTATAGACTGACATCATCTGGTCGGGTTTAGATACTGACATCATCTGGTTCTGTTTAGATACTGACATCATCTGGTTCTGTTTAGATACTGACATCATCTGGTTCTGTTTAGATACTGACATCATCTGGTTCTGTTTAGATACTGACATCATCTGGTTCTGTTTAGATACTGACATCTGGTTCTTTTTAGAGACTGACATCATCTGGTTCTGTTTAGATACTGACATCATCTGGTCGGGTTTATAGACTGACATCATCTGGTCGGGTTTATAGACTGACATCATCTGGTCGGGTTTATAGACTGACATCATCTGGTTCTTTTTATAGACTGACATCATCTGGTCGGGTTTATAGACTGACATCATCTGGTCGGGTTTATAGACTGACATCATCTGGTGGGGTTTATAGACTGACATCATCTGGTCGGGTTTAGATACTGACATCATCTGGTCGGGTTTAGATACTGACATCATCTGGTTCTGTTTAGATACTGACATCATCTGGTTCTGTTTAGATACTGACATCATCTGGTTCTGTTTAGATACTGACATCATCTGGTTCTGTTTAGATACTGACATCATCTGGTTCTGTTTAGATACTGACATCATCTGGTTCTGTTTAGATACTGACATCTGGTTCTTTTTAGAGACTGACATCATCTGGTTCTGTTTAGATACTGACATCATCTGGTCGGGTTTATAGACTGATATCATCTGGTCGGGTTTATAGACTGACATCATCTGGTCGGGTTTATAGACTGACATCATCTGGTCGGGTTTATAGACTGACATCATCTGGTCGGGTTTATAGACTGACATCATTTGGTGGGGTTTATAGACTGACATCATCTGGTCGGGTTTAGATACTGACATCATCTGGTTCTGTTTAGATACTGACATCATCTGGTTCTGTTTAGATACTGACATCATCTGGTTCTGTTTAGATACTGACATCATCTGGTTCTGTTTAGATACTGACATCATCTGGTTCTGTTTAGATACTGACATCATCTGGTTCTGTTTAGATACTGACATCATCTGGTTCTGTTTAGATACTGACATCTTTTTCTGTTTAGATACTGACATCATCTGGTTCTTTTTAGAGACTGACATCATCTGGTTCTGTTTAGATACTGACATCATCTGGTCGGGTTTATAGACTGACATCATCTGGTTCTTTTTATAGACTGACATCATCTGGTCGGGTTTATAGACTGACATCATCTGGTCGGGTTTATAGACTGACATCATCTGGTTTGGTTTATATACTGACATCATCTGGTCGGGTTTATAGACTGACATCATCTGGTTGGGTTTATAGACTGACATCATCTGGTTGGCTTTATAGACGGACATCATCTGGTCTGGTTTATAGACTGACATCATCTGGTCGGGTTTATAGACTGACATCATCTGGTTCTGTTTTAGATACTGACATCATCTGGTTGGGTTTATAGACTGACATCATCTGGTCGCGTTTATGGACTGACATCATCTGGTCGCGTTTATAGACTGACATCATCTGGTTCTGTTTTACATACTGACATCATCTGGTTGGGTTTATAGACTGACATCATGTGGTCGCGTTTATGGACTGACATCATCTGGTTTGGTTTATAGACTGACATCATCTGGTTTAGTTTATGGACTGACATCATCTGGTTTAGTTTATGGACTGACATCATCTGGTCGCGTTTATGGACTGACATCATCTGGTCGCGTTTATAGACTGACATCATCTGGTTCTGTTTAGAGACTGACATCATCTGTTATTTTTAGATACAGACATCATCTGGTCGGATTTATAGACTGACATCATCTGGTCGGGTTTATAGACTGACATCATCTGGTGGGGTTTATAGACTGACATCATCTGGTCGGGTTTATAGACTGACATCATCTGGTTCTGTTTAGATACTGACATCATCTGGTTCTGTTTAGATACTGACATCATCTGGTTCTGTTTAGATACTGACATCATCTGGTTCTGTTTAAATACTGACATCATCTGGTTCTGTTTAGATACTGACATCATCTGGTTCTGTTTAGATACTGACATCATCTGGTTCTGTTTAGATACTGACATCATCTGGTTCTGTTTAGATACTGACATCATCTGGTTCTGTTTAGATACTGACATCATCTGGTTCTGTTTAGAAACTGACATCATCTGGTTCTGTTTAGAAACTGACATCTGGTCGGGTTTATTGACTGACATCATCTGGTCGGGTTTATAAATTGACATTATCTGGTCGGTTTATATACTGACATCTGGTCGGGTTTATATACTGACATCTGGTCGGGTTTATAGACTGACATCATCTGGTCGGGTTTATAGACTGACATCATCTGGTTGGCTTTATAGACGGACATCATCTGGTCGGGTTTATAGACTGACATCATCTGGTCGGGTTTATAGACTGACATCATCTGGTCGGGTTTATAGACTGACATCATCTGGTTCTGTGTATATATACTGACATCTGATTTTGTTTTTAGTTTGTAAGAACTCGTCCTACAGAAACATTCTCCTGGAGATGTTCCCAAACATCAGAGTGTTGGATGGTGAGACATTTTATTTGAATAACATGTTTCATTAAAGGTTTTATACTGTGTTGCTTGTCAAGTAACAGTGATCTGTTCTCTTCAATGCTCTGTTTTAGGTGAAAGAGTGGTTGGACGTGGGAGTGATTTATATAAATTATGCAAAGACATTGATGAAACTATCAAAGGTATTTATTTCAATTAGCTTGAAACTATTAGACATTTTCAGAACAGAGAAGGTAATTGTATATTTGCATTTCTTTGACTCGATCTGAGATTACACTTTTGAGAAGCCAAATGTATTGTTGTCTCTACCTTCTTGCCTTTGTGCTGTTGTCTGTGCCCAATAATGTTTGTACCATGTTGTGTTGCTGCCATGTCATGTTGCTACCATGCTTTGTTGTCACCTTGCTATGTTGTCTTAGGTCTCTCTTTATGTAGTGTTTTGTTGTCTCTCTTGTTATGTGTTGTGTCCTATATTTTTATGTTTAATCCCAGCCTCCGTCCCTGCAGGAGGCCTTTTGCCTTTTAGTAGGCCATAATTGTAAAGAAGAATTTGTTCTTAACTGACTTGCCTAGATAAATAAAGGTTAAATTAATAAAACAACTCAGATATTGAAATGGAGTGAACATATGCTCCTTGCTGAAGTTAGTGCCTTCGGGAAGTTCTCATACCCCTCGACTTATTCCACATTTTGTTGTTACAGCCTCAATTCTAAGTTTATTAAATATACTTTTTTTTCTCACCCATCTACACACAATAGAATTTTAGCAGATGTATTGAAAATAAAATACATAAATATCTAATTTACATAAGTATTCACACCCCTGAGTCAATGCATGTTAGAATCACCTTTGGCAGTGATTACAGCTGTGTCTTTCTGGGTAAGTCTAAGAGCATTGCACACCTGGATTGTACAATATTTTTGAAAATAAAACAAATCAGGCTGTAACACAACAAAATGTGGAAAAGGTCAAAGGGTGTGAATCCTTTCTGAAGGCCCTGTATATTTGAAAACGGTAAAATAGTGTTTGACCCAGAAGGTCCTCTTATGTCCCCTGTTCAGCTGGTTTCTATAGGAATGGCCAGTTACCAGAGCTGCCTGGCTGTAAGCCCTGGGTCGACAACGACTTCTGGGAAATCAAGAGATCCAGCAACGTCATTATAGACGAGGCCTACAAACAGTTCAATGGTAAGAATGAATCCATACTATGTTATTATGAAAAATGTATGCACTCACTCTGGATACGAGTGTCTGCTAAATGTTTAGCGGATACTTCAGGACGTTGGTAATGAGGCCCTTTTTATCCCCAGAGGCAGATGACTTCCTGGAAACCACGTTTATGTGTCTGCTTGCAGTTTTGAAGGAAGTAGCTAAGTAGCATTGGCTCGCTAAACTGCTTCCATCATACTGCACACAGAGACATGGTACCCACCGGTTCATCTGCCTCTGTATGGACTGTATGTGGACTAATACAATACTGTAAATTTGACTAGCTTTCCATTTTTCTAATGCCTGATTTTAGGGTTTGACAATCTTGGAGAAAATGTAACTAACCACTGATTTTGATCTCCCTACAGACGTCCTTCATGAATGCAGACTGCTGAACAACAGAGCAACACATGTCATCTCACAGACAGAGAGATCTCTGAGCCTCAAGAACCAGCCAAAGCAGTACTCTGTTTAAAATGCCGTTTACAACAGGCAACATTGATTGTGAAGTGTGTTTGTGTGATATGTGTTACTTACATGAAACGATGTCATGGCTTCATGTATTTGTATTAAATGATGTTGTTTTATATCCGAATGCTTGACCCAGCACCAGTGCCAGAACCTTGACATGCTCAGCATTACGTTGCAGACAGTGCTGCATAGTGACACCTAGAGGATACATAACTACCCTTGGGTCTAGTGTAGCCAATGAAAAGCCTCCTACCCCCTTGGGTCTAGTGTAGCCAATGTAAAGCCTCCTACCCCCTTGGGTCTAGTGTAGCCAATGAAAAGCCTCCTACCCCCTTGGGTCTAGTGTAGCCAATGTAAAGCCTCCTACCCCCTTGGGTCTAGTGTAGCCAATGAAAAGCCTCCTACCCCCTTGAGTCTAATCTAGTGTAGCCAATGAAAAGCCTCCTACCCCCTTGGGTCTAGTGTAGCCAATGAAAAGCCTCCTACCCCCTTGAGTCTAATCTAGTGTATCCAATGTAAAGCCTCCTATCCCCTTGGGTCTAGTCTAGTGTAGCCAATGAAACGCCTCCTACCCCCTTGAGTCTAGTCTAGTGTAGCCAATGTAAAGCCTCCTATCCCCTTGGGTCTAGTCTAGTGTAGCCAATGAAACGCCTCCTATCCCCTTGAGTATAGTGTAGCCTATACTACACTCTTAGAAAAAAAGGTGCTATCTACAACCGAAAAGGGTTCTTCGGCTGTTCCCATAGGAGAACCCTTTTTGGTTCCATGTGGTACCCTTTCCACAGAAGGTTTTACCTGGAACCAAAAAGGGTTCTCCTATGGGGACTTTTTTGGAACAGTTTTTTCTAAGAGTTTACCTACCTGTGTAGCCTACAGATCGTACAGGCTAGTACTACCGACTCCTACCCTCTACCGACTCCTACCCACTACCGACTCCTACCCTCTACCGACTCCTACCCTCTACCGACTCCTACCCTCTACCGACTCCTACCCTCTACCGACTCCTACCCTCTACCGACTCCTACCCACTACCGACTCCTACCCACTACCGACTCCTACCCACTGCCGACTCCTACCCACTACCGACTCCTACCCTCTACCGACTCCTACCCTCTACCGACTCCTACCCTCTATAGCAGGGGTGGGCAAACTTTTTGGCTCGAGGGCCACATCGGGATTTTGAAATTCAATGGAGGAGATCAATTTGCGGGGGCCTCTCAAGTGGTGCAGCGGTCTAAGGTACTTCATCGCAGTCTTTGAGGCGTCACTAGAGACCTGGGTTCGATCCCAGGCTGTGTCACAGCTGGCCAGTTCCTGGGAGACCCATGAGGCGGCACACAATTGGCCCAGCGTCATCTGGGTTAGGAGAGGATTTGACAGGCCAAGATTAACATTTACCATCGCGCTCTAGTTACTCCTGTGGCGGGCCGGGCACATGGCCCCTGACACGGCTGCCAGGTGTACGGTGTATACAGAACATTGGTGCGGCTGGCTTCCGGGTTAAGTGGGCGTTGTGTCAAGAAGCAGTGTGGCTGGGTCGTGTTTCGTGGGACGCACAACTCTCAACCTTCGCCTCTCCATATGGGAGTTGCAGCGATGGGACAAAACTACCTACCAATTGGAAACCACGAAATTGGGGAGAAATAAACAGGTAAAAAAAATATATATTATATTTTTTTTATGCCTACAGACTTCTACCCTCTACAGACGTCTACCCTCTACAGACGTCTACCCTCTACAGACTTCTACACTCAACAGACTTCTACCCTCCTGAGTGCTAAGTAGCCTACAGGCTCCAGTTCCAACCAACTCTGTGGGTTCAGACCCATTGTCTTACAACTGATAACGTGATGATTCCCCTTATTGTCGGTTGAGGGACGACCATTGCGTAGGAGTGACGCCACCTGACGTAAGACTTTGGGTGCAGACGTGGATCCATATTGACACCACTTAGGTGCCATAAGGTGTTTACTGTGCTCACTATGCACAGTGCTGTGTGTTGGTGATGCTGAGCCATGCTGCTATTACAATACAACTTAGTAAGTTGTTACTATTGTTTAAAACTAGCCACATTATCAAAGCTTTTCCATAGTGCACTACTTCATCATTGATGGTGAAGTGTTTGTTTTATTATGCTGGTATTGGGAGTGATGCTTATGTCGTGAATTAATTCTGCACAGTTTGAGTTGTTTCTACTTGTTTTGATACCGTTAATAAGGCCAACGCTAGCAGTACATGGAAAATACTAACTATCTGGCATTAAAATGACTAATAAACAGGCGGAATTGCTGGTTTTGTTCCAGACCTTTTTATTTATGCAGTTTTTTTGGTTGTTGGATAGACTCACGGGTCAGGTGGTCTCGCTCACACACACACACACACACACACACACACAGCTACAACCTGCTTATTAACTAGCTCAGTTGGCACTGTTGTGGTGAAGAATAGTGTTTCTCAATTCTCATACTGTATGAATTAATGACATTTTATGTTTATGTCGACTCGCCAATTGACAACCCATCCCTTATCTGATTCTCGGGAACAGGCCCAGATCCCCATCATTTGTGTGAAGAAAAGATGGAGAAAAAGGGGGTGGAGTCTGCCTAATGAGAACCCCCAAAGCCATCTGTTCTATTGGCCGACCCCCAAAGCCATCTGTTCTATTGGCCGACCCCCAAAGCCATCTGTTCTATTGGCCGAC
Source organism: Oncorhynchus mykiss (assembly GCF_013265735.2). NCBI lineage: Eukaryota > Metazoa > Chordata > Actinopteri > Salmoniformes > Salmonidae > Oncorhynchus > Oncorhynchus mykiss. The sequence goes on along the minus strand of NC_050570.1, from coordinate 634,553 downwards.
CCCCAAAGCCATCTGTTCTATTGGCCGACCCCCAAAGCCATCTGTTCTATTGGCCGACCCCCAAAGCCATCTGTTCTATTGGCCGACCCCCAAAGCCATCTGTTCTATTGGCCGACCCCCAAAGCCATCTGTTCTATTGGCCGACCCCCAAAGCCATCTGTTCTATTGGCCGACCCCCAAAGCCATCTGTTCTATTGGCCGACCCCCAAAGCCATCTGTTTTATTGGCCGACCCCCAAAGCCATCTGTTTTATTGGCCGACCCCCAAAGCCATCTGTTTTATTGGCCGACCCCCAAAGCCATCTGTTTTATTGGCCGACCCCCAAAGCCATCTGTTTTATTGGCCGACCCCCAAAGCCATCTGTTTTATTGGCCGACCCCCAAAGCCATCTGTTTTATTGGCCGACCCCCAAAGCCATCTGTTCTATTGGCCGACCCCCAAAGCCATCTGTTCTATTGGCCGACGTACAATCATTGGAAAATAGTATCGATGACCTACGGTCAAGATTATCCTACCAATGGGACATTAACTGTAATGTCTTACGTTTCACCGAGTCGTGGGTGAACGACGACTCGGATAATATAGAGCTGCCGGGATTTTCCATGCACCGGCAAAACAGAAGGTACGTCTGGTAAGACGAGGGCTGGAGATGTGTCTATTTGTCAATATCACCTGATGCTGTAATATCTAATATTAAACAAGTCTCGAGGTATTGCTTGCCTGAGGTAGAATACCTCATGATAAGCTGTAGACCACACTATCTACCAAGAGATTTCTCATCTAAATTATTCGTAACCATCTATTTATCACCACAGACCGATGCTGGCACTACGACCGCATTCAACGAGCAGTATAAGACCATAAGCAAACAAGAAAATGCTAATCTAAAAGTGGCGCTCCTAGTGGACGGGGACTTTAATGCAGGGGAACTTAAATCAGTTTTACCCAATTTCCACCAGTCACATGTGCAACCAAAGAAAAGAAAATGCTAGACCACCTTTACTCCACACAGCGACGTGTACAAAGCTCTTCCCTGCCCTCCATTCGACATATCTGACCATAATTCTATCCTCCTGATTCCTGCTTATGAGCAAAAACTAAAGCACGAAGTACCAGTGACTCGCTCAATGTGGAAGTGGTCAGATGACGCAGATGCTACGCTACAGGACTGTTTTGCTAGCACATGCTGGAATATAGTGCCTTGCGAAAGTATTCGGCCCCCTTGAACTTTGCGACCTTTTGCCACATTTCAGGCTTCAAACATAAAGATATAAAACTGTCTTTTTTGTGAAGAATCAACAACAAGTGGGACACAATCATGAAGTGGAACGACATTTATTGGATATTTCAAACTTTTTTAACAAATCAGAAACTGAAAAATTGGGCGTGCAAAATTATTCACCCCCTTTACTTTCAGTGCAGCAAACTCTCTCCAGAAGTTCAGTGAGGATCTCTGAATGATCCAATGTTGACCTAAATGACTAATGATGATAAATACAATCCACCTGTGTGTAATCAAGTCTCCGTATAAATGCACCTGCACTGTGATAGCTCAGAGGTCCGTTAAAAGCGCAGAGAGCATCATGAAGAACAAGGAACACACCAGGCAGGTCCGAGATACTGTTGTGAAGAAGTTTAAAGCCGGATTTGGATACAAAAAGATTTCCCAAGCTTTAAACATCCCAAGGAGCACTGTGCAAGCGATAACATTGAAATGGAAGGAGTATCAGACCACTGCAAATCTACCAAGACCTGGCCGTCCCTCTAAACTTTCAGCTCATACAAGGAGAAGACTGATCAGAGATGCAGCCAAGAGGCCCATGATCACTCTGGATGAACTGCAGAGATCTACAGCTGAGGTGGGAGACTCTGTCCATAGGACAACAATCAGTCGTATATTGCACAAATCTGGCCTTTATGGAAGAGTGGCAAGAAGAAAGCCATTTCTTAAAGATATCCATAAAAAGTGTTGTTTAAAGTTTGCCACAAGCCACCTGGGAGACACACCAAACATGTGGAAGAAGGTGCTCTGGTCAGATGAAACCAAAATTGAACTTTTTGGCAACAATGCAAGACGTTATGTTTGGTGTAAAAGCAACACAGCTGAACACACCATCCCCACTGTCAAACATGGTGGTGGCAGCATCATGGTTTGGGCCTTCTTTTCTTCAGCAGGGACAGGGAAGATGGTTAAAATTGATGGGAAGATGGATGGAGCCAAATACAGGACCATTCTGGAAGAAAACCTGATGGAGTCTGCAAAAGACCTGAGACTGGGACGGAGATTTGTCTTCCAACAAGACAATGATCCAAAACATAAAGCAAAATCTACAATGGAATGGTTCAAAAATAAACACATCCAAGTGTTAGAATGGCCAAGTCAAAGTCCAGACCTGAATCCAATCGAGAATCTGTGGAAAGAACTGAAAACTGCTGTTCACAAATGCTCTCCATCCAACCTCACTGTCCCTGCTGAAGAAAAGCAGGCCCAAACCATGATGCTGCCACCACCATGTTTGACAGTGGGGATGGTGTGTTCAGCTGTGTTGCTTTTACGCCAAACATAACGTTTTGCATTGTTGCCAAAAAGTTCAATTTTGGTTTCATCTGACCAGAGCACCTTCTTCCACATGTTTGGTGTGTCTCCCAGGTGGCTTGTGGCAAACACTTTTTATGGATATCTTTAAGAAATGGCTTTCTTCTTGCCACTCTTCCATAAAGGCCAGATTTGTGCAATATACGACGGATTGTTGTCCTATGGACAGAGTCTCCCACCTCAGCTGTAGATCTCTGCAGTTCATCCAGAGTGATCATGGGCCTCTTGGCTGCATCTCTGATCAGTCTTCTCCTTGTATGAGCTGAAAATTTAGAGGGATGGCCAGGTCTTGGTAGATTTGCAGTGGTCTGATACTCCTTCCATTTTAATATCATCGCTTGCACAGTGCTCCTTGGGATGTTTAAAGCTTGGGAAATCTTTTTGTATCCAAATCCGGCTTTAAACTTCTTCACAACAGTATCTCGGACCTGCCTGGTGTGTTCCTTGTTCTTCATGATGCTCTCTGCGCTTTTAACGGAACTCTGAGCTATCACAGTGCAGGTGCATTTATACGGAGACTTGATTACACACAGGTGGATTGTATTTATCATCATTAGTCATTTAGGTCAACATTGGATCATTCAGAGATCCTCACTGAACTTCTGGAGAGAGTTTGCTGCACTGAAAGTAAAGGGGCTGAATAATTTTGCACGCCCAATTTTTCAGGTTTTGATTTGTTAAAAAAGTTTGAAATATCCAATAAATGTCGTTCCACTTCATGATTGTGTCCCACTTGTTGTTGATTCTTCACAAAAAAATACAGTTTTATATCTTTATGTTTGAAGCCTGAAATGTGGCAAAAGGTCGCAAAGTTCAAGGGGGCCGAATACTTTCGCAAGGCACTGTATGCTCGCTTCGAGGCAAGCAACACCGAAGCATGCATGAGAGCGCCAGCTGTTCTGGACGGCTGTGTGATAATGCTCTCGGTAGCCGATGTGACCAAGACCTTTAAACAGGTCAGCATTTTCAAAGCAACAGGGCCAGATGGATTACCAGGACGTGTACTCAAAGCATGTGTGGACCAACTGACAAGTGTCTTCACTGACATTTTCGACCTCTCCCAGACCGAGTCTGTAATTCCTACATGTTTCAAGCAGACCACCATAGTCCCTGTGTCCAAGGAAGTGAAGGTAGCCTACCTAAAATGATTACTGCCCTGTAGTACTCTTGTCGGTAGCCATGAAGTGCTTTGAAAGGCTGGTAATGGCTCACATCAACAGCATCCTCCCGGACACCCTAGACCAGGGTTGGGCATTTCCAGTCCTCGAGGGCCAGATTGGAGTCACAGTTTTCCCCCAGCCCCAGCTAACACACCTGACTCCAATAATCATCTAATCATGATCTTCAGGACATCAACCTCTCCCTCTATGTGAGCAAGACAAAGGAGCTGATCGTGGACTACAGGAAAAGACGGGCTGAACAGGCCCACATTAACATTGACGGGGCTGTAGTGGAGCGGGTTGAGAGTTAAGTTCCTTGGTGTCCACATCACCAACAAACCATCATGGTAGAAACACACCAAGACAGTCGTTAAGAGGCTGACATAGTGTTGATGTGTTCACTATTATTCTACATTGTAGAAAATAGTAAAAAAAATAAAGAAAAACCCTTGAATGAGTAGGTGTCTAAACTTTTGACTGGTACTGTACATGCAGTTGAAGTCGGAAGTTTATATACACTTAGGTTGGAGTCATTAAAACTAATTTTTCAACCACTCCACAAATTTCTTGTTAACAAACTATAGTTTTGGCAAGTCGGTTAGGACATCTACTTTGTGCATGACACAAGTAATTTTTCCAACAATTGTACATACAGTTGAAGTCAGATGTTTACATACACTTTAGCCAAATTCATTTAAACTCAGTCTTTCACAATTCCTGACATTTAATCCCAGTGAAAATTCCCTGTTTTCGGTCAGTTAGGATCAACACTTTATTTTAAGAATGTGAAATGTCTGAATAATATTAGAGAGAATGATTTATTTCAGCTTTTATTTTTGTCATCACATTCCCAGTGGGTCAAAAGCTTACATACACTCAATTAGTATTTGGTAGCATTGTCTTTAAATTGTTTAACTTGAGTCAAACGTTTCAGGTAGCCTTCCACAAGCTTCACACAATAAATTAGGTGAATTTGGCCCATTCCTCCTGACAGCTGGTGTAACTAAGTCAGGTTTGTAAGGCCTCCTTGCTCGCACACGCTTTTTCAGTTCTGCCAACAAATTTTCTATAGGATTGAGGTTTGTGATGGCCACTCCAATACTTTTACTTTGTTGTCCTTAAGCCATTTTGCCACAACTTTGGAAGTATGCTTGAGGTCATTGTCCATTTGGAAGACCCATTTGCGACCAAGCTTTAACTGATGTCTTGAGATATAGATACTTTTGTACCTGTTTCCTCCAGCATCTCCACAAGGTCCTTTGCTGTTGTTCTGGGATTGATTTGCACTTTTCGCACCAAAGTACTTCATCTTTAGGAGACAGAACGTGTCTCCTTCCTGAGCGGCATGACGGCTGCGTGGTCCCATGGAGTTTATACTTGCATACTATGGTTTGTACAGATGAACGTGGTACCTTCAGGCGTTTGGAAATTGCTCCCAAGGATGAACCAGACTTCTGAAGGTCTACAATTTTTTTCTGAGGTTTTGGCTGATTTCTTTTGATTTTTCCATGATGTCAAGCAAGGAGGCACTGAGTTTGAAGGTAGGCCTTGAAATACATCCACAGGTACACTTCCAATTGACTCAAATTATGTCAATTAGCCTATCAGAAGCTTCTAAAGCCATGACATAATTTTCTGGAATTTTCCAAGCTGTTTAAAGGCACAGTCAACTTAGTGTATGTAAACTTCTGACTTCAACTGTACATTTACAGATAGAAAAATTAAGCAAGGCATTCGAACCCAATCTGGCACAAATAAGATTAATGTGGGAGACAAGCCTATACACACACCATTTACCACAGAGAAGATTCATGTGGGAGACAAGCCTATACACCTATATACACACACCATTTACCACAGAGAAGATTCATGTGGGAGACAAGCCTATACACAATCTATATACACACACCATTTACCACAGAGAAGATTAATGTGGGAGACAAGCCTATACACACACCATTTACCACAGAGAAGATTAATGTGGGAGACAAGCCTATACACAATCTATATACACACACCATTTACCACAAAGAAGATTGTGCATAGGCTTGTATCCCATATGAATCTATATACACACACCATTTACCACAGATAAGATTCATGTGGGAGACAAGCCTATACACAATCTATATACACACACCATTTACCACAGAGAAGATTAATGTGGGAGACAAGCCTATACACAATCTACATACACACACCATTTACCACAAAGAAGATTGTGCATAGGCTTGTCTCCCATATGAATCTATATACACACACCATTTACCACAGAGAAGATTAATGTGGGAGACAAGCCTATACACAATCTACATACACACACCATTTACCACAGAGAAGATTAATGTGGGAGACAAGCCTATACACACACCATTTACCACAGAGAAGATTAATGTGGGAGACAAGCCTATACACAATCTATATACACACACCATTTACCACAGAGAAGATTAATGCGGGAGTCAAGCCTATACACAATCTATATACACACACCATTTACCACAGAGAAGATTAATGCGGGAGTCAAGCCTATACACCTATATACACACACCATTTACCACAGAGAAGATTAATGCGGGAGTCAAGCCTATACACCTATATACACACACCATTTACCACAGAGAAGATTAATGCGGGAGTCAAGCCTATACACCTATATACACACACCATTTACCACAGAGAAGATGAATGCGGGAGTCAAGCCTATACACCTATATACACACACCATTTACCACAGAGAAGATGAATGCGGGAGTCAAGCCTATACACCTATATACACACACCACACACCTGATGGTCTGTGTCCTCATCACTCAGCCACATAATGTCAGGGTATATCTGGCGGTCTGTGTCCATCTTTAACACCAAGTCATTGACTGCAGGTCTTGTTCAGTTTCTGCCATCAAAATAATATCATCAGCATATTAATGGATACTTAGCATTTCATCATCATATCTTACTCCAATATTTAACTATTTCATTTATTTTCTTCATTTCTTAATTTATAAACATAGTAAACAAAGTTGGTGATGAGGCGTCTCCTTGTTTTACACCCGAGGGTGTGGGAAACCAATCTGTACGATATTCATTAACACGCACTCAAGCAATTGGTACTTTGTAAAGAGACTGGATTGCGTGATAAAAATTTCCCATCAACCCCTGTCTTTAACAAACTATAGGCTAAAATATCCCTATTTATAATTGAAATCAATGAAACAAGAAAAAGTAAGCTTCTCTTTGTGTAATCTATGTCTGATTATTGTACAGATCGAGAAGACGTGATCGATACAGGCTCTGGATTTACCAAAACCATTTTGTTCTTCCTCCAGAACGTGTTGATCCTCAAAAGGTAATCAGCCTGTTAAGGATGGATGAATATAATATACAGACAGTGCTTAATAAACCTATGCCTCTATAGTTCAGTGGCACTCTGGTTATTTTTTGAACATTTGGGTACCAATGTTCGATTTTTCAACACATTATTTGTATTAAATAATGACAACTGTCTCAATCTTCAATGGCATGTACAGTATAATGTACAGTATGATTAAGCGCAATGTGTGTATTAAATGCATTGACAGCAGTTGAATAGGCCTTAAAGCCAAAAATGTGGTTGGAGGCTCTGTATGGTGGGTGTGACACAATTGCGGAGCCACGGAGGCATGCAGAGGTCAAATTGAGCTCCGTACCGCATTTTCGTGCGCCTCCCAAATGTTGTAACATTGCGGGGGACTCCGGATAGCTCCGCATTGACATGATTGGTTGACGGTAGGTGGGGGCGGGAGGTCCTGTATAAACACAAACTCACTTCCTTGACAACTTCCCTCACAACAGCTCTTGGCTGCTCCACGAAGCGCAAAAAGTATGAATGCCCTGACTTGATAATTATAATTACAAGTGTTAAGACGTGTTCTGGGTAAGACAATTTGAACCTTTTGGCTTTCCATAGACGTGGAGTTGACCATGTAGTGCCTCTTACCCAGTGATGTCCTCACATGTCCCAGGTTGCCAGATTGGAGAACATTCTTGAGTTGGGTTCTAGCTAGACACTGAACTGAAATAAATTAGCTAGTCTCACAGTACCTGACTCTTGTTGGCTCAGGAACATGAGGAGAGTTGTAGCAGATATACCCTAGTGGTTTATAAAGAATGTAGCTAGTCTCAAAGTACCTGCCTCCTGTTGGCTCAGTAACATGAGGAGAGTTGTAGCTGATATACCCTAGTGGTTTATAAAGAATGTAGCTAGTCTCACAGTACCTGCCTCCTATTGGCTCAGGAACATGAGGAGAGTTGTAGCAGATATACCCTAGTGGTTTATAAAGAATGTAGCTAGTCTCACAGTACCTGCTTCCTGTTGGCTCAGTAACATGAGGAGAGTTGTAGCTGATATACCCTAGTGGTTTATAAAGAATGTAGCTAGTCTCACAGTACCTGCCTCCTGTTGGCTCAGTAACATGGGGAGAGTTGTAGCTGATATACCCTAGTGGTTTATAAAGAATGTAGCTAGTCTCACAGTACCTGCCTCCTGTTGGCTCAGGAACATGGGGAGAGTTGTAGCTGATATACCCAGTCGTTTATAAAGAATGTAGCTAGTCTCACAGTACCTGCCTCCTGTTGGCTCAGGAACATGGGGAGAGTTGTAGCTGATATACCCAGTTGTTTATAAAGAATGTAGCTAGTCTCACAGTACCTGCCTCCTGTTGGCTCAGTAACATGGGGAGAGTTGTAGCTGATATACCCTAGTGGTTTATAAAGAATGTAGCTAGTCTCACAGTACCTGCCTCCTGTTGGCTCAGGAACATGGGGAGAGTTGTAGCTGATATACCCTAGTGGTTTATAAAGAATGTAGCTAGTCTCACAGTACCTGCCTCCTGTTGGCTCAGGAACATGGGGAGAGTTGTAGCTGATATACCCTAGTGGTTTATAAAGAATGTAGCTAGTCTCACAGTACCTGCCTCCTGTTGGCTCAGGAACATGGGGAGAGTTGTAGCTGATATACCCAGTCGTTTATAAAGAATGTAGCTAGTCTCACAGTACCTGCCTCCTGTTGGCTCAGGAACATGAGGAGAGTTGTAGCAGATATACCCAGTCGTTTATAAAGAATGTAGCTAGTCTCACAGTACCTGCCTCCTGTTGGCTCAGGAACATGGGGAGAGTTGTAGCTGATATACCCTAGTGGTTTATAAAGAATGTAGCTAGTCTCACAGTACCTGACTCTTGTTGGCTCAGGAACATGAGGAGAGTTGTAGCAGATATACCCTAGTGGTTTATAAAGAATGTAGCTAGTCTCACAGTACCTGCCTCCTGTTGGCTCAGGAACATGGGGAGAGTTGTAGCAGATATACCCTAGTGGTTTATAAAGAATGTAGCTAGTCTCACAGTACCTGCCTCCTATTGGCTCAGTAACATGAGGAGAGTTGTAGCTGATATACCCTAGTGGTTTATAAAGAATGTAGCTAGTCTCACAGTACCTGCCTCCTATTGGCTCAGGAACATGAGGAGAGTTGTAGCAGATATACCCTAGTGGTTTATAAAGAATGTAGCTAGTCTCACAGTACCTGCTTCCTGTTGGCTCAGTAACATGAGGAGAGTTGTAGCTGATATACCCTAGTGGTTTATAAAGAATGTAGCTAGTCTCACAGTACCTGCCTCCTGTTGGCTCAGTAACATGGGGAGAGTTGTAGCTGATATACCCTAGTGGTTTATAAAGAATGTAGCTAGTCTCACAGTACCTGCCTCCTGTTGGCTCAGGAACATGGGGAGAGTTGTAGCTGATATACCCAGTCGTTTATAAAGAATGTAGCTAGTCTCACAGTACCTGCCTCCTGTTGGCTCAGGAACATGGGGAGAGTTGTAGCTGATATACCCAGTTGTTTATAAAGAATGTAGCTAGTCTCACAGTACCTGCCTCCTGTTGGCTCAGTAACATGGGGAGAGTTGTAGCTGATATACCCTAGTGGTTTATAAAGAATGTAGCTAGTCTCACAGTACCTGCCTCCTGTTGGCTCAGGAACATGGGGAGAGTTGTAGCTGATATACCCTAGTGGTTTATAAAGAATGTAGCTAGTCTCACAGTACCTGCCTCCTGTTGGCTCAGGAACATGGGGAGAGTTGTAGCTGATATACCCTAGTGGTTTATAAAGAATGTAGCTAGTCTCACAGTACCTGCCTCCTGTTGGCTCAGGAACATGGGGAGAGTTGTAGCTGATATACCCAGTCGTTTATAAAGAATGTAGCTAGTCTCACAGTACCTGCCTCCTGTTGGCTCAGGAACATGAGGAGAGTTGTAGCAGATATACCCAGTCGTTTATAAAGAATGTAGCTAGTCTCACAGTACCTGCCTCCTGTTGGCTCAGGAACATGGGGAGAGTTGTAGCTGATATACCCTAGTGGTTTATAAAGAATGTAGCTAGTCTCACAGTACCTGACTCTTGTTGGCTCAGGAACATGAGGAGAGTTGTAGCAGATATACCCTAGTGGTTTATAAAGAATGTAGCTAGTCTCACAGTACCTGCCTCCTGTTGGCTCAGGAACATGGGGAGAGTTGTAGCTGATATACCCAGTCGTTTATAAAGAATGTAGCTAGCTAGTTGGTGATTGTCATTAGGCCAGAGTTAATGCCTCTCGCTGTTTGGGCACACAACATTTTTTTCTGGAGCCAAAACGAGATTGGTCGTCTACGCCCCTTCGTGGGTGATTGATCAACAGTAGGGTCATTCAACGAGAGAGGAGTCGTTTTCATTACATTTTTTGTCACTGAAAAATACTGCACCAAACATCTTACATGTAAAATGGCGTGACTAAATTCTTCAGTTACCTTAGAAATTCAGATTTTGTTGAGGAGGAAGTGTAGGCCTATTGGCTATAGCGTCTCAAAATGGACAAACAATACTGTAACGACCTAGGTTTATTAGAGCGGATATCGACTCAGTCGATAGCGCGCCTCGACCTGCTGCTCCCTGTTGTTTCATTACAATACTATTGCCGCTTTTTCTCTTGATTTTCAAGTGAAGCTCGTTTAACCACCAAATCAATCGAAAATTGTATTTTTAAGAGCTTTCACGCGCTGGAATATGAATTAGAATGCACAGTAGACGGGCCCGAGAGTGTCAACGCCATCATGCACTTCAAATTAGAAAGCAAGTCTATTGTTCTCTACTGCTGGTAGTAATGTGAGGCATAAATGGCCAAAAATACTGTTTGTGCATTTATGTCTGGGAATGTGTATATTTAGTGTTAAGTTTATCTCCCAGTGCCAATAATACCCATTTGAAAACAATAACCAGGTGAGAAAGTAAAGAGGTCTGATACAGAAATAGTGTGGGTAAGCCAGTGCCAGCAAAACATGAGCCTATCACAATAATGAAAACAAAATGTAGGTTATTACAGCATTATTTATAATTACCGTATTATTTAACATTACCGTATTATTTATCATTACAGCATTATTTATCATTACAGCATTATTTACCATTACCGTATTATTTATCATTACAGCATTATTTAGCATTACAGCATTATTTACCATTACCGTATTATTTATCATTACAGCATTATTTATCATTACAGCATTATTTACCATTACCGTGTTATTTATCATTACAGCATTATTTAGCATTACAGCATTATTTATCATTACCGTATTATTTATCATTAAAGTAGTATTTATCATTACAGCATTATATGCAGGAGCGGCCCGAATTGCGTTCTCCGGGACCTCCCTCCAAGTGGACCCGGCTTTGATCGACAGGCCAGTCCACTGTTTCTAGACTCGTCTAGGGCGTCACAAGACGCTCCAGAAAGTTCGGTCCCAGTCCGCCTTATAAAGGACCAGCCGTCTTCCTCCGAGGCACTATTGAAGCAGGACGTTTACTGAAAGGTAAAGACACTATGTTACTATGGAATTGTAATGTGTTGTTTTCATTAGTTGCCGTTCATTAGAACAAGCGCTTCGATAAAAGCCAGACAACAACTAACTAGCATTACTAGGCGAGATTCTTGTTTTAGTAGGTTAACGTTAGTTGCCAACTAGTATATGTGGCTATTTATTTGAAACATAACATTGTAGCTTGTCGGCATTTGTAGCTACTTTGGTAGCCAGTATTCGGCTTTTCTTTTCCCTGAGAGGGGGATGGGTTAGCTTACTTGCTTTTAAGCTAAACAGTCATTTATTTGGTGTATCTAATTCTCACGTCTCCGTTAGTTACTACAGATCCTGCCACGAAGATGGTTAAAGAGACAGGTTTCTATGACACTTTAGGTGTGAACCCTAAAGCCACACCAGACGAGATTAAAAAAGCATACCGAAAACTGGCACTGAAATATCACCCGGACAAGAACCCGAATGAAGGAGAGAAGGTAAGTTAACTGTCTGCAGCAGGCCTGTAGACACGTCTATTTTAAACAGCGCACATGGCTTCTAGGACTGACAGGGACATGTGATTAAGGAACCTTCTGGAAGGACCTCGGGGAAAGGCGCTGTGTGGGTTGCCAACCAGGTCTCAGAGGATTTCATATGATTCTGTACGTATAACCCGAGACACTCCATTTAGTATGATCATATGTTTCTTATGGTATGTATTCATTTGTGGATGTCCATCACCCATTTCGGATGACAATAGAACATGTCATTCGTAACTTTTACGACTTTGCAAAACGTACACTGTTACGAATTCCAAAAAGTATAATATGTTACATAAAAAAATATATCACTAGCCACTTTAAACAATGCTACCTAATATAATGTTTACATATATAATATATATATATAATATATAATGTTACATACCCTACATTATTCATCTCATATGTATACGTATATACTGTACTCTATATCATCTACTGCATCTTTATGTAATACATGTATCACTAGCCACTTTAAACTATGCCACTTTGTTTACATACTCATCTCATATGTATATACTGTACTCGATACCATCTACTGTATCTTGCCTATGCCGCTCTGTACCATCACTCATTCATATATCTTTATGTACATATTCTTTATCCCCTTACACTTGTCTATAAGGTAGTAGTTTTGGAATTGTTAGCTAGATTACTTGTTGGTTATTACTGCATTGTCGGAACTAGAAGCACAAGCATTTCGCTACACTCGCATTAACATCTGCTAACCATGTGTATGTGACAAAAAATTTGATTTGATATTTGCTCAATGTATGTTACAAATTCTGGCTAGGTGGCTAACATTAGCTAGGCCAGGGGTTAGGGGTAAATTTAAGAGTTGGGTTAGGGGAAGGGTCAGCTAACATGCTAAGTAGTTGCAAAGTAGCTTAAAAGTTGCTAATTAGCTAAAGTTGTCAGTGATTCTAACTCGCAACCGTTGGGTTGCAAGATGTTCGTGCTATTCACCCCAACCAAGCAACCATCTGCCTGTTGTAACCATACCAAACCTAACGTATACTACACGGAACAAAAATAAACGCAACATGTGAAGTGTTGTTCCTATGTTTCTGCTGAAATGAAAGACCAGAGAAATGTTCCATACGCACAAAAAGCTTAATTCTCAAAAGTTTGTGCACAAATGTGTTTCCATCGCTGTTAGTGAACATTGCTCCTTTGCCAAGATAATCCATCCCCTTTACAGGTGTGGCATATCAAGAAGCTAATTAAACAGCCTGATCATTACACAGGTGGATCGTGTGCTGGAGACAATAAAATGCCACTCTAAAATGTGCAGTTTTGTCACACAACTCAATGCCACAGATGTCTCAAGTTGATGGGATGTGTAATTGGCATGCTTACTGCAGGAATGTCCACCAAATCTGTTGCCGTAAATTGCCTCCAACATTGTTTTAGAATTTGGCAGTACGTCTGACAGGCCTCACAACCACAGACCACGTACGCGTAAGGCGTTGTGTTGGCGAGCGGTTTGCTGACGTCAATGTTATGAACAGAGTGCCCCATGGTGGGATTATGGTATCTATGGGCAGGCATAAGCTATGGACAACGAACACCATTGCATTTTATCGATGGCAATTTGAATACACAGAGCTGCCGGGATGAGATCCTGAGCCCCATTCATCTGTCACCATCACCTCATGTTTCAGCTTGATAATGCACGGCCCCATGTCCCAAGGATCTGTATACTATTCCTGGAAGCTGAAAATGTCCCAGTTCTTCCATGGCCTGCATACTCACCAGACATGTCACCCATTGAGCATGTTTGGGATGCTCTGGATTGACGTGTAAGACAGCGTGTTCCAGTTCCTGCAAATATCCAGCAACTTTACACAGCCATTGACGAGCAGTGGGACAACGTTCCACAGGCCACAATAAACAGCCTGATCAACTCTATGGGAAGGAGATGTGTCTCACTGCATGAGGCAAATGGTGGTCACACCAGATACTGACTGTTTTTCTGATCCACATCCCTACCTAGGTATCTGTGACGAACAGATGCAAATCTGTAATCTCAGTCAAATCCAATTGTATTTTTCAAGTGCCAAATACAACCGGTGTAGACCTTACAGTGAAATGCTGACTTACAAGCCCTTAACCAACAACACTTATTTTTCTTAACTGCATTAAGTAAAAAATGGATAGAGCAGCAGTAAAATAACAGTAGTGAGGCTATATAATCTCCACCCGGCACAGCCAGAAGAGGACTGCCCACCCCACATAGCCTGGTTCCTCTCTAGGTTTCTTCCTAGGTTTTGGCCTTTCTAGGAGAGTTTGTCCTTGCCACCCCTCATAGCCTGGTTCCTCTCTAGGTTTCTTCCTAGGTTTTGGCCTTTCTAGGGAGTTTTTCCTAGCCACCGTGCTTCTACACCTGCATTGCTTGCTGTTTGGGGTTTTAGGCTGGGTTTCTGTACAGCACTTTGAGATATCAGCTGATGTGCGAAGGGCTATATAAATACATTTGATTTGAAATTTGATTTGATATAGAGGGGGTACCCGTAGAGTCAATGTGCGGGGGCAAAGGGTAGTTGAGGTAATATCACTAAGCTAAATACCCTGGTACTAAACACCTCCCTTTGCAACTGGATCCTGGACTTCCTGACGGGCTGCTCCCTGGTGGTAAGGAAGCGTTTGGCCACGACTGCGTGGCCAAACACAACTCCAACACCATCATTAAGTTTGCTGAAGGCCTGATCACCGACAACAATGAGACCGCCTATAAGGAGGAGGTCAGAGAACTGGCAGTGTGAACAAACAACCTCTCCCTCAATGTGAGCAAGACTAAGGAGCTGATCGTGGACTACAGGAAAAAGGCGGGCCGAACAGGCCCCCATTAACATCGACAGGGCTGTAGTGGAGCGGGTTGAGAGTTTTAAGTTCCTTGGTGTCACCAACAAACTATCATGGTCCAAAAACACCAGGTGCAAACACACCCAGACAGTCGTGAAGAGGGCACAACATACAATTTTTCCCCTCAGGAGACTGTAAAGATTTGGCATGGGTCCCCAGATCCTCAAAAGGTTCTACAGCTGCACCATCGAGAGCATCCTCACTGGTTGCATCACCGCCTGGTATGGCAACTGCTCGGCATCTGACCGTAAGGCGCTTCACCCCTACCTACCTCACTTCCCCCCTACCTACATGTACAAATTACCTCAACTAACCTGTACCCCCGCAGACTGACTTGGTTCCCCCTGTATCTAGCTTCTGTTGTATTTTATTTTACTTTAGTTTATTTGGTAAATATTTTCTTAACTCTTCTTGAGCTGCACTGTTGGTTAAGAGATTGTAAGTAAGCATTTCACGGGAAGGTATACACTTGTTATATTCAGCGCATGTGACTAAGTTTGATTTGATATACATGTAGGTAGAGTTATTAAAGTGACTATGCATAGATAATAACCAGAGTAGCAGCAGTGTAAAAAGGGGGGTGGGAGATAACGCAAATAGTCTCGGTAGTAATTTATTTGATTAGCTGTTCAGGAGTCTTATGGCTTGAGGGTAGAAGCCTTTTGGACCTAGACTTGGCGCTCCGGTATTGCTTGACATGCGGTAGCAGAGAGACCAGTCTATGACTAGGTTGGTTGGAGTCTTTGACAATTTTAGGGCCTTCCTCTGACACCGCCTGGTATGGAGGTCATGTGAAATCCATAGATTAGGGCCTAATGAATTTATTTAAATTAACTGATTTCCTTGTATGAACTGTAACTCAGTAAAATCTTTGCAATTGTTGCATTTTGTGTTTGTTCCGGGGACACTCAAATTATACTGAACAAACGTTTACTATGTTACTTCTAGTCTGAGACCAGGGTGGGATTGCAGCACCACCACCACCACCCCTAACTGTAGCCTTAGCTCTGCTCTAGGCTGATTTAAATGTACTGGGGGAACACTGAAAATAACACACACCTGTTTGCTCTTCAGTTGTTCGCTCACTGTAAAATTAGCCTGAAGCCTAAGATGAGTGGAGTTGCATAAGGATTTATTTCTTCAGAGAAGCAAGGATAAATTATTTAACACTGACTAGCTGTTTTGATATGGCAGTTAAACTGAAAAATAAGGACGGTCCACACTAATATTGAAAGGAAAATCTATTCCAGCTTCGCTATTGCAGTAAAAGGCACGAATGTTGAAATTTAGCTACAATTGTTGGGAGTTGGCTATTACGGTGTTATAAGCAACAAAAACCGTTGGCATGATATTGACATAACTCTCTCTCCCCTCCAGTTCAAACTGATATCTCAGGCCTATGAGGTTCTGTCAGAGCCCAAGAAGAGGGACCTCTACGACCAGGGTGGAGAGCAGGCTATCAAGGATGGGGGCATGGGGGGAGGAGGTTCCCCTATGGACATATTCAACATGTTCTTTGGAGGCGGAGGCAGAATGCCTCAGAGGGATAGGAGAGGTAATACTAATGTCACAAATGTACGGTCTCATATTGGGGAGGTTTCCATGACACAGATGAGGCTTAAACTAGTCCAGGACTAGAAAGCAAGACCAATGGAGAATGTCCATCGAAAAAGCTTTTTAGTTCAGGATTAGGCTGATCTGTGTCCAGGAAGCCGCCCCATTATCTGTTATTTGTGATACCGAAATATTATTGTGTAGTGATGATTGTGTGTTTGGTATAGGTAAGAACGTGGTCCATCAGCTCACTGTGACTCTGGAGGAGATGTACAATGGAACCAATAGGAAATTGGCCCTGCAGAAAAACGTAATCTGTGGAAAATGTGAAGGTATGTTGAGATCCAATATCGATACAAAGCTCCCCCATTATCAGATCTGAGCCCATATTCACAGATCTATCAGAGTACTGATCTAGGATCAGTTTTACCTTTGCAATCATAATGACTAAGAGGGGATACCTGATCCTAGGTCAGAAGTCCATTATTCTAACTCTGGTTGTCTTTACTGCAGGGTACGGTGGTAAGAAGGGCGCCTTGCAGACGTGTGGTTCATGTAAAGGCAGAGGAGTGGAGATCAAGGTGCAGCAGATCGGGCCAGGAATGATCCAGCAGATCCAGACCATGTGTGCAGAGTGCCAGGGAGAGGGCGAACGCTTCAACTCTAAAGACCGATGCAAGACCTGCAACGGACACAAAGTAGAACGCAAGAAGAAGATTCTAGAGGTTCATATTGACAAAGGTTTGTTTGAGGTCCTCTTCCCTTGTTGGGATGTTTAAAATAAGTAATTTACTGTACAATACTAAGAAGATATAAAACCCCCAAAGGGGAAATGGATTTCCCTAAATTCCCTAGAGCTTGAATATCAGAAGTATCGACTTGCTGTAAATAATAGCAAGGGCGCCCTCTGGTGTCTAAAACTCCCGTCAGCTGTAGGCAGCCATCATGATAGAAAGGAACAGATGCCAGTGAACTAACCAAGACACATTTACTGTGTCCTGTAGGTATGAACTAACCAATACACATTTACTGTGTCCTGTAGGTATGAACTAACCAAGACACATTTACTGTGTCCTGTAGGTATGAACTAACCAAGACACATTTACTGTGTCCTGTAGGTATGAACTAACCAAGACACATTTACTGTGTCCTGTAGGTATGAACTAACCAAGACACATTTACTGTGTCCTGTAGGTATGAACTAACCAAGACACATTTACTGTGTCCAGTAGGTATGAACTAACCAAGACACATTTACTGTGTCCTGTAGGTATGAACTAACCAAGACACATTTACTGTGTCCTGTAGGTATGAACTAACCAATACACATTTACTGTGTCCTGTAGGTATGAAGGGGGGTCAGAAGATACCATTCCACGGGGAGGGCGACCAGGAGCCTGGTCTGGAACCAGGTGACGTGGTGATCGTGCTGGACCAGCAGGACCACCCAGTGTACCAGAGGCAGGAGGACGACCTGCACATGAAGATGAACATCAAACTGGTTGAGGCCCTCTGTGGCTTCAAGAAGACCATCCGTACGCTAGATGGCAGGATGCTCATCATCACCTCTTCACCAGGTAATGTGGCTGTTATAAGGATTCACTCCCCCTTGGATTTAAATGTACATTTTGTAATGGTACAGCCTTATTCTAAAATTGATTAAATAATTTTTTCCCATCATCAATCCACACGCAATACCACTTAATGACAAAGCAAAAACCGTTTTTTAGAAAGAAAGAAAATTGTATTCAGACCCTTTCAATAAATATTCAGACTCAAAATTGAGCTCCGGTGCTTCCTGTTTCCATTGATCATCCTTGAGATGTTTCTACAACTGGATTGGAGTCCACCTGTGGTAAATTTATCCAAGATCGTGTGATCTTTCTGTTTCCAGGTAAAGTAGTGAAGGCCAACGATGTGAGGTGTGTCCATAATGAAGGCATGCCCATCCACAAAGACCCTTACGACAGAGGGCAGCTCATCATTCAATTCCAGGTTAGTATTATATTACCATTGGAGAGAGAGAGAGAGACGGGTCAGGTTGAACCGTTTAGGTTAGAGACGAGACGTTTTCATTAAAAACAAAACTGACTCCGGTTGGACTACTCCAAATAATCTTGGTTCTGACACACAAACAAACAAACAAGCTTTGTAGGTCCATCAGCCCTTTTTAAATACCTCGCACACCCTACAGTAATCTGGCTCCTCAGAGAACCTTCATAAATCGGCAAATTTTTTTATTTTTTTATTTAACTAGGCAAGTCAGTTAAGAGCAAATTCTTATTTACAATGACGGCCTATCAAAAGGCCTCCTGCAGGGACGGGGGCTGGGATTATACATTTAGGGCAAAGCACACATCATGACAAGAGCGACAACACTACATAAAGCGAGACCTAAGACAACACCGCATGGTAGCAGCACAAAACATGGTACATAGATTATTGGGCACAGAACAGCACAAAGGGCAAGACGGTAGAGACGACAATACATCATGCAGAGCAGCCACATTAACCTGTCTGGGTATGGCGGAACCCCTCGCTAACAGCCAGTGAAATTGCAGGGCGCCAAATTCAAACAGAAATCTCATAATTCAAATTGATCAAACATACAAGTATTTGACACCATTTTAAAGATAAACTTCTCGTTAATCCAACCACAGTGTCCGATTTTCAAAAAGGCTTTTCGGCGAAAACACAACATATCATTATGTTTGGTCAGCACCTAGTCACAGAAAGCATACAGCCATTTTCCAACCAAAGAGAGGAGTCACAAAAAGCAGAAATAGAGATAAAAATACAAGTGTTATACATGGAATTAGAGATATACTTCTCCTTAATGCAACCGCTGGGTCAGATTAAAAAAAAAAACTTTACGGAAAAAGGAAACCATGCAATAATCTGAGTACGGCGCTCCGACAACAAAAAAAGCCATGCCGATACTGACTCCACAACATGGCGGGTAAATAGCATTATAAATATTCACATGTCTCTTCACAGGGGCGGGCCACTGATTGAGCCCTAACCTTATGAAGACCCAAATCTCTCATTTGGAAGCTAACATTACATTTCATCTTCACCAATTATTTCACATTCAAACATTTTAAATTGAACAACAATTCCATGTGAATCCGATAACTCTGATGTGTAGACTTTCCATTGTAGAGTTTATGTCATCTTATCATTGATGATAATGTCTCAGATGACAACTGAACTGACATCATATTCATTAAGGATCACCGCATATGTTCAATTGGTCAGATTACCAGAATATAGTTAATTTCCCCCCACCTTCTGATGTTCCCAGAATCTATGTTAAGCAAATGATTTTCAAATGTCACATCAGTAGGGTAGAGAGGGGAAAAGGCGGGGGCAGGTATTTCATAAACCTACCCCCAGGCCAACGTCATGACACCTACCAATTCTCGACTTCGGCGATGTCATTTACAAAATAGCCTTCAACACTCTACTCAGCAAATTGGATGCAGTCTATCACTTTGCCATCCATTTTGTCACCAAAGCCCCATATGCTACCCACCACTGCGATCTGTATGCTCTCATTGGCTGGCCCTCGTTTCATTTTCGTCGCCAAACCCACTGGCTCCAGGACATCGTTAAGTCTTTGCTAGGTAAATCCCTGCCTTATTTCAGCTCACTGGTCACCGTAGCAACACCCACCCGTAGCACGCGCTCCAGCAGGTATATTTCACTGGTCACCCCCAAAGCCAATTCCTGCTTTGGTCGCCTTTCCTTCCAGTTCTCTGCTGCCAATGACTGGAACGAACTGCAAAAATCACTGAAGCTGTAGACTCATACCTCCCTCACTAACTTTAAGCACCAGCTGTCAGAGCAGCTCACAGATCAGGAGAAAGAAACCTCACCCAAATGCATAGCCCCGTTGGAAAATATAAAAAGACTGTTTTGAAAATGTCAATCAGATTTCTATTTGGCATACCCCCGACGGCATTGGGAATATCTGTTGTAGAGCATTTAACACAAAAAACGTTAACCTATTTGACACTATGCAGAGTCCTGTAAAACTTAGTCTATAAAGACTAACCCTAACCCTAACCCTCAATTTAAAGTCCGACCCCTTTGATAATTTATAACACATACATAAAGGCTTAGTGATGTAAACACACAAATGTATTATCACTAACAGCTAAAAAACATGATTTGAAGACCTGTTTGAAATGAAGTTTCAAAAAGTCCAGCAATGTAATTACATTGAACATTAGACATGGCTGTGAATAGTGTAGATTGAGCTAATGGACACATTATTCTTGCCTCTCTTCCTGCTGGAGGCACTGCATGTTGGTTCCAACCTTAAAAGTAACAACAAAGAAAGTTAGCAGGTCTGTGAGGAAATGCCTTTGTTCCACCATCTGGATAAGGTCTGTGCTGCACCAGAAGTGGGGAGATTGGAAACTCCTTTCAATTCATATGATTCTATTCCTCTTTCGTTTACAAATCTCAGTCCATGTAGTGTACATGATAGAGGGCTACACAGTATATAACTAATACATGAAAGATAGCTGCACAGTATGATTGAACTAATACATGAGATCAGGTTCAAGTCCGGGCACTGGCTGGGCCACTCAAGGACATTCAGAGACTTGTCCCGAAGCCACTCCTGCATTGTCTTGGCTGTGTGCTTAGGGTTGTTGTCCTGTTGGAAGGGGAACCTCTGCCCAATTCTGAGGTCCAGGGTGTTCTGGAGCAGGTTTTCATCAAGGAGCTCCCTGTACTTTGCTCCGTTCATCTTTCCCTCGATCCTGACTAGTCTCCCAGTCCCTGCTGCTGAAAACATCCCCACAGCATGATGCTGCCACCGCCATACTTCACTGTAGGGATGGTGCCAGGTTTCCTCCAGATGTGACACTTGGAGTTCAGGCTAAATGGTTCAATCTTGGTTTTATCAGACCAGAGAATCTTGTTTCTGAGAGTCCTTTAGGTGCCTTTTGGCAAACTCCAAGCGGGCTGTAATGTGCCTTTTTTACTGAGGAGTAGCTTCTGTCTGGCCACTCTATCATAAAGGCCTGATTGATCAAATCAAACTTTATTTGTCACATGCGCCAAATACAACAGGTGAAATGACGGTGATCAGGCCTACCACTGTTGCGTCGTCTGCAAACTTAATGGTAGTGTTGGAGTCGTCCCTGTCCATGCAGTCGTGGGTGAACAGGGAGTACAGGAGAGGAGAAGTACGCACCCCTGAGGGGCTCCAGTGTTGAGGATCAGCGTGGCAGATGTGTTGTTGCCTACCCTTACCACCTGGGGGTGGCCCGTCACGAAGTCCAGGATCCAGTTGCAGAGGGAGGCGTTTAGTCCCAGGATCCTTAGCTTAGTGATGAGCCTTGAGGGCACTATGGTGTTGACTACAACTCAGCGTTCAATGAATAGCATTCTCACGTATGTGTTCCTTTTGTCCAGGTAGGAAAGGTCGGTGTGGAGAATAGAGATTGCATCATCTGTGGATCTGTTTGGGGGGTATGCAAATTGGAGTGGGTCTAGGGTTCCTGGGATAATGGTGTTGATGTGAGCCATGACCATCCTTTCAAAGCACTTCATGGCTACGGACGTGAGTGTTACGGGTCTGTAGTCATTTAGGCAGGTTACCTCAGTGTTGTGCAAAGGGGCTATGGTGGTCTGCTTGAAACATGTTGGTATTACAGACTCAATCAGGGACATGTTGAAAATGTCAGTGAAGACACCTGCCAGTTGGTCCGCACATGCCCGGAGCACACGTCCTGGTAATCCGTCTGGCCCCGCGGCCTAGTGAATGTTGTCCTGTTTCAAGGTCTTACTCACATCGGCTATGGAGAGCTTGATCACACAGTCGTCCGGAACAGCTCATGCATGCCTCAGTGTTGCTTGCCTCAACGCGAGTGTATTAGTGATTTAGCTTGTCTGGTAGGCTCGTTTCACTGGGCAGCTCGCGGCTGTGCTTCCCTTTGTAGTCTGTAATAGTTTGCAGGCCCTGCCACATAAGATGAGTGTCGGAGCTGGTGTAGTATGATTGAGTGCTGCAGTGATGGTTGTCCATCTGGAATGTTCTCCCATCTTCACAGAAGAACTCTGGGGCTCTGTCAGTGACCATCATGTTCTTGGTCACCTCCCTGACCAAGGCTCTTCTCCCCCGATTGCTCAGTTTGGCCGGTTGGCCAGCTCTAGGAGGAGTCTTGGTGGTTCCAAACTTCATCCATTTAAGAATGATGGAAGCCCACTTCTTGGGAAACTTCAATGCTGCAGAGCCTGTATCAATGGCTTTCAATGCTGCAGAGCCTGTATCAATGGCTTTCAATGCTGCAGAGCCTCTATCAGTGCTGCAGAGCCTCTATCAATGGCTTTCAATGCTGCAGAGCCTCTATCAATGCTGCAGAGCCTGTATCAATGGCTTTCAGTGCTGCAGAGCCTGTATCAATGGCTTTCAATGCTGCAGAGCCTGTATCAATGGCTTTCAGTGCTGCAGAGCCTCTATCAGTGCTGCAGAGCCTGTATCAGTGCTGAAGAGCCTCTATCAGTGCTGCAGAGCCTCAGTGCTGCAGAGCCTCTATCAATGGCTTCCAATGCTGCAGAGCCTCTATCAATGCTGCAGAGCCTGTATCAATGGCTTTCAGTGCTGCAGAGCCTGTATCAATGGCTTTCAATGCTGCAGAGCCTGTATCAATGGCTTTCAATGCTGCAGAGCCTCTTTCAGTGCTGCAGAGCCTGTATCAATGGCTTTCAATGCTGCAGAGCCTCTATCAGTGCTGCAGAGCCTGTATCAATGGTTTTCAATGCTGCAGAGCCTGTATCAATGGCTTTCAATGCTGCAGAGCCTCGATCAGGGGCTTCCAATGCTGCAGAACCTGTATCAGGTTATCTAAAATGCCTCCTTATTTCCCTAGATAAGTAGAGCACTATATAGGGATAGGGTGCATGGGCCCTAACCAACATCTCCAATCTCGTCTCATTGATTAGACTCCAGGTTAGCCGACTACAATTAGCTTTTGGATAAGTCATTAGCCTCGAGGTTCACATACTTTTTCCAACCTACACTGTGATTGTTTAAATGATGAATTCAATATAGACAAGACAAATACAATACATGTTGTTATTAGTTTAAGCAGACGGTGTTTGTCTATTGTTGTGACCTAGATGAAGATCAGATCAAATTCTAAGACCAATTTATACAGAAATCCAGGTATTTCCAAAAGGTTCACATACTTTTTCTTGCCACTGTAATATAGGGAATAGACCCTATCAGACCCATAACCCATTTCTCTATGTTCCTCCCCACCAGGTGGAGTTCCCAGATAAACACTGGCTGCCAGAGCACCTCCTCCCCCAGCTGGAGGCCCTCCTCCCGCCCAGAGACGAGCAGCTGATCTCAGACGACATGGAGGAGGTAGACCTGAAGGAGATGGATCGCAGCTACTCTCAACAGAAGAGCGGCAGCAGTGGAGGAGGGAAGCCAAGCTTTGAGGATATTGACGATGATGAGGGGGGAGGCCATGGCGTGCAGTGCCAGCAGCAGTAGAATATAGAAACTCATGCTGCACTGAATGTTTAGTTTGTTCAATTAATCGGTTTTAGAATCTATGTATACAAATCACGTCAAACTCAGTTCCTGAAGGACAGGGTTTGACAAAAGCCTTATTCATTAGAGTTCAAAGTCCACTGTTATCAAGCGCTGCACTGAAATGCCTACTTTCACAGCAATGTCATGTTTTAGGCAGTACATCCGAGCCATATCCGCAGCTGTTTTCCTCCAGATACTATTCAACACGTCTGTTGTATCTTTATACTGAGGGTCAGGTTAGGAGAATGTATGAGGCAGGGGAAATAACTCTTTCCCTAACCTTAACATAAGTTAGTTACAAAGCTTGTCAAAAGATGTTGTCCCTGACATGACCACTAGATGGAGGTGTAGACCTACTCCATCTTGCCACAATGGTAGAGTGATGGTCTGTTTACATTTCTATCTAACATAACACCTGCACTCTTTTTCTCCGTGTGTAGTGTAAGTTGTGTGTATTGTTTTATTTCGTATGGATCTGTTCATGAGAGATATACTAGGAGGCACAGAAAACAGACTTGTTGCATTTCAATTATTGACTTAGGTCCATAACTCACCAGAGGAACCTGTACGCTTTCTTTAACTGACTCACCAGAGGAACCTGTATGCTTTCTTTAACTGACTCACCAGAGGAACCTGTATGCTTTCTTTAACTGACTCACCAGAGGAACCTGTATGCTTTCTATGAAGGTAATGTTACTGTCTCACCACAGGCGTTTCACCCACTCTTGAAATGGATTGATTCTTTCACAAATAAAACCTCTCAAGAATGCCTTCTTTTTTTTAAAACAAAGTTTATTAAATTAATCTGGTTCACTTTATACGATTCATAGCTGCAGTTGTCAAATATCAGCATACGCATTATTATGAGGCCGATATCAGTTAATAAAACATTACATCATCTCCTTGAAGATTCATCTTGGATAAAAGTGGTAGACTATTGAAAGTAGGACACCTGATGCAGCAGGAGTAAGGCTTTTATTCTGAAAAGTGGACTGATGGCAGAAAGATCAGCTATGTCATTTTACTATTCCTCGTCATTTTTCTATTATTTTTGGGAAGGGCCGTAAGCATTTCACAGTTCACCTGTTTATGAAGCATGTGATGAATAAAATGTTTGATTATATATATTTTTACTCTGCTCCTGACTGGGTGGTCTTGTTTGTTCCAGGAAGTGTTTTTACTCTGCTCCTGACTGGGTGGTCTTGTTTGTTCCAGGAAGTGTTTTTACTCTGCTCCTGACTGGGTGGTCTTGTTTGTTCCAGGAAGTGTTTTTACTCTGCTACTGACTGGGTGGTCTTGTTTGTTCCAGGAAGTGTTTTTACTCTGCTCCTGACTGGGTGGTCTTGTTGTTTCCAGGAAGTGTTTTTACTCTGCTACTGACTGGGTGGTCTTGTTTGTTCCAGGAAGTGTTTTTACTCTGCTCCTGACTGGAGCAGTGTAGAACAGATCGGGCAGCCGTGCTTTTAGCTCCTAGACAATTTTGCAGTATTTTTTATGTGTTATTACATTATCAGCCCAGAATTGTTTTTGTGTTATTACATACAGCCGGGAATAACTTTTGGGTATCAGAGTGCCGGTAACTCATCAGCATTACCAGTATTACGACCAGGAATACGACTTTCCCAAATTGGATCCTTTAGTTGCACCCCCAGGGCAATTGAACTGGTTCCAAAGGCTGATCCAAAACACCACCGATGGAGAAGAGGTATTCAGAGTGGACTTCTAGTACGACTCGCACACTATCAACCGCTTTTGAGTGTATTACTCGCTAATGTTCAGTCTCTAGATAATAAAGTTGATGAGCTCAGGGTGAGGATTTCCTTCCAGAGAAACATCAGGGATATTCAATCTCTCCCTATCCCAGTCTGCTGCGCCACATTTTTCTAGATGTCCACCATTGTTCCTGTACCTAAGAAAGCAAAGGTAACTGAACTAAATGACCATCGCCCCATAGCACATTTGTCATCATGAAGTGCTTTGAGATACTGACCAAATCAAATGTATTTATATAGCCCTTCTAACATCAGCTGATATCTCAAAGTGCTGTACAGAAACCCAGCCTACAATCCCAAACAGCAAGCAATGCAGGTGTAGAAGCACGGTGGCTAGGAAAAACTACATAGAAAGGCCAAAACCTAGGAAGAAACCTAGAGAGGAACCAGGCTATGAGGGGTGGCCAGTCCTCTTCTGATTGTGCCGGGTGGAGATTATAACAGAACATGGCCAAGATGTTCAAATGTTCATAAATGACCAGCATGGTCAAATAATAATAATCACAGTGGATGTCGAGGTTGCAGCATGTCAGCACCTCAGGAGTAAATGTCAGTTAGTTTTTCATAGCCGATCATTAGGAGTATCTCTACCGCTCCTGCTGTCTCTAGAGAGTTGAAAACAGCACGTCCGGTGAACAGGTCAGGGTTCCATAGCCGCAGGCAGAACAGTTGAAACTGGAGCAGCAGCACGACCAGGTGGACTGGGGACAGCAAGGAGTCATCATGCCAGGTAGTCCTGAGGCATGGTCCTAGGGCTCAGGTCCTCCGAGAGAGAAAGAAAGAGAATTAGAGAGAGCATACTTAAATTCACACAGGACACCGGATAAGCTGTACAACGTAGCCCACCTATAATTTAGCCCAAACAACTACCTCTTTCCCTACTTTATTTATTTATTTATTTTGCTCCTTTGCACCCCATTATTTTTATTTATACTTTGCACATTCTTCCACTGCAAATCTTCCATTCCAGTGTTTTACTTGCTATATTGTATTTACTTTGCCACCATGGCCTTTTTTTGCCTTTACCTCCCTTATCTCACCTCATTTGCTCACATCGTATATAGACTTGTGTTTCTACTGTATTATTGACTGTATGTTTGTTTTACTCCATGTGTAACTCGTTGTATGTGTCGAACTGCTTTGCTTTATCTTGGCCAGGTCGCAATTGTAAATGAGAACTTGTTCTCAACTTGCCTACCTGGTTAAATAAAGGTGAAATAAATCAAAGGAATAAAATAAGTCCTCCGAGAGAGAGAAAGAGAGAAGGAGAGAATTAGAGAACGCACACTTAGATTCACACAGGACACCGAATAGGACAGGAGAAGTACTCCAGATATAACAAACTGACCCTAGCCCCCCGACACATAAACTACTGCAGCATAAATACTGGAGGCTGAGACAGGAGGGGTCAGGAGGCCCCATCCGATGATACCCCCAGACAGGGCCAAACAGGAAGGATATAACCCCACCCACTATCCAAAGCACAACCCCACACCACTAGAGGGATATCTTCAACCACTAACTTACCATCCTGAGACAAGGCCCAATATAGCCCACAAAGATCTCCGCCACGGCACAACCCAAGGGGGGGCGCCAACCCAGACAGGAAGATCAAGTCAGTGACTCAACCCACTCAAGTGACGCACCCCTCCTAGGGACGGCATGAAAGAGCACCAGTAAGCCAATGACTCAGCCCCTGTAATAGGGTTAGAGGCAGAAAATCCCAGTGGAGAGAGGGGAACCGGCCAGGCAGAGACAGCAAGGGAGGTTCGTTAGCCTTTTCGTTCACCTTCACGCTCCTGGGTCAGACTACACTCAATCGTAGGACCCACTGAAGAGATGAGTCTTCAATAAAGACTTAAAGGTTGAGACCGAGTCTGCGTCTCTCACATGGGTAGGCAGACCATTCCATAAAAATGGAGCTCTATAGGAGAAAGCCCTGCCTCCAACTGTTTGCTTAGAAATTCTAGGGACAATTAGGAGGCCTGCGTCTTGTGACCGTAGCGTACGTGTAGGTATGTACGGCAGGACCAAATCGGAAAGATAGGTAGGAGCAAGCCCATGTAATGCTTTGTAGGTTAGCAGTAAAACCTTGAAATCAGCCCTTGCCTTAACAGGAAGCCAGTGTTGGGAGGCTAGCACTGGAGTAATATGATAATTTTTTTTGGTTCTAGTCAGGATTCCAGCAGCCGTATTTAGCACTAACTGAAGTTTATTTAGTGCTTTATCCGGATAGCCGGAAAGTAGAGCATAGCAGTAGTCTAACCTAGAAGTGAAAAAGCATGGATACATTTTTCTGCATCATTTTTGGACAGAAAGTTTCTGATTTTTTTAGATGGATGTAGATGGAAAAAAGCTGTCCTTGAAACAGTCTTGATATGTTCGTCAAAAGAGAGATCAGGGTCCAGAGTAACGCCGAGGTCCTTCACAGTTTCAGACAAGTCAAGGATCATATCACCTGACACCCTAGACCCACTCAAATTTGCTTACCGCCCCAATAGATCCACAGACAATAGAATTGCCATCACCCTGCACACTGCCCTATCCAATCTGGAAAAGAGGCATACATACCTATGTAAGAATGCTGTTCATTATCTATAGCTCAGCATTCAACACCATAGTACCCTCCAAGCTCATCATTAAGCTCGGAGGGTACTGGGTCTGAACCCCGCCCTGTGCAACTGGGTCCTGGACTTCCTGACGTCCACCCCCAGGTGGTAAAGGTAGAAAACAATAGAGCAAACTGGTGCTGGAGGAGAGTGAAAGCTCGGGAGAGGTTGTGTGGCGGAGGTACTTCCACCAGACAGGGTGAGACAGGCCAGGAATGACAGTGAACAGATTACAGGTGTAATCCAAGCACTTCGCTGATCCTCAACACTGGGGCCCCACAATGGTGCATGCTCAGCCCCCTCCTGTACTCCCTGTTCACCCATGACTGCGTGGCCACGCACCCCTCCATCTCAATCATCGAATTTGCAGACAACACAACAGTAGTAGGCCTGATTACCAACAATGACAAGACCGCCTACAAGGAGGAGGTGAGGGCCCTGGGAGTGTGGAGCCAGGAAAATAATCTCTCACTCATCGTCAACAAAAACAAAGGAGATGTTTATGGACTTCAGGAAACAGCAGAGGGATCACCCTCCTATCCACATCGACAGGACGGTAGTGGAGAAGGTGGAAAGTTTTAAGTTCCTCGGCATACACATCACTGACAAACTGAAATGGTCCCCCCACACAGACAGTGTGGTGAAGAAGGTGCAACAGCGCCTCTTCAACCTCAGAAAGCTGAAGAAATTTGGATTGGCATCTAAATCCCTCACAAACTTTTACAGATGCACAATTGAGAGCATCTTTTCGGGCTGTATCACCGACTGGTATGGTAATTGCCATGCCCGCAACCGCAGGGCTCTTCAAAGGGTGGTGCGGTCTGCCCAACGCATCACCGGGGGCAAACTACCTGCCCTCCAGGACACCTACACCACCCGATGTCACAGGAAGGCCAAAAAGATATTCAACCTGTTTTTAATTCTCATTTTCTTTATGAGCGTGTTTGTTAACGATACCACTGAAAATATAAAAAAAAGGTCCAAGCGTCTTTGACAGAGGTGATTAAATACCAATTTACACAGGCCAGTTCATGAAGGAAGACTTGCTCATTAAAGTTTTTTTAGCATGCGTCTATGACAAATCAGGACAGGTCGTTTCTCTGAGCAGCCATTACGAACACAGGCTGTAAAACAGTGATCACTATGTTCTTTACAGAAAACACCACATTGATAACTATCAGGATTATTTGTCAGGATAACATCAAAGTAGCCTTTTCTGGGTGTTTGGAGTCATACCTTGTGGGATTGGTAATAATCTGAGAAATATTTAGGGAGTCCCATTGCTTTAGGACTTGGTCAGGTGGTTTCAGCATGTCCCAGTTTGGGTCACCTAGCAGGACAAATTCAGACTTGGTGTAAGGGGCCAGGAGAGAGTTTAGGGCAGGTAGGGTACAGGCTGGCGCTGATGGAGGACGATAGCACCCAGCAACCGTCAACAAAGAGTTATTTGAAAGTTTAATGCGTATAGCCAGCAAATCAAATTGTTTATGGGACAGACTTGGTGGAGACAACTGACCACTAAAGGGGATCCTTGGTAAAGATTGCCACTCCCCCACCTTTGGAAGATCAGTCTTGCTGGAAAAGGTTACAACCAGAAAGGTTAACATCAGTATTCAAAACACTCTTCCTTAACCACGTCTCAGTAATGACCAACACATCTGGATTGGAGCTGTGAACCCACACTTTAAATTGATACATTTTTAGGTAATAAGCATCTAGTGTTAACGTGCAGAAACCCCAGGCTTTTTACGAGAGCAGAAATCAGTGAAGCAGAAATTAGAATTGGGTCTAGCAACAGTACATGGGCCAGGGTGAGCATGGACATTTACAGATGTAATCAGCAGTTATACAATCAGGGCACTGCAGAGGACAGGGAGAGCTCTGCAGTGTTGATTTATAACATTTGAATGTGCATTAGATGGCAACAAGATCATATTGTACAGCAATTTCATCAGGTATCATGAATACAAAGCCAGCGAGAGGAGGTTAGAATAGGATGGGAGGCCAAGAGTCCGTGTAACCAATAGAGAGTCAGAGTCCCGAGTGTGGGATCAAACATAGAGTGTCCCATGGTTGGGTAGACAAGCAAGTTCATTGTCAACAAAGCACCCAGGAGTCATGAGGCAAATTGCATAAAGCACAAGGGAAAAATATAACAACTTGGGGCTAGCCATTGTAAATTCACTCGCCCCAACAGAGTCACTCGCCCCAACAGTGCATGTGTGCTGGAGGAGAGTGAAAGCTCGGGAGAGGTTGTGTGGCAGAGGTACTTCTATCAGACAGGGTGAGACAGGCCAGGAAAGACAGTGAACAGATCACCAGGTGTAATCCAAGCAGCAGTGCAGCAGGCAACGGTCACTTGGGAGCAGCTTTTTTCGGGAGGCAGATTCCTTGTAGAAAATCCCAGCTAGCTAGCTAACATAGCTAGCAAGTCTCTGTCCGTCTTTTCCACGTGGAAAAGGAGGTTGTTAGCTAGCTGTATCTTTTCATTATCAGCGAATGGTTCTTTACGACGTCCAAACAAAGTTGTCCAGTAGCCGTTGTATTTTGGGGATTCTGAGGAGGATATCTTCTCTGCACAGATGGAGGGGGCTTCAAAGGCCTCTGCATTTGAGTGAGGGGGCAGTGAAACTCTCCTGCCATTGTTAGGCTCAAGAGTTCACACCTCTCACTTCACACTTCAGTGCTAATTTCAGTCAGATTCTTTCCTAGCAGCTTGGTATTTTTTAAATATTTATTTATTTATTTCACCTTTATTTTACCAGGTAGGCTAGTTGAGAACAAGTTCCCTTTATTTAACAAGGTAGGCTAGTTGAGAACAAGTTCCCTTTATTTTACCAGGTAGGCTAGTTGAGAACAAGTTCCCTTTATTTTACCAGGTAGGCTAGTTGAGAACAAGTTCCCTTTATTTAACCAGGTAGGCTAGTTGAGAACAAGTTCCCTTTATTTAACCAGGTAGGCTAGTTGAGAACAAGTTCCCTTTATTTAACCAGGTAGGCTAGTTGAGAACAAGTTCCCTTTATTTTACCAGGTAGGCTAGTTGAGAACAAGTTCCCTTTATTTAACAAGGTAGGCTAGTTGAGAACAAGTTCCCTTTATTTAACCAGGTAGGCTAGTTGAGAACAAGTTCCCTTTATTTAACCAGGTAGGCTAGTTGAGAACAAGTTCCCTTTATTTAACCAGGTAGGCTAGTTGAGAACAAGTTATCATTTGCTACTGCGACCTGGCCAAGATAAAGTGTAGCAGTTCGACACATACAACAACACAGAGTTACACATGGAATAAACAAAACACACAGTCAATAATACAGTAGAACAAAACAAAACAAAAAGTCTATATACAGTGAGTGCAAATTAGGTAAGTTAAGGAAATAAATAGGCCATGGTGGCGAAGTAATTACAATATAGCAATTAAACACTGGAATGGTAGATGTGCAGAAGATGAATGTGCAAGTTGAGATACTGGGGTGCAAAGGAGCTAAATAAATAAATACCAGTATGGGGATGAGGTAGGTAGATAGATGGGCTGTTTACAGATAGGCTATGAACAGGTGCAGTGATCTGTAAACTGCTCTGACAGCTGGTGCTTAAAGCTAGTGAAGGAGATATGAGTCTCCAGCGTCAGAGATTTTTGCAGTTCATTCCAGTCATTGGCAGCAGAGAACTGGAAGGAAAGACGACCAAAGGAGGAATTGGCTTTGGGGGTGACCAGTGAGATATACCTGCTGGAGCGCGTGCTATGAGTGGGTGCTGTTATGGTGACCAGTGAGCTGAGATAAGGCAGAGCTTTACCTAGCAGAGACTTGTAGATAACCTGGAGCCAGTGGGTTTGGCGACGAGTATGAAGTGAGGGACAACCAACGAGAGCGTACAGGTCGCAATGGTGGGTAGTGTATGGGGCTTTGGTGACAAAACGGATGGCACTGTGATAGACTACATCCAGTTTGTTGAGCAGAGTGTTGGAGGCTATTTTATGGATGACACCACCGAAGTCGAGGATCGGTAGGATGATCAGTTTTACGAGGGTATGTTTGGCAGCATGAGTGAAGGATGCTTTATTGCGATATAGGAAGGCGATTCTAGCGATTCTAGGCGATTCTCCAATTTTGGATTGGAGATGCTTAATGTCAATCTGGAAGGAGAGTTTACAGAGTCTAACCAGACACCCAGGTATTCGTAGTTGTCCACGTATTCTAAGACAGAGCCGTCCAGAGTAGTGATGCTGGACAGGCGGGCAGGTGCAGGCAGCAATCGATTGAATAGCGTAGATTTAGATGTACTTTAATAATAAGTCAGAACGGTCCAGAGTAGTGATGCTAGTGGGGCGGGCGGGTAAGGGCAGCAGTCGGTTGAAGAGCATGCATTTAGTTTTACTAGCGTTTAAGAGTAGTTGCAGGCCACGGAAGGAGAGTTGTATGGCATTGAAGCTCGTCTGGAGGTTAGTTAACACAGTGTCCAAAGAGGGGCCAGAAGTATACAGAATGGTGTCGTCTGCGTAGAGGTGGATCAGAGCTTAGTAGCTTAGTAGCCTTATTTATGGCTATTTATTTACAAAATTACCTAGAGAATATTGTCTCTTACATTTTGGCTTCAGAAAGTAGGTTCAGACTGAATAGTACTCACTCAGTTTTGTGTTGGATGGTATTTCCAGGATCTGCTGTGTTTCTTCTGCAGGTTTTGGCTTGTTAGAAAGTTTTTTTCTTGACAATCCTCAGTAGTAACAGTACATTCAGGTCATTTTGTCCAAAATCAAGGACTTAGGTTTGGAATTGTGATTTGGAATGGTTTTGACGCTGAGGTTAGTACCCTGTTTAAGTCCTTGCAAGAAAATTCAAGCTTAACAACATTTATCCAACTCTAATTGTATATTTTTTGCAGAAGAACTCAGGAGCCCATGCTCTGGGTCTATTCACTCTCTCTGCTGTAATCACTGCCACAAGTAACAGTTAGACAAGTAGACAATATTGACCTGTGATATAGTAAGAACACTACTCCGCTAACCAGAGTTCTACTGGGAAGGGAGACCAGAACACTACTCCTCTAACCAGAGAGAGACCCCAGAACACTACTCCGCTAACCAGAGTTCTACTGGGAAGGGAGACCAGAACACTACTCCTCTAACCAGAGAGAGACCCCAGAACACTACTCCGCTAACCAGAGTTCTACTGGGAAGGGAGACCAGAACACTACTCCTCTAACCAGAGAGAGAGACCAGAACACTACTCCGCTAACCAGAGTTCTACTGGGAAGGGAGACCAGAACACTACTCCTCTAACCAGAGAGAGAGACCAGAACACTACTCCTCTAACCAGAGAGAGAGACCAGAACACTACTCCTCTAACCAGAGAGAGAGACCAGAACACTACTC
Source organism: Oncorhynchus mykiss (assembly GCF_013265735.2). Classification (NCBI taxonomy): domain Eukaryota; kingdom Metazoa; phylum Chordata; class Actinopteri; order Salmoniformes; family Salmonidae; genus Oncorhynchus; species Oncorhynchus mykiss. Next base: position 600,666 of record NC_050570.1, on the reverse strand, counting down.
CTCTAACCAGAGAGAGAGACCAGAACACTACTCCGCTAACCAGAGTTCTACTGGGAAGGGAGACCAGAACACTACTCCTCTAACCAGAGAGAGACCCCAGAACACTACTCCTCTAACCAGAGAGAGAGACCAGAACACTACTCCTCTAACCAGAGAGAGAGACCAGAACACTACTCCGCTAACCAGAGTTCTACTGGGAAGGGAGACCAGAACACTACTCCTCTAACCAGAGAGAGACCCCAGAACACTACTCCTCTAACCAGAGAGAGAGACCAGAACACTACTCCTCTAACCAGAGAGAGAGACCAGAACACTACTCCGCTAACCAGAGTTCTACTGGGAAGGGAGACCAGAACACTACTCCTCTAACCAGAGAGAGACCCCAGAACACTACTCCGCTAACCAGAGTTCTACTGGGAAGGGAGACCAGAACACTACTCCTCTAACCAGAGTTCTACTGGGAAGAGAGACCAGAACACTACTCCACTAACCAGAGATAGAGACCAGAACACTACTCCACTAACCAGAGATAGAGACCAGAACACTACTCCACTAACCAGAGTTCTACTGGGAAGGGAGACCAGAACACTACTCCTCTAACCAGAGAGAGAGAGACCAGAACACTACTCCTTGAACCAGAGAGAGAGAGACCAGAACACTACTCCTTGAACCAGAGAGAGAGACCAGAACACTACTCCTCTAACAAGAGAGAGAGAGACCAGAACACTACTCCTTGAACCAGAGAGAGAGAGACCAGAACACTACTCCTTGAACCAGAGAGAGAGACCAGAACACTACTCCTCTAACCAAAGAGAGAGACCAGAACACTACTCCTCTAACCAGAGTTCTACTGGGAAGGGAGACCAGAACACTACTCCTCTAACAAGAGAGAGAGAGACCAGAACACTACTCCTCTAACCAGAGAGAGACTCCAGAAAACTACTCCTCTAACCAGAGAGAGAGACCAGAACACTACTCCTCTAACCAGAGAGAGACCCCAGAACACTACTCCTCTAACCAGAGAGAGAGACCAGAACACTACTCCTCTAACCAGAGAGAGAGACCAGAACACTACTCCGCTAACCAGAGTTCTACTGGGAAGGGAGACCAGAACACTACTCCTCTAACCAGAGAGAGACCCCAGAACACTACTCCGCTAACCAGAGTTCTACTGGGAAGGGAGACCAGAACACTACTCCTCTAACCAGAGTTCTACTGGGAAGAGAGACCAGAACACTACTCCGCTAACCAGAGTTCTACTGGGAAGACAGACCAGAACACTACTCCACTAACCAGAGATAGAGACCAGAACACTACTCCACTAACCAGAGATAGAGACCAGAACACTACTCCACTAACCAGAGTTCTACTGGGAAGGGAGACCAGAACACTACTCCTCTAACCAGAGAGAGAGAGACCAGAACACTACTCCTTGAACCAGAGAGAGAGAGACCAGAACACTACTCCTTGAACCAGAGAGAGAGACCAGAACACTACTCCTCTAACAAGAGAGAGAGAGACCAGAACACTACTCCTTGAACCAGAGAGAGAGAGACCAGAACACTACTCCTTGAACCAGAGAGAGAGACCAGAACACTACTCCTCTAACCAAAGAGAGAGACCAGAACACTACTCCTCTAACCAGAGTTCTACTGGGAAGGGAGACCAGAACACTATTCCTCTAACAAGAGAGAGAGAGACCAGAACACTACTCCTTGAACCAGAGAGAGAGAGACCAGAACACTACTCCTTGAACCAGAGAGAGAGAGACCAGAACACTACTCCTCTAACCAGAGAGAGAGACCAGAACACTACTCCTCTAACAAGAGTTCTACTGGGAAGACAGACCAGAACACTACTCCTCTAACCAGAGAGAGACCAGAACACTACTCCTCTAAACAGAGAGAGAGACCAGAACACTACTCCTCTAACCAGAGTTCTACTGGGAAGACAGACCAGAACACAACTCCTCTAACTAGAGAGAGAGACCAGAAGACTACTCCTCTAACCAGAGTTCTACTGGGAAGAGAGCCCAGAACACTACTCCTCTAACCAGAGTTCTTCTGGGAAGAGAGACCAGAACACTACTCCACTAACCAGAGAGAGAGACCAGAACACTACTCCTCTAACTAGAGAGAGAGACCAGAACACTACTCCTCTAACCAGAGTTCTACTGGGAAGAGAGACCAGAACACTACTCCTCTAACCAGAGTTCTACTGGGAAGAGAGACCAGAACACTACTCCGCTAACCAGAGTTCTACTGGGAAGAGAGACCAGAACACTACTCCTCTAACCAGAGAGAGAGACCAGAACACTACTCCTCTAACCAGAGTTCTACTGGGAAGAGAGACCAGAACACTACTCCACTAACCAGAGTTCTACTGGGAAGAGAGACCAGAACACTACTCCTCTAACCAGAGAGAGAGACCAGAACACTACTCCTCTAACCAGAGATCTACTGGGAAGAGAGACCAGAACACTAATCCTCTAACCAGAGAGAGAGTGACCAGAACACTACTCCACCAACCATAGTTCTACTGGGAAGAGAGACCAGAACACTACTCCGCTAACCAGAGATCTACTGGGAAGATAGACCAGAACACTACTCCACTAACCAGAGTTCTACTGGGAAGAGAGACCAGAACACTACTCCTCTAACCAGAGAGAGAGACCAGAACACTACTCCTCTAACCAGAGTTATACTGGGAAGAGAGACCAGAACACTACTCCGATAACCAGAGTTCTACTGGGAAGAGAGACCAGAACACTACTCCACCAACCATAGTTCTACTGGGAAGAGAGACCAGAACACTACTCCTCTAACCAGAGAGAGACCCCAGAACACTACTCCTCTAACCAGAGAGAGAGAGAACAGAACACTACTCCTTGAACCAGAGAGAGAGACCAGAACACTACTCCTTGAACCAGAGAGAGAGACAAGAACACTACTCTTCTAACCAGAGTTCTACTGGGAATAGAGACCAGAACACTAATCCTCTAACCAGAGAGAGAGAGACCAGAACACTACTCCACCAACCATAGTTCTACTGGGAAGAGAGACCAGAACACTACTCCTCTAACCAGAGAGAGACCCCAGAACACTACTCCTCTAACCAGAGAGAGACCCCAGAACACTACTCCTCTAACCAGAGAGAGAGAGACCAGAACACTACTCCTCTAACCAGAGTTCTACTGGGAAGAGAGACCAGAACACTACTCCGCTAACCAGAGTTCTACTGGGAAGAGAGACCAGAACACTACTCCGCTAACCAGAGTTCTACTGGGAAGAGAGACCAGAACACTACTCCTCTAACCAAAGAGAGAGACCAGAACACTACTCCTCTAACCAGAGAGAGACTCCAGAAAACTACTCCTGTAACCAGAGAGAGAGACACCAGAACACTACTCCTCTAACCAAAGAGAGAGACCAGAACACTACTCCGCTAACCAGAGTTCTACTGGGAAGAGAACCAGAACACTACTCCACTAACCAGAGTTCTACTGGGAAGAGAGGCGAGAGCACTACACCTCTGACCAGAGAGAGAGAGACCAAAACACTACTCCTCTAACCAGAGAGAGACCAGAACACTACTCCTCTAACCAGAGAGAGAGACCAGAACACTACTCCTCTAACCAAAGAGAGAGACCAGAACACTACTCAACTAACCAGAGTTCTACTGGGAAAAGAGACCAGAACACTACTCCGCTAACCAGAGTTCTACTGGGAAGAGAGACCAGAACACTACTCCACTAACCAGAGAGAGAGACCAGAACACTACTCCTCTAACTAGAGAGAGAGACCAGAACACTACTCCTCTAACCAGAGTTCTACTGGGAAGAGAGACCAGAACACTACTCCTCTAACCAGAGTTCTACTGGGAAGAGAGACCAGAACACTACTCCGCTAACCAGAGTTCTACTGGGAAGAGAGACCAGAATACTACTCCACTAACCAGAGTTCTACTGGGAAGAGAGACCAGAACACTACTCCACTAACCAGAGAGAGACCAGAACACTACTCCTCTAACCAGAGTTCTACTGGGAAGAGAGACCAGAACACTACTCCACTAACCAGAGAGAGAGACCAGAACACTACTCCTCTAACCAGAGAGAGAGACCAGAACACTACTCCTCTAACCAGAGTTCTACTGGGAAGAGAGACCAGAACACTACTCCACTAACCAGAGTTCTACTGGGAAGAGAGACCAGAACACTACTCCTCTAACCAGAGAGAGAGACCAGAACACTACTCCTCTAACCAGAGATCTACTGGGAAGAGAGACCAGAACACTAATCCTCTAACCAGAGAGAGAGTGACCAGAACACTACTCCACCAACCATAGTTCTACTGGGAAGAGAGACCAGAACACTACTCCGCTAACCAGAGATCTACTGGGAAGATAGACCAGAACACTACTCCACTAACCAGAGTTCTACTGGGAAGAGAGACCAGAACACTACTCCTCTAACCAGAGAGAGAGACTAGAACACTACTCCTCTAACCAGAGTTATGCTGGGAAGAGAGACCAGAACACTACTCCGCTAACCAGAGTTCTACTGGGAAGAGAGACCAGAACACTACTCCGCTAACCAGAGAGAGAGAGACCAGAACACTACTCCACCAACCATAGTTCTACTGGGAAGAGAGACCAGAACACTACTCCTCTAACCAGAGAGAGACCCCAGAACACTACTCCTCTAACCAGAGAGAGAGAGAACAGAACACTACTCCTTGAACCAGAGAGAGAGACAAGAACACTACTCTTCTAACCAGAGTTCTACTGGGAATAGAGACCAGAACACTAATCCTCTAACCAGAGAGAGAGAGACCAGAACACTACTCCACCAACCATAGTTCTACTGGGAAGAGAGACCAGAACACTACTCCTCTAACCAGAGAGAGACCCCAGAACACTACTCCTCTAACCAGAGAGAGACCCCAGAACACTACTCCTCTAACCAGAGAGAGAGAGACCAGAACACTACTCCTCTAACCAGAGTTCTACTGGGAAGAGAGACCAGAACACTACTCCGCTAACCAGAGTTCTCCTGGGAAGAGAGACCAGAACACTACTCCTCTAACCAAAGAGAGAGACCAGAACACTACTCCTCTAACCAGAGAGAGACTCCAGAAAACTACTCCTCTAACCAGAGAGAGAGACACCAGAACACTACTCCTCTAACCAAAGAGAGAGACCAGAACACTACTCCGCTAACCAGAGTTCTACTGGGAAAAGAGACCAGAACACTACTCCACTAACCAGAGTTCTACTGGGAAGAGAGGCGAGAGCACTACACCTCTGACCAGAGAGAGAGAGACCAAAACACTACTCCTCTAACCAGAGAGAGACCAGAACACTACTCCTCTAACCAGAGAGAGAGACCAGAACACTACTCCTCTAACCAAAGAGAGAGACCAGAACACTACTCAACTAACCAGAGTTCTACTGGGAAAAGAGACCAGAACACTACTCCTCTAACCAGAGTTCTACTGGGAAGAGAGACCAGAACACTACTCCTCTAACCAGAGTTCTACTGGGAAGGGAGACCAGAACACTACTCCACTAACCAGAGTTCTACTGGGAAAAGAGACCAGAACACTACTCCTCTAACCAGAGTTCTACTGGGAAGAGAACCAGAACACTACTCCTCTAACCAGAGTTCTACTGGGAAGAGAGGCGAGAGCACTACACCTCTGACCAGAGAGAGAGAGACCAAAACACTACTCCTCTAACCAGAGAGAGACCAGAACACTACTCCTCTAACCAGAGAGAGAGACCAGAACACTACTCCTCTAACCAAAGAGAGAGACCAGAACACTACTCAACTAACCAGAGTTCTACTGGGAAAAGAGACCAGAACACTACTCCTCTAACCAGAGTTCTACTGGGAAGAGAGACCAGAACACTACTCCTCTAACCAGAGTTCTACTGGGAAGGGAGACCAGAACACTACTCCTCTAACCAGAGAGAGAGAGAGACCAGAACACTACTCCTTGAACCAGAGAGAGAGACCAGAACACTACTCTTCTAACCAGAGAGAGAGACCAGAACACTACTCCTCTAACAAGAGTTCTACTGGGAAGACAGACCAGAAAACTACTCCTCTAACCAGAGAGAGAGACCAGAACACTACTCCTCTAACCAGAGAGAGAGACCAGAAGACTACTCCTCTAACCAGTTCTACTGGGAAGACAGACCAGAACACTACTCCTCTAACTAGAGAGAGAGACCAGAACACTACTCCTCTAACCAGAGTTCTACTAGGAAGAGAGACCAGAACACTACTCCACCAACCAGAGTTCTACTGGGAAGAGAGACCAGAACACTACTCCTCTAACCAGAGAGAGAGACCAGAACACTATTCCTCTAACCAGAGAGAGAGAGACCAGAACACTACTCCTCTAACCAGAGATAGAGACCAGAACACTACTCCTCTAACCAGCGTTCTACTGGGAAGAGAGACCAGAACACTACTCCTCTAACCAGAGTTCTACTGGGAAGAGAGACCAGAACACTACTCCTCTAACCAGAGTTCTACTGGGAAGAGAGACCAGAACTCTACTCCTCTAACCAGAGTTCTACTGGGAAGAGAGACCAGAACACTACTCCGCTAACCAGAGTTCTACTGGGAAGAGAGACCAGAACACTACTCCTCTAACCAGAGAGAGAGACCAGAACACTACTCCTCTAAACAGAGAGAGAGACCAGAACACTACTCCTCTAACCAGAGTTCTTCTGGGAAGAGAGACCAGAACACTACTCCACTAACCAGAGAGAGAGACCAGAATACTACTCCTCTAACTAGACAGAGAGACCAGAACACTACTCCTCTAACCAGAGTTCTACTGGGAAGAGAGACCAGAACACTACTCCTCTAACCAGAGTTCTACTGGGAAGGGAGACCAGAACACTACTCCTCTAACAAGAGAGAGAGAGACCAGAACACTACTCCTTGAACCAGAGAGAGAGAGACCAGAACACTACTCCTTGAACCAGAGAGAGAGACCAGAACACTACTCCTCTAACCAGAGAGAGAGACCAGAACACTACTCCTCTAACAAGAGTTCTACTGGGAAGACAGACCAGAACACTACTCCTCTAACCAGAGAGAGAGACCAGAACACTACTCCTCTAAACAGAGAGAGAGACCAGAACACTACTCCTCTAACCAGAGTTCTTCTGGGAAGAGAGACCAGAACACTACTCCACTAACCAGAGAGAGAGACCAGAACACTACTCCTCTAACTAGAGAGAGAGACCAGAACACTACTCCTCTAACCAGAGTTCTACTGGGAAGAGAGACCAGAACACTACTCCTTGAACCAGAGTTCTACTGGGAAGGGAGACCAGAACACTACTCCTCTAACAAGAGAGAGAGAGACCAGAACACTACTCCTTGAACCAGAGAGAGAGAGACCAGAACACTACTCCTTGAACCAGAGAGAGAGACCAGAACACTACTCCTCTAACCAGAGAGAGAGACCAGAACACTACTCCTCTAACAAGAGTTCTACTGGGAAGACAGACCAGAACACTACTCCTCTAACCAGAGAGAGAGACCAGAACACTACTCCTCTAAACAGAGAGAGAGACCAGAACACTACTCCTCTAACCAGAGTTCTACTGGGAAGACAGACCAGAACACTACTCCTCTAACCAGAGTTCTTCTGGGAAGAGAGACCAGAACATTACTCCACTAACCAGAGAGAGAGACCAGAACACTACTCCTCTAACTAGAGAGAGAGACCAGAACACTACTCCTCTAACCAGAGTTCTACTGGGAAGAGAGACCAGAACACTACTCCTCTAACCAGAGTTCTACTGGGAAGAGAGACCAGAACACTACTCCGCTAACCAGAGTTCTACTGGGAATATAGACCAGAATACTACTCCACTAACCAGAGTTCTACTGGGAAGAGAGACCAGAACACTACTCCACTAACCAGAGAGAGAGACCAGAACACTACTCCTCTAACCAGAGTTCTACTGGGAAGAGAGACCAGAACACTACTCCACTAACCAGAGAGAGAGACCAGAACACTACTCCTCTAACCAGAGAGAGAGACCAGAACACTACTCCTCTAACCAGAGTTCTACTGGGAAGAGAGACCAGAACACTACTCCACTAACCAGAGTTCTACTGGGAAGAGAGACCAGAACACTACTCCTCTAACCAGAGAGAGAGACCAGAACACTACTCCTCTAACCAGAGATCTACTGGGAAGAGAGACCAGAACACTACTCCACTAACCAGAGATCTACTGGGAAGAGAGGCGAGAGCACTACACCTCTGACCAGAGAGAGAGAGACCAAAACACTACTCCTCTAACCAGAGAGAGACCAGAACACTACTCCTCTAACCAGAGAGAGAGACCAGAACACTACTCCTCTAACCAAAGAGAGAGACCAGAACACTACTCCGCTAACCAGAGTTCTACTGGGAAGAGAGACCAGAACACTACTCCTCTAACCAGAGTTCTTCTGGGAAGAGAGACCAGAACACTACTCCACTAACCAGAGAGAGAGACCAGAACACTACTCCTCTAACTAGAGAGAGAGACCAGAACACTACTCCTCTAACCAGAGTTCTACTGGGAAGAGAGACCAGAACACTACTCCTCTAACCAGAGTTCTACTGGGAAGAGAGACCAGAACACTACTCCGCTAACCAGAGTTCTACTGGGAAGAGAGACCAGAATACTACTTCACTAACCAGAGTTCTACTGGGAAGAGAGACCAGAACACTACTCCACTAACCAGAGAGAGAGACCAGAACACTACTCCTCTAACCAGAGTTCTACTGGGAAGAGAGACCAGAACACTACTCCACTAACCAGAGAGAGAGACCAGAACACTACTCCTCTAACCAGAGAGAGAGACCAGAACACTACTCCTCTAACCAGAGTTCTACTGGGAAGAGAGACCAGAACACTACTCCACTAACCAGAGTTCTACTGGGAAGAGAGACCAGAACACTACTCCACTAACCAGAGTTCTACTGGGAAGGGAGACCAGAACACTACTCCTCTAACCAGAGTTCTACTGGGAAGAGAGACCAGAACACTACTCCACTAACCAGAGTTCTACTGGGAAGGGAGACCAGAACACTACTCCTCTAACAAGAGAGAGAGAGACCAGAACACTACTCCTTGAACCAGAGAGAGAGAGACCAGAACACTACTCCTTGAACCAGAGAGAGAGACCAGAACACTACTCCTCTAACCAGAGAGAGAGACCAGAACACTACTCCACCAACCATAGTTCTACTGGGAAGAGAGACCAGAACACTACTCCACTAACCAGAGTTCTACTGGGAAGGGAGACCAGAACACTACTCCTCTAACCAGAGTTCTACTGGGAAGAGAGACCAGAACACTACTCCACTAACCAGAGTTCTACTGGGAAGGGAGACCAGAACACTACTCCTCTAACAAGAGAGAGAGAGACCAGAACACTACTCCTTGAACCAGAGAGAGAGAGACCAGAACACTACTCCTTGAACCAGAGAGAGAGACCAGAACACTACTCCTCTAACCAAAGAGAGAGACCAGAACACTACTCCTCTAACCAGAGTTCTACTGGGAAGGGAGACCAGAACACTACTCCTCTAACCAGAGAGAGAGAGAACAGAACACTACTCCTTGAACCAGAGAGAGAGACCAGAACACTACTCCTTGAACCAGAGAGAGAGACAAGAACACTACTCTTCTAACCAGAGTTCTACTGGGAATAGAGACCAGAACACTAATCCTCTAACCAGAGAGAGAGAGACCAGAACACTACTCCACCAACCATAGTTCTACTGGGAAGAGAGACCAGAACACTACTCCTCTAACCAGAGAGAGACCCCAGAACACTACTCCTCTAACCAGAGAGAGACCCCAGAACACTACTCCTCTAACCAGAGAGAGAGAGACCAGAACACTACTCCTCTAACCAGAGTTCTACTGGGAAGAGAGACCAGAACACTACTCCGCTAACCAGAGTTCTACTGGGAAGAGAGACCAGAACACTACTCCGCTAACCAGAGTTCTACTGGGAAGAGAGACCAGAACACTACTCCACTAACCAGAGTTCTACTGGGAAGAGAGACCAGAACACTACTCCTCTAACCAGAGAGAGAGACCAGAACACTACTCCTCTAACCAGAGATCTACTGGGAAGAGAGACCAGAACACTAATCCTCTAACCAGAGAGAGAGTGACCAGAACACTACTCCACCAACCATAGTTCTACTGGGAAGAGAGACCAGAATACTACTCCGCTAACCAGAGATCTACTGGGAAGATAGACCAGAACACTACTCGACTAACCAGAGTTCTACTGGGAAGAGAGACCAGAACACTACTCCTCTAACCAGAGAGAGACCCCAGAACACTACTCCTCTAACCAGAGTTATACTGGGAAGAGAGACCAGAACACTACTCCGCTAACCAGAGTTCTACTGGGAAGAGAGACCAGAACACTACTCCGCTAACCAGAGAGAGAGAGACCAGAACACTACTCCACCAACCATAGTTCTACTGGGAAGAGAGACCAGAACACTACTCCTCTAACCAGAGAGAGACCCCAGAACACTACTCCTCTAACCAGAGAGAGAGAGAACAGAACACTACTCCTTGAACCAGAGAGAGAGACCAGAACACTACTCCTTGAACCAGAGAGAGAGACAAGAACACTACTCTTCTAACCAGAGTTCTACTGGGAATAGAGACCAGAACACTAATCCTCTAACCAGAGAGAGAGAGACCAGAACACTACTCCACCAACCATAGTTCTACTGGGAAGAGAGACCAGAACACTACTCCTCTAACCAGAGAGAGACCCCAGAACACTACTCCTCTAACCAGAGAGAGACCCCAGAACACTACTCCTCTAACCAGAGAGAGAGAGACCAGAACACTACTCCTCTAACCAGAGTTCTACTGGGAAGAGAGACCAGAACACTACTCCGATAACCAGAGTTCTACTGGGAAGAGAGACCAGAACACTACTCCGCTAACCAGAGTTCTAATGGGAAGAGAGACCAGAACACTACTCCTCTAACCAAAGAGAGAGACCAGAACTCTACTCCTCTAACCAGAGAGAGACTCCAGAAAACTACTCCTCTAACCAGAGAGAGAGACACCAGAACACTACTCCTCTAACCAAAGAGAGAGACCAGAACACTACTCCTCTAACCAGAGTTCTACTGGGAAGAGAACCAGAACACTACTCCACTAACCAGAGTTCTACTGGGAAGAGAGGCGAGAGCACTACACCTCTGACCAGAGAGAGAGAGACCAAAACACTACTCCTCTAACCAGAGAGAGACCAGAACACTACTCCTCTAACCAGAGAGAGAGACCAGAACACTACTCCTCTAACCAAAGAGAGAGACCAGAACACTACTCAACTAACCAGAGTTCTACTGGGAAAAGAGACCAGAACACTACTCCTCTAACCAGAGTTCTACTGGGAAGAGAGACCAGAACACTACTCCTCTAACCAGAGTTCTACTGGGAAGGGAGACCAGAACACTACTCCTCTAACCAGAGAGAGAGAGAGAGACCAGAACACTACTCCTTGAACCAGAGAGAGAGACCAGAACACTACTCTTCTAACCAGAGAGAGAGACCAGAACACTACTCCTCTAACAAGAGTTCTACTGGGAAGACAGACCAGAAAACTACTCCTCTAACCAGAGAGAGAGACCAGAACACTACTCCTCTAACCAGAGAGAGAGACCAGAAGACTACTCCTCTAACCAGAGTTCTACTGGGAAGACAGACCAGAACACTACTCCTCTAACCAGAGAGAGAGAGAACAGAACACTACTCCTTGAACCAGAGAGAGAGACCAGAACACTACTCCTTGAACCAGAGAGAGAGACAAGAACACTACTCTTCTAACCAGAGTTCTACTGGGAATAGAGACCAGAACACTAATCCTCTAACCAGAGAGAGAGAGACCAGAACACTACTCCACCAACCATAGTTCTACTGGGAAGAGAGACCAGAACACTACTCCTCTAACCAGAGAGAGACCCCAGAACACTACTCCTCTAACCAGAGAGAGACCCCAGAACACTACTCCTCTAACCAGAGAGAGAGAGACCAGAACACTACTCCTCTAACCAGAGTTCTACTGGGAAGAGAGACCAGAACACTACTCCGCTAACCAGAGTTCTACTGGGAAGAGAGACCAGAACACTACTCCGCTAACCAGAGTTCTACTGGGAAGAGAGACCAGAACACTACTCCTCTAACCAAAGAGAGAGACCAGAACACTACTCCTCTAACCAGAGAGAGACTCCAGAAAACTACTCCTCTAACCAGAGAGAGAGACACCAGAACACTACTCCTCTAACCAAAGAGAGAGACCAGAACACTACTCCGCTAACCAGAGTTCTACTGGGAAGAGAACCAGAACACTACTCCACTAACCAGAGTTCTACTGGGAAGAGAGGCGAGAGCACTACACCTCTGACCAGAGAGAGAGAGACCAAAACACTACTCCTCTAACCAGAGAGAGACCAGAACACTACTCCTCTAACCAGAGAGAGAGACCAGAACACTACTCCTCTAACCAAAGAGAGAGACCAGAACACTACTCAACTAACCAGAGTTCTACTGGGAAAAGAGACCAGAACACTACTCCTCTAACCAGAGTTCTACTGGGAAGAGAGACCAGAACACTACTCCTCTAACCAGAGTTCTACTGGGAAGGGAGACCAGAACACTACTCCTCTAACCAGAGAGAGAGAGAGACCAGAACACTACTCCTTGAACCAGAGAGAGAGACCAGAACACTACTCTTCTAACCAGAGAGAGAGACCAGAACACTACTCCTCTAACCAGAGTTCTACTGGGAAGAGAGACCAGAACACTACTCCTCTAACCAGAGTTCTTCTGGGAAGAGAGACAAGAACACTACTCCTCTAACCAGAGAGCGAGACCAGAACACTACTCCTCTAACCAAAGAGAGAGACCAGAACACTACTCAACTAACCAGAGTTCTACTGGGAAAAGAGACCAGAACACTACTCCTCTAACCAGAGTTCTACTGGGAAGAGAGACCAGAACACTACTTCTCTAACCAGAGTTCTACTGGGAAGGGAGACCAGAACACTACTCCTCTAACCAGAGAGAGAGAGAGACCAGAACACTACTCCTCTAACAAGAGTTCTACTGGGAAGACAGACCAGAAAACTACTCCTCTAACCAGAGAGAGAGACCAGAACACTACTCCTCTAACCAGAGAGAGAGACCAGAAGACTACTCCTCTAACCAGAGTTCTACTGGGAAGACAGACCAGAACACTACTCCTCTAACTAGAGAGAGAGACCAGAACACTACTCCTCTAACCAGAGTTCTACTAGGAAGAGAGACCAGAACACTACTCCTCTAACCAGAGTTCTACTGGGAAGAGAGACCAGAACACTACTCCTCTAGCCAGAGTTCTACTGGGAAGAGAGACCAGAACACTACTCCTCTAACCAGAGTTCTACTGGGAAGAGAGACCAGAACACTACTCCTCTAACCAGAGAGAGAGAGACCAGAACACTACTCCTCTAACCAGAGAGAGAGAGACCAGAACACTACTCCTCTAACCAGAGTTCTACTGGTTAGAGAGACCAGAACACTACTCCACTAACCAGAGTTCTACTGGGAAGAGAGACCAGAACACTACTCCTCTAACCAGAGAGAGAGACCAGAACACTACTCCTCTAACCAGAGATCTACTGGGAAGGGAGACCAGAACACTACTCCTCTAACCAGAGAGAGAGACCAGAACACTACTCCTCTAACCAGAGAGAGAGACCAGAACACTACTCCTCTAACCAGAGATCTACTGGGAAGAGAGACCAGAACACTACTCCTCTAACTAGAGATCTACTGGGAAGAGAGACCAGAACACTACTCCTCTAACCAGAGAGAGAGACCAGAACACTACTCCTCTAACCAGAGATCTACTGGGAAGGGAGACCAGAACACTACTCCTCTAACCAGAGAGAGAGACCAGAACACTACTCCTCTAACCAGAGAGAGAGACCAGAACACTACTCCTCTAACCAGAGATCTACTGGGAAGAGAGACCAGAACACTACTCCTCTAACCAGAGATCTACTGGGAAGAGAGACCAGAACACTACTCCTCTAACCAGAGAGAGAGACCAGAACACTACTCCTCTAACCAGAGATCTACTGGGAAGAGAGACCAGAACACTACTCCTCTAACCAGAGTTAAGTCACTCTGTTTTTTGTCTTATACATGTTATTACAATTCAATGGTTATACAGTCCCAATACATCAATAATGCTCAATCAATCCTTAATGCGCTATGCTATGCCAAATAATATTGCAAAGGTAAATCGCTTACACACTTCTTTATAACTCTTTAAACAAAGCAAACACCCATATATTTACCTTGAAGCTCTATTCCCTTGGTCCTTCCCGAAACTGGTCTTTATAAGAGTAGTAATATTTTTGCATCCTCTGCTGTTTATACTACTATAATCTTCTTATTTAGTCTGAATTTCCTATGGTTTTTACTGCCTACTGTTTAGATATTGATTCCCTTTTATCGACCCTTGGCTACTACGAGGCTTTAACTATTTCTGGGCTTTTTCAATCATGCCAAACTGCAATTGTCACTGACACACCAAAGATGGAACTTATTGCTCTCAAGAGTTCTCTACGCCTCGCGCTGTTGAGGGGTGAAGTTCTCTCCTACACAATCTTGTTCACTTATTATTTTTATACGGTGTGAGATTCCAGTGTACAACACAATTCTTAAGATATACCAGTCTATAGTTTGCTCGCGCCTTGAGATCAAACTCTATGATGTCCAAATCATATGGGTTGAGGATCATGCCTAGGCACTGATCTCTCCTCCTTTTATACCTCTTTTAGACACTCAGTTTGGGGAAAGATGTTCGGGAGTGCAATCTATCTTAACACAGTGTGCCATTACATTACCTATTAAGTAGCACTTAGTCCAATGTTAGTTCCTTCAGCACTGATGCCCATAGGTATTCTTCCGTTGGGGCGAGAGCAGTGACAGTACCTTTATATCAGGGGAGGTAGAACGGGAGCAGTGACAGTACCTCTATATCAGGGGAGGTAGAACGGGAGCAGTGACAGTGACAGTACCTCTGTATCAGGGGAGGTAGAACGGGAGCAGTGACAGTACCTCTGTACCAGGGGAGGTAGAATGGGAGCAGTGACAGTGACAGTACCTCTATATCAGGGGAGGTAGAACGGGAGCAGTGAAAGTACCCGTTCTACATCCTCTACCTCCTTACCTCCTCTACTTCCTCCTCTACCTCTACATTCTCCTCTACCTCCTCCTTCTCCACCTCCTTACCTCCTCTACCTCCTCCTCTACTTCCTCCTCTACCTCTATATTCTCCTCTAGCTCCTCCTTCTCTACCTCCTTACCTCCTCTACCTCCTCCTCTACTTCCTCCTCTACCTCTACATTCTCCTCTACCTCCTCCTTCTCTACCTCCTTACCTCCTCTACCTCCTCCTCTACCTCTACATTCTCCTCTACCTCCTCCTTCTCTACCTCCTTACCTCCTCTACTTCCTCCTCTACCTCTACATTCTCCTCTACCTCCTCCTTCTCTACCTCCTTACCTCCTCTACTTCCTCCTCTACCTCCTCCTTCTCTACCTCCTTACCTCCTCTACCTCCTCCTCTACCTCTACCTCCTCCTTCTCTACTTCCTTACCTCCTCCTCTACTTCCTCCTCTACCTCTACATCCTCCTCTACCTACTCCTCTACCTCCTAACCTCCTTTACCTCCTCCTCTACATCCTACTTTACCTCATCCTCTATCTCCTCCTCTTCTATGTCCATCCAAGAGCAAACATTGTCAATGCAGCTGACATCATTTTTTTACATAATCTAAAACTCTGAATGATTTTACTGTCTGACTCTAACCCTGACCCTAACCCTGTTTCCTAAATCTGTATGAATCTACCTGCTCCTCCTCCACCTACTCCTCCACCTCCTTTACCTCTTCCTCCTCTAACCCCTTTACCTCTTCCTCCTCCTCTTTCTCCTCCTCCTTTACCTCCTCCTCCTCTACCTTCGTCCTCTACCTCCCTACCTCCTTTTTCTCCTCTGTCTCCCACTGTCCCACTGGGTGAGTCAGTAGCCCTAAACACCATCAGTCCACAAAAGTGTTTGACTATGTGAAAAGACAAACAGAAACGTCACCCACCTACAGTTGAAGTCAGAAGTTTACATATACTTAGGTTGGAGTCATTAAAACTCGTTTTTCAACCACTCCACACATTTCTTGTTAACAAACTATAGTTTTGGCAAGTTGGTTAGGACATCAACTTTGTGCATGACACAAGTAATTTTTCCAACAATTGTTTAGACAGATTATTTCACACACTGTATCACAATTCCAGTGGGTCAGAAGTTTACATACACTAAGTTGACTGTGCCTTTAAACAGCTTGGAAAATTCTAGAAAATTATGTCATGGCTTTAGAAGCTTCTGATAGGCTAATTCACACCATTTGAGTTAATTGGAGGTGTAACTGTGGATGTATTTCAAGGCCTACCTTCAAACTCAGTTCCTCTTTGCTTGACATCATGGGAAAATCAAAAGAAATCAGCCAAATTGATAGACCTCCACAAGTCTGGTTCATCCTTGGGAGCAATTTCCAAACGCCTGAAGGTACCACGTTCAACTGTACAAACAATAGTACGCAAGTATAAACACCATGGGACCACGCAGCCACCATACAGCTCAGGCAGGAGACGCGTTCTGTCTCCTAGAGATGAACGTACTTTGGTGCGAAAAGTGCACATCAATCCCAGAACAACAGCAAAGGACCTTGTGAAGATGCTGGAGGAAACAGGTATAAAAGTATCTAATATCCACAGTAAAACGAGTCCTATATCGACATAACCTGAAAGGCCGCTCAGCAAGGAAGAAGCCACTGCTCCAAAAACGCCATAAAAAAAACAAGACTACGGTGTGCAACTGCACATGGGGACAAAGATCGTACTTTTTGGAGAAATGTCCTCTGGTCTGATGAAACAAAAATAGAGCTTTTTGGCCGTAATGACCATCGTAATTTTTGGAGGAAAAAGGGGGAAGCTTGCAAGCTGAAGAACACCATCCCAACCGTGAAGCACGGGAGTTGCAGCATCATGTTGTGGGGGTGATTTGCTGCAGGAGGGACTGGGTGCACTTCACAAAATAATCATGAGGATGGAAAATTATGCAGATATATTGAAACAACATCTCAAGACATCAGTCAGGAAGTTAAAGCTTGGTCGCAAATGGGTCATCCAAATGGACAATGACCCCAAGCATACTTCAAAAGTTGTGGCAAAATGGCTTAAGGACAACAAGGTCAAAGTAATGGAGAGGTCATCACAATGCCCTGACCTCAATCCTATGGAAGATTTTTTGGCAGAACTGAAAAAGCATGTGCAAGCAAGGAGGCCTAAAAACCTGACTCAGTTACACCAGCTCTGTCGGGAGGAAGGGGACAAAATTCAACCAACTTATTGTGGGAATCTTGTGGAAGGCTACCCTAAACGTTTGACCCAAGTCAAACAATTTAAAGGCAATGCTACCAAATACTAATTGAGTGTATGTAAACTTCTGACCCACTGGGAATGTGATGAAAGAAATAAAAGCTGAAATAAATCATTCTCTCTACCATTATTCTGACATTTCACATTCTTAAAATAAAGTGGTTATCCTAACTGACCTAAGACAGGGAATTTTTACTAGGATTAAATGTCAGGAATTGTGATAGACTGAGTTTAAATGTATTTGGCTAAGGTGTATGTAAACTTCCGACTTCAACTGTACCTCTCTCTCCACTGAGCTACATTCCTGGTGTTCCGTATCAGACAGGGAAAATCTTTGTTTGGCACCATGCCAGTTAAAATAGTTTTGAAATACTGGAAGAGGTGGACAAACAAGGATATGAGTCAATGTTTGACGGTCTTTGACGGAAAGCGAGAACAATTTTACAACCTTGATTGGCTGATCACCAGGTTACTGTGATCATACATTGTTTATTGAGGATGTCCGCCCTGACTGACGTACTTTGTAACTTAATTTCAACTCCCTCAATCAACTGGCTTTCACTAATTCATTGACATCAACGTGTGCGTTTATAATTATCTGGCAGGGGAGACACCTTCATCACAAAAGAGGTTCACCCAAGGCGAGGCTTGGCCATTACACTCTGGTTGTGCTGACCCCTGCGAAAAAATAATACATTAAATAAATAACTACACAAGGACATTTCCTGAAGGAAATGTGGTGTGATATTAGTAGAAATGGTAGTGATAGTAGTGATAGTAATGGTAGTGTAGTAATATTAGTAGTAATGGTAGTGATAGTAGTAGTAATGGTAGTAATGGTAGTAGTAGTAGTAGTAGTAGGCTTGGCCATTACACTCTGGTTGTGCTGACCCCTGTGAAAAAATAATACATTAAATAAATAACTACACAAGGACATTTCCTGAAGGAAATGTGGTGTGCTTGCTGGTCCTGAAGTAATTATGGACGTAAAATAGTAGTAGTAGTGGTAGTGACAGCAGAGTATTGGTAGTAGTAGTAATAGTAGTAATGGTAGGCCTGATCACTGACAACAACGAGATAGACTATAGGGAGGAGGTCAAAGACCTGGCAGTGTGGTGCCAGGATAACAACTTCTCTCTCAACATGATCAAGACTAAGGTGATGATTGTGGACTACAGGAAAAAAAGGACCGAGCCCCTATTAACATCGACAGGGCAGTAGTGAAGCAGGTTGGGAGATTCAAGTTCCTTGGTGTCCACATCACCAACAAACTAACATGGTCCATGCACACCAAGACAGTCCTGAAGAGGACACAACAAAACCTATTCCCCCTCAGGAGACTGAAAAGACCTCAAAATGTTCTACAGCTGCACAATCGAGAGCAACTGGTTGCATCAATGCCTGCCTAGTATGGCAGCTGCTCGGCCTCCGACCGCAAGGCACTACAGAGTGTAGTGCATACGGCCCAGTACATCACTGGGGCCATGCTTTCTGCCGTCCAGGACCTCAATACCAGGCGGTGTCAGAGGAACGCCCTAAACATTGTCAAAGACTCCAGCCACCCTAATCATAGACTGTTCTCTCTGCTATCGCACGGCAAGCGGTACCGGAGCACCACGTCTAGGTTCAAGAGGCTTCTAAACAGCTTCTACCCCCAAGTCATAAGACATTGTCCTCCCCTTTTTACACTGCTGCTGCTACTCTCTGTTATTATCTATGCATCGTCACTTTAATAACTCTACCTATATTTACATATTACCTCAATTACCTCGACTAACCGGTGCCCCCGCACATTGACTCTGTTACCGGTACCCCCTATATATAACCTCCACATTGACTCTGTTACCGGTACCCCCTATATATAACCTCCACATTGACTCTGTTACCGGTACCCCCTATATATAACCTCCACATTGACTCTGTTACCGGTACCCCCTATATATAACCTCCACATTGACTCTGTTACCGGTACCCCCTATATATAACCTCCACATTGACTCTGTTACCGGTACCCCCTATATATAACCTCCACATTGACTCTGTTACCGGTACCCCCTATATATAACCTCCACATTGACTCTGTTACCGGTACCCCCTATATATAACCTCCACATTGACTCTGTTACCGGTACCCCCTATATATAACCTCCACATTGACTCTGTTACCGGTACCCCCTATATATTTCCTTGCTATTGTTATTTTATTGCTTTTTTAAGGTATTTTTTAAACTGCATTGTAAGGTCTTACAAGAGTTTGTAAGTAAGCAGTTCACTGTGAGGTCTACTACACCTGTTGTATTCAGCATTTCACTGTAAGGTCTACCACATCTGTTGTATTCAGCATTTTACTGTAAGGTCTACTACACCTATTGTATTCAGCATTTCACTGTAAGGTCTACTACACCTGTTGTATTCAGCATTTCACTGTAAGGTCTACTACACCTGTTGTATTCAGCATTTCACTGTAAGGTCTACTACACCTGTTGTATTCAGCATTTCACTGTAAGGTCTACCACATCTGTTGTATTCAGCATTTTACTGTAAGGTCTACTACACCTGTTGTATTCAGCATTTCACTGTAAGGTCTACTACACCTGTTGTATTCAGCATTTCACTGTAAGGTCTACCACATCTGTTGTATTCAGCATTTTACTGTAAGGTCTACTACACCTGTTGTATTCAGCAGTTCACTGTAAGGTCTACCACATCTGTTGTATTCAGCATTTTACTGTAAGGTCTACTACACCTGTTGTAATCAGCATTTCACTGTAAGGTCTACTACATCTGTTGTATTCAGCATTTCACTGTGAGGTCTACTACACCTGTTGTATTCAGCATTTCACTGTGAGGTCTACTACACCTGTTGTATTCAGCATTTCACTGTGAGGTCTACTACACCTGTTGTATTCAGCATTTCACTGTAAGGTCTACTACACCTGTTGTATTCAGCATTTCACTGTGAGGTCTACTACACCTGTTGTATTCAGCATTTCACTGTAAGGTCTACTACACCTGTTGTATTCAGCAGTTCACTGTAAGGTCTACTACACCTGTTGTATTCAGCATTTCACTGTAAGGTCTACTACACCTGTTGTATTCAGCATTTCACTGTAAGGTCTACTACACCTGTTGTATTCAGCATTTCACTGTAAGGTCTACTACACCTGTTGTATTCAGCATTTCACTGTAAGGTCTACTACACCTGTTGTATTCAGCATTTCACTGTGAGGTCTACCTACACCTGTTGTATTCAGCATTTCACTGTAAGGTCTACTACACCTGTTGTATTCAGCATTTCACTGTGAGGTCTACCTACACCTGTTGTATTCAGCATTTCACTGTAAGGTCTACTACACCTGTTGTATTCAGCATTTCACTGTAAGGTCTACCACATCTGTTGTATTCGGCGCAAGTGACAAATAAAATTAGATTTGATTTACCCGTATGTTCAGACATCATTTACCCATATTTACAGACATTTCAAACCATGTGAATTAAGTTAAAAGGAACAATCTAATGCACTCTTCACCATCCTGTCAAACCTGATCGACTGGTTGATCTCCAAAGCATTTAGATCCAATTTCCAAACATTTCTGTTTTGTCTCACACTGTTACTGGTAGATTATTCACCTGTCCTGCGTACCGGGTAGGCAAATTGTTGTCCCATTTTGAACCATTTCACGTGTCTGAAGGTTCTAACGCTGCCTTTCCGGCGAGCCCAGCAAATCCATCTATCGGCCTAACGCTGGCCAATCGGATGGATCAGATGACCGAGTCTGCAGTAATGTAGCAGGTATAAAAGGAAGCTACAGCAAAGTTGATACTGTGAGATTTCAAACCATGACTAGAGAGAGACTGTCAACGAATACAGCCAAGAGCAGCTGGTTTTATGTTTTTCTTACTCAGCACTGTCAACACTTTTATAAGCCTTAAAATGTGCCTTCTTCCTACTTCCACTCGCGCTACAACCAGCACTGTAGCTGTAGTGAATGAGTAGGAAAATGCATCGATAGGCTTGCATTGTTGTTATTAGCGGCATGGGTCTTTTTTAATAGCAAGGAATATTCCTTCTCTCATAGGAACATGAATAAGATGAATTTGTGCATGAGGAGACTCGAGTTTTGCAATCAGCTGGAAGACAGTGTCCCTTTTTGGTCAGTGTCAGTGGAGGAAAGGGAGTGCGAAGGGACGTTGAGAGACGGACCCTCAGTCTGCTGCTCTCTCCCTCCGCTGAGACTGGCCATCAGATGAGGCACCATCAGCCCAGTAAAATAAAAATCTAATTATATAAATGTATGCTCACTCAGCTGTGCCTCACCAGTACTAAAACAACAGATATATTACTGGTGTGATCATAAAGCCTACCTTACATTTCTATAGATTTTTTTTTTTTTTTAAATAGTCCAAACAGGGCAATTCTATATGAGGTGACAATGTGGCAATTCTATATGAGGTGACAAACTCACTAAAAGTGGCAGTAATAAAGCCTCTCTTGAAAAAGCCAAACCTTGACCCAGAAAATATAAAAAACTATCGGCCTATATCGAATCTTCCATTCCTCTCAAAAATTTTAGAAAAGGCTGTTGCGCAACAACTCACTGCCTTCCTGAAGACAAACAATGTATACGAAATGCTTCAGTCTGGTTTTAGACCCCATCATAGCACTGAGACGGCACTTGTGAAGGTGGTAAATGACATTTTAATGGCATCGGACCGAGGCTCTGCATCTGTCCTCGTGCTCCTAGACCTTAGTGCTGCTTTTGATACCATCGATTACCACATTCTTTTGGAGAGATTGGAAACCCAAATTGGTCTACACGGACAAGTTCTGGCCTGGTTTAGATCTTATCTGTCGGAAAGATATCAGTTTGTCTCTGTGAATGGTTTGTCCTCTGACAAATCAACTGTAAATTTCTGTGTTCCTCAAGGTTCCGTTTTGGACCACTATTGTTTTCACTATATATTTTACCTCTTGGGGATGTCATTCGAAAATATAATGTTAACTTTCACTGCTATGCGGATGACACACAGCTGTACATTTCAATTAAACATGGTGAAGCCACAAAATTGCCCTTGCTAGAAGAATGTGTTTCAGACATAAGGAAGTGGATGGCTGCAAACTTTCTACTTTTAAACTCGGACAAAACAGAGATGCTTGTTCTAGGTCCCAAGAAACAAAGAGATCTTCTGTTGAATCTGACAATTAATCTTAATGGTTGTACAGTCGTCTCAAATAAAACTGTGAAGGACCTCGGCGTTACTCTGGACCCTGATCTCTCTTTTGAAGAACATATCAAGACCATTTCAAGGACAGCTTTTTTCCATCTACGTAACATTGCAAAAATCAGAAACTTTCTGTCCAAAAATGATGCAGAAAAATTAATCCATGCTTTTGTCACTTCCAGGTTAGACTACTGCAATGCTCTACTTTCCGGCTACCCGGATAAAGCACTAAATAAACTTCAGTTAGTGCTAAATACGGCTGCTAGAATCCTGACTAGAACCAAAAAATTTGATCATATTACTCCAGTGCTAGCCTCTCTACACTGGCTTCCTGTCAAAGCAAGGGCTGATTTCAAGGTTTTACTGCTAACCTACAAAGCATTACATGGGCTTGCTCCTACCTATCTCTCTGATTTGGTCCTGCCGTACATACCTACACGTACGCTACGGTCACAAGACGCAGGCCTCCTAATTGTCCCTAGAATTTTTAAGCAAACAGCTGGAGGCAGGGCTTTCTCCTATAGAGCTCCATTTTTATGGAACGGTCTGCCTACCCATGTCAGAGACGCAAACTCGGTCTCAACCTTTAAGTCTCTACTGAAGACTCATCTCTTCAGTGGGTCATATGATTGAGTGTAGTCTGGCCCAGGAGTGGGAGGGTGAACGGAAAGGCTCTGGAGCAACGAACCGCCCTTGCTGTCTCTGCCTGGCCGGTTCCCCTCTTTCCACTGGGATTCTCTGCCTCTAACCCTATTACAGGGGCTGAGTCACTGGCTTTACTGGGGCTCTCTCATGCCGTCCCTGGAGGGGGTGCGTCACCTGAGTGGGTTGAGTCACTGATGTGGTCATCCTGTCTGGGTTGGCGCCCCCTCCCCCCCCTTGGGTTGTGCCGTGGCAGAGGTCTTTGTGGGCTATACTCAGCCTTGTCTCAGGATGGTAAGTTGGTGGTTGAAGATATCCCTCTAGTGTTGTGGGGGCTGTGCTTTGGCAAAGTGGGTGGGGTTATATCCTTCCTGTTTGGCCCTGTCCGGGGGTGTCCTCGGATGGGGCCACAGTGTCTCCTGACCCCTCCTGTCTCAGCCTCCAGTATTTATGCTGCAGTAGTTTATGTGTCGGGGGGCTAGGGTCAGTTTGTTATATCTGGAGTACTTCTCCTGTCCTATTCGGTGTCCTGTGTGAATCTAAGTGTGCGTTCTCTAATTCTCTCCTTCTCTCTTTCTCTCTCTCGGAGGACCTGAGCCCTAGGACCATGCCCCAGGACTACCTGACATGATGACTCCTTGCTGTCCCCAGTCCACCTGGCTGTGCTGCTGCTCCAGTTTCAACTGACCTGAGCCATAGGACCATGCCCCAGGAATACCTGACATGATGACTCCTTGCTGTCCCCAGTCCACCTGACTGTGCTGCTGCTCCAGTTTCAACTATTCTGCCTTATTATTATTCGACCATGCTGGTCATTTATGAACATTTGAACATCTTGACCATGTTTTGTTATAATCTCCACCCGGCACAGCCAGAAGAGGACTGGCCACCCCACATAGCCTGGTTCCTCTCTAGGTTTCTTCCTAGGTTTTGGCCTTTCTAGGGAGTTTTTCCTAGCCGCCGTGCTTCTACACCTGCATTGCTTGCTGTTTGGGGTTTTAGGCTGGGTTTATGTACAGCACTTTGAGATATCAGCCGATGTACGAAGGGCTATATAAAATCAATTTGATTGATTTGATTGATTTGCCTATAGATTACTGCACAAACCTCATTGCTACAATACTGTTTTTAATAGGTTAATGTTGCATAGGCTTACATTTTTTAAATTGTATTTAAAAAAATCGGAGTTTTAGATCTCGACTTGCATTTTATCTCAGAAAGTGATCTTGACCTAGAAAAGGTTGGTGACCGCTGATCTAGTGACTCACTAGACAACATGTGACACGGTAGATTATTGGTATTTAATCTGCTGTTGCTCATGGAAATATTCTTCACTCTCTTCACTCTCTCATGTTTATATTATATGTTACAAGTTTATATTATATGTTACATGTTTATATTATATGTTACAAGTTTATATTATATGTTACATGTTTATATTATATGCTACATGTTTATATTATATGTTACATGTTTATATTATATGTTACATGTTTATATTATATGTTACAAGTTTATATTATATGTTACATGTTTATATTATATGCTACATGTTTATATACAGTGGGGAGAACAAGTATTTGGTACACTGCCGATTTTGCAGGTTTTCCTTCTTACAAACCATGTAGAGGTCTGTCATTTTTATCATAGGTACACTTCTGTGAGAGACGGAATCTAAAACAAAAATCCAGAAAATCACATTGTATGATTTTTAAGTAATTAATTTGCATTTTATTGCATGACATAAGTATTTGATCACCTACCAACCAGTAAGAATTCCGGCTCTCACAGACCTGTTAGTTTTTCTTTAAGAAGCCCTCCTGTTCTCCACTCATTACCTGTATTAACTGCACCTGTTTGAACTCGTTACCTGTATAAAAGACACCTGTCCACACACTCAATCAAACAGACTCCCACCTCTCCACAATGGCCAAGACCAGAGAGCTGTGTAAGGACATCAGGGATAAAATTGTAGACCTGCACAAGGCTGGGATGGGCTACAGGACAATAGGCAAGCAGCTTGGTGAGAAGGCAACAACTGTTGGCGCAATTATTAGAAAATGGAAGAAGTTCAAGATGACGGTCAATCACCCTCGGTCTGGGGCTCCATGCAAGATCTCACCTCGTGGGGCATCAATGATCATGAGGAAGGTGAGGGATCAGCCCAGAACTACACGGCAGGACCTGGTCAATGACCTGAAGAGAGCTGGGACCACAGTCTCAAAGAATCAGTAACACACTACGCCATCATGGATTAAAATCCTGCAGGGCACGCAAGGTCCCCCTGCTCAAGCCAGCGCATGTCGAGGCCCGTCTGAAGTTTGCCAATGACCATTTGGATGATCCAGAGGAGGAATGGGAGAAGGTCATGTGGTCTGATGAGACAAAAATAGAGCTTTTTGGTCTAAACTTTGAAGGAAGAAGAATGATGACTACAACCCCAAGAACACCATCCCAACCGTGAAGCATGGAGGTGGAAACATCATTCTTTGGGGATGCTTTTCTGCAAAGGGGACAGGACGACTGCATCATATTGAGGGGAGAATGGATGGGGCCATGTATCGCAAGATCTTGGCCAAAAAACTCTTTCCCTCAGTAAGAGCATTGAAGATGGGTCGTGGCTGGAAACACACAGCCAGGGTAACTAAGGAGTGGCTCCGTAAGAAGCATCTCAAGGTCCTGGAGTGGCCTAGCCAGTCTCCAGACCTGAACCCAATAGAAAATCTTTGGAGGGAGCTGAAAGTCTGTGTTGCCCAGCGACAGCCCCGAAACCTGAAGGATCTGTAGAAGGTCTGTTTGTAGGCCAAAATCCCTGCTGCAGTGTGTGCAAACCTGGCCAAGAACTACAGGAAACATATGATCTCTGTAATTGCAAACAAAGGTTTCTGTACCAAATATTAAGTTCTGCTTTTCTGATGTATCAAATACTTATGTCATGCAATAAAATGCAAAATAATTACTTAAAAATCATACCAATGTGATTTTCTGGATTTTTGTTTTAGATTCCGTCTCTCACAGTTGAAGTGTACCTATGATAAAAATTACAGACCTCTACATGCTTTGTAAGTAGGAAAACCTGCAAAATCGGCAGTGTTTCAAATACTTGTTCTCCCCACTGTATGTTACATGATTTATTCTCAACCTATTTTTCACTGTTTCTAAACGGGTTCCAGAGAAGTAAGAGGAACTTGATATGTCTGTTTACTTTACACTTTCAGTATCAATGTGCTACTAACGTGTCAAGATGTGGATTAGGAAACTATCCACATACAGGTGCCACAAGTTGAGCCACTCCCCGTGGATACAGTACGTTTCTACGAACTGGTGTATACACCATGCCTATAGACCATGCCCACTAAAGTTAATGATCACACCTCTCCTTTTAAACTGAGGTGTGAGAGATGTGCGTCATTTACTTGAGCTGAGGTCGAGGTGAGACACATTCAGTTGAGCAGTAGTCTTCTTCGCGGTGGTTTCCATTGATACTAATATCAGATAAAGAATACTAACAAGACATCATAGAAAGAGAATACCAGACTAGTAATGGCTGCAGTTTCCTTGTCCAGATCTCAGAGAATGTTCAGGAACTTGTCTCTGATCCTATTGAGTGGATCAGTCTCTCTGCTCCTGTGGATGGCTCTCAGACGTCCGCTGGGCTCAGACAGGGGTCCTCTCCCCGCTACAGACCTCCTCCCCTCGGACTACGCTGCCGACCTGCAGGCCTGCTCAGCCATAATCCGAGGAGACATGGAGGGTCTGGAGAGGGAGCAGCTCAGCCTCCTGCTGAAGACCAAGAAGAAGCAGCAGCTGCTTTCAGAGGAGTTCTACCACAATGTAACTCAGGACTGTCAGAGGTACGTTGCAGACAGAGGGTTCATCACCGTTCCTCTGAGCCAGGAGGAAAAGGAGTTCCCCATCGCCTACTCCATGGTCATCCACGAGAAGATTGAGATGTTTGAGAGGCTCCTGCGTGCTTTGTACACTCCTCAGAACGTCTACTGCGTCCACATCGACCAGAAATCATCAGAGGACTTCAGGAGTGCAGTGAGAGCTATTGTTTCCTGCCTACCCAATGTGTTTGTGGCCAGTAAGATAGAGAGCGTGATCTACGCCTCCTGGTCCAGAGTGCAGGCTGACCTGAACTGTATGGAGGACCTGCTAAAGTCACCTGTCCAGTGGAGGTACCTTCTCAACACCTGTGGAACCGACTTCCCCATTAAGACCAACGCTGAGATGGTTCAGGCCCTCAAGCTGCTGAACGGAAAGAACAGCATGGAGTCAGAGGTCACCAACGACTACAAGAAGGGCAGATGGCTGTTCCACCACAACGTCACCAACACTGTGGTCAGGACAGAGGTTAAGAAGACCCCTCCACCAATCAACACCCCCATGTTCTCTGGCAACGCCTACTTTGTGGTATCCAGAGCCTTCGTCCGTCACGTGATGAAGAGTCAGGAGGTCCGGGTTCTGCTGGAGTGGGAGAAGGACACCTATAGTCCTGATGAACACCTGTGGGCCACTCTGCAGCGCATGCCCGCTGTCCCAGGCTCCAACCCCCCCAACAGTAAGTTCCAGCAGTCTGATATGAACTCCATGGCCAGGGTAGTGAGGTGGAGCTACCTGGCTGGGGATGTGAGGAGCGGAGCCCCCTACCCCCACTGCTCCGGGACCTACAGGAGAGCTGTGTGTGTCTATGGAGCTGGAGACCTGCAGTGGCTCCTAAACCAACACCACCTTATTGCTAACAAGTTTGACCCTGAGGTGGATGATGTGGCGATCAGGTGTCTGGAGTCATACCTGCGCTTTAAAGCAACGTACAGTGTATCAGTAAGGACAGTGGAATCTGGGAATATCTTACAAAAACTATGAAAGGTTGTAAATACAATCGTGTAGCTGTTTTTACCCCTTTAACTCTATTCTCAAACGGCTAGAGCGTGTTTTATTTCTGATTATACTGTATATTTCTGATGTTAATGTAAGAGGGTTGTAAATAAAATGTAGTTTTTCTTAGATGTTGAGGTTGCACTGTATCGTTGTGATTGCTATGAATATTCCAGACATACACCCTCCTGTAGTCTTTAATTAGTACTGCATCTAGTCCAATGACTAGTTTCACTGAACACATCAATTCTGTAACAGTTATACCATCGTTATTACTGTTCTACATGTAGTCAACAATGCCAGGCTATAAAGTTGTAAGTGACGACTGCATCATATTGAGGGGAGAATGGATGGGGCCATGTATCGCAAGATCTTGGCCAAAAAACTCTTTCCCTCAGTAAGAGCATTGAAGATGGGTCGTGGCTGGAAACACACAGCCAGGGTAACTAAGGAGTGGCTCCGTAAGAAGCATCTCAAGGTCCTGGAGTGGCCTAGCCAGTCTCCAGACCTGAACCCAATAGAAAATCTTTGGAGGGAGCTGAAAGTCTGTGTTGCCCAGCGACAGCCCCGAAACCTGAAGGATCTGTAGAAGGTCTGTTTGTAGGCCAAAATCCCTGCTGCAGTGTGTGCAAACCTGGTCAAGAACTACAGGAAACATATGATCTCTGTAATTGCAAACAAAGGTTTCTGTACCAAATATTAAGTTCTGCTTTTCTGATGTATCAAATACTTATGTCATGCAATAAAATGCAAAATAATTACTTAAAAATCATACCAATGTGATTTTCTGGATTTTTGTTTTAGATTCCGTCTCTCACAGTTGAAGTGTACCTATGATAAAAATTACAGACCTCTACATGCTTTGTAAGTAGGAAAACCTGCAAAATCGGCAGTGTTTCAAATACTTGTTCTCCCCACTGTATGTTACATGATTTATTCTCAACCTATTTTTCACTGTTTCTAAACGGGTTCCAGAGAAGTAAGAGGAACTTGATATGTCTGTTTACTTTACACTTTCAGTATCAATGTGCTACTAACGTGTCAAGATGTGGATTAGGAAACTATCCACATACAGGTGCCACAAGTTGAGCCACTCCCCGTGGATACAGTACGTTTCTACGAACTGGTGTATACACCATGCCTATAGACCATGCCCACTAAAGTTAATGATCACACCTCTCCTTTTAAACTGAGGTGTGAGAGATGTGCGTCATTTACTTGAGCTGAGGTCGAGGTGAGACACATTCAGTTGAGCAGTAGTCTTCTTCGCGGTGGTTTCCATTGATACTAATATCAGATAAAGAATACTAACAAGACATCATAGAAAGAGAATACCAGACTAGTAATGGCTGCAGTTTCCTTGTCCAGATCTCAGAGAATGTTCAGGAACTTGTCTCTGATCCTATTGAGTGGATCAGTCTCTCTGCTCCTGTGGATGGCTCTCAGACGTCCGCTGGGCTCAGACAGGGGTCCTCTCCCCGCTACAGACCTCCTCCCCTCGGACTACGCTGCCGACCTGCAGGCCTGCTCAGCCATAATCCGAGGAGACATGGAGGGTCTGGAGAGGGAGCAGCTCAGCCTCCTGCTGAAGACCAAGAAGAAGCAGCAGCTGCTTTCAGAGGAGTTCTACCACAATGTAACTCAGGACTGTCAGAGGTACGTTGCAGACAGAGGGTTCATCACCGTTCCTCTGAGCCAGGAGGAAAAGGAGTTCCCCATCGCCTACTCCATGGTCATCCACGAGAAGATTGAGATGTTTGAGAGGCTCCTGCGTGCTTTGTACACTCCTCAGAACGTCTACTGCGTCCACATCGACCAGAAATCATCAGAGGACTTCAGGAGTGCAGTGAGAGCTATTGTTTCCTGCCTACCCAATGTGTTTGTGGCCAGTAAGATAGAGAGCGTGATCTACGCCTCCTGGTCCAGAGTGCAGGCTGACCTGAACTGTATGGAGGACCTGCTAAAGTCACCTGTCCAGTGGAGGTACCTTCTCAACACCTGTGGAACCGACTTCCCCATTAAGACCAACGCTGAGATGGTTCAGGCCCTCAAGCTGCTGAACGGAAAGAACAGCATGGAGTCAGAGGTCACCAACGACTACAAGAAGGGCAGATGGCTGTTCCACCACAACGTCACCAACACTGTGGTCAGGACAGAGGTTAAGAAGACCCCTCCACCAATCAACACCCCCATGTTCTCTGGCAACGCCTACTTTGTGGTATCCAGAGCCTTCGTCCGTCACGTGATGAAGAGTCAGGAGGTCCGGGTTCTGCTGGAGTGGGAGAAGGACACCTATAGTCCTGATGAACACCTGTGGGCCACTCTGCAGCGCATGCCCGCTGTCCCAGGCTCCAACCCCCCCAACAGTAAGTTCCAGCAGTCTGATATGAACTCCATGGCCAGGGTAGTGAGGTGGAGCTACCTGGCTGGGGATGTGAGGAGCGGAGCCCCCTACCCCCACTGCTCCGGGACCTACAGGAGAGCTGTGTGTGTCTATGGAGCTGGAGACCTGCAGTGGCTCCTAAACCAACACCACCTTATTGCTAACAAGTTTGACCCTGAGGTGGATGATGTGGCGATCAGGTGTCTGGAGTCATACCTGCGCTTTAAAGCAACGTACAGTGTATCAGTAAGGACAGTGGAATCTGGGAATATCTTACAAAAACTATGAAAGGTTGTAAATACAATCGTGTAGCTGTTTTTACCCCTTTAACTCTATTCTCAAACGGCTAGAGCGTGTTTTATTTCTGATTATACTGTATATTTCTGATGTTAATGTAAGAGGGTTGTAAATAAAATGTAGTTTTTCTTAGATGTTGAGGTTGCACTGTATCGTTGTGATTGCTATGAATATTCCAGACATACACCCTCCTGTAGTCTTTAATTAGTACTGCATCTA
This sequence comes from Oncorhynchus mykiss, assembly GCF_013265735.2. NCBI lineage: Eukaryota > Metazoa > Chordata > Actinopteri > Salmoniformes > Salmonidae > Oncorhynchus > Oncorhynchus mykiss. Next base: position 569,471 of record NC_050570.1, on the reverse strand, counting down.
GTCCAATGACTAGTTTCACTGAACACATCAATTCTGTAACAGTTATACCATCGTTATTACTGTTCTACATGTAGTCAACAATGCCAGGCTATAAAGTTGTAAGTGACGACTGCATCATATTGAGGGGAGAATGGATGGGGCCATGTATCGCAAGATCTTGGCCAAAAAACTCTTTCCCTCAGTAAGAGCATTGAAGATGGGTCGTGGCTGGAAACACACAGCCAGGGTAACTAAGGAGTGGCTCCGTAAGAAGCATCTCAAGGTCCTGGAGTGGCCTAGCCAGTCTCCAGACCTGAACCCAATAGAAAATCTTTGGAGGGAGCTGAAAGTCTGTGTTGCCCAGCGACAGCCCCGAAACCTGAAGGATCTGTAGAAGGTCTGTTTGTAGGCCAAAATCCCTGCTGCAGTGTGTGCAAACCTGGTCAAGAACTACAGGAAACATATGATCTCTGTAATTGCAAACAAAGGTTTCTGTACCAAATATTAAGTTCTGCTTTTCTGATGTATCAAATACTTATGTCATGCAATAAAATGCAAAATAATTACTTAAAAATCATACCAATGTGATTTTCTGGATTTTTGTTTTAGATTCCGTCTCTCACAGTTGAAGTGTACCTATGATAAAAATTACAGACCTCTACATGCTTTGTAAGTAGGAAAACCTGCAAAATCGGCAGTGTTTCAAATACTTGTTCTCCCCACTGTATGTTACATGATTTATTCTCAACCTATTTTTCACTGTTTCTAAACGGGTTCCAGAGAAGTAAGAGGAACTTGATATGTCTGTTTACTTTACACTTTCAGTATCAATGTGCTACTAACGTGTCAAGATGTGGATTAGGAAACTATCCACATACAGGTGCCACAAGTTGAGCCACTCCCCGTGGATACAGTACGTTTCTACGAACTGGTGTATACACCATGCCTATAGACCATGCCCACTAAAGTTAATGATCACACCTCTCCTTTTAAACTGAGGTGTGAGAGATGTGCGTCATTTACTTGAGCTGAGGTCGAGGTGAGACACATTCAGTTGAGCAGTAGTCTTCTTCGCGGTGGTTTCCATTGATACTAATATCAGATAAAGAATACTAACAAGACATCATAGAAAGAGAATACCAGACTAGTAATGGCTGCAGTTTCCTTGTCCAGATCTCAGAGAATGTTCAGGAACTTGTCTCTGATCCTATTGAGTGGATCAGTCTCTCTGCTCCTGTGGATGGCTCTCAGACGTCCGCTGGGCTCAGACAGGGGTCCTCTCCCCGCTACAGACCTCCTCCCCTCGGACTACGCTGCCGACCTGCAGGCCTGCTCAGCCATAATCCGAGGAGACATGGAGGGTCTGGAGAGGGAGCAGCTCAGCCTCCTGCTGAAGACCAAGAAGAAGCAGCAGCTGCTTTCAGAGGAGTTCTACCACAATGTAACTCAGGACTGTCAGAGGTACGTTGCAGACAGAGGGTTCATCACCGTTCCTCTGAGCCAGGAGGAAAAGGAGTTCCCCATCGCCTACTCCATGGTCATCCACGAGAAGATTGAGATGTTTGAGAGGCTCCTGCGTGCTTTGTACACTCCTCAGAACGTCTACTGCGTCCACATCGACCAGAAATCATCAGAGGACTTCAGGAGTGCAGTGAGAGCTATTGTTTCCTGCCTACCCAATGTGTTTGTGGCCAGTAAGATAGAGAGCGTGATCTACGCCTCCTGGTCCAGAGTGCAGGCTGACCTGAACTGTATGGAGGACCTGCTAAAGTCACCTGTCCAGTGGAGGTACCTTCTCAACACCTGTGGAACCGACTTCCCCATTAAGACCAACGCTGAGATGGTTCAGGCCCTCAAGCTGCTGAACGGAAAGAACAGCATGGAGTCAGAGGTCACCAACGACTACAAGAAGGGCAGATGGCTGTTCCACCACAACGTCACCAACACTGTGGTCAGGACAGAGGTTAAGAAGACCCCTCCACCAATCAACACCCCCATGTTCTCTGGCAACGCCTACTTTGTGGTATCCAGAGCCTTCGTCCGTCACGTGATGAAGAGTCAGGAGGTCCGGGTTCTGCTGGAGTGGGAGAAGGACACCTATAGTCCTGATGAACACCTGTGGGCCACTCTGCAGCGCATGCCCGCTGTCCCAGGCTCCAACCCCCCCAACAGTAAGTTCCAGCAGTCTGATATGAACTCCATGGCCAGGGTAGTGAGGTGGAGCTACCTGGCTGGGGATGTGAGGAGCGGAGCCCCCTACCCCCACTGCTCCGGGACCTACAGGAGAGCTGTGTGTGTCTATGGAGCTGGAGACCTGCAGTGGCTCCTAAACCAACACCACCTTATTGCTAACAAGTTTGACCCTGAGGTGGATGATGTGGCGATCAGGTGTCTGGAGTCATACCTGCGCTTTAAAGCAACGTACAGTGTATCAGTAAGGACAGTGGAATCTGGGAATATCTTACAAAAACTATGAAAGGTTGTAAATACAATCGTGTAGCTGTTTTTACCCCTTTAACTCTATTCTCAAACGGCTAGAGCGTGTTTTATTTCTGATTATACTGTATATTTCTGATGTTAATGTAAGAGGGTTGTAAATAAAATGTAGTTTTTCTTAGATGTTGGGGTTGCACTGTATCGTTGTGATTGCTATGAATATTCCAGACATACACCCTCCTGTAGTCTTTAATTAGTACTGCATCTAGTCCAATGACTAGTTTCACTGAACACATCAATTCTGTAACAGTTATACCATCGTTATTACTGTTCTACATGTAGTCAACAATGCCAGGCTATAAAGTTGTAAGTGACGACTGCATCATATTGAGGGGAGAATGGATGGGGCCATGTATCGCAAGATCTTGGCCAAAAAACTCTTTCCCTCAGTAAGAGCATTGAAGATGGGTCGTGGCTGGAAACACACAGCCAGGGTAACTAAGGAGTGGCTCCGTAAGAAGCATCTCAAGGTCCTGGAGTGGCCTAGCCAGTCTCCAGACCTGAACCCAATAGAAAATCTTTGGAGGGAGCTGAAAGTCTGTGTTGCCCAGCGACAGCCCCGAAACCTGAAGGATCTGTAGAAGGTCTGTTTGTAGGCCAAAATCCCTGCTGCAGTGTGTGCAAACCTGGCCAAGAACTACAGGAAACATATGATCTCTGTAATTGCAAACAAAGGTTTCTGTACCAAATATTAAGTTCTGCTTTTCTGATGTATCAAATACTTATGTCATGCAATAAAATGCAAAATAATTACTTAAAAATCATACCAATGTGATTTTCTGGATTTTTGTTTTAGATTCCGTCTCTCACAGTTGAAGTGTACCTATGATAAAAATTACAGACCTCTACATGCTTTGTAAGTAGGAAAACCTGCAAAATCGGCAGTGTTTCAAATACTTGTTCTCCCCACTGTATGTTACATGATTTATTCTCAACCTATTTTTCACTGTTTCTAAACGGGTTCCAGAGAAGTAAGAGGAACTTGATATGTCTGTTTACTTTACACTTTCAGTATCAATGTGCTACTAACGTGTCAAGATGTGGATTAGGAAACTATCCACATACAGGTGCCACAAGTTGAGCCACTCCCCGTGGATACAGTACGTTTCTACGAACTGGTGTATACACCATGCCTATAGACCATGCCCACTAAAGTTAATGATCACACCTCTCCTTTTAAACTGAGGTGTGAGAGATGTGCGTCATTTACTTGAGCTGAGGTCGAGGTGAGACACATTCAGTTGAGCAGTAGTCTTCTTCGCGGTGGTTTCCATTGATACTAATATCAGATAAAGAATACTAACAAGACATCATAGAAAGAGAATACCAGACTAGTAATGGCTGCAGTTTCCTTGTCCAGATCTCAGAGAATGTTCAGGAACTTGTCTCTGATCCTATTGAGTGGATCAGTCTCTCTGCTCCTGTGGATGGCTCTCAGACGTCCGCTGGGCTCAGACAGGGGTCCTCTCCCCGCTACAGACCTCCTCCCCTCGGACTACGCTGCCGACCTGCAGGCCTGCTCAGCCATAATCCGAGGAGACATGGAGGGTCTGGAGAGGGAGCAGCTCAGCCTCCTGCTGAAGACCAAGAAGAAGCAGCAGCTGCTTTCAGAGGAGTTCTACCACAATGTAACTCAGGACTGTCAGAGGTACGTTGCAGACAGAGGGTTCATCACCGTTCCTCTGAGCCAGGAGGAAAAGGAGTTCCCCATCGCCTACTCCATGGTCATCCACGAGAAGATTGAGATGTTTGAGAGGCTCCTGCGTGCTTTGTACACTCCTCAGAACGTCTACTGCGTCCACATCGACCAGAAATCATCAGAGGACTTCAGGAGTGCAGTGAGAGCTATTGTTTCCTGCCTACCCAATGTGTTTGTGGCCAGTAAGATAGAGAGCGTGATCTACGCCTCCTGGTCCAGAGTGCAGGCTGACCTGAACTGTATGGAGGACCTGCTAAAGTCACCTGTCCAGTGGAGGTACCTTCTCAACACCTGTGGAACCGACTTCCCCATTAAGACCAACGCTGAGATGGTTCAGGCCCTCAAGCTGCTGAACGGAAAGAACAGCATGGAGTCAGAGGTCACCAACGACTACAAGAAGGGCAGATGGCTGTTCCACCACAACGTCACCAACACTGTGGTCAGGACAGAGGTTAAGAAGACCCCTCCACCAATCAACACCCCCATGTTCTCTGGCAACGCCTACTTTGTGGTATCCAGAGCCTTCGTCCGTCACGTGATGAAGAGTCAGGAGGTCCGGGTTCTGCTGGAGTGGGAGAAGGACACCTATAGTCCTGATGAACACCTGTGGGCCACTCTGCAGCGCATGCCCGCTGTCCCAGGCTCCAACCCCCCCAACAGTAAGTTCCAGCAGTCTGATATGAACTCCATGGCCAGGGTAGTGAGGTGGAGCTACCTGGCTGGGGATGTGAGGAGCGGAGCCCCCTACCCCCACTGCTCCGGGACCTACAGGAGAGCTGTGTGTGTCTATGGAGCTGGAGACCTGCAGTGGCTCCTAAACCAACACCACCTTATTGCTAACAAGTTTGACCCTGAGGTGGATGATGTGGCGATCAGGTGTCTGGAGTCATACCTGCGCTTTAAAGCAACGTACAGTGTATCAGTAAGGACAGTGGAATCTGGGAATATCTTACAAAAACTATGAAAGGTTGTAAATACAATCGTGTAGCTGTTTTTACCCCTTTAACTCTATTCTCAAACGGCTAGAGCGTGTTTTATTTCTGATTATACTGTATATTTCTGATGTTAATGTAAGAGGGTTGTAAATAAAATGTAGTTTTTCTTAGATGTTGAGGTTGCACTGTATCGTTGTGATTGCTATGAATATTCCAGACATACACCCTCCTGTAGTCTTTAATTAGTACTGCATCTAGTCCAATGACTAGTTTCACTGAACACATCAATTCTGTAACAGTTATACCATCGTTATTACTGTTCTACATGTAGTCAACAATGCCAGGCTATAAAGTTGTAAGTGACGACTGCATCATATTGAGGGGAGAATGGATGGGGCCATGTATCGCAAGATCTTGGCCAAAAAACTCTTTCCCTCAGTAAGAGCATTGAAGATGGGTCGTGGCTGGAAACACACAGCCAGGGTAACTAAGGAGTGGCTCCGTAAGAAGCATCTCAAGGTCCTGGAGTGGCCTAGCCAGTCTCCAGACCTGAACCCAATAGAAAATCTTTGGAGGGAGCTGAAAGTCTGTGTTGCCCAGCGACAGCCCCGAAACCTGAAGGATCTGTAGAAGGTCTGTTTGTAGGCCAAAATCCCTGCTGCAGTGTGTGCAAACCTGGTCAAGAACTACAGGAAACATATGATCTCTGTAATTGCAAACAAAGGTTTCTGTACCAAATATTAAGTTCTGCTTTTCTGATGTATCAAATACTTATGTCATGCAATAAAATGCAAAATAATTACTTAAAAATCATACCAATGTGATTTTCTGGATTTTTGTTTTAGATTCCGTCTCTCACAGTTGAAGTGTACCTATGATAAAAATTACAGACCTCTACATGCTTTGTAAGTAGGAAAACCTGCAAAATCGGCAGTGTTTCAAATACTTGTTCTCCCCACTGTATGTTACATGATTTATTCTCAACCTATTTTTCACTGTTTCTAAACGGGTTCCAGAGAAGTAAGAGGAACTTGATATGTCTGTTTACTTTACACTTTCAGTATCAATGTGCTACTAACGTGTCAAGATGTGGATTAGGAAACTATCCACATACAGGTGCCACAAGTTGAGCCACTCCCCGTGGATACAGTACGTTTCTACCAACTGGTGTATACACCATGCCTATAGACCATGCCCACTAAAGTTAATGATCACACCTCTCCTTTTAAACTGAGGTGTGAGAGATGTGCGTCATTTACTTGAGCTGAGGTCGAGGTGAGACACATTCAGTTGAGCAGTAGTCTTCTTCGCGGTGGTTTCCATTGATACTAATATCAGATAAAGAATACTAACAAGACATCATAGAAAGAGAATACCAGACTAGTAATGGCTGCAGTTTCCTTGTCCAGATCTCAGAGAATGTTCAGGAACTTGTCTCTGATCCTATTGAGTGGATCAGTCTCTCTGCTCCTGTGGATGGCTCTCAGACGTCCGCTGGGCTCAGACAGGGGTCCTCTCCCCGCTACAGACCTCCTCCCCTCGGACTACGCTGCCGACCTGCAGGCCTGCTCAGCCATAATCCGAGGAGACATGGAGGGTCTGGAGAGGGAGCAGCTCAGCCTCCTGCTGAAGACCAAGAAGAAGCAGCAGCTGCTTTCAGAGGAGTTCTACCACAATGTAACTCAGGACTGTCAGAGGTACGTTGCAGACAGAGGGTTCATCACCGTTCCTCTGAGCCAGGAGGAAAAGGAGTTCCCCATCGCCTACTCCATGGTCATCCACGAGAAGATTGAGATGTTTGAGAGGCTCCTGCGTGCTTTGTACACTCCTCAGAACGTCTACTGCGTCCACATCGACCAGAAATCATCAGAGGACTTCAGGAGTGCAGTGAGAGCTATTGTTTCCTGCCTACCCAATGTGTTTGTGGCCAGTAAGATAGAGAGCGTGATCTACGCCTCCTGGTCCAGAGTGCAGGCTGACCTGAACTGTATGGAGGACCTGCTAAAGTCACCTGTCCAGTGGAGGTACCTTCTCAACACCTGTGGAACCGACTTCCCCATTAAGACCAACGCTGAGATGGTTCAGGCCCTCAAGCTGCTGAACGGAAAGAACAGCATGGAGTCAGAGGTCACCAACGACTACAAGAAGGGCAGATGGCTGTTCCACCACAACGTCACCAACACTGTGGTCAGGACAGAGGTTAAGAAGACCCCTCCACCAATCAACACCCCCATGTTCTCTGGCAACGCCTACTTTGTGGTATCCAGAGCCTTCGTCCGTCACGTGATGAAGAGTCAGGAGGTCCGGGTTCTGCTGGAGTGGGAGAAGGACACCTATAGTCCTGATGAACACCTGTGGGCCACTCTGCAGCGCATGCCCGCTGTCCCAGGCTCCAACCCCCCCAACAGTAAGTTCCAGCAGTCTGATATGAACTCCATGGCCAGGGTAGTGAGGTGGAGCTACCTGGCTGGGGATGTGAGGAGCGGAGCCCCCTACCCCCACTGCTCCGGGACCTACAGGAGAGCTGTGTGTGTCTATGGAGCTGGAGACCTGCAGTGGCTCCTAAACCAACACCACCTTATTGCTAACAAGTTTGACCCTGAGGTGGATGATGTGGCGATCAGGTGTCTGGAGTCATACCTGCGCTTTAAAGCAACGTACAGTGTATCAGTAAGGACAGTGGAATCTGGGAATATCTTACAAAAACTATGAAAGGTTGTAAATACAATCGTGTAGCTGTTTTTACCCCTTTAACTCTATTCTCAAACGGCTAGAGCGTGTTTTATTTCTGATTATACTGTATATTTCTGATGTTAATGTAAGAGGGTTGTAAATAAAATGTAGTTTTTCTTAGATGTTGGGGTTGCACTGTATCGTTGTGATTGCTATGAATATTCCAGACATACACCCTCCTGTAGTCTTTAATTAGTACTGCATCTAGTCCAATGACTAGTTTCACTGAACACATCAATTCTGTAACAGTTATACCATCGTTATTACTGTTCTACATGTAGTCAACAATGCCAGGCTATAAAGTTGTAAGTGACGACTGCATCATATTGAGGGGAGAATGGATGGGGCCATGTATCGCAAGATCTTGGCCAAAAAACTCTTTCCCTCAGTAAGAGCATTGAAGATGGGTCGTGGCTGGAAACACACAGCCAGGGTAACTAAGGAGTGGCTCCGTAAGAAGCATCTCAAGGTCCTGGAGTGGCCTAGCCAGTCTCCAGACCTGAACCCAATAGAAAATCTTTGGAGGGAGCTGAAAGTCTGTGTTGCCCAGCGACAGCCCCGAAACCTGAAGGATCTGTAGAAGGTCTGTTTGTAGGCCAAAATCCCTGCTGCAGTGTGTGCAAACCTGGCCAAGAACTACAGGAAACATATGATCTCTGTAATTGCAAACAAAGGTTTCTGTACCAAATATTAAGTTCTGCTTTTCTGATGTATCAAATACTTATGTCATGCAATAAAATGCAAAATAATTACTTAAAAATCATACCAATGTGATTTTCTGGATTTTTGTTTTAGATTCCGTCTCTCACAGTTGAAGTGTACCTATGATAAAAATTACAGACCTCTACATGCTTTGTAAGTAGGAAAACCTGCAAAATCGGCAGTGTTTCAAATACTTGTTCTCCCCACTGTATGTTACATGATTTATTCTCAACCTATTTTTCACTGTTTCTAAACGGGTTCCAGAGAAGTAAGAGGAACTTGATATGTCTGTTTACTTTACACTTTCAGTATCAATGTGCTACTAACGTGTCAAGATGTGGATTAGGAAACTATCCACATACAGGTGCCACAAGTTGAGCCACTCCCCGTGGATACAGTACGTTTCTACGAACTGGTGTATACACCATGCCTATAGACCATGCCCACTAAAGTTAATGATCACACCTCTCCTTTTAAACTGAGGTGTGAGAGATGTGCGTCATTTACTTGAGCTGAGGTCGAGGTGAGACACATTCAGTTGAGCAGTAGTCTTCTTCGCGGTGGTTTCCATTGATACTAATATCAGATAAAGAATACTAACAAGACATCATAGAAAGAGAATACCAGACTAGTAATGGCTGCAGTTTCCTTGTCCAGATCTCAGAGAATGTTCAGGAACTTGTCTCTGATCCTATTGAGTGGATCAGTCTCTCTGCTCCTGTGGATGGCTCTCAGACGTCCGCTGGGCTCAGACAGGGGTCCTCTCCCCGCTACAGACCTCCTCCCCTCGGACTACGCTGCCGACCTGCAGGCCTGCTCAGCCATAATCCGAGGAGACATGGAGGGTCTGGAGAGGGAGCAGCTCAGCCTCCTGCTGAAGACCAAGAAGAAGCAGCAGCTGCTTTCAGAGGAGTTCTACCACAATGTAACTCAGGACTGTCAGAGGTACGTTGCAGACAGAGGGTTCATCACCGTTCCTCTGAGCCAGGAGGAAAAGGAGTTCCCCATCGCCTACTCCATGGTCATCCACGAGAAGATTGAGATGTTTGAGAGGCTCCTGCGTGCTTTGTACACTCCTCAGAACGTCTACTGCGTCCACATCGACCAGAAATCATCAGAGGACTTCAGGAGTGCAGTGAGAGCTATTGTTTCCTGCCTACCCAATGTGTTTGTGGCCAGTAAGATAGAGAGCGTGATCTACGCCTCCTGGTCCAGAGTGCAGGCTGACCTGAACTGTATGGAGGACCTGCTAAAGTCACCTGTCCAGTGGAGGTACCTTCTCAACACCTGTGGAACCGACTTCCCCATTAAGACCAACGCTGAGATGGTTCAGGCCCTCAAGCTGCTGAACGGAAAGAACAGCATGGAGTCAGAGGTCACCAACGACTACAAGAAGGGCAGATGGCTGTTCCACCACAACGTCACCAACACTGTGGTCAGGACAGAGGTTAAGAAGACCCCTCCACCAATCAACACCCCCATGTTCTCTGGCAACGCCTACTTTGTGGTATCCAGAGCCTTCGTCCGTCACGTGATGAAGAGTCAGGAGGTCCGGGTTCTGCTGGAGTGGGAGAAGGACACCTATAGTCCTGATGAACACCTGTGGGCCACTCTGCAGCGCATGCCCGCTGTCCCAGGCTCCAACCCCCCCAACAGTAAGTTCCAGCAGTCTGATATGAACTCCATGGCCAGGGTAGTGAGGTGGAGCTACCTGGCTGGGGATGTGAGGAGCGGAGCCCCCTACCCCCACTGCTCCGGGACCTACAGGAGAGCTGTGTGTGTCTATGGAGCTGGAGACCTGCAGTGGCTCCTAAACCAACACCACCTTATTGCTAACAAGTTTGACCCTGAGGTGGATGATGTGGCGATCAGGTGTCTGGAGTCATACCTGCGCTTTAAAGCAACTTACAGTGTATCAGTAAGGACAGTGGAATCTGGGAATATCTTACAAAAACTATGAAAGGTTGTAAATACAATCGTGTAGCTGTTTTTACCCCTTTAACTCTATTCTCAAACGGCTAGAGCGTGTTTTATTTCTGATTATACTGTATATTTCTGATGTTAATGTAAGAGGGTTGTAAATAAAATGTAGTTTTTCTTAGATGTTGGGGTTGCACTGTATCGTTGTGATTGCTATGAATATTCCAGACATACACCCTCCTGTAGTCTTTAATTAGTACTGCATCTAGTCCAATGACTAGTTTCACTGAACACATCAATTCTGTAACAGTTATACCATCGTTATTACTGTTCTACATGTAGTCAACAATGCCAGGCTATAAAGTTTTATAACATTATATATACATACTTGGTGTATGAGGGAATGACAAACCCTATGTGTATATATGACTAGTGTGCCTGGAGTCTTTCATGATTTTTAGGGCCTTCCTCTGCACCACTACCTGCTATGACAACTGCTCGGCCTCCGACCGCAAGGCACTACAGAGGGTAGTGCGTACGGCCCAGTACATCACTGGGGCCAAGCTTCCTGCCATCCAGGACATCTATACCAGGTGGTGTCAGAGGAAGACCATAAAAATTGTCAAAGACTCCAGCCACCCTAGTCATAGACTGTTCTCTGTGCTACCGCACGGCAAGCGGTACCGGAGCACCAAGTCTAGGTTCAATAGGCTTCTAAACAGCTTCTACCCCAAGCCATACGACTGCTGAACAGCTTCTACCCCCAAGCCATACGACTGCTGAACAGCTTCTACCCCCAAGCCATACGACTGCTGAACAGCTTCTACCCCCAAGCCATACGACTGCTGAACAGCTTCTACCCCCAAGCCATCAGACTGCTGAACAGCTTCTACCCCCAAGCCATACGACTGCTGAACAGCTTCTACCCGCAAGCCATACGACTGCTGAACAGCTTCTACCCCCAAGCCATATGACTGCTGAACAGCTTCTACCCCCAAGCCATACGACTGCTGAACATCTAATCAAATGGCTACCCAGACTATTTGCACCCCCCCCACCCCCCCATTTACACTGCTGCTACTCTGTTATCTATGCATTGTCACTTTAATAACTTTACCTACATATTACATAAATTACCTTGACTAACCGGTGCCCCGTCTACAGCCTCGCTATTGTTATTTTACTGCTGCTCTTTCATTATTTGTTACTTTTATTTATATTCTTCTTAAAATGGCATTATTGGTTAGCGCCTGTAAGTAAGCATTTCACTGTAAGGTCTACACCTGTTGTATTCGGTGCATGCGACAAATAAAAGCTGATTTGATTTATGTATTTTATATATACACGCACACATACACTGAACTATAATTAATATAAAACCAACATGCAACAATTTCAATGATTTTAATATAGTTCATAGAAGAAAATCAGGTTGTGAGGTCTGTTGGAAGTACTTCCACATTCTCTAAAACGACATTGGGAAGCAGCTTGTGGTAGAGAAATTAACATTCAACATTCACTCTGGAAATAGCTCATTCCTGCAGTCAGCATGCCAATTGCACGCTCCCTCAAAACTTGAGACATTTGTGGCATTGTGTTGTGTGACAAAACTGCACATTTTAGAGTGGCCATTTATTGTCCCCAGCACAAGGTGCACCTATGTAATGATCATGCTGTTTAATCAGCTTCTTGATATGCCACACCTGTCAGGTGGATGGATTATCTTGGCAAAGGAGAAATGCTCACTAACAGATGTAAAACTTTGTGCTCACAATTTGAGGGAAATAATATTTTTGTGCGTATGGAAAATGTCTGGGATCTTGTACTTCAGCTCATGAAACCAACACTTTACATGCTGAGTTGATATATTTTGTTCAGTATATTTATATATAGATTGAACAGAAATCTGCCATTCAGCACACGCCTTTATGCAAAGTGGGTTTAGTCAGAAATGTTCTAACTTACTCATTTAGAAGCAGCTCATCTTCTCTGTGTTTTAATTAAAGCCTCTCTAATGTAAAACAATATCTTAAGTAACACCAAGGTATTAAGGCAGCTTTTTCATTTGACTCCTCATTTAAGAGTCGTTTTTTTTGTTGGAACCATGCCATTTTTTACTGTAGAATACCGAAGACATGATTGTAACTAATTTGAGTCAAACATGAAACTAAACCCAGTCTTACCATGTAATGTATTGTTAGTATAGTATATCATGTATTAACAATATGTTTTGTATGCCAACTACTGTGGTAAGTATGTGTGTTTTTCTGTTGTACTTAATTCTTCCTAATGAATAAAGACACATTTGGATGTGGATTTTTACTTTAGAGAAATAATGTACAAGAACGTCCCCTCCAAAAACACTTGACAAAAACCAACATCCTGATTGACAGTAAGACTGGTATCACATTTCAGCATCAACCAATATCTCTTTAGGTTCTCTGTTTTCACAACATATACCTTGTTGTCGCTACAGACAGACAGAATCTGGTCCTTCCAGACAGATGACAGTAACTTTTTCATGTAGGATTCTTTCAAAGACATTAGCAGTAAACCGTTTCCAGGTCATGCAAAACCTGCAGTAAAGAGTTTCATGGTGCTGTGAAACCTGCTCTATTTAACATCACTCTGTGGGGTCATGTGACCTAAAATAAGGATAAAAAAAAAAAAAACATAAAAATATATATTAATCTTTGTCCTTTCTCACCTGTTGAATATAAATATATATTTAAATGTAATGAAGAACAAGCATCAACCCTCAGTAACAGAGTGCCTTAAATACATTGCAGATACAAAAAGTAACTATGACATCAACATTTCTATGTTTGGCTTGATACATAAAAGGTTACAGAGCAAGGTGGAGAGATTGACCAGAGAGAGAGTGGGTTGCAACAATGAGTGGGAGAGAGAGGGTTGCAACAATGAGAGAGGGAGAGAGAGGGTTGCAAAAATGAGAGAGGGAGAGAGAGTGTTGCAAAAATGAGAGAGGGATGCAACAATGAGAGAGGGAGAGAGAGGGTTGCAACAATGAGAGTGGGAGAGAGATGGTTGCAACAATGAGAGAGGGAGAGAGAGGGTTGCAACAATGAGAGTGGGAGAGAGAGGGTTGCAACAATGAGAGAGGGATAGAGAGGGTCGTAACAATGACAAACGGAGAGTTAGAGGGTTGTAACAAAGTAACAGGGAGAATGGTCTCAGAAAGGTACTTATCTTCTCTTACACCTGGGCTAGCTCTCAAAGTCTCTCAAGTTGCAACACACATTATCAACAGTAAAGGCTGATCAGCTGTGGTTCTGAACATTCGTCATCAGTCTGGAGCTGTGCAGGGCAGACAGAACAGAGCTAGCAAGCCGCCCAGGTAGTCTTACTCTGTCTCTGGCATGGCTGCCATCTCCACTCTGACGGGTTTCTCCTGGTCGAGCCTGTGGAAAGAGAATAATCGTCAGAGCTCTGGGACTGGAACCAAACCCCTAACTGGCCTCCACTATACTAAGTAGAACACCATGAGGACTGGAACCTAACCAACCTCCACTATACTAAGAAGTAAACACGGTCAGGACTGGAACCAAACCCCTAACTGACCCCCACTATACTAAGTAGAACACTGAGTACTGGAACCAAACCCCTAACCGACCTCCACTATACTAAGTAGAACACTGAGTACTGGAACCAAACCCCTAACTGACCCCCACTATACTAAGTATAACACCAAGAGGACTGGAACCAAACCCCTAACCGACCTCCACTATACTAAGTAGAACACTGAGTACTGGAACCAAACCCCTAACTGACCCCCACTATACTAAGTATAACACCAAGAGGACTGGAACCAAACCCCTAACTGACATCCACTATACTAAGAAGTAGAACACCATGAGGACTGGAACCAAACCCCTAACCGACCTCCACTATACTAAGTAGAACACTGAGTACTGGAACCAAACCCCTAACTGACCCCCACAATACTAAGTATAACACCATGAGTACTGGAACCAAACCCCTAACTGAACCCCACTATACTAAGAAGTAGAACACCGTGGGGACTGGACCCTAACAGTCGTGGCCAAAAGTTTTATAAATATAAATTTTCACAAAGTCTGCTGCCTCAGTTTGTATGATGGCAATTTGCATATAGTCCAGAATGTTATGAAGAGTGATCAGATGAATTGCAATTAATTGCAAAGTCCCTCTGTGCCAATTAAATGAACTGAATCCCCACAAAACATTTCCACTGGATTTCAGCCCTGCCACAAAAGGACCAGCTGACATCATGTCAGTGATTCTCTTGTTAACACAGGTGTGAGTGTTGACGAGGACAAGGCTGGAGATCACTCTGTCATGCTGATTGAGTTCGAATAACAGACTGGAAGCTTCAAATGGAGGGTGGTGCTTGGAATCATTGTTCTTCCTCTGTCAACCATGGTTACCTGCAATGAAACACATGCCGTCATCATTGCTTTGCACAAAAAGGGCTTCACAGGCAAGGATATTGCTGCCAGTAAGATTGCACCTAAATCAACCATTTATCGGATCATCAAGAACTTCAAGGAGAGCGGTTCAATTGTTGTGAAGAAGGCTTCAGGGTGCCCGAGAAAGTCCAGCAAGCGCTAGGGCTGTCTCCTAAAGTGGATTCAGCTGCGGGATCGGGGCACCACCAGTACAGAGCTTGCTCAGGAATGGCAGCAGGCAGGTGTGAGTGCATCTGCACGCACAGCGAGGTGAAGACTTTTGGAGAATGGCCTGGTGTCAAGAAGGCAGCAAAGAAGCCACTTCTCTCCAGGAAAAACATCAGGGACAGACTGATATTCTGCAAAAGGTACAGGGATTGGACTGCTGAGGAGGTAAAGTCATTTTCTCTGATGAATCCCCTTTCCGATTGTTTGGGACATCCGGAAAAATGCTTGTCCGGAGAAGACAAGGTGAGCGCTACCATCAGTCCTGTCTCATGCCAACAGTAAAGCATCTTGAGACCATTCATGTGTGGGGTTGCTTCTCAGCCAAGGGAGTGGTCTGACTCACAATTTTGCCTAAGAACACAGCCATGAATAAAGAATGGTACCAACACATCCTCCGAGAGCAACTTCTCCCAACCATCCAGGAACAGTTTGGTGACGAACAATGCTTTTTCCAGCATGATGGAGCACCTTGCCATAAGGCAAAAGTGATAAATAAGTGGCTCTGGGAACAAAACATTGATATTTTGGGTGCATGGCCAGGAAACACCCCAGACCTTAATCCCATTGAGAACTTGTGGTCATTCCTCAAGAGGCGGGTGGACAAACAAAACCCCAAGACTCCAAGCAATGACTATGCAAGAATAGGCTGCCATCAGTCAGGTCTTGAAAAAGAGGGGTCAACACTGCAAATATTGACTCTTTGCATCAACTTAATTTAATTGTCAATAAAAGCCTTTGACACTTATGAAATGCTTGTAATTATACTTCAGTATTCCATAGTAACATCTGACAAAAATATCTAAAGACACTGAAGCAGCAAACTTTGTGGAAATTAATATTAGTGTCATTCTCAAAACATTTGGTCATGACTGTAGAGAGAATGATTTATTTCAGCTTTTATTTCTTTCATCACATTCCCAGTGGGTCAGAATTTTACATACACTCAATTAGTATTTGGTAGCATTACCTTTACATTGTTTAATGCAGTCTGTCACAGAGATATACTACATAGACCTACTATTTAATGCAGTCTGGTATAGAGATATACTACATAGACCTACTATTTAATGCAGTCTGGTATAGAGAGATAGACCTACTCTTTAATGCAGTCTGGTATAGAGATATACTACATAGACCTACTCTTTAATGCAGTCTGGTATAGAGATAGACCTACTCTTTAATGCAGTCTGGTATAGAGATATACTACATAGACCTACTCTTTAATGCAGTCTGGTATAGAGATATACTACATAGACCTACTCTTTAATGCAGTCTGGTATAGAGATAGACCTACTCTTTAATGCAGTCTGGTATAGAGATATACTACATAGACCTACTCTTTAATGCAGTCTGGTATAGAGATAGACCTACTCTTTAATGCAGTCTGGTATAGAGATATACTACATAGACCTACTCTTTAATGCAGTCTGGTATAGAGATATACCTACTCCTTAATGCAGTCTGGTATAGAGATATACTACATAGACCTACTCTTTAATGCAGTCTGGTATAGAGATATACTACATAGACCTACTCTTTAATGCAGTCTGGTATAGAGATATACTACATAGACCTACTCTTTAATGCAGTCTGGTATAGAGATAGACCTACTCTTTAATGCAGTCTGGTATAGAGATAGACCTACTCTTTAATGCAGTCTGGTATAGAGATATACTACATAGACCTACTCTTTAATGCAGTCTGGTATAGAGATATACTACATAGACCTACTCTTTAATGCAGTCTGGTATAGAGATAGACCTACTCTTTAATGCAGTCTGGTATAGAGATAGACCTACTCTTTATTGCAGTCTGGTATAGAGATATACTACATAGACCTACTCTTTAATGCAGTCTGGTATAGAGATATACTACATAGACCTACTCTTTAATGCAGTCTGGTATAGAGATAGACCTACTCTTTAATGCAGTCTGGTATAGAGATATACTACATAGACCTACTCTTTAATGCAGTCTGGTATAGAGATATACTACATAGACCTACTCTTTAATGCAGTCTGGTATAGAGATAGACCTACTCTTTAATGCAGTCTGGTATAGAGATATACTACATAGACCTACTCTTTAATGCAGTCTGGTATAGAGATAGACCTACTCTTTAATGCAGTCTGGTATAGAGATATACTACATAGACCTACTCTTTAATGCAGTCTGGTATAGAGATAGACCTACTCTTTAATGCAGTCTGGTATAGAGATAGACCTACTCTTTAATGCAGTCTGGTATAGAGATATACTACATAGACCTACTCTTTAATGCAGTCTGGTATAGAGATATACCTACTCCTTAATGCAGTCTGGTATAGAGATATACTACATAGACCTACTCTTTAATGCAGTCTGGTATAGAGATATACCTACTCCTTAATGCAGTCTGGTATAGAGATATACTACATAGACCTAATCTTTAATGCAGTCTGGTATAGAGATATACCTACTCCTTAATGCAGTCTGGTATAGAGATATACTACATAGACCTACTCTTTAATGCAGTCTGGTATAGAGATATACTACATAGACCTACTCTTTAATGCAGTCTGGTATAGAGATATACCTACTCTTTAATGCAGTCTGGTATAGAGATATACTACATAGACCTACTCTTTAATGCAGTCTGGTATAGAGATATACTACATAGACCTACTCTTTAATGCAGTCTGGTATAGAGATATACCTACTCTTTAATGCAGTCTGGTATAGAGATAGACCTACTCTTTAATGCAGTCTGGTATAGAGATATACTACATAGACCTACTCTTTAATGCAGTCTGGTATAGAGATAGACCTACTCTTTAATGCAGTCTGGTATAGAGATATACTACATAGACCTACTCTTTAATGCAGTCTGGTATAGAGATAGACCTACTCTTTATTGCAGTCTGGTATAGAGATATACTACATAGACCTACTCTTTAATGCAGTCTGGTATAGAGATATACTACATAGACCTACTCTTTAATGCAGTCTGGTATAGAGATATACCTACTCTTTAATGCAGTCTGGTATAGAGATATACTACATAGACCTACTCTTTAATGCAGTCTGGTATAGAGATAGACCTACTCTTTATTGCAGTCTGGTATAGAGATATACTACATAGACCTACTCTTTAATGCAGTCTGGTATAGAGATATACTACATAGACCTACTCTTTAATGCAGTCTGGTATAGAGATAGACCTACTCTTTAATGCAGTCTGGTATAGAGATATACTACATAGACCTACTCTTTAATGCAGTCTGGTATAGAGATATACCTACTCCTTAATGCAGTCTGGTATAGAGATATACCTACTCCTTAATGCAGTCTGGTATAGAGATATACCTACTCCTTAATGCAGTCTGGTATAGAGATATACCTACTCCTTAATGCAGTCTGGTATAGAGATATACCTACTCCTTAATGCAGTCTGGTATAGAGATATACCTACTCCTTAATGCAGTCTGGTATAGAGATATACCTACTCTTTATTGCAGTCTGGTATAGAGATATACTACATAGACCTACTCTTTATTGCAGTCTGGTATAGAGATATACTACATAGACCTACTCTTTAATGCAGTCTGGTATAGAGATATACTACATAGACCTACTCTTTAATGCAGTCTGGTATAGAGATATACTACATAGACCTACTCTTTAATGCAGTCTGGTATAGAGATAGACCTACTCTTTAATGCAGTCTGGTATAGAGATATACTACATAGACCTACTCTTTAATGCAGTCTGGTATAGAGATATACCTACTCTTTAATGCAGTCTGGTATAGAGATATACTACATAGACCTACTCTTTAATGCAGTCTGGTATAGAGATAGACCTACTCTTTAATGCAGTCTGGTATAGAGATATACTACATAGACCTACTCTTTAATGCAGTCTGGTATAGAGATATACTACATAGACCTACTCTTTAATGCAGTCTGGTATAGAGATAGACCTACTCTTTAATGCAGTCTGGTATAGAGATATACTACATAGACCTACTATTTAATGCAGTCTGGTATAGAGATATACTACATAGACCTACTCTTTAATGCAGTCTGGTATAGAGATAGACCTACTCTTTAATGCAGTCTGGTATAGAGATATACTACATAGACCTACTATTTAATGCAGTCTGGTATAGAGATATACCTACTCTTTAATGCAGTCTGGTATAGAGATATACTACATAGACCTACTCCTTAATGCAGTCTGGTATAGAGATAGACCTACTCTTTAATGCAGTCTGGTATAGAGATAGACCTACTCTTTAATGCAGTCTGGTATAGAGATATACTACATAGACCTACTCTTTAATGCAGTCTGGTATAGAGATAGACCTACTCTTTAATGCAGTCTGGTATAGAGATATACTACATAGACCTACTCTTTAATGCAGTCTGTTACAGAGAAACTACATAGACTTACTCTTTAATGCAGTCTGGTATAGAGATATACCTACTCCTTAATGCAGTCTGGTATAGAGATAGACCTACTCTTTAATGCAGTCTGGTATAGAGATATACTACATAGACCTACTCTTTAATGCAGTCTGGTATAGAGATATACCTACTCCTTAATGCAGTCTGGTATAGAGATATACTACATAGACCTACTCTTTAATGCAGTCTGGTATAGAGATATACCTACTCCTTAATGCAGTCTGGTATAGAGATATACTACATAGACCTACTCTTTAATGCAGTCTGGTATAGAGATATACTACATAGACCTACTCTTTAATGCAGTCTGGTATAGAGATATACCTACTCCTTAATGCAGTCTGGTATAGAGATATACTACATAGACCTACTCTTTAATGCAGTCTGGTATAGAGATATACTACATAGACCTACTCTTTAATGCAGTCTGGTATAGAGATAGACCTACTCTTTAATG
The DNA here is from genome assembly GCF_013265735.2 of Oncorhynchus mykiss. Lineage (NCBI taxonomy): Eukaryota > Metazoa > Chordata > Actinopteri > Salmoniformes > Salmonidae > Oncorhynchus > Oncorhynchus mykiss. The sequence goes on along the minus strand of NC_050570.1, from coordinate 549,427 downwards.
CAGTCTGGTATAGAGATAGACCTACTCTTTAATGCAGTCTGGTATAGAGATATACTACATAGACCTACTCTTTAATGCAGTCTGGTATAGAGATATACTACATAGACCTACTCTTTAATGCAGTCTGGTATAGAGATAGACCTACTCTTTAATGCAGTCTGGTATAGAGATATACTACATAGACCTACTCTTTAATGCAGTCTGTTACAGAGAAACTACATAGACTTACTCTTTAATGCAGTCTGGAATAGAGACGTATTCCATAGGAACCAGTTCAGAAAGGTCTGTCAAGTTGAACACAAATTGGATCTTCTGGCTGAACTTTGAGCTGAAACAAGGAAAGCAGAAGACATTTAGGGAATGATCTGATAGGTCTTTATTTTCCAACATCTTAATTATGAAAACATAGAGGCACCTACTGTACCTTTTGAAAGGTTATTACCTACCTCAGGAAGTGTTTGGTGACGGTTATGAAGAAGAGTTATAACACTTGACCACCTACCTTATAAAGGGTTTGGTGAGGGCCAGGAGGGTGCGGATAAACCAGGAGGGGTGGACGATAATCAACGACTTCAAATTCTTCCTTAACCTGAAAGAGGAGAAAGGGCATGTCCTTAGTGAACATCCAATGGTTCGGCAATGGGCATCCCCGGCTGCTTGGGCAATGGGCATCCCCGGCTGCTTAGGCAATGGGCATCCCCGGCTGTTTAGGCAATGGGCATCACCAGTTGCTTAGGCAATGGGCATCACCAGTTGTTTAGGCAATGGGCATCATAAATAGGCCATAGTGGTGAAAATAATTACAATTTAGCAATTAAACACGGGAGTGATAGATGTGCAGAAGATGTGCAAGTAGAGATACTGGGGTGCAAAAGAGCAAGAACCTAAATAACAATATGGGGATGAGGTAGTTGGGTGGGTTATTTACAGATTGGCTGTGTACAGGTACAGTGATCGGTAAGCTTCTCTGATAGCTGATGCTTAAAGTTAGAGAGGGAGATGTAAGTCTCCAGCTTCAGTGATTTTTGCAATTCGTTCCAGTCATTGGCAGCAGAGAACTGGAAGAAAAGGCGGCCAAAGGAAGTGTTGGCTTTGGGGGTGACCAGTAAAATACACCTGCTGCAGTGCATACTACAGGTGGGTGTTGCTATGGTGACCAGTGAGCTGAGATAAGGCGGTATCTTTACCTAGCAAAGACTTGTAGATGACCTGGAGCCAGTGGGCTTGGCGACGAATATGTAGCGAGAGCCAGCCAACGAGAGCATACAGGTCACAGTGTATACAGGTAATTCGTAGTATATGGGGCTTTGGTGACAAAACGGATGGCACTGTGATAGACTACATCCAGTTTGCTGAGTAGAGTGTTGGAGGATATTTTGTAAATGACATCGCAGAAGTCAAGGATTGGTAGGATAGTCAGTTTTACGAGGGTATGTTTGGCAGCATGAGTGAAGGATGCTTTGTTGCGAAATAGGAAGCCGATTCTAGATTTAATTTTGGATTGGAGATGTTTAATGTGAGTCTGGATGGAGAGTTTACAGTCTAACCAGACACCTAGGTATTTGTAGTTGTCCACATATTCTAAGTCAGAACGGTCCAGAGTAGTGATGCTAGTGGGGCGGGCGGGTAAGGGCAGCAGTCGGTTGAAGAGCATGCATTTAGTTTTACTAGCGTTTAAGAGTAGTTGGAGGCCACGGAAGGAGAGTTGTATGGCATTGAAGCTCGTCTGGAGGTTAGTTAACACAGTGTCCAAAGAAGGGCCAGATGTATACAGAATGTTGTCGTCTGCGTAGAGGTGGATCAGAGAATTACCAGCGGCAAGAGCGACATCATTGATGTATACAGAGAAAAAGTCAGCCTGAGAATTGAACCCTGTGGCACCTCTATAGAGACTGCCAGAGGTCCGGACAACAGGCCCTCTGATTTGACACACGGAACTCTATTTGATAAGAAGTTGGTGAACATGGCGAGGCAGTCATTTGAGAAAGGATATTGTGTACGCCGATAAGAATACGGTGATTGACAGAGCCGAAAGCCTTGGCCAGGTTGATGAAGACGGCTGCACAGTACTGTCTTTTATCGATGGCGGTTATGATATTGTTTAGGACCTTGAGCGTGGCTGATGTGCACCCATGACCAGTTCGGAAACCAGATTGCATAGTGGAGAAGGACCGGTGGGATTCGAAATGGTTGGTGATCTGTTTTTTAACTTTTAACTAAGATTTTAGAAAGGCAGGGTAGGATAGATAGATATAGGTCTGTAGCAGTTTGGGTCTAGAGTGTCTCCAACATTGAAGAGGGGAATGACCGCGGCAGCTTTCCAATCTCAGGCAATATGAAAGAGTTTGAACAGGCTAGTAATAGGGGTTGCAACAATGGACTTTACACACATACACCACTTATCTTAACGGTGTATGTTGTGGTAGAGTAGTGTGTTGTATTGTAGATATGTTGTGGTAGAGCAGTGTGTTGTAATGTAGATACAGTTGAAGTCAGAAGTTTACATACACTTAGTATAGAGTCATTAAAACTCATTTTTCAACCACTCCACAAATTTCTTGTTAACCTCTCTGCGCACGGTACCCGGTAGAGGGATGAAATTCGACAACATACGGTGATCGCTACATAAATAGTCATCTTGCTAATCCAACTGCGTTGTCAGATTTAAAAAAGGATTTACTGCGAAAGAATACGGTGCGATTATCTGAGGATAGAGCCCCATAAAAAACAACTATTTCAACCAGCACAGGCGTAACAAAATCACAAACTGTAATAAAATAAATGGTTTACCTTTGACGATCTTCCTCTGTTTGCAATCCCAATGCTCATTGTTACACAATGAATTGTCTATTGTTTGATCAAATCCGTTTTTATAGCCTAACACGAAACATTTTGTGAACCGCTTGTGTAGTGAATTCCGTCTCATTCCATTTGACGACATTCCAGGTAAATCACCCACACAGAACGTGACTTTTCCAGTCATGTTTGGTTTCACTGCAATCAACTGGGTTGTTTGTAACACAATCAAAATGATGGGCCATTTAGCGGGACGTATTGACTGAAAGAAACCGATTTGAAGACAACAAGTAATGACATCACAAAGCACCAATGATATGACCACTGTTTGGTTGATTGACAGTATTTTAACCCAATGACCACTGATCGTCTTGAAATCTAGCTGGGTAGATAGCCAATGAGCTGAGGTAAATGTTAATATGCAATGGTTGTGTTGGAAGACCAACCCATGTCGTAAACTCCGGTGTAAAGAGAGTCATTCGCTATTGAAGTTTTATTCAGGGAAGGAGCTACGCATTTTACGCACAGCGTTGTTTTGGTAAACACGCAGATTCAGCTGTTTATATATCAATCAGTATGGCGACTAAGTCAGGGAAAGCTAAATCTGAGTCTAGATATACAGATGTACACACAATTTTAGAAGAAATTGATTGGAAAAGTGAGACAGATTGTTGTAGGACGATTCATTTAGTGATTCCCAAGTGGAGGAATATTTTTTGAGAGGACACTGTTGTAGCCACTGTGTATAATCGTAACGGTGCCTGCAGAAGAGGAACAATGTCACCGTTTTGGACTGGTAAGTTCTACTCATGCTAATGCCCTTGTTAGAAATTAATAATATAGCTCCAGGGTGGCGCCAGCTGTGCCACCAGAGACTCTGGGTTCGCGCCCAGGCTCTGTCGTAACCGGCTGTGACCGGGAGGTCCGTGGGGTGACGCACAATTGTCCCAGCGTCGTCCGGGTTAGGGAGGGCTTGGGCGGTAGGGATATCCTTGTATCATCGTGCACCAGCGACTCCTGTGGCGGGCCGGGCGCAGTGCGCGCTAACCAAGGTTGCCAGGTGCACGGTGTTTCCTCCGACATATTGGTGCGGCTGGCTTCCGGGTTGGATGCGTGCTGTGTTAAGAAGCAGTGCGGCTTGGTTGGGTTGTGTATCGGAGGACGCATGACTTTCAACCTTAGTCTCTCCCGAGCCCCTACGGGAGTTGAAGCGATGAGACAAGGTAGTAGCTACTAAACAATTGGATACCACGAAATTGGGGAGAAAAGGGGGTAAAATTTAAAATAAAAAATAAAAAATTAATAGTACAAAATATTATTTGTGATTTTTTTAAATTTTAGAAGCAATATCTAAAAATGTAATGTGATGAAATGATGTAATGAACTGTAATGAAAAGTGATGAAATGTGTCTGCTGCCCCACCCCAACCGACATGAAATAGCATATTTGAGGCTGTTGAGGGGAGAGCAGGCCCACAACAATGGCCAAAGTGAAATGGAGACAGTAGATACAGCTGGTCTATTGTAATATAATAAAGACAGTAGATCTAGCTGAAATGTCCTAATATAAAAGAGACCGTAGATCGTAGATCTATAATAATATATTATATATATATATATATATATATCTGTTTATTATACCTCAGCATCACAATATTGTATAGAGCTTTGGCAAAGTGGTTATATCCTTCCTGTTTGGCCCTGTCCGGGGGTCTCATCGGATGGGGCCACAGTGTCTCCTGTCCCTCCTGTCTCAGCCTCCAGTATTTATGCTGCAGTAGTTGATGTGTCGGGGGGCTACTGGGTAACTGGGTAATAGGTCTACTGGGTAACTGGGTAATAGGTCTACTGGGTAACTGGGTAACTGGTCTACTGGGTAACTGGTCTACTGGGTAACTGGTCTACTGGGTACCAGAGTAACTGGTCTACTGGGTAACTGGTCTACTGGGTACCAGAGTAACTGGTCTACTCGGTAACTGGTCTACTGGGTAACAGAGTAACTGGTCTACTGGGTAACTGGTCTACTGGGTAACAGAGTAACTGGTCTACTGGGTAACTGGTCTACTGGGTAACTGGTCTACTGGGTACCAGAGTAACTGGTCTACTGGGTAACAGGTCTACTGGGTAACTGGTCTACTGGGTAACTGGTCTACTGGGTACCAGAGTAACTGGTCTACTGGGTAACTGGTCTACTGGGTAACTGGTCTACTGGGTAACTGGTCTACTGGGTAACTGGTCTACTGTGTACCAGAGTAACTGGTCTACTGGGTAACTGGTCTACTGGGTACCAGAGTAACTGTGCTACTATGTCTCACCTGCGGTCGATCTGCTGATAGCACTTCCTGAGCCAGCCCACACTGGGCATCTTCTTCCTGGACGTGGCGCCGTTCAGATACACTATCATATAGTTCTCTGCTACCAAGAGCTCCAAAGTGCCGATCACATACCTGATAACACACAACAACAGAGAGGGGTGAGGGTTAGGTTACAGAGAGGGGTGAGGGTTAGGTTACACAGAGGGGTGAGGGTTAGGTTAAAGAGAGGGGTGAGGGCTAGGTTAAAGAGAGGGGTGAGGGTTAGGTTAAAGAGAGGGGTGGGGGCTAGGTGACAGAGAGGGGTGAGGGTTGGGATAAAGAGAGGGGTGAGGGTTAGGATAAAGAGAGGGGTGAGGGTTAGGATAAAGAGAGGGGTGAGGGTTAGGTTAAAGAGAGGGGTGAGGGCTAGGTGACAGAGGGGTGAGGGTTAGGTTAAAGAGAGGGGTGAGGGTTAGGTGACAGAGAGGGGTGAGGGTTAGGTGACAGAGAGGGGTGAGGGTTAGGATAAAGAGAGGGGTGAGGGTTAGGATAAAGAGAGGGGTGAGGGTTAGGTGACAGAAAGGGGTGAGGGTTAGGTGGCAGAGAGGGGTGAGGGTTAGGTGGCAGAGAGGGGTGAGGGTTAGGTTAAAGAGAGGGGTGAGGGTTAGGTTAAAGAGAGGGGTGGGGGCTAGGTGACAGAGAGGGGTGAGGGTTAGGATAAAGAGAGGGGTGAGGGGTAGGATAAAGAGAGGGGTGAGGGTTAGGATAAAGAGAGGGGTGAGGGTTAGGATAAAGAGAGGGGTGGGGGTTAGGTTAAAGAGAGGGGTGAGGGCTAGGTGAAAGAGAGGGGTGAGGGCTAGGTGACAGAGGGGTGAGGGCTAGGTGACAGAGGGGTGAGGGCTAGGTGACAGAGGGGTGAGGGCTAGGTGACAGAGGGGTGAGGGCTAGGTGACAGAGAGGGGTGAGGGCTAGGTGACAGAGAGGGGTGAGGGTTAGGTGAGAGAAAGGGGTGAGGGCTAGGTGACAGAGAGGGGTGAGGGCTAGGTGACAGAGAGGGGCGAGGGCTAGGTGACAGAGAGGGGCGAGGGTTAGGTTACAGAGAGGGGCGAGGGTTAGGTTACAGAGAGGGGCGAGGGTTAGGTTACAGAGAGGGGCGAGGGTTAGGTTACAGAGAGGGGCGAGGGTTAGGTTACAGAGAGGGGCGAGGGTTAGGTTACAGAGAGGGGCGAGGGTTAGGTTACAGAGAGGGGCGAGGGATAGGTTACAGAGAGGGGCGAGGGTTAGGTTACAGAGAGGGGCGAGGGTTAGGTTACAGAGAGGGGCGAGGGTTAGGTTACAGAGAGGGGCGAGGGTTAGGTTACAGAGAGGGGCGAGGGTTAGGTTACAGAGAGGGGCGAGGGTTAGGTTACAGAGAGGGGCGAGGGTTAGGTTACAGAGAGGAGCGAGGGTTAGGTTACAGAGAGGGGTGAGGGTTAAGTTATAGAGATAATTGTCCACATCTGTTCAGCTGTAGGAGACGTGAGCGTTAAATGCGTCAGGTTATTGACTGAATATAGGCCTATAGCACTAGGGATCCACTGCATATAAAATATATACATAGGCTACTACTACTACTAATAATATACAGATACAGGCTACTACTACTACTACTACTACTACTACTACTATACAGATATAGGCTACTACTACTACTACTACTACTACTACTACTATACAGATACAGGCTACTACTACTACACAGATACAGGCTACTACTACCACTACTACTACACAGATACAGGCTACTACTACTACTACTACTACACAGATACAGGCTACTACTACTACAACTACACAGATACAGGCTACTACTACTACTACACAGATACAGGCTACTACTACTACTACACAGATACAGGCTACTACTACTACTACACAGATACAGGCTACTACTACTACTACTACTACTACTACACAGATACAGGCTGCTACTACTACTACTACTACTACACAGATACAGGCTGCTACTACTACTACTACTACAACACAGATACAGGCTGCTACTACTACTACTACACAGATACAGGCTACTACTACTACTACTACTACACAGATACAGGCTACTACTACTACTACACAGATAGAGGCTACTACTACTACACAGATACAGGCTGCTGCTACTACACAGATACAGGCTACTACTACTACTACTACTACTACTACTACTACTACTACTACTACTACTACTACTACACAGATACAGGCTACTACTACTACTACTACACATATACAGGCTACTACTACTACTACTACTACTACACAGATACAGGCTACTACTACTACTACTACACAGATACAGGCTACTACTACTACTACTACTACTACTACTACACAGATACAGGCTACTACTACTACTACTACTACTACTACTACTACTACACAGATACAGGCTACTACTACTACTACTACTACTACTACACAGATACAGGCTACTACTACTACACAGATACAGGCTACTACTACTACTACTACTACTACTACACAGATACAGGCTACTACTACTACTATACAGATACAGGCTACAACTACTACTATACAGATACAGGCTACAACTACTACTACACAGATACAGGCTACTACTACTATACATATACAGGCTGCTACTACTATACATATACAGGCTGCTACTACTATACATATACAGGCTGCTACTACTATACATATACAGGCTACTACCACTACTACTACACAGATACAGGCTACTACTACTACTACACAGATACAGGCTAGTACTACTATACAGGCTACTACTACCACTACTATACAGATACAGGCTACTACTACTACTGTACAGATACAGGCTACTGCTACAACTACTATACAGATACAGGCTACTACTACTACTACTACTACTACTACTATACAGGCTACTACTACTACTACTACTACTATACAGATACAGGCTAATACCAAAACTATACAGATACATGCTACTACTACCACTACTATACAGATACATGCGGCTACTACCAATACTAAACAGATACAGGCTACTACTACTACACAGATACAGGCTACTACTACTACACAGATACAGGCTACTACTACTACTACTACTACTCCTACTAATACTATACAGATACAGGCTACTACTACTACTACTACTACACAGACACAGGCTACTACTACTACTACTACTACGACACAGATACAGGCTATTACTACTACTACACACACTACTACTACTACTATACAGATACAGGCTACTACTACTACTACTACTACTATACAGATACAGGCTACTACTACTACTAATTCACAGACACAGGCTACTACTACTATACAGATACAGGCTACTACTACACAGACTACTACTACTATACAGACACAGGCTACTACTACTACTACTACTACTATAGAGATACAGGCTACTACTACTACTACTACTACTACTACACAGACACAGGCTACTACTACTACTACTACTACTACACAGACTACTACTACTATACAGATATAGGCTACTACTACTACTACTACTACACAGACACAGGCTACTACTGTACAGACACAGACTACTACTACTACTACTACTACACAGATACAGGCTACTACTACTACTACTACTACTACTACTACTACTACACAGACAGGCTTACTACTACTACTACTACTACACAGATACAGGCTACTACTCCTACTACTACTACTACTACACAGACACAGGCTACTACTACTACTACTACTACACAGATACAGGCTACTACTACTACTACTATTACTATACAGATACAGGCTATTACTACTACTACACAGACTACTACTACTATACAGATACAGGCTACTACTACTACTACTACTATACAGATACAGGCTACTACTACTACACAGATACAGGCTACTACTACTACTACTACTACTAATACTATACAGATACAGGCTACTACTACTACTACTACACAGATACAGGCTACTACTACTACTACTATTACTATACAGATACAGGCTATTACTACTACTACACAGACTACTACTACTATACAGATACAGGCTACTACTACTACTACTACTATACAGATACAGGCTACTACTACTACACAGATACAGGCTACTACTACTACTACTACTACTATACAGATACAGGCTACTACTACTACTATACAGATACAGGCTACTACTACTACTACTACACAGATACAGGCTACTACTACTACTACTACTACTACTACTACTACACAGATACAGGCTACTACTACTACTACTACTACTACTACTACTACTACACAGATACAGGCTACTACTACTACTACTACTACTACTACACAGATACAGGCTACTACTACTACACAGATACAGGCTACTACTACTACTACTACTCCTACTACACAGATACAGGCTACTACTACTACTATACAGATACAGGCTACAACTACTACTATACAGATACAGGCTACAACTACTACTACACAGATACAGGCTACTACTACTATACATATACAGGCTGCTACTACTATACATATACAGGCTGCTACTACTATACATATACAGGCTGCTACTACTATACATATACAGGCTACTACCACTACTACTACACAGATACAGGCTACTACTACTACTACACAGATACAGGCTAGTACTACTATACAGGCTACTACTACCACTACTATACAGATACAGGCTACTACTACTACTGTACAGATACAGGCTACTGCTACAACTACTATACAGATACAGGCTACTACTACTACTACTACTACTACTACTACTATACAGGCTACTACTACTACTACTACTACTATACAGATACAGGCTAATACCAAAACTATACAGATACATGCTACTACTACCACTACTATACAGATACATGCGGCTACTACCAATACTAAACAGATACAGGCTACTACTACTACACAGATACAGGCTACTACTACTACACAGATACAGGCTACTACTACTACTACTACTACTCCTACTAATACTATACAGATACAGGCTACTACTACTACTACTACTACACAGACACAGGCTACTACTACTACTACTACTACGACACAGATACAGGCTATTACTACTACTACACACACTACTACTACTACTATACAGATACAGGCTACTACTACTACTACTACTACTATACAGATACAGGCTACTACTACTACTAATTCACAGACACAGGCTACTACTACTATACAGATACAGGCTACTACTACACAGACTACTACTACTATACAGACACAGGCTACTACTACTACTACTACTACTATAGAGATACAGGCTACTACTACTACTACTACTACTACTACACAGACACAGGCTACTACTACTACTACTACTACTACACAGACTACTACTACTATACAGATATAGGCTACTACTACTACTACTACTACACAGACACAGGCTACTACTGTACAGACACAGACTACTACTACTACTACTACTACACAGATACAGGCTACTACTACTACTACTACTACTACTACTACTACTACTACACAGACAGGCTTACTACTACTACTACTACTACACAGATACAGGCTACTACTCCTACTACTACTACTACTACACAGACACAGGCTACTACTACTACTACTACTACACAGATACAGGCTACTACTACTACTACTATTACTATACAGATACAGGCTATTACTACTACTACACAGACTACTACTACTATACAGATACAGGCTACTACTACTACTACTACTATACAGATACAGGCTACTACTACTACACAGATACAGGCTACTACTACTACTACTACTACTAATACTATACAGATACAGGCTACTACTACTACTATACAGATACAGGCTATTACTACTACTACACAGACTACTACTACTATAGAGATACAGGCTACTACTACTACTACTACTACTACTACTACTACTACACAGACACAGGCTACTACTACTACTACTACTACTACTACACAGATACAGGCTACTACTACTACTACTACTACTACACAGATACAGGCTACTACTACTACTACACATATACAGGCTACTACTACTACTACTACTACTACTACTACTACTACTACTACTACACAGATACAGGCTACTACTACTACTACTACTACTACACAGATACAGGCTACTACTACTACTACTACTACTACTACAACACAGATACAGGCTACTACTACTACTACTACTACTACTACTACACAGATACAGGCTACTACTACTACTACTACTACTACTACACAGATACAGGCTACTACTACTACTACTACTACTACTACTACTACTACTACTACACAGATACAGGCTACTACTACTACTATACAGATACAGGCTACAACTACTACTATACAGATACAGGCTACAACTACTACTACACAGATACAGGCTACTACTACTATACATATACAGGCTGCTACTACTATACATATACAGGCTGCTACTACTATACATATACAGGCTGCTACTACTATACATATACAGGCTACTACCACTACTACTACACAGATACAGGCTACTACTACTACTACACAGATACAGGCTAGTACTACTATACAGGCTACTACTACCACTACTATACAGATACAGGCTACTACTACTACTGTACAGATACAGGCTACTGCTACAACTACTATACAGATACAGGCTACTACTACTACTACTACTACTATACAGATACAGGCTAATACCAAAACTATACAGATACATGCTACTACTACCACTACTATACAGATACATGCGGCTACTACCAATACTAAACAGATACAGGCTACTACTACTACACAGATACAGGCTACTACTACTACACAGATACAGGCTACTACTACTACTACTACTACTACTCCTACTAATACTATACAGATACAGGCTACTACTACTACTACTACACAGACACAGGCTACTACTACTACTACTACTACTACTACGACACAGATACAGGCTATTACTACTACTACACACACTACTACTACTACTATACAGATACAGGCTACTACTACTACTACTACTATACAGATACAGGCTACTACTACTACTAATTCACAGACACAGGCTACTACTACTATACAGATACAGGCTACTACTACACAGACTACTACTACTATACAGACACAGGCTACTACTACTACTACTACTATAGAGATACAGGCTACTACTACTACTACTACTACTACTACACAGACACAGGCTACTACTACTACTACTACTACACAGACTACTACTACTATACAGATATAGGCTACTACTACTACTACTACTACACAGACACAGGCTACTACTGTACAGACACAGACTACTACTACTACTACTACTACTACACAGATACAGGCTACTACTACTACTACTACTACTACTACTACTACTACACAGACAGGCTTGCTACTACTACTACACAGATACAGGCTACTACTCCTACTACTACTACTACTACACAGACACAGGCTACTACTACTACTACTACACAGATACAGGCTACTACTACTACTACTACTACTACTATACAGATACAGGCTAATACCAAAACTATACAGATACATGCTACTACTACCACTACTATACAGATACATGCGGCTACTACCAATACTAAACAGATACAGGCTACTAGTACTACTACTACTACTCCTACTAATACTACACAGATACAGGCTACTACTACTACACAGACACAGACTACTACTACTACTACTACTACTACTATACAGATACAGGCTATTACTACTACTACACAGACTACTACTACTATACAGATACAGGCTACTACTACTACTACTACTACTACTACTACTACTACAACAACACAGATACAGGCTACTACTACTACTACTACTACTACTACTACTACAACACAGATACAGGCTACTACTACTACTACTACTACTACTACTACACAGATACAGGCTACTACTACTACTACTACTACTACTACTACTACTACACAGATACAGGCTACTACTACTACTACTACTACTACTACTACTACTACACAGATACAGGCTACTACTACTACTACTACTACTACTACTACACAGATACAGGCTACTACTACTACTACTACTACACAGATACAGGCTACTACTACTACTACTACTACTACTACTACTACTACTACTACTACTACTACTACTACACAGATACAGGCTACTACTACTACTATACAGATACAGGCTACTACTACTACTACTACTACTACTACTACACAGATACAGGCTACTACTACTACTATACAGATACAGGCTACAACTACTACTATACAGATACAGGCTACAACTACTACTACACAGATACAGGCTACTACTACTATACATATACAGGCTGCTACTACTATACATATACAGGCTGCTACTACTATACATATACAGGCTGCTACTACTATACATATACAGGCTACTACCACTACTACTACACAGATACAGGCTACTACTACTACTACTACACAGATACAGGCTAGTACTACTATACAGGCTACTACTACCACTACTATACAGATACAGGCTACTACTACTACTGTACAGATACAGGCTACTGCTACAACTACTATACAGATACAGGCTACTACTACTACTACTACTACTACTACTACTATACAGGCTACTACTACTACTACTACTACTACTATACAGATACAGGCTAATACCAAAACTATACAGATACATGCTACTACTACCACTACTATACAGATACAGGCTACTACTACTACACAGATACAGGCTACTACTACTACACAGATACAGGCTACTACTACTACTACTACTACTCCTACTAATACTATACAGATACAGGCTACTACTACTACTACTACTACTACACAGACACAGGCTACTACTACTACTACTACTACTACTACTACGACACAGATACAGGCTATTACTACTACTACACACACTACTACTACTACTATACAGATACAGGCTACTACTACTACTACTACTATACAGATACAGGCTACTACTACTACTAATTCACAGACACAGGCTACTACTACTATACAGATACAGGCTACTACTACACAGACTACTACTACTATACAGACACAGGCTACTACTACTACTACTACTACTACTACTACACAGACACAGGCTACTACTACTACTACTACTACTACTACTACTACTACTACTACACAGACACAGGCTACTACTACTACTACTACACAGACTACTACTACTACTACTATACAGATATAGGCTACTACTACTACTACTACTACTACTACTACTACTACTACACAGACACAGGCTACTACTGTACAGACACAGGCTACTACTACTACACAGATACAGGCTACTACTACTACTACTACTACTACTACTACTACTACTACACAGACACAGGCTACTACTACTACTACTACTACACAGATACAGGCTACTACTACTACTACACAGACACAGGCTACAACTACTACTACTACTACTACACAGATACAGGCTACTACAACTACTACACAGATACAGGCTACTACTACTACTACTACACAGATACAGGCTGCTACTACTACTACTACTACTACTAATACTACACAGATACAGGCTACTACTACTACACAGATACAGGCTACTACTACTACTACTTCACAGATACAAGCTACTACTACTACTACTACTACACAGATACAGGCTACTACTACTACTACTACTACACATATACAGGCTACTACTACTACTACTACTACACAGATACAGGCTGCTACTACTACTACTACTACAGAGATACAGGCTACTACTACTACTACTACACAGACACAGGCTACTACTACTACTACTACACAGACTACTACTACTATACAGATATAGGCTACTACTACTACTACTACTACTACTACACAGACAACTACTGTACAGACACAGGCTACTACTACTACTACTACTACTACACAGATACAGGCTACTACTACTACTACTACTACTACTACTACTACAACACAGACAGGCTACTACTACACAGATACAGGCTACTACTCCTACTACTACTACTACACAGACACAGGCTACTACTACTACACAGATACAGGCTACAACTACTACTACTACTACTCCTACTAATACTACACAGATACAGGCTACTACTACTACACAGACACAGACTACTACTACTATACAGATACAGGCTATTACTACTACTACACACACTACTACTGCTATACAGATACAGGCTACTACTACTACTACTACTACTATACAGATACAGGCTACTACTACTACACAGATACAGGCTACTACTACTACTAATACTATACAGATACAGGCTACTACTACTACTACTATACAGATACAGGCTATTACTACTACTACACAGACTACTACTACTATAGAGATACAGGCTACTACTACTACTACTACTACACAGACACAGGCTACTACTACTACTACTACTACTACACAGACTACTACTACTATACAGATATAGGCTACTACTACTACTACTACACAGACACAGGCTACTACTGTACAGACACAGGCTACTACTACTACACAGATACAGGCTACTACTACTACTACTACTACTACTACTACACAGACACAGGCTACTACTACACAGATACAGGCTACTACTACTACTACTACTACTACTACTACTACTACACAGACACAGGCTACTACTACTACTACTACTACTACTACACAGATACAGGCTACTACAACTACTACACAGATACAGGCTACTACTACTACTACACAGACTACTACTACTATACAGATACAGGCTACTACTACTACTACTACTATACAGATACAGGCTACTACTACTACTACACAGATACAGGCTACTACTACTACTACTACTAATACTATACAGATACAGGCTACTACTACTACTACTATACAGATACAGGCTATTACTACTACTACACAGACTACTACTACTATAGAGATACAGGCTACTACTACTACTACTACTACTACTACTACACAGACACAGGCTACTACTACTACTACTACTACTACTACTACTACTACTACACAGACACAGGCTACTACTACTACTACACAGATTACTACTACTATACAGATATAGGCTACTACTACTACTACTACTACTACACAGATACAGGCTACTACTACTACTACTACTACTACTACTACTACTACTACTACTACTACTACTACACAGACACAGGCTACTACTACACAGATACAGGCTACTACTACTACTACTACTACACAGACACAGGCTACTACTACTACTACTACTACACAGACACAGGCTACTACTACTACTACTACTACACAGATACAGGCTACTACAACTACTACACAGATACAGGCTACTACTACTACTACTACTACTACTACACAGATACAGGCTACTACTACTACACAGATACAGGCTACTACTACTACTACACAGATACAGGCTACTACTACTACTACACAGATACAGGCTACTACTACTACTACTACACATATACAGGCTACTACTACTACTACTACTACTACACAGATACAGGCTACTACTACTACTACACAGATACAGGCTACTACTACTACTACTACACAGACACAGGCTACTACTACTACTACTACTACACAGATACAGGCTTCTACTACTACTACACAGACTACTACTACTACACAGACACAGGCTACAACTACTACTACTACTACACAGATACAGGCTACTACAACTACTACACAGATACAGGCTACTACTACTACTACTACACAGATACAGGCTGCTACTACTACTACTACTACACAGATACAGGCTACTACTACTACTACTACTACTTCACAGATACAAGCTACTACTACTACTACACAGATACAGGCTACTACTACTACTACTACACATATACAGGCTACTACTACTACTACTACACAGATACAGGCTACTACTACTACTACTACACAGACACAGGCTACTACTACTACTACTACTACACAGATACAGGCTTCTACTACTACTACACAGACTACTACTACTACACAGACACAGGCTACAACTACTACTACTACTACACAGATACAGGCTACTACAACTACTACACAGATACAGGCTACTACTACTACTACTACACAGATACAGGCTGCTACTACTACTACTACTACACAGATACAGGCTACTACTACTACTACTACTTCACAGATACAAGCTACTACTACTACTACACAGATACAGGCTACTACTACTACTACTACACATATACAGGCTACTACTACTACTACTACACAGATACAGGCTACTACTACTACTACTACTACTACTACTATAGAGATACAGGCTACTACTACTACTACACAGACACAGGCTACTACTACTACTACTACTACACAGACTACTACTACTATACAGATATAGGCTACTACTACTACTACTACTACTACTACTACACAGACACAGTCTACTACTGTACAGACACAGGCTACTACTACTACTACTACTACACAGATACAGGCTACTACTACTACTACTACTACTACTACTACACAGACAGGCTACTACTACTACTACTACTACACAGATACAGGCTACTACTCCTACTACTACTACTACACAGACACAGGCTACTACTACTACTACTACACAGATACAGGCTACTACTACTACTACTACTACTCCTACTAATACTACACAGATACAGGCTACTACTGCTACACAGACACAGACTACTACTACTACTACTACTACTATACAGATACAGGCTATTACTACTACTACACAGACTACTACTACTATACAGATACAGGCTACTACTACTACTACTACTATACAGATACAGGCTACTACTACTACACAGATACAGGCTACTACTACTACTACTACTATACAGATACAGGCTACTACTACTACTACTATACAGATACAGGCTATTACTACTACTACACAGACTACTACTACTATAGAGATACAGGCTACTACTACTACTACTACTACTACTACTACTACACAGACACAGGCTACTACTACTACTACTACTACTACTACTACTACTACACAGACACAGGCTACTACTACTACTACTACTACACAGACTACTACTACTACTATACAGATATAGGCTACTACTACTACTACACAGACTACTACTGTACAGACACAGGCTACTACTACTACACAGATACAGGTTACTACTACTACTACTACTACTAATACTACTACAACACAGACACAGGCTACTACTACACAGATACAGGCTACTACTACTACTACTACTACTACTACTACACAGACACAGGCTACTACTACTACTACTACTACACAGATACAGGCTACTACTACTACTACTACACAGATACAGGCTGCTACTACTACTACTACTACTACACAGATACAGGCTACTACTACTACACAGATACAGGCTACTACTACTACTACTACACATATACAGGCTACTACTACTACTACTACTACACAGATACAGGCTACTACTACTACTACTACTACACAGATACAGGCTACTACTACTACTACTACTACTACTACACAGATACAGGCTACTACTACTACTACTACTACACAGACACAGGCTACTACTACTACTACTACTACACAGACACAGGCTACTACTACTACTACACAGATACAGGCTACTACTACTACTACTACTACTACTACTACACAGATACAGGCTACTACTACTACACAGATACAGGCTACTACTACTACTACACAGATACAGGCTACTACTACTACTACACAGATACAGGCTACTACTCCTACTACTACTACTACACAGACACAGGCTACTACTACTACTACTACACAGATACAGGCTACTACTACTACTACTACTACTCCTACTAATACTACACAGATACAGGCTACTACTGCTACACAGACACAGACTACTACTACTACTACTACTACTATACAGATACAGGCTATTACTACTACTACACAGACTACTACTACTATACAGATACAGGCTACTACTACTACTACTACTATACAGATACAGGCTACTACTACTACACAGATACAGGCTACTACTACTACTACTACTATACAGATACAGGCTACTACTACTACTACTATACAGATACAGGCTATTACTACTACTACACAGACTACTACTACTATAGAGATACAGGCTACTACTACTACTACTACTACTACTACTACTACACAGACACAGGCTACTACTACTACTACTACTACTACTACTACTACTACTACACAGACACAGGCTACTACTACTACTACTACTACACAGACTACTACTACTACTATACAGATATAGGCTACTACTACTACTACACAGACTACTACTGTACAGACACAGGCTACTACTACTACACAGATACAGGCTACTACTACTACTACTACTACTACTACTACAACACAGACACAGGCTACTACTACACAGATACAGGCTACTACTACTACTACTACTACTACTACTACACAGACACAGGCTACTACTACTACTACTACTACACAGATACAGGCTACTACTACTACTACACAGATACAGGCTGCTACTACTACTACTACTACTACACAGATACAGGCTACTACTACTACACAGATACAGGCTACTACTACTACTACTACACATATACAGGCTACTACTACTACTACTACTACACAGATACAGGCTACTACTACTACTACTACTACACAGATACAGGCTACTACTACTACTACTACTACTACTACACAGATACAGGCTACTACTACTACTACTACTACACAGACACAGGCTACTACTACTACTACTACTACACAGACACAGGCTACTACTACTACTACTACTACACAGATACAGGCTACTACAACTACTACACAGATACAGGCTACTACTACTACTACTACTACTACTACTACTACACAGATACAGGCTACTACTACTACACAGATACAGGCTACTACTACTACTACACAGATACAGGCTACTACTACTACTACACAGATACAGGCTACTACTACTACTACTACACATATACAGGCTACTACTACTACTACTACTACTACTACACAGATACAGGCTACTACTACTACTACACAGATACAGGCTACTACTACTACTACTACACAGACACAGGCTACTACTACTACTACTACTACACAGATACAGGCTTCTACTACTACTACACAGACTACTACTACTACACAGACACAGGCTACAACTACTACTACTACTACACAGATACAGGCTACTACAACTACTACACAGATACAGGCTACTACTACTACTACTACACAGATACAGGCTGCTACTACTACTACTACTACACAGATACAGGCTACTACTACTACTACTACTACTTCACAGATACAAGCTACTACTACTACTACACAGATACAGGCTACTACTACTACTACTACACATATACAGGCTACTACTACTACTACTACACAGATACAGGCTACTACTACTACTACTACACAGACACAGGCTACTACTACTACTACTACTACACAGATACAGGCTTCTACTACTACTACACAGACTACTACTACTACACAGACACAGGCTACAACTACTACTACTACTACACAGATACAGGCTACTACAACTACTACACAGATACAGGCTACTACTACTACTACTACACAGATACAGGCTGCTACTACTACTACTACTACACAGATACAGGCTACTACTACTACTACTACTTCACAGATACAAGCTACTACTACTACTACACAGATACAGGCTACTACTACTACTACTACACATATACAGGCTACTACTACTACTACTACACAGATACAGGCTACTACTACTACTACTACTACTACTACTATAGAGATACAGGCTACTACTACTACTACACAGACACAGGCTACTACTACTACTACTACTACACAGACTACTACTACTATACAGATATAGGCTACTACTACTACTACTACTACTACTACTACACAGACACAGTCTACTACTGTACAGACACAGGCTACTACTACTACTACTACTACACAGATACAGGCTACTACTACTACTACTACTACTACTACTACTACACAGACAGGCTACTACTACTACTACTACTACACAGATACAGGCTACTACTCCTACTACTACTACTACACAGACACAGGCTACTACTACTACTACTACACAGATACAGGCTACTACTACTACTACTACTACTCCTACTAATACTACACAGATACAGGCTACTACTGCTACACAGACACAGACTACTACTACTACTACTACTACTACTATACAGATACAGGCTATTACTACTACTACACAGACTACTACTACTACTACTACTATACAGATACAGGCTACTACTACTACACAGATACAGGCTACTACTACTACTACTACTACTACTACTATACAGATACAGGCTACTACTACTACTACTATACAGATACAGGCTATTACTACTACTACACAGACTACTACTACTATAGAGATACAGGCTACTACTACTACTACTACTACTACTACTACTACACAGACACAGGCTACTACTACTACTACTACTACTACTACTACTACTACTACACAGACACAGGCTACTACTACTACTACTACTACACAGACTACTACTACTACTATACAGATATAGGCTACTACTACTACTACACAGACTACTACTGTACAGACACAGGCTACTACTACTACACAGATACAGGCTACTACTACTACTACTACTACTACTACTACTACAACACAGACACAGGCTACTACTACACAGATACAGGCTACTACTACTACTACTACTACTACTACTACACAGACACAGGCTACTACTACTACTACTACTACACAGATACAGGCTACTACTACTACTACTACACAGATACAGGCTGCTACTACTACTACTACTACTACACAGATACAGGCTACTACTACTACACAGATACAGGCTACTACTACTACTACTACACATATACAGGCTACTACTACTACTACTACTACACAGATACAGGCTACTACTACTACTACTACTACACAGATACAGGCTACTACTACTACTACTACTACTACTACTACTACACAGATACAGGCTACTACTACTACTACTACTACACAGACACAGGCTACTACTACTACTACTACACAGATACAGGCTACTACTACTACTACTACTAAACAGACTACTACTACTACTACTACTACACAGATACAGGCTACAACTACTACTACACAGATACAGGCTACTACTACTACTACTACACAGATACAGGCTACTACTACTACTACTACAACAACACAGATACAGGCTAGTACTACCACTACCATACAGATACAGGCTACTACTACTACTACTACTAATACACAGATACAGGCTACTACTACTACTACTACCACTACTACTGTACAGATACAGGCTACTGCTACAACTACTATACAGATAGAGGCTACTACTACTACTAATACTACTACTACTACTACTACTACTACTACTACTACACAGATACAGGCTACTACTACTACTACTACTATACAGATACAGGCTATTACCAAAACTATACAGATACATGCTACTACTACCACTACTATACAGATACAGGCTACTACCAATACTATACAGATACAGGCTACTACTAATACTATACAGATACAGGCTACTACTACTATACAGATACAGGCTACTACTACTATACAGATACAGGCTACTACTACTACACATACACAGGCTACTACTACTACTACTACTACACATACACAGGCTACTACTACTACTACTACTACTATACAGATACAGGCTATTACTACTACTACTATTACACAGACTAGTACTACTATACAGATACAGGCTACTACTACTACTACTACTACTACACAGACACAGGCTACTACTACTACTACACAGACACAGGCTACTACTACTACTACTACTACTACTACTACTACTACACAGATACAGGCTACTACTACTACTACACAGACACAGGCTACTAATGTACAGACACAGGCTACTACTACTACTACTACTACACAGACACAGGCTACTACTAATACTACACAGATACAGGCTACTACTACACAGATACAGGCTACTACTACTACACAGATACAGGCTACTACTACTACTACTACTACACAGATACAGGCTACTACTACTACTACTACACAGATACAGGCTACTACTACTACTACTACTACACAGATACAGGCTACTACTATTACTACTACACAGATACAGGCTACTACTACTACTACTACAACACAGATACAGGCTACTACTACTACTACTACTACTACACAGATACAGGCTACTACTACTACTACTACACAGATACAGGCTACTACTATTACTACTACACAGACACAGGCTACTACTACTACTACTACACAGATACAGGCTACTACTACTACTACTACTAAACAGACTACTACTACTACTACTACTACACAGATACAGGCTACAACTACTACTACACAGATACAGGCTACTACTACTACTACTACACAGATACAGGCTACTACTACTACTACTACTACAACAACACAGATACAGGCTAGTACTACCACTACCATACAGATACAGGCTACTACTACTACTACTACTAATACACAGATACAGGCTACTACTACTACTACTACCACTACTACTGTACAGATACAGGCTACTGCTACAACTACTATACAGATAGAGGCTACTACTACTACTAATACTACTACTACTACTACTACTACTACTACTACTACTACTACACAGATACAGGCTACTACTACTACTACTATACAGATACAGGCTATTACCAAAACTATACAGATACATGCTACTACTACCACTACTATACAGATACAGGCTACTACCAATACTATACAGATACAGGCTACTACTAATACTATACAGATACAGGCTACTACTACTATACAGATACAGGCTACTACTACTATACAGATACAGGCTACTACTACTACTACACATACACAGGCTACTACTACTACTACTACTACTACACATACACAGGCTACTACTACTACTACTACTACTACTATACAGATACAGGCTATTACTACTACTACTATTACACAGACTAGTACTACTATACAGATACAGGCTACTACTACTACTACTACACAGACACAGGCTACTACTACTACTACACAGACACAGGCTACTACTACTACTACACAGACACAGGCTACTACTACTACTACTACTACTACTACTACTACTACTACTACTACTACTACACAGATACAGGCTACTACTACTACTACACAGACACAGGCTACTACTGTACAGACACAGGCTACTACTACTACTACTACTACACAGACACAGGCTACTACTAATACTACACAGATACAGGCTACTACTACACAGATACAGGCTACTACTACTAC
This sequence comes from Oncorhynchus mykiss, assembly GCF_013265735.2. Classification (NCBI taxonomy): domain Eukaryota; kingdom Metazoa; phylum Chordata; class Actinopteri; order Salmoniformes; family Salmonidae; genus Oncorhynchus; species Oncorhynchus mykiss. The sequence continues at coordinate 525,174 of NC_050570.1, read as the reverse complement.
ACAGATACAGGCTACTACTACTACTACTACTACACAGATACAGGCTACTACTACTACTACTACTACTACACAGATACAGGCTACTACTACTACTACTACTACACAGATACAGGCTACTACTATTACTACTACACAGATACAGGCTACTACTACTACTACTACACAGATACAGGCTACTACTACTACTACTACTACTACACAGATACAGGCTACTACTACTACTACTACTACTACTACTACACAGATACAGGCTACTACTACTACTACTACACAGATACAGGCTACTACTACTACTACTACTACTACTACACATATACAGGCTACCACTACACAGATACAGGCTACTACTACTACTACACAGATACAGGCTACTACTACTACTACTACTAATACACAGATACAGGCTACTACTACTACTACTACCACTACTACTGTACAGATACAGGCTACTGCTACAACTACTATACAGATAGAGGCTACTACTACTACTACTACTACTACTACTACTACTACACAGATACAGGCTACTACTACTACTACTACTACTATACAGATACAGGCTATTACCAAAACTATACAGATACATGCTACTACTACCACTACTATACAGATACAGGCTACTACCAATACTATACAGATACAGGCTACTACTAATACTATACAGATACAGGCTACTACTACTATACAGATACAGGCTACTACTACTACTACTACACATACACAGGCTACTACTACTACTACTACTACACATACACAGGCTACTACTACTACTACTACTACTACTACTACTACTATACAGATACAGGCTATTACTACTACTACTATTACACAGACTAGTACTACTATACAGATACAGGCTACTACTACTACTACTACTACTACTACTACTACTACACAGACACAGGCTACTACTACTACTACACAGACACAGGCTACTACTACTACTACTACTACTACACAGATACAGGCTACTACTACTACTACACAGACACAGGCTACTACTGTACAGACACAGGCTACTACTACTACTACTACTACACAGACACAGGCTACTACTAATACTACACAGATACAGGCTACTACTACACAGATACAGGCTACTACTACTACACAGATACAGGCTACTACTATTACTACTACACAGATACAGGCTACTACTACTACTACTACACAGATACAGGCTACTACTACTACTACTACTACACAGATACAGGCTACTACTACTACTACTACTACACAGATACAGGCTACTACTACTACTACTACTACACAGATACAGGCTACTACTACTACTACTACTACTACACATATACAGGCTACCACTACACAGATACAGGCTACTACTACTACTACACAGATACAGGCTACTACTACTACTACTATTACACAGATACAGGCTGCTACTACTACTACTACTACTACTACTACACAGATACAGGCTACTACTACTACACAGATACAGGCTACTACTACTACTACTACACAGATACAGGCTACTACCAATACTATACAGATATAGGCTCCTACTACTACACAGATATAGGCTACTACTACTACTACTACTACTATACAGATATAGGCTACTACCAATACTATCCAGATATAGGCTACTACTACTACTATACAGATATAGGCGTACAGAATGAGACTAATTTGTTAACTTTCTATCATAATATATTTTTTATAACGAAAGGCATTATATAGTTAAATTAAAGTGGTAACTCTGGTTGGCCAAAAACAATCTTCCTCACCTCCAGTCCAACTGTCTGAGTCAGTTGGAGCACTGGTACGCACTGCCTTCCTAGGCCGGCATAGCTAAGCCTAATAATAGCCAGTCGGTGGTCACTGCCTTCCTAGGCCTGCATAGCTAAGCCTAATGCCAGGCGGTGGTCACTGCCTTCCTAGGCCTGCATAGCTAAGCCTAATGCCAGCCGGTGGTCACTGCCTTCCTAGGCCTGCATAGCTAAGCCTAATAATAGCCAGGCGGTGGTCACTGCCTTCATAGGCCTGCATAGCTAAGCCTAATAATAGCCAGTCGGTGGTCACTGCCTTCATAGCTAAGCCTAATGCCAGGCGGTGGTCACTGCCTTCATAGGCCTGCATAGCTAAGCCTAATGCCAGCCGGTGGTCACTGCCTTCCTAGGCCTGCATAGCTAAGCCTAATAATGGCCAGTCGGTGGTCCCTGCCTTCATAGGCCTGCATAGCTAAGCCTAATAATAGCCAGTCGGTGGTCACTGCCTTCATAGGCCTGCATAGCTAAGCCTAATAATAGCCAGTCGGTGGTCACTGCCTTCCTAGGCCTGCATAGCTAAGTCTAATGCCAGCCGGTGGTCACTGCCTTCCTAGGCCTGCATAGCTAAGCCTAATAATAGCCACGCGGTGGTCACTGCCTTCATAGGCCTGCATAGCTAAGCCTAATAATAGCCAGTCGGTGGTCACTGCCTTCATAGGCCTGCATAGCTAAGCCTAATAATAGCCAGGCGGTGGTCACTGCCTTCATAGGCCTGCATAGCTAAGCCTAATAATAGCCAGTCGGTGGTCACTGCCTTCATAGGCCTGCATAGCTAAGCCCAATGCCAGCCGGTGGTCACTGCCTTCCTAGGCCTGCATAGCTAAGCCTAATAATAGCCAGGCGGTGGTCACTGCCTTCCTAGGCCTGCATAGCTAAGCCTAATGCCAGCCGGTGGTCACTGCCTTCCTAGGCCTGCATAGCTAAGCCTAATAATAGCCAGTCGGTGGTCACTGCCTTCCTAGGCCTGCATAGCTAAGCCTAATAATGGCCAGTCGGTGGTCCCTGCCTTCATAGGCCTGCATAGCTAAGCCTAATAATAGCCAGTCGGTGGTCACTGCCTTCATAGGCCTGCATAGCTAAGCCTAATAATGGCCAGTCGGTGGTCACTGCCTAAAATATAAAAATACCAGGTTACACAGGAGAAAAGTGATTTATTCTCGGGATTGAACATTTGTAAAATAGTGGGAAAATATTAAATATCATTTTAGCATTGGTGTCCAAAAACCAATGCAAGTCAATATTCCGTTTCACAGGGTTTGCACCAGTAGGACTCACTTGAAGAGGTTGTCCATGATGTAGCGGTAGTTGGGTTGGTTGCTCTCAGGCATGTAACACACGGCAAACACTATGATGGCATTCAGGCCATCTCCATAGTAACCTGGAACACATCACAGAGGTTCAAACACGCCACAACACAACCTGCTCTGCATGGGGCATTGTTACTGTAAAAATGTTTTTTTTTTTTTTATATAATTGGTCCAATACCCTCTTGAAGGACTAGGGTTATGTGTTAGGGTCTGGGGTCAGGGGTTACCTCCGTGGTTGATGACCCTCTTGTAGGGTTCTATTGCCTTCATGTCGACTTTGTGTTCCTGGTCTCCTATACGGAACACTCTCCAGCGCCGCCCCTCCTCCCGCTCCTCGGAGGCCGAGTACACCTGGACCGACTCCACCCCCTTCTGCAGAACTTCCGTGGTCTTGGGCTTCGGCAGGTCGTCTGAGAAGAGGAGGTTCTTTTTAACTATTTTCCTACCTTCCCTTTATCCAATAACACTCCATTTATATTTGAAATGCTTCATATTGTGGGGAATTATGACATGCTGAGTGCAACAAATAACCATTTAAATATAATATATGCCCCTGATCAACAGTAATGGCCAATCAGACGAACGATTCAGACAGTGATCATACGAATGGTACATCAAACATGCAACAATCAAAACGGAAATAATATGGAGGATTTAGTCTTCACATTGTGGACAGACAATGACATGGCATTGGTGCTCAACACTTAAGAAACACCTCACTACAGAATAGACTGCCTTTTATTTAAAGCCCTGTCTAAAGCGGGGGTATATGAAACATAGAAAAAATATATAACTTACCCTAACCCTATTAGCCCAAACAAACACATTGAATAACAGATTCACTACATGGAACAACATAGTCCACCATAAAAAATCTAAAGGAAGTTTGTTCTGAAGTGTCTGTCCTATATCTGAGTGATACAAGAAAGATCAGGAAACATGTATTTTTTACATGTATTTAACCCCTTACTTTTGTCACTAAAGTGTCTCCATATATACTTCCATAAATTATTTTGACTGGTACCAGAGGACCTTCAGTCGAGTCTTGTGAGACCTGAGGGCGTCCTAGAGCAAAACATGTACGCGTTCATGAGCGTCTCACCTTTCCACAGAGGGGTCATAGTGGTTTGTAGGCCAAATCGTTCGGCCGCTACAGACGATTTGGTGAGAAGACCCATTTTGGGGATGTCACACGGTCTGACAAACACAGATCTAGCTCTGTCACCACAAATGCAGAAGTGTTACATAGGCATATGCGGTGGATTGAGATGCATCCAATGCAAAACAAATCACTTGCTTAAACTGACTGATTTTAACGGGATTAGATTTATGCACCTTAGGGGGTTAAACATCCGTCCTAGTACCAGGATGGAACAGCATTCCAAAACGGCACCAGTTTTCCTTTTAATATGTTACATCATAGAAACATAGCTAAATAAGAATAAGAACATGCTTGTACATGACCAACAATGTACACAAAAACGACTCAAAACAGAAGAAATATCCCTTGATTTGTTCACGGTAAAACAGAAGAAATATCCCTTGATTTGTTCACATAGTTGATGCAAAGAAGCAAAAGTATATTTGGTTGATTGACCAGGCAGTATGTCCATGAGACCTTACCACACTTGTTGTTGACCTGGGAACTGTTGCCAAGACAACAAGGGTAACAGTCCTTCCAGATGACAGAGGCCGGCAGCAGAGCGGAAACACAGAAACAACACAACACCATTTAAACCTGAACCATTTAACTACAGTTAACTGGCCCCATACAACTGTCAGGGTTAGGTTGCCCCAGAACTATTGAACCAGGCTTAGTGGAGTCAGCTCCTAGGACAGACCAGTGTCCTGTCCTGGGATAGACTATGTCCTGTCTTGGTTTATGTACCCAGGCAGTTAGCTGGATAGGTTCATGTACCCAGGCAGTTGCTGGATAGGTTCATGTACCCAGGCAGTTAGCTGGATAGGTTGAGGTACCCAGGCAGTTAGCTGGATAGGTTCATGTACCCAGGCAGTTAGCTGGATAGGTTCATGTACCCAGGCAGTTAGCTGGATAGGTTGATGTACCCAGGCAGTTAGCTGGATAGGTTAATGTACCCAGGCAGTTAGCTGGATAGGTTGATGTACCCAGGCAGTTAGCTGGATAGGTTAATGTACCCAGGCAGTTAGCTGGATAGGTTGATGTACCCAGGCAGTTAGCTGGATAGGTTGATGTACCCAGGCAGTTAGCTGGATAGGTTGATGTACCCAGGCAGTTAGCTGGATAGGTTAATGTACACAGGCAGTTAGCTGGATAGGTTCATGTACCCAGGCAGTTAGCTGGATAGGTTAATGTACCCAGGCAGTTAGCTGGATAGGTTCATGTACCCAGGCAGTTAGCTGGATAGGTTCATGTACCCAGGCAGTTAGCTGGATAGGTTCATGTACCAGGCAGTTAGCTGGATAGGTTCATGTACCCAGGCAGTTAGCTGGATAGGTTCATGTACCCAGGCAGTTAGCTGGATAGGTTCATGTACCCAGGCAGTTAGCTGGATAGGTTCATGTACCCAGGCAGTTAGCTGGATAGGTTCATGTACCCAGGCAGTTAGCTGGATAGGTTCATGTACCCAGGCAGTTAGCTGGATAGGTTCATGTACCCAGGCAGTTAGCTGGATAGGTTCATGTACCCAGGCAGTTAGCTGGATAGGTTCATGTACCCAGGCAGTTAGCTGGATAGGTTCATGTACCCAGGCAGTTAGCTGGATAGGTTCATGTACCCAGGCAGTTAGCTGGATAGGTTCATGTACCAGGCAGTTAGCTGGATAGGTTCATGTACCCAGGCAGTTAGCTGGATAGGTTCATGTACCCAGGCAGTTGCTGGATAGGTTCATGTACCCAGGCAGTTAGCTGGATAGGTTCATGTACCCAGGCAGTTAGCTGGATAGGTTCATATACCCAGGCAGTTAGCTGGATAGGTTCATGTACCCAGGCAGTTGCTGGATAGGTTCATGTACCCAGGCAGTTAGCTGGATAGGTTCATGTACCCAGGCAGTTAGCTGGATAGGTTCATGTACCCAGGCAGTTGCTGGATAGGTTCATGTACCCAGGCAGTTGCTGGATAGGTTCATGTACCCAGGCAGTTGCTGGATAGGTTAATGTACCCAGGCAGTTAGCTGGATAGGTTCATGTACCCAGGCAGTTAGCTGGATAGGTTCATGTACCCAGGCAGTTAGCTGGATAGGTTCATGTACCCAGGCAGTTAGCTGGATAGGTTCATGTACCCAGGCAGTTAGCTGGATAGGTTGATGTACCCAGGCAGTTAGCTGGATAGGTTGATGTACCCAGGCAGTTAGCTGGATAGGTTGATGTACCCAGGCAGTTGCTGGATAGGTTCATGTACCAGGCAGTTAGCTGGATAGGTTCATGTACCCAGGCAGTTAGCTGGATAGGTTCATGTACCCAGGCAGTTAGCTGGATAGGTTGATGTACCCAGGCAGTTAGCTGGATAGGTTGATGTACCCAGGCAGTTAGCTGGATAGGTTCATGTACCCAGGCAGTTAGCTGGATAGGTTGAGGTACCCAGGCAGTTAGCTGGATAGGTTAATGTACCCAGGCAGTTAGCTGGATAGGTTTGCAGTGGGGAGAACAAGTATTTGATACACTGCCAATTTTGCAGGTTTTCCTACTTACAAAGCATGTAGAGGTCTGTAATTTTTTATCAAAGGTACACTTCAACTGTGAGAGACGGAATCTAAAACAAAAATCCAGAAAATCACATTGTATGATTTAAGTAATTCATTAGCATTTTATTGCATGACATAAGTATTTGATACATCAGAAAAGCAGAACTTAATATTTGGTACAGAAACCTTTGTTTGCAATTACAGAGATCATACATTTCCTTTAGTTCTTGACCACACTGCAAATTAATTACTTAAAAATCATACAATGAGACTTTCTGGATTTTTGTTTTAGATTCCGTCTCTCACAGTTGAAGTGTACCTATGATAAAAAATTACAGACCTCTACATGCTTTGTAAGTAGGAAAACCTGCAAAATTGGCAGTGTATCAAATACTTGTTCTCTCCACTGTATGTACCCAGAGAATAAGTTGGATAGATAATTTTAACATGGCAGTTAGCGGGAGGGCCTTTTTCAACTCTAATGGCTAGGGTTGGATCCTCTGGAGTCCTAAAGCTGAGGGAGAACTTCACTGAGACTCACACACTACTACTATTTTCCCAGGTTAGGACATACAAAGTTGATTTACTGTTTAACAGATTTATTTACTTTTAATTGAGGCGAGCAAGTAATTTGTATATTTTTTAAGCATTATTAAAAATAAAAAAATTTGGACCCCTTGTAAAAAAAATACTGAACAACCGTATTACCACGCCTAGCGACCTTACCACGCCTAGCGACCTTACCACGCCTAGCGACCTTACCACGCCTAGCGACCTTACCACGCCTAGCGACCTTACCACGCCTAGCGACCTTACCAAGAGATTTGAGCTTTTTTATAATGATTTTGAAATGACCAGTTTCATTCAAATCAAATTGCTATTTGTCACATGCACCGAATACAACAGTGAAATGCTACTTACGAAGCCTTAACCAACAATGCAGTTAAAAAGTAAGATAAAACTAAATAAAAAGGAAATAGGAACACAAAAACAATAACGATGCTACTGAACAAAAATATAAAATGTAACATGTAACAATTTCAAACATGTCACTGAGTTACAGATCATAAGGAAATCAGCCAATTTAAATGCATTCATAAGGCCCTAATCTATTGATTTTACAAGACTGGGAACACAGATATGCATGTCTTTAATGACTTGGATCAGAAAACAAGTCAGTATCTGCTGTGACCACCACTTGCCTCATGCAGCGTGACATCTTCGCATAGCGTTGATCAAGCTGTTGATTGTGGCCTGTGGAATGTTGTCCCACTCTTCAATGGCTGTGCAAAGTTGCTGGATATTGGCCAGAACTGGAACACGCTGTCGTACATGTCGATCCAGAGCATCCCAAACATGCTTAATGGGTGACACGCAGGCCATGGAAGAACTAGGTCATTTTCAGCTTCCAGGAAATGTGTACATGCAGTCATTGTAAATATGAATTTGTTCTTAACTGACTTGCCTAGTTAAATAAATACATGAAAATAATCATTATCATGCTGAAACATGAGGTGATGGAGGTGGATGAATGGCACGACAATGGGCCTCAGGGTCGTCACGGTATCTCTGTTCATTCAAATTGCCATTGTTAAAATGCAATTGTGTTAGTTGTCCGTAGCTTATGCCTGCCCATACCATAACCCCACAGCCACCATTGGGGTACTCTGTTCAAATCATTGACATCAGCAAGCCTACACGACGCCATCTGCCCGGTAGAGTTGAGAGAACAGTTTATGAATTGGGTGGTTGGAGTCTAACAATTTTTGGGGCCATCCTCTGACACAGCCTGGTATAGAGGTCCTGGATGGCAGGAAGCTTGGCCCCAGTGATGTACTGGGCCGTACTCACTACCCTCTGTAGCACCTTCTGGTCGGATGCCGAGCAGTTGCCATACCAGGCAGCCAGTCAAGATGCTCATGATGGTGCAGCTGTAGAACTTTGAGGGTCCATGCCAAATCTTTTCAGCATTCGGAGGGGGAAGAGGAGTTGTCGTGCCCTCTTCACAACTGTGTTTGTCTGCTTGGACCATGGTAGATCCTTAGTGATGTGGACACAGAGGAACTTGAAGCTCTCAACCCACTCCATTACAGCCTCGTCAATGTGAAAGGGGGCGTGTTTGGCCCTCCTTTTCCTGTAGTCCACAATCATCTCCTTTGTCTTGCTCACATTGAGGGAGAGGTTGTTGTTCTGGCACCACACTTCCAGGTCTCTGACCTCCTCCCCATAGGCTGTCTCATCGTCATCGGTGGTCAGGCCCACCACCGTTGTGTCGTCTGCAAACTTAATGATGGTGTTGGAGTCGTGTGCGGCCAGGGAGTACAGGAAGGGACTGAGCACACCCCCCCCCCCCCCGAGAGGCACCCGTGTTGAGGGTCAGCGTGGGGGCTGTTGTCTACCCTGTCCACCTGGGGGGCTTTGCACATGGTGATCTTAGGCTTGTGTGCGGCTGCTTGGCCAAGGAAACCTATTTCATGAAGCTCCCAACGAGCAGTTCTTGTGCTGAAGTTGATTCCAGAGGCAGTTTGGAACTCGGAAGTGAGTGTTGCAACCGAGGACAGACGATTTTTACGCGCTACACACTTCAGCACTCCCGAGCAATTACAATTGACCGGGGAAGCTCTAACAGGGCAGAAATTTGACCAACTTTTTGAAAAGGTAGCATCCTACGACAATGAAACTTTGAAAGTCTATGTGCTCTTCAGTAAGACCATTCTACTGCCAATGTTTGTCTATGGAGATTGAATGGCTGTATGCTCAACTTCATACACCTGTCAGCAATGGGGATGGCTGAAATAGCCAAATCCATTAATCTGAAGGTGTGTCCAAATACTTTTGTATATATAGTGTACTTTGAACAAGGTTTCAGTTTCAATTAATCGAAAATGTGAAAAGGCAATCTGCATAAAGGCAAAGGGGCATTTTGAGCGTTCCTTTAATCTACTTGTGTATAAGTGAAGCTTTTAGAGAGAGGTTTAGTGCTTTTATATTTAATAATCTCAACCCACCCAGTTCATATTCATTATATAGATGGGCTGGTTTAGCATCCCAGATAAAGTGAAACAAAATGGAGCTCATGATTTGAAAAGCAAATCAGTAGTAGGCAGTAAGTGGGTAAACCAGTAGGCAGTAAGTGGGTAAAAAGATACGCGGTAGGCAGTAAGTGGGTAAACCAGTAGGCAGTAAGTGGGTAAACCGATACGCGGTAGGCAGTAAGTGGGTAAACCGGTATGCGGTAGGCAGTAAGTGGGTAAACCGGTAGGCAGTAAGTGGGTAAACCAGTAGGCAGTAAGTGGGTAAACCGATACGGGGTAGGCAGTAAGTGGGTAAACCAGTAGGCAGTAAGTGGGTAAACCGATATGCGGTAGGCAGTAAGTGGGTAAACCGGTAGGCAGTAAGTGGGTAAACCAGTAGGCAGTAAGTGGGTAAACCAGTAGGCAGTAAGTAAGTAAACCGATATGCGGTAGGCAGTAAGTGGGTAAACCAGTAGGCAGTAAGTGGGTAAACCAGTAGGCAGTAAGTGGGTAAACCAGTAAGCAGTAAGTGGGTAAACCAGTAGGCAGTAAGTGGGTAAACCGATATGCGGTAGGCAGTAAGTGGGTAAACCGATACGTGGTAGGCAGTAAGTAGGTAAACTGATATGCGGTAGGCAGTAAGTGTGTAAACCAGTAGGCAGTAAGTGGGTAAACCGATACGCGGTAGGCAGTAAGTGGGTAAACCGGTAGACAGTAAGTGGGTAAACCGATACGCGGTAGGCAGTAAGTAGGTAAACCGGTAGGCAGTAAGTGGGTAAACCAGTAGGCAGTAAGTGGGTAAACCAGTAGGCAGTAAGTGGTAAACCGGTAGGCAGTAAGTGGGTAAACCGGTAGGCAGTAAGTGGGTAAACCGGTAGGCAGTAAGTGGGTAAACCGGTAGGCAGTAAGTGGGTAAACCGGTAGGCAGTAAGTGGGTAAACCGGTAGGCAGTAAGTGGGTAAACCGGTAGGCAGTAAGTGGGTAAACCAATATGCGGTAGGCAGTAAGTGGGTAAACCGATATGCGGTAGGCAGTAAGTGGGTAAACCGATATGCGGTAGGCAGTAAGTGGGTAAACCGATATGCGGTAGGCAGTAAGTGGGTAAACCGATATGCGGTAGGCAGTAGGTGGGTAAACCGATATGCGGTAGGCAGTAGGTGGGTAAACCGATATGCGGTAGGCAGTAGGTGGGTAAACCGATATGCGGTAGGCAGTAGGTGGGTAAACCGATATGACTATGGAGTTAATCGGTGTAATTGTTCTATAAATAAACCGGTATTTACCTCTCCGTGGTTGCAGGATGTCTATTTTTACTAGCTCATTTATATATATTTTGCAGTGGTGTAAAGTACTTAAGTAAAAATACTTTAAAGTACTACTTAAGTAGTGTTTTGGGGTGTGTGTACTTTACTATTTATAGTTTTGACTACTTTTACTTGACTACATTCCTAAGGAAATTATGTACTTTTTACTCCATACATGTTACCTGACACCCAAAAGTACTCGATACATTTTGAATGCTTAGCAGGACAGGAAAATGGACTGATTCACGGACTTATCAAGGCAACACACGGTCTTCCCTTCTGCTTGGCGGACTCACTAAACACAAACGCATCTTTTGTCAATGATGTCTGAGTGTTGGAGTGTGCCCCTGGCTATCCATACATTTTAAAAAACAAGAAAAATCTGCTTTACTTTTGATACTTAAGAATATTTTAGCAATTACATTTACTTTTGATAAAGTACACTTAGAACCGAATACTTTTAGACTTACTCAAGTAGTATTTTACTGGGTGACTTTCACTTGAGAAACTTTCTATTAAAAAGGTATGTATACTTTTACTCAAGTATGACAATTGGGTACTTTTTCCACCACTGATCTTTTGGGATATGATTATCAAGTACAGTGCATTCAGAAAGTATTCAGACCCCTTGACGTTTTCCACATTGTTATGTTACAGCCTTATTCAAATTATATATTTTTTTAACTCAATTTACACACAATACCCCCATAAAGACAAAGGGAAAACAGGTTTTATGAAATTTTTGGAAATGTATTAATAAAAACACCAAAATATCTTCCTTATATAAGTATTCAGTATCCCTTTGCCATGAGACTTGAAATTGAGCTCAGGTGCATCGTTTCCATTGATCAATCTTGAGATGTTTTTACAACTGGATTGGAGTCCACCTGTGGTAAATTCAATTGATTGGACATGATTTGGAAAAGCACACACCTGTCTATATAAAAGGTACCACAGTTGACAGTGTATGTCAGAGCAAAAACCAAGCCATGAGGTCGAAGGAATTGACCGTAGAGCTCCGAGACAGGATTCTGTTGAGGCACAGATCTGGGGAAGGGTACCAAGAACACTGTGGCCTCCATCATTCTTAAATGGAAGAAGTTTAGAAGCACCAAGACTCTTCCTTGAGCTGGCCACCCGGACAAACTGAGCAATTGGGGGAGAAGGGCCTTGGTCAGGGAGGTGACCAAGAATCCGATGGTAACTCTGTGGAGATGGGAGAACCTTCCAGAGGGACAACCAGCTCTGCAGCACTCCACCAATCAGGCCTTTATGGAAGAGTGGCAAGACGGAAGTCACTCCTCAGTAAAAGGCATGACAGCCCGCTTGGAGTTTGCCAAAAGGCATCTAAACGACTCTCAGACCATGAGAAACAAGTTTCTCTGGTCTGATTAAACCAAGATTGAACTCTTTGGCCTGAATGCCAAGTGTCACATGGTGGTGGCAGCCTCATGCTGTGGGGATGTTTCTCAGCGCAGGGACTGGGAGACTAGTCAGGATTGAGGGAAAGATGAAGAGAGCAAAGTTCAGAAAGATCCTTGATGAAAACTGTCTCCAGAGCACTCAGGATCTCTGGGGTGGGGCGAAGGTTCACCTTCCAACAGAACAACGACACTAAGCACACAGCCAAGACAATGCAGGAATGGCTTCAGGACAAGTCCCTGAATGTCCTTGAGTGGCCCAGCCAGAGCCTGGACTTGAAACCGATCGGACATCTCTGGAGACCTGAAAATAACTGTGCAGCAACGCTCCCCATCCAACCTGAGAGCTTGAGATGATCTGCAAGGAAGTATGGGAGAAACTCCCCAAATACAGGTGTGCTAAGCTTGTAGCGTCATACCAAAGAAGACTTGAGGCTGTAATCACTGCCAAAGGTGCTTCAACAAAAGTACAGAGTAAAGGGTCTTGATACTTATGTAAATGTAATAAAATGCATTTATTTATTTATATATATATATATATATATATATATATATATATATATATATATATATATATATATATATATATATATATATATATATATATATATATATATATATATATATATATATATATATATATATATATATATATATATATATATATATATATATATATAAAAAGAGAGGAGAGAGAGGAGTCCGTGTTGGTCTGACATATAGCACGTTTCTGTCTATTTGAGCTGGTTAGTATGTGTAGTATGTCTAACATAGCTTTTTTTATTTTTATATATATAAAAATGTTAAAAAGCTATATATTGTTTAGAAGAACTGCACTTTCTGGAGAACCGAGTTAGGAAATCTGTGGAATTAGAGTATGATGAGAAAACACAAGGATCTGGATTACATCTTCAAACTAAGGGCAACCATGGCTTACGTGACATGGAGAAGTGTCCAACCATGATGTATATGGGTAAGATGGTCTAGCTAGCTACATTTTCAGATATTACACAATTCTAATTTTGACAAAGTTGTTTCCTTTCCAAGTTAAAGTGTGCTGTTAGCTAGCTAGCTAACGTTAGTTGGCTGGCTCGCTAGCTAACGTTAAGTGTATGATCTTATTATTCGTATCTCAGAGGCATTTGCTTGGCTAGTTAAAGCCGGATGTTAGCTAGCTACATTGAACCTGATTGGTTATGCAAGTAACCATTTCGGGTACGTTTGTAATTCAGCCATGTACTTCAGAGCACTCTCGTCTGAGTGTGCCAGAGTGCAGAATAACTGATACATTTACGAATGCTGAATAACCATTAAATATGTCCAGTGTCAGTAAACGTCGGCAAAAAAGCGTTATCAAAATGTTGCCAGCAGCACAGTTAGTCACAAACGCCCTGGATAACATGAAAACAGCCTAACCAGCTCTGCTAGGGCAGGTAAAATGGTCAGAGTGGGGTGTTCTCTCATTTGAGTCTAGCTAGCTAGCCAATTAGCTTGGGTGCTTGACTGCTGTTGGGAGGTCAGAACGTTCGGATCACCCCTACACAAAAAGGCCAGGGTTGGCTGGCACCATACTGGAGCATTCACATTATGTTACAAGTACCTAATGTTATACAAGTACATCATGTTACAGGTCCATACCTTCCCATTCAAACTCATTACTGTTGTCAGATGGTGTGTCTATATCATCCAGGTCTAGCTCTGTACTCTCCTCCTCCAGCTCATCAGACAGCAGAGATCCTTCACTCCGATCCAGAGTCAGGCTGATGTCTGGGGCAGCCAGCTTCTTCTTAGTCTTCTTACCACCACTCAGAGCAGAATAGCCCCCTGCAGAAGCTGGGAGGGGAGAGAGAAGTTAGATATAGGCTAGCCAAGATACCTTACCCCTCAGAAGCTAGAGAAAATATATACACATTACATAGCCTGCAGAAGCTGGAGAAAATAAACTCAGCAAAAAAAGAAACGTCCCCTTTTCAGGACCCTGTCTTTCAAAGAATTCACAAATCTTCATTGTAAAGGGTGTAACACTTTTTCCCATGCTTGTTCAATTAACCATAAACAATTAATAAACATGCACCTGTGGAACGGTCGTTAAGACAATAACAGCTTACAGACGGCCTTTCTATTGACACACACAACAAAAAAAATGCCCAGGATCCCTGCTCTTCTGCGTGAACGTGCCTTAGGCATGCTGCAAGGAGGCATGAAGACTGCAGATGTGGCCAGGGCAATAAACTGCAATGTCCGTACTGTGAGACGCCTAAGACAGCGCTACAGGGAGACAGGACGGACAGCAGATCGTCCTTGCAGCGGCAGACCACATGTAACAACACCTGCACAGGATCAGTACATCTGAACATCACACCTGCGGGACAGGTACAGGATGGCAACAACACCTGCCTGAGTTACACCAAGAACGCACAATCCCTCCATCAGTGCCCCGACTGTCCGCAATAGGCTGGGAGAAGCTGGACTGAGGGGTTGTATGCCTGTTGTAAGGCAGGTCCTCACCAGACATCACCGGCAACAACGTTGCCTATGGGCACAAACCCACCGTCACTGACAAGTCGCGGTTTTGTCTCACCAGGGTTGATGGTCGGATTCGCGTTTATCGTCAAAGGAATGAGCGTTACACCGAGGCCTGTTCTCCAGAGCGGGATCGATTTGGAGGTGGAGGGTCCGTCATGGTCTGGGGTGGTGTGTCACAGCATCATCGGACTGCACTTGTTGTCATTGCAGGCAATCTCAACGCTGTGCGTTACAGGGAAGACATCCTCCTCCCTCATGTGGTACACTTCCTGCAGGCTCATACTGACATCACCCTCCAGCTTGACAACGCTACCAGCCATACAGCTCGTTCTGTGTATGATTTCCTGCAAGGTGGGAATGTCAGTCTTCTGGCATGGCCAGCGAAGAGCCCGGATCTCAATCCCAGTGAGCACATCTGAGACCTGTTGGATCAGAGGGTGAGGGCTAGGGTCATTTCCGCCAGAAATGTCTGGAACTTTCAGGTGCCTTGGTAGAAGAGTGGGGTAACATCTCACAGCAAGAACTGGGAAATCTGGTGCAGTCCATGAGGAGATGCACTGCAGTACTTAATGCAGCTGGTGGCCACACCAGATACTGACTGTTACTTTTGATTTTGACCCCCCCTTTGTTCAGGGACACCTCATTCCATTTCTGTTAGTCACATGTCTGTGGAACTGGTTCAGTTTATGTCTCAGTTGTTGAATCTTGCTATGTTCATGTAAATATTTACACATGTTAAGTTTGCTGAAAACAAACGCCTCTGACAGTGAGAGGACGTTTCTGTTTTTGCTGTTTATTTCCTGTTTAAATTTAGTTAATATTGGTCTTACTTTTTAACTCTGCATTGTTGTGAACGGGCTCATAAGTAGCATTTCACGTAAAGGTCTACACCTAACATTTGATTCAATGTATTATTTGATTACATAGCCTGCAGAAGCTGGAGATAAAATATACATGACCATAAGTATGTGGACACCTGCTGGTCAAACACCTCATTCCAAAATCATGGGCATCAATATGGAGTTGGTGCCCCCTTTGCTGCTATAACAGCCTCCACCCTCCTGGGAAGGCTTTCCACTAGATGTTGGAACATTGCTGCTATAACAGCCTCCACTCTTCTGGGAAGGCTTTCCACTAGATGTAGGAACATTGCTGCTACAACAGCCTCCACCCTCCTGGGAAGGCTTTACACTAGATGTTGGAACATTGCTGCTATTCCATTCAGCCACAAGAGCGTTAGTCAGGTTGGGCACTGAGTTGTTGGGCCTGCCTCGCAGTCAGCTTTCCAATTTATTCCAAAGGTGTTCGATGGGGTTGAGGTCAGGGCTCTGTGCAGGCCAGTCAAGTTATTCCACACCAATCTCAACAAAAATATTTCTTCACATTTACAAACAGTCCATTTATATTTTCCAGTGGGGATATACATCTGGGTGAGTTTTTTTTCCTCGCCCGAGTAGCCTCTAGTGAAACCATCTAGTGTTCAGTGAAATAACAACACAATGCCAAATACAGGAAGCCTAGTCAAATAATTAACATCCAATCACATTAACCATTACTCTCTCGCGGGAATTCCACTAACGGTCTGCATGTAGCCAAACGTAGCTGCTGCTCATTCCATTTGCTCTAAAATTGATAAAATGGTTAAAAATAAGTAAGGCCCGCGTCCATCGAGACACATACCAGCTCTACTGGTACTACTGTTACTACCAGCAGTACGACACCTGCACCTATTGATGACAAGTTGTTCTGCTTCCACGAGCACATCCAATGCTAGCATCAGTAAATCTACATTTGTTGTAGCCCAGCTAGCATGGACATTGACAGTTGTGAATCTGATGCAGCCGAAGAGCTACTGCCCCCCTTACCCAGGAAAGCCCCGAACAACAGACAGGGACATTGGACCATCGAAGAGGCACAAATATGATGAGAACTACATTGACTTGGGGTTCACTTAGATTGGGAGTAGTGCCTTTCCTCAGCCAGAGCGTTTTATATGTGCAAAAGTACTATCTCACAACTCTTGCGCAGACATTTAAAAACACAACATGGCAATTCGAAAAATAAAAATAAACCACAGGAGTTTTTTGAGCAATAATTAAGACGACTTTCGAGTAGTAAGACATGTATAAAAGCAACAGATATCATTAGTAAGAAGGGGCTAGAAGTGTTTTATATGGTGAGCTACGGAGTGGCTAGGACACGCAATCCCCATACTATTGTGGAGGACTTAATTCTTAATTATTCCTGCTGCCGAGAATATGGCAGGGGAAAAGGTCCAAAAAACTATACAGACAAACACTGTTCCACAATGCATCAGTGACATGGCAGGAGATGTTTTGAAACAATACTTTGCATGCAAGCCAGTGAATTGGCAGGCCTGGCACAGCTCCTGGTATATGTCCGTTACGTTTATGGGGGGTTAGTTAAGGAAGACATCCTCTTCTGCAAACCACAACAACAGGAGAGGATATTTTTTTAAGTACTGGAAAGCTTTGCGACATCAAATGGACATTGGTGGTCAAGATGTGTTGGTATCTGTACTGATGGGGCAAAAGCCATGACAGGGAGACATAGTGGAGTGGTAACGTGTGTGCAAGCAGTTGCTCCCAACGCCCCTTGGGT
Source organism: Oncorhynchus mykiss (assembly GCF_013265735.2). Classification (NCBI taxonomy): domain Eukaryota; kingdom Metazoa; phylum Chordata; class Actinopteri; order Salmoniformes; family Salmonidae; genus Oncorhynchus; species Oncorhynchus mykiss. Next base: position 507,525 of record NC_050570.1, on the reverse strand, counting down.
ACACTGCAACAACCATCGAGAGGCTCTTGCTACCAAGGGAATGCCTGACAGCTTGAAAGACGTTTTGGACCCTACAGTGAAAATGGTTAACTTTGTTAAAGCAAGGCCCCTGAACTCTCGTGTATTTTCTGCATTATGCACTGATATGGGCAGGGACCATGTAACACTTTTACAACATACAGAAGGTTGCGCTGGTTAACAAGGGGCAAAGTATTGACACGTATTTTGGAATTGAGAGACGAGCTTAAAGTTCTCTTTACTGACCATCATTTTCACTTGTCTGAGCGCTTGATGATGACGAGTTTCTCACAGGACTGGCCTATCCGGGTGATGTTTTCTCTTGCCTGAATGATCCGAATCTAGGATTACAGGGACTCTCCGCAACTATATTCAATGTGTAGGACAAAATTGAGGCTATGATTTAGAAGCTGGAGCTCGTTGTCTGCATTAACAAGGACAACACACAGGTCTTTCCAACAGTGTATGATTTTTGTGTGCAAATGAACTCAAGCTTACAGTCAAATGTGATACAGCGAAGCACCTGGGCGAGTTGGGTGCGCAATTACGCAGGTACTTTCCCAAAACGGATGACACAACAACTGGATTCGTTATCCCTTTCCTGCCCTGCCTCCAGTACACTTACCGATATCTGGACAAGAGAGCCTCATTAAAATTGCAACAAGTGGTTCTGTGAAAATTGAATTTAAATCAGAAGCCACTGGCAGATTTCTGGATTAGGCTGCGCTCAGAGTATCCTGCCTTGGCAGATCGTGCTGCTAAAACACTGATGCCCTTTGCAACCACGTACCTATGCGAGAGTGGATTCTCGGCCCTCACTAGCATAAAAGCTAAATACAGGCACAGACTGTGTGTGGAAAATTATTTAAGACAGACTCTCTCCAATACAACCCAACATTGTAGAGTTATCTGCATCCTTTCAAGCACACCCTTCTCATTAACCTGTGGTGAGTTATTCACAATTTTCTATGAACAAATAAGGATTTATAAGCAAAATTATTGATTATTATTATATTATTATTTGTGCCCGGGTCCTATAAGAGCTCTTTGTCACTTCCCACGAGCCGGGTTGTGACAAAAACTCACTCATTCTAATATTTAATGAATGTATCATATAGTGTGTGTGTGGCAGGCTTACAATGACGGCAAAAAACAACATTTGAGAGTACGCTGACCCTGGTGCTAGAGGGGGTACGCTGACCCTGGTGCTAGGGGGGGGTACAGCTGACCCTGGTGCTAGGGGGGGGTACAGCTGACCCTGGTGCTAGAGGGGGTACAGCTGACCCTGGTGCTAGAGGGGGTACAGCTGACCCTGGTGCTAGAGGGGGTACAGCTGACCCTGGTGCTAGAGGGGGTACAGCTGACCCTGGTGCTAGAGGGGGTACAGCTGACCCTGGTGCTAGAGGGGGTACAGCTGACCCTGGTGCTAGAGGGGGTACGCAGCTGGAGGTTGAATGTTTGAAGGGGTACGGGACTATAAAAAGTTTGGGAACCACTGCTCTCCGGACGAACAGTTCTTGTGCTGATGTTGCTTCCACAGGCAGTTTGGAACTTGGTAGTGAGTGTTGCAACCAAGGACAGGCGAGTTCAATTTGAAGGGCTGGCCACATACAATATATAAACAAAAATATATACACATTACATAGCCTGTAGAAAATATATACACATTACATAGCCTGTAGAAAATATATACACATTACATAGCCTATAGAAAATATATACACATTACATAGCCTGTAGAAAATATATACACATTACATAGCCTGTAGAAAATATATACACATTACATAGCCTGTAGAAAATATATACACATTACATAGCCTGTAGAAAATATACACACATTACATAGCCTGTAGAAAATAAACACACATTACATAGCCTGTAGAAAATATATACACATTACATAGCCTGTAGAGCTGGAGAGCTGGAGATGAGGAGAGAGCAGTTTGATATAGGCCTGACATCACATACATTAGCTTGAAGAGGTTGGGATACGGCACATAACCTAGAGATGTGGCGGCACATAACCTAGAGATGTGGCGGCACATAACCTAGAGATGTGGCGGCACATAACCTAGAGATGAGGCGGCACATAACCTAGAGATGTGGCGGCACATAACCTAGAGATGTGGCGGCACATAACCTAGAGATGAGGCGGCACATAACCTAGAGATGAGGCGGCACATAACCTAGAGATGAGGCGGCACATAACCTAGAGATGTGGCGGCACATAACCTAGAGATGTGGCGGCACATAACCTAGAGATGAGGCGGCACATAACCTAGAGATGTGGCGGCACATAACCTAGAGATGTGGCGGCACATAACCTAGTGATGTATCGGCACATAACCTAGTGATGTGGCGGCACATAACCTAGTGATGTGGCGGCACATAACCTAGTGATGTGGCGGCACATAACCTAGTGATGTGGCGGCACATAACCTAGTGATGTGGCGGCACATAACCTAGTGATGTGGCGGCACATAACCTAGTGATGTGGCGGCACATAACCTAGAGATGTGGCGGCACATAACCTAGAGATGTGGCGGCACATAACCTAGAGATGTGGCGGCACATAACCTAGTGATGTGGCGGCACATAACCTAGTGATGTGGCGGCACATAACCTAGTGATGTGGCGGCACATAACCTAGTGATGTGGCGGCACATAACCTAGAGATGTGGCGGCACATAACCTAGAGATGTGGCGGCACATAACCTAGAGATGTGGCGGCACATAACCTAGAGATGTGGCGGCACATAACCTAGAGATGAGGCGGCACATAACCTAGAGATGAGGCGGCACATAACCTAGAGATGAGGCGGCACATAACCTAGAGATGAGGCGGCACATAACCTAGAGATGAGGCGGCACATAACCTAGAGATGAGGCGGCACATAACCTAGAGATGAGGCGGCACATAACCTAGAGATGTGGCGGCACATAACCTAGAGATGTGGCGGCACATAACCTAGAGATGTGGCGGCACATAACCTAGAGATGTGGCGGCACATAACCTAGAGATGTGGCGGCACATAACCTAGAGATGTGGCGGCACATAACCTAGAGATGTGGCGGCACATAACCTAGAGATGTGGCGGCACATAACCTAGTGATGTGGCGGCACATAACCTAGTGATGTGGCGGCACATAACCTAGTGATGTGGCGGCACATAACCTAGTGATGTGGCGGCACATAACCTAGTGATGTGGCGGCACATAACCTAGAGATGTGGCGGCACATAACCTAGAGATGTGGCGGCACATAACCTAGAGATGTGGCGGCACATAACCTAGAGATGTGGCGGCACATAACCTAGAGATGAGGCGGCACATAACCTAGAGATGAGGCGGCACATAACCTAGAGATGAGGCGGCACATAACCTAGAGATGAGGCGGCACATAACCTAGAGATGAGGCGGCACATAACCTAGAGATGAGGCGGCACATAACCTAGAGATGAGGCGGCACATAACCTAGAGATGAGGCGGCACATAACCTAGAGATGAGGCGGCACATAACCTAGAGATGAGGCGGCACATAACCTAGAGATGAGGCGGCACATAACCTAGAGATGAGGCGGCACATAACCTAGAGATGAGGCGGCACATAACCTAGTGATGTGGCGGCACATAACCTAGAGATGTGGCGGCACATAACCTAGAGATGAGGCGGCACATAACCTAGAGATGAGGCGGCACATAACCTAGAGATGAGGCGGCACATAACCTAGAGATGAGGCGGCACATAACCTAGAGATGAGGCGGCACATAACCTAGTGATGTGGCGGCACATAACCTAGTGATGTGGCGGCACATAACCTAGAGATGTGGCGGCACATAACCTAGAGATGTGGCGGCACATAACCTAGAGATGTGGCGGCACATAACCTAGAGATGTGGCGGCACATAACCTAGAGATGTGGCGGCACATAACCTAGAGATGTGGCGGCACATAACCTAGAGATGTGGCGGCACATAACCTAGAGATGTGGCGGCACATAACCTAGTGATGTGGCGGCACATAACCTAGTGATGTGGCGGCACATAACCTAGTGATGTGGCGGCACATAACCTAGTGATGTGGCGGCACATAACCTAGTGATGTGGCGGCACATAACCTAGTGATGTGGCGGCACATAACCTAGTGATGTGGCGGCACATAACCTAGTGATGTGGCGGCACATAACCTAGTGATGTGGCGGCACATAACCTAGTGATGTGGCGGCACATAACCTAGAGATGTGGCGGCACATAACCTAGAGATGTGGCGGCACATAACCTAGAGATGTGGCGGCACATAACCTAGAGATGTGGCGGCACATAACCTAGAGATGAGGCGGCACATAACCTAGAGATGAGGCGGCACATAACCTAGAGATGAGGCGGCACATAACCTAGAGATGAGGCGGCACATAACCTAGAGATGAGGCGGCACATAACCTAGAGATGAGGCGGCACATAACCTAGAGATGAGGCGGCACATAACCTAGAGATGAGGCGGCACATAACCTAGAGATGAGGCGGCACATAACCTAGTGATGTGGCAGCACAGCCAAATGATGACATGAACAACATGCAACATCTGAGGTTTGGCAAATACTGATGAGCAGAGATACTGAATGGCTTTCTTACCAGACTGTCCTTCTCCAGAGGGTCCAGTGAAGAGATCTTCACCCAGCTGAATGTCCTCCTCTTCCTCCTCAGGTAGGGGCCTACAGACACACAACAGGTCATATATAACCCTTGCCCCGCACACAACAACAGTAGAGGATATAGCTGCTATTACCACTACTAACTGCTCGTTCAGTGTTGAAAGCATTATAATAACATATACACTACAAGTATGTGGACACCCCTTCAAATTAGTGGATTTGTCTAGCATTGGGAGTATAATGGCCTTACTGAAGAGCTCGTGACTTTTCAAATGTATACCCTGGTCAACTGTGTTGTTATTGTGGAAACGTCTAGCAGCAACAACGGCTCAGCCGCAAAGTAGTAGGCCTCACAAGCTCACAGAATGGGACCGCCGAGTGCTGAAGCGTGTAGCGTGTAAAAACCCTCCGTCCTCGGTTGCAACACTCACTTCAGTGTTCCAAACTGCCTCTGGAAGCAACGGCAGTACAATAACGTTTTGTCGCCCTTTAGTTCCAGTGAAGGGAAATCTTAACGCTACAGCATACAATGATGACCTTCTAGACAATTTTGTGCTTCCAACTTAGTGGAAGGCCCTTTCATATTTCAGCATGACAATGCCACAGTGCACAAAGCGAGGTCAATACATAAATGGTTTGTTGAGATCGGTGTGGAAGAACTTGACTGGCCTGCACAGAGCCCTGACCTCAACCCCATCAAACACCTTTGGGATGAATTGGAACGCTGACTGCGAGCTAGTCCTAATCATCCCAACATCAGTGCCTCACTAATGCGCTGGTGGCTGAATGGAAGCAAGTCCACCTGCAGCAATGTTCCAACATCTAGTGGAAAGCCTTCCCAGAAGAGTGGATGCTGTTATAGCAGCAATGTTCCAACATCTAGTGGAAAGCCTTCCCAGAAGAGTGGAGGCTGTTATAGCAGCAATGTTCCAACATCTAGTGGAAAGCCTTCCCAGAAGAGTGGAGGCTGTTATAGCAGCAATGTTCCAACATCTAGTGGAAAGCCTTCCCAGAAGACTAGAGGTTGTTATAGCAACAAAGAAGGGACCAACCCCATATTAATGGCCATGATTTTGGAATTATATGTTGGACGAGCAGGTGGCCACATACTTTTGGTAATGTAGTGTGCAAGACTACTACCCAGAAAAGAGAATATTGCCTGGAGATCAGAGGGTTTATGAGTATTGACTGAGGTGCCTCTAATTACCACAGCTCAAGTCAGGTTGTTAGGTATGCCTGGTTGTCGGAAGACGCGTGTTACCTGGGGAAGTCCTCGTCCTGCCACTCCTCTTTAAGTTCCACCCCCTCCATGCGGAGACGAGCCTCTGTGGTTGCAACAGACTCCTGGCGCTCCAGACTGCAGAGAGAGAGACAGGTCAGTTTAATGCTACAGACTGCAGAGAGAGACAGGTCAGTTTAATGTTACAGACTGCAGAGAGAGAGACAGGTCAGAACAGTTTAATGCTACAGACTGCAGAGAGAGAGAGACAGGTCAGAACAGTTTAGTGTTACAGACTGCAGAGTCAAAGCAGTTTAATGCTACAGACTGCAGAGAGAGAGAGAGAGAGAGAGACAGGTCAAAACAGTTTAATGCTACAGACTACAGAGAGAGAGAGAGAGACAGGTCAAAACAGTTTAATGCTACAGACTGCAGAGAGAGAGAGGCAGGTCAGAACAGTTTAATGATACAGACTGCAGAGAGAGAGAGACAGACAAGTCAAAACAGTTTAATGTTACAGACTGCAGAGAGAGAGACAGGTCAGAACAGTTTAGTGTTACAGACTGCAGAGAGAGAGACAGGTCAGAACAGTTTAGTGTTACAGACTGCAGAGAGAGAGACAGGTCAGAACAGTTTAGTGTTACAGACTGCAGAGAGAGAGACAGGTCAGAACAGTTTAGTGTTACAGACTGCAGAGAGAGAGAGACAGGTCAGAACAGTTTAATGCTACAGACTGCAGAGAGAGAGAGACAGACAAGTCAAAACAGTTTAGTGTTACAGACTGCAGAGAGACAGAACAGTTTAATGTTACAGACTGCAGGGAGACAGAACAGTTTAATGTTACAGACTGCAGGGAGACAGTCAGAACAGTTTGTTCCAGACCACAGAGAGAGACAGTCAGAACAGTTTGTTCCAGACTGCAGAGAGAAAGTCAGAACAGTTTGTTCCAGACCACAGAGAGACAGTCAGAACAGTTTAATGTTACAGACTGCAGAGAGACAGAACAGTTTAATGCTACAGACTGCAGGGAGAGAGGCAGAACAGTTTAATGCTACAGACTGCAGAGAGAGAGGCAGAACAGTTTAATGCTACAGACTGCAGGGAGACAGAACAGTTTAATGCTACAGACTGCAGAGAGAGAGGCAGAACAGTTTAATGTTACAGACTGCAGAGAGAGAGACAGTCCGGTGAGAACAGTTTAATGCTACAGACTGCAGAGAGAGAGTGGCAGAACAGTTTAATGCTACAGACTGCAGAGAGAGAGAGACAGTCAGAACAGTTTAATGCTACAGACTGCAGGGAGACAGAACAGTTTAATGCTACAGACTGCAGAGAGAGAGGCAGAACAGTTTAATGTTACAGACTGCAGAGAGAGAGACAGTCCGGTGAGAACAGTTTAATGCTACAGACTGCAGAGAGAGAGTGACAGAACAGTTTAATGCTACAGACTGCAGAGAGAGAGGCAGAACAGTTTAATGTTACAGACTGCAGAGAGAGAGACAGTCCGGTGAGAACAGTTTAATGCTACAGACTGCAGAGAGAGAGAGACAGTCAGAACAGTTTAATGCTACAGACTGCAGAGAGACAGTCAGAACAGTTTAATGCTACAGACTGCAGAGAGACAGTCAGAACAGTTTAATGTTCCAGACTGCAGGGAGAGTCAGAACAGTTTGTTCCAGACCACAGAGAGAGACAGAACAGTTTGTTCCAGACCACAGAGAGAGACAGTCAGAACAGTTTAATGTTACAGACTGCAGGGAGAGAAAGCGGGTCATCATGTTTTAGAAAGGAAGCACACCAGTACTATGAACGGTTCCAGACTGCAGGATAAGACACAGGTCATCCCAGTTGAATATCCTTTTCAAAAGACTTCTCTGTGTTCCAGTCAGTGAACAGCAGCAAGCCAAGGAGTCAGAGATAATCTGACACAGAAAGCGGAACAAGACAATCATTTATCTGTACTGTGACTGGTAGCTCAATATCCTAGACATGACGGCAGTTCTCAGTTCATCCTACAACAGACGGAAATAAGAGATCCTCCACCCAACTGCCGCAACTGACCCTCAATAGATGGTTTGTGTACTTGGCTGTGCGTGTGGCTGTGTGCGTGTGGCTCTGCGTGTGGCCATGCTAATGCTAATCAAAAGTATTCATACAGTCTGAGTAAAAATGTATTAAAATACCATTTTATTCTCACATCTACACACAATACTATATAAAGAAAAAGTGAAAACATGTTTTTTTTTATGTTTGCAAATGTATTGAAAATGACAGAAATATCTCATTTACATAAGTATTGACACCCCTGAGTCGATACATTGTAGAAACACCTTTGGCAGTGATTACAGCTGTGAGTCTTTCCTGGGGAAGTCTAAGAGCTTTGCACACCTGGATTGTGCAATATTTGCCCATTATTTTTTTTTAAATTCTTCAAGCTCAATCAAATTGGTTGTTGATCATTGCTAGACAACCATTTTTCAGGTCTTGCCATAGATTTAAGTCGGACACTTACGAACACTCAGACTCTTCTTGGTAAGCAACTCCTTTGTATGTATCGCGGAAGTTAGAGTAGCAATGATCCAGAATGCTGCCAGCCCTGGGCGAGCATTCAATACTCTGATAAAATTTAGGGAGCCTTGTTTTCAGATTAGCTTTGTTAAAATCCCCAGCTACAATAAATGCAGCCTCAGGATAGTCCAATGAAGTTCTTTCAGGGCCGTCGAGGTGTCTGCTTGAGGGGGATATAAACAGGTGTGATTATGATCAAAGAGAATTCTCTTGGTAGATAATGCGGTCGGCATTTGATTGTGAGCAATTCTAGGTCAGGTGAACAAAAGGACTTGAGTTCCTGTATGTTGTTATGATCACACCACGACTCGTTAATCATAAGGCATACACCCCCGCCCTTCTTCTTACCAGAGGGATGTTTGTTTCTGACGGCACGATGCGTGGAGAAGCCAGGTGGATGTACCGACTCTGATAACGTATCCCGAGTGAGCCATGTTTCCGTGAAACAAAGAACGTTACAATCTCTGATGTCTCTCTGGAAGACAACCCTTGCTCGGATTTCATCAAACTTGTTGTCAAGTGACTGGACATTGGCGAGTAGTATACTCGGGAGCGGTGAGCCCGTCTACGGAGCCTGACCAGAAGACCACTCCGTCTGCCCCTTATGCGGCGCCGTTATTTTGGGTCGCCGACTGGGATCCAATCCATTGCCCTGGGTGGTGGACCAAACAGAGGATCCGCTTCGGGAAAGTCGTTTTCCTGGTCGTAATGTTGGTAAATTGAAGTTGCTCTTATATCCAATAGTTCCTCCCAGCTGTATGTAATACAACTTCAGATTTCCTGGGGTAAGAAATAATTGTTTTTTTTTTTAAATACTGCATAGTTTCCTAGGAATGCGAAGTGAGGCTGCCATCTCGTTCAGCGCTATCCCCGTCGTTACAAGCAGTGACAGCCATGGCTAGCGGAGGAGCTGAAGAACTAGAAAAGCCTCCCGCTTCATTTAAGTCTCATGGAGCATTTTGGCTTCCCTGTCAAATATGATGATGGAAGAAGGGTGGTGAACAACATCACTACGGTGTGTAGGCATTGTGCCACAAGAAAGCCGTATGATCATGGAAATACATTGAGCATGCCCACACATTTAAAGCGTCATCACCCTGGTGTGTTAGTGACGGGAGCCAAAAGACAACAACTTCTCATAGCGGCATTTAAGACGCCCTTTGCTGCAGAATCAGACCGGGCTAAATCCATCACCAAATCTATTGGGATGTTTATCTCTATAGACATGAGGCCATACTCTGTTGTGGAAAACAAAGGGTTGAAACATATGGTGAAAGTGCTTGAGCCACGCTAGGAAAGCAGATTGGAAGCTAGAGAGGCCCAATAGCAATATCCCAGCCAAGAACCAAGTAAATGCAGTGATAAAGGACTGGGGCCACAGAAAGCTTGCTTTGCACTTGTGATCAATTTAGCATCTCAAAGGGGAATCTCAGTGAAGCAGATGGACCGCCTCCTTGGGAGGATCAGGAAGGTAGTTCATTTTTTCCACCGAAGCACAACAGTTGCTCACGTGCTTAAGACCAAGCAAGAAATGTTACAGCTACCGACCCACAAGCTCATACACCATGTCACAACAACATGGAACTCCACTTATGACATGTTGGAGAGCTATCTTGAGCAGCAGGCAGCTGTATACTCTGCACTAGAGGTCGACAGATTATGATTTTTCAACGCCGACACCGATTATTGGAGGAACAAAAAAAGCAGATACCGATTAATCGGCTGATTATATTTGTAATAACGCCTCTGTCCCAAAGCAAGCATCAGCTAGCCACGAGCTAGACCCATATACCAGCTAATTCTAGGGCTACAATACCTCCTTTGCCAATTGGCCTGGACCCTTTATTGTCAACAAGGAGCCCCGCCGATCCATCCCAACTGGACTGCCGACATGATCGCGCGATGTGTTCTCAACAGGCTATTCTGTTAAGATGTCGCCGAAGAACCATCTCCTAGCCCCAGCCTGCTAGCTTTTCTGAACACTGTGTCCCCTGCTCGCCTAGTGTAGTAGTGACTACCGAACGGCATCCTGACTCACCTAGCGTAGTAGTGATTACCGAATGGCACCCTGACTCACCTAGTGTAGTAGTGACTACCGAACGGCATCCTGACTCACCTAGTGTAGTAGTGATTACCGAACGGCATCCTGACTCACCTAGTGTAGTAGTGACTACCGAACGGCATCCTGACTCAAAATGCCTTAAATAGCTCTTTCGTCCCACCCCACACACCTGCGGTCACCTCACCTGACTTAACTGGTGCCTCCAGAGACAAAACCGCTCTCATCATCACTCAACGCCTAGGTTTACCTCCACTGTACTCACATCCTACCATACCATTGTCTGTACATTATGCCCTGAATCTATTCTACCACGCCCAGAAATCTGCTCCTCTTATTCTCTGTTCCCAACACACTGGACAGCCAGTCCTTATAGCCTTTAGCCGTACCCTCATCAAACTCCTCCTCTGGTGATGTAGAGGTTAACCCAGGCCCTGCAGCCCACAGTTCCACTCCAAAGGCTAGCTTTTTCAAACAGAAATTTGCATCCTGTTGCACAAACTCCAAAAAGTACTGGGACACTGTAAAGTCCATGGAGAATAAGAGCACCTCCTCCCAGCTGTCCACTGCACTGAGGCTAGGAAACTCTGTCACCACAGATAAATCTACGATAATCGAGAATTTCAATAAGCATTTTTCTACAGCTGGCCATGCCTTCCACCTGGCTACCCCTACCCCAGGCAACAGCTCTGCATCCCCCACAGCAACTTGCCCAAGACTTCCCCATTTCTCCTTCACCCAAATCCAGACAGCTGATGTTCTGAAAGAGCTGCAAAACCTGGACCTGTACAATCAAGCTGGGCTAAACAATCTGGACCATCTCTAAAATTATCCGCTGAAATTGTTGCAACCCCTATTACTAGCCTGTTTGACCTCTCATATCGTCTGAGATTGGAAAGCTGCCGCGGTCATCCCCCGCTTCAAATGGGGAGACACTCTAGACCCAAACTGTTACAGATCTATCCTACCCTGCCTTTCTAAAGTCTTCGAAAGCCAAGTTAACAAACAGATCACCGACCATTTCGAATCCCACTGTACCTTCTCCACTATGCAATCTGGTTTCTGAGCTCAGCCACGCTCAAGGTCCTAAACGATATCATAACCTCCATCGATAAAAGACAGTACTGTGCAGCCGTCTTCAACCTGGCTAACATGCTGACCAGACCGGACACGTCGCGTGCGCAAGTGGCACAAAATAAAGTTTGAAATCCAATTGAAATATCCAATTATTGCACCAACGAGCGTCTGTGATGCCAAGGGCTAAAATAGAACTCCTATTTCTGACGCAGATCACGCTAAAAGTCCTGCCTCTCCCATCTCCTCATTGGTTTATAGAAGCAGGTATCCACGCGCCATCTCCTCATTGGTTATACCCACGTGGGTGATTGAAAGACAAACTGTTTTGCCGGCCGTCGTGGTAATACTATGAAAGTTTAGATGCCGATCACCATATAAGTTCAAAGATGAAAAAGCCTGGAAGGAGGAGAGATGACTAGAAACGATTCGGTTGGCCGTTTTATGTGTGGGTTAATTGTCGGATTAGAGGACCTTGTTCATTTCAGGTAAAATAACAACTCAATGTTTATATCCCAGGACAAATTAGCTAGCAAGTGCAAGCTAACTAGCTAAATTGCCATACGTGTTTCATGTTTAATGCTTTTCGACCTGTCCCCAAATGAATGTCATTGGTTCAGAGTTTGTGTTGATATTTTAACCTGCGTGTCATGATCATGTTTGGTGTAGGGAAACAAAATAAATGTGGTGCACGCGCACAGCTGGTTTGGGTTCCGTGTATAAGGCTTTCGACTCGGTCAATCACCGCATTGTTATTGGAAGACTCAATATCAAATCAAATCAAATTTATTTATATAACCCTTTGTACATCAGCTGATATCTCAAAGTGCTGTACAGAAACCCAGCCTAAAACCCCAAACAGCAAGCAATGCAGGTGTAGAAGCACGGTGGATAGGAAAAACTCCCTAGAAAGGCCAAAACCTAGGAAGAAACCTAGAGAGGAACCAGGCTATGTGGGGTGGCCAGTCCTCTTCTGGCTGTGCCGGGTGGAGATTATAACAGAACATGGCCAAGATGTTCAAATGTTCATAAATGACCAGCATAGCCTTCACTTCTCAAATGACTGCCTCGCCTGGTTCACCAACTACTTCTCAAATAGAGTTCAAATCAGAGGGCCTGTTGTCCGGACCTCTGACAGTCTCTATGGGGGTGCCACAGGGCTCAATTCTCAGGTCGACTCTTTTCTCTGTATACATCAATGTCGCTCTTGCTGCGGGTGATTCTCTGATCCACCTTTACGCAGATGACACCATTCTGTATACTTCTGGCCATTCTTTGGACACTGTTAACAAACCTCAAGACCAGCTTCAATGCCATACAACTCTCCTTCCGTGGCCTCCAGCTGCTCTTAAATGCAAGTAAAACTAATTGCATGCTCTTCAACCAATCGCTGCCCGCACCCGCCTGCCCGTCTAGCATCACTACTCTGGACGGTTCTGACTTAGAATATGTGGACAACTACAAATACCTAGATGTCTGTTTAGACTGTAAACTCTCCCTCCAGGCTCACATTAAGCATCTCCAATCCAAAGTTAAATCTAGATTTGGCTTCCTATTTCGCAACAAAGCATCCTTCACTCATGCTGCCAAACATACCCTCGTAAAACTGACTATCCTTTCGATCCTTGACTTCGGCGATGTCATTTTCAAAATACTCTCCAACACTCTACTCAGAAAATGTAGTCTATGGATGTAGTCTATCACAGTACCATCCCATATACTACCCACCACTGGAACCTGTATGCTCTCGTTGGCTGGCCCTCGCTTCATATTCATCACCAAACCCACTGGCTCCAGGTCATCTATAATTCTTTGCTAGGTAAAGCCCCGCCTTATCTCAGCACCCAACCATAGTACGCGCTCCAGCAGATATATTTCACTGGTCATCCCCAAAACCAACTCCTCCTTTGGCCGCATTCTCTGCTGCCGATGACTGGAACGAATTGCAAAAATGACTGAAGCTGGAGACTTACATCTCCCTCTCTAACTTTTAAGCATCAGCTGTCAGAGCAACTTACCGATCATTGCACCTGTACACAGCCCATCTGTAAATAGCCCACCCAACTACCTCATCCCTATATTGTTGTTTTCTTTTTTGCTCCTTTGCACCCCAGTATTTCTACTTGCATTCATCTTCTGCACATCTGTCACTCCAGTGTTTAATTGCTAAATTGTAATTATTTTCACCACTATGGCCTATTTATTGCCTTACCTCCCCAATCTTACTACATTTGCACACACTGTATATAGATTTTTCTATTGTGTTGACTGTATGTTTGTTTATTCCATGTGTAACTCTGTGTTGTTGTTTGTGTCGCACTGCTTTGCTTTATCTTGGCCAGGTCACAGTTTTAAATGAGAACTTGTTCTCAACTGGCCTATCTGGTTAAATAAGGGTGAAATAAAAATATTTTTTTTAAATGACAATACTGAACGAACACTTATTTTAACTTAATATAATACATCGATAAAATAAATGTAGTTTCAAATAAATAATGAAACATGTTCAATTTGGTTTAAATAATGCAAAAACAGTGTTGGAGAAGTAAAAGTGCAATATGTGCCATGTAAAAAAGCTAACGTTTAAGTTCCTTGCTCAGAACATGAGAACATATGAATGCTGGTGGTTCCTTTTAACATGAGTCTTCAATATTCCCAGGTAAGAAGTTTTAGGTTGCAGTTATTCTCTCTATACCATTTGCATTTCATATACCTTTGACTATTGGATGTTCTTATAGGCACTATAGTATTTCCAGCCTAATCTCGGAAGTTGATAGGCTTGAAGTCATAAACAGCGCTGTGCTTCAAGCATTGCTAAGAGCTGCTGGCAAACGCAGTAAAGTGCTGTTTGAATGAATGCTGACGAGCCTGCTGCTGCCTACCACCGCTCAGTCAGACTGCTCTATCAAATAATGGAGTTAATTATAACATAATAAACACACAGAAATACGAGCCTTTGGTCATGAATATGGTCAAATCCGGAAACTATGATTTCTAAAATAAAACTTTTATTTTTTCTGTGAAATACGGAATCGTTACGTATTTTATCAAATGGGTGGCAACCCTAAGTCTAAATGTTGCTGTTACATTGGGTGGCAACCCTAAGTCTAAATGTTGCTGTTACATTGGGTGGCATCCATAAGTCTAAATATTGCTGTTACATTGGGTGGCAACCCTAAGTCTAAATATTGCTGTTACAATGGGTGGCAACCCTAAGTCTAAATATTGCTGTTACAATGGGTGGCATGCATAAGTCTAAATATTGCTGTTACAATGGGTGGCAACCCTAAGTCTAAATATTGCTGTTACATTGGGGGGCAACCCTAAGTCTAAATATTGCTGTTACAATGGGTGGCATCCATAAGTCTAAATATTGCTGTTACATTGGGGGGCAACCCTAAGTCTAAATATTGCTGTTACATTGCACAACGTTCAATGTTATGTCATAATTATGTAAAATTCTGGCAAATTAATTAAGGTCTTTGTTAGGAAGAAATGGTCTACACACAGTTCGCAAAGAGTCATGCAGCCCAAACTGCTGCATATACCGTGACTCTGCTTGCACTGAACGCAAGAGAAGTGACACAATTCCTGCAGTTAATATTGCCTGCTAACATTTATTATTTTATTTTAACTAGATATGCAGGTTTTAAAGAATATACTTCTGTGTACTGATTTTAAGAAAGGCATTGATGTTTATGGTTAGGTACATTTGCGCAATGTTTGTACTTTTGTGAAATCGTCACCCGTTTGGCGAAGTTGAAAAAGGCTGTGATTCGATGGTAAATTAACAGGCACCACATTGATTACATGCAACGCAGGACAAGCTAGATAAACTAGTAATATCATCAACCATGTGTAGTTAACTAGTGATTATGTGAAGATTGTTTTTTATAATATAAGTTTAAGTAATAAAAAAAAATGTATATATATATTTTTTTTATTTCACCTTTATTTAACCAGGTAGGCAAGTTGAGAACAAGTTCTCACTTACAATTAGCCAAGATAAAGCAAAGCAGATTCGACACATACAACAGAGTTACACATGGAATAAAGAAAACATACAGTCAATAATACAGTAGAAAAATAAGTCTAGATACAATGTGAGCAAGTGAGGTGAGATAAGGGAGGTAGAGGCAATAAATATTTAAAAAATAAATACAAATAAATACAATATAGCAAGTACACTGGAATGGTAGATTTGCAGTGGAAGAATGTGCAAAGTAGAGATATAATTAATGGGGAGCAAAATAAATCAATAAATCCAGTAATAAATAAGTAATAAATGGAAAGAAAAGCAATATTTGTTAAAGAGGCAGAATCAGGAGACAGGAGATGCAGAAAGGAGTAGACAGGAGGGAGAAGGATTTAGCAGAAGGTAGAGATGATAGGATAGAAGAGGAGAGAGTAGTGGGAGAGAGAGAGCGAAGATTGCGACTGCGCATGACCATCTGGGTAAGAGTGGCTAGGGTTGGCGGAATGCTAATATTATCTTTTTCTAAATACACAAACAATTTCAGAACTTAAGAAAGTGCTGAAATGACATGGAATGACCCATATGCTACTGTTCTCCCCAAACAAAATCTTGAATCAATAACTTTTCAAGAGGGCACCTCACCTTGAGCTCCAATAAAACAGTGTTTTCTAGTGTTTCTCTCTCAACAGGGGAGGTGACAGAAGACAATAGTTTGGTTAAACAGTAGAAATACAACTTACGCAGATCGATCAAGATGGCGAAACATAAGAACAAAGTTGACGAGCAATTCAGCGGGTCGTACACAAGGCGTAAGTGGCAGGGGCTCCTAAAGAGAATGGATTACAAAAAGAAAGCCAACCACATCGCGGTCACTAACGACACCCTACCGGAGGAGCTAAAAGACCATATCACCTCCTCCCTCCCAACACACTCAACCTTCAACCCGCCTACCGCACTGACAGATCCATGGATGACGCAATCACCACTGCACTGCACACGGCCCTTACCCACCTGGACAAAAGGAATGCATATGTGAGGAGGCTGTTCATCGACTACAGCTCAGCCTTATCCATATTTTTATTTTACCAGGTATGTTGACTGAGAACACATTCTCATTTACAGCAACAACCTGGGGGATAGTTACAGGGGAGAGGAAGGGTGATGAATGAGCCAATTGTAAACTGGGGATGATTAGGTGACCATGATATACCCAGATTGGGTATTTAGTCAGGACATCGGGGTTAACACCCCTACTCTTACGATAAGTGACATGGGATCTTTAGTGACCACAGAAAGTCAGGACACCGAAAGACAGTACCCTACACAGTGCAACGTCCTCAATCACTGCCCTGGGGCAATGGGATAATTTTTTTAGACCAGAGGAAAGGGTGCCTCCTACTGGCCCTCCAACACCACTTCCTGCAGCATCTGGTCTCACATCCAGGGACCGACCAGGACCAACCCTCCATAGCTTCTGAAGCAAGCCAGCAGTGGGATGCAGGGTGGTATGCTGTTAGCCTTCAATATCATAGTGCCATATAAGCTCATTATAAAGCTCAAGCACTGGGTCTGAACTCCCCCTACGCAACTGGGTCCTGGACATCCTGACGGACCACCCCAGGTGGTGAAGGTAGGCAACATTACCTCCTCGACATTGATTCTCAAAACAGGGGCCCAACAAGGGTGCGTCCTCAGTCCACTAATGTATTCCCTGTATACTCACGACTATACAGGGAATATAGTAGTACAGTTCGCTGTCGACAACAGTAGTAGACCTGATTACCAACAACAACGAGACAGCCTACAGGGAGGAACTAGGCACTCTGTGTTGTGCCAGGTAAACAACCTCTCGCTCAACGTTAGCAAAACTAAGGAGCTGATTGTGGAGTTTAGGAGCAACCAGGCTGGACTCACCCCATCAACGCGGCCGCCAAGGAGCGTCAATAACTTCCAAATTCCTCAGCATATACATCTTAGAGAAGCTGAAATGGTCTAACCACACGGACACCGTGGTGAAGAAGGCAGATCAGCGACTCTTCCATCTCAGGATACTGAAGAAATTGGGTGCACAATGCCTGCCCTTCAACACCAGATGTCACAGGAAGGCCAAGAAGATCATCAGGGACCCCAGCCATGTCCTGTTCTCCCCGTTTCCATCACTCAGACGCGTTCAGTACATGAGCATCATGGCAAAAACTGTCAAGACTGGCCAATAGCTTCTACCCTCAAACCATCAGGCAGCTTAATAGCCATCACTAGTCTGATACCTGCCCCCCTGTCACTCCCCCATGGACATTTCCCCCCACACCCCCTCAATAGTCACTTACTTTACCTGCTGCTCCCCCTACGGTCATTCCCCCACAACGGTCACACTGCTCCCCCTACGGTCATTCCCCCACAGCGGTCACACTGCTCCCCCTACGGTCATTCCCCCACAGCGGTCACACTGCTCCCCCTACGGTCATTCCCCCACAACGGTCACACTGCTCCCCCTACGGTCATTCCCCCACAACGGTCACACTGCTCCCCCTACGGTCATTCCCCCACAGCGGTCACACTGCTCCCCCTACGGTCATTCCCCCACAACGGTCACACTGCTCCCCCTACGGTCATTCCCCCACAACGGTCACACTGCTCCCCCTACGGTCATTCCCCCACAACGGTCACACTGCTCCCCCTACGGTCATTCCCCCACAGCGGTCATTCTGCTCCCCCTACGGTCATTCCCCCACAGCGGTCACACTGCTCCCCCTACGGTCATTCCCCCACAGCGGTCACACTGCTCCCCCTACGGTCATTCCCCCACAGCGGTCACACTGCTCCCCCTACGGTCATTCCCCCACAGCGGTCACACCTCTCCCCCTACGGTCATTACCCCAAAACGGTCACACTGCTCCCCCTATGGTCATCCCCACAATGGTCACGGCGCTCCCCCTACGGTCATTACCCAAAAACAGTCACACCTCTCCCCCTACGGTCAATCCTTCTCAAGGGTCACGGCGCTCCCCCTACGGTCATTACCCAAAAACAGTCACACCTCTCCCCCTACGGTCATTACCCAAAAACAGTCACACCTCTCCCCCTACGGTCATTACCCAAAAACAGTCACACCTCTCCCCCTACGGTCAATCCTTCTCAGCGGTCACGGCACTCCCCCTACGGTCAATCCTTCTCAACGGTCACACCACTCCCCCTATGGTCATTACCCAAAAACAGTCACACCACTCCCCCTATGGTCATCCCCACAACGGTCATACCTCTCCCCCTTCAGTCATTACCCAAAAACGGTCACGCCTCCCCCCTACGGTCATTACCCCAAAACGGTCACGCCTCCCCCCATACGGTCATTACCCCAAAACAGTCACGCCTCTCCACCTACGGTAATTAAACCAAAACGGTCACACCTCTCCCCCTACAGTCATGGTCATTCCACCTCATAGGTCACACCTCTCCCCCTACGGTCATTACCCCAAAACGGTCACGCCTCTCCCCCTACGGTCATTACCCCAAAACGGTCACGCCTCTCCCCCTACGGTCATTCCACCTCAACAGTCCCCCTACGGTCATTCTGCTCCCCCCTACGGTCATTCTGCTCCCCCTACGGTCATTCCCCCACAGCGGTCACACTGCTCCCCCTACGGTCATTCCCCCACAGCGGTCACACTGCTCCCCTTACGGTCATTCCCCCACAGCGGTCACACTGCTCCCCCTACGGTCATTCCCCCACAGCGGTCACACTGCTCCCCCTACGGTCATTCCCCCACAACGGTCACACTGCTCCCCCTACGGTCATTCCCCCACAACGGTCACACTGCTCCCCCTACGGTCATTCCCCCACAACGGTCACACTGCTCCCCCTACGGTCATTCCCCCACAACGGTCACACTGCTCCCCCTACGGTCATTCCCCCACAACGGTCACACTGCTCCCCCTACGGTCATTCCCCCCTCAACGGTCATTCCCCCTCAACAGTCATTCCCCCTCAACAGTCATTCCCCCTCAACAGTCATTCCCCCTCAACAGTCATTCCCCCTCAACAGTCATTCCCCCTCAACAGTCATTCCCCCCTCAACAGTCATTCCCCCTCAACAGTCATTCCCCCTCAACAGTCATTCCCCCTCAACAGTCATTCCCCCTCAACAGTCATTCCCCCTCAACAGTCATTCCCCCTCAACAGTCATTCCCCCTCAACAGTCATTCCCCCTCAACAGTCATTCCCCCTCAACAGTCATTCCCCCTCAACAGTCATTCCCCCTCTTTATTCTGCCTCCACCCCAATGTATTTATTAATCACTGCTACAGTTAGTGCTCTTTCTGTTCATACTGTTGGGTTTTTAATTACCATTTTCATTAGTTAATTTAACTTAGTCCTGCAAGTTGGAGCTCGGAGCATAAGATTTTCACTGTACTCTGCAACCATACCTGCAACCCTGTACACGTGACTATTAAACACTGAATCTGAAATCGCCACAGGAAGAGATGGACTCAACCATGACAGCCTCTAATGTGATTCTCTAAAACTAACTGTATAAATGCTGAGTAAATGACAGTTCAGTCTGCCAATTAATGAACTAAACTTAATGAAGTCAGAGACCTGTTTATTCAGCAGGCCTAATGTTATACACAGCAAGAGAAATCAGTGGTAGACAGAGTAAACTGATGCTGTCCACCGTGGTAGTATGTAGTAGTGTTGCTCATTGTGTGTGTGTGGTCTTGTTCTTCTATCCTCATAGGGAAATGAAATCCCCAAAGGTCCCCACAAGGATAGTTAAACAAGGAAAATCATCCCTGTGGGGTTGGGTTTAGGGTTACAATTAGGGTTAGAGTTTGGGGTTGGGTTTAGGAGTTAGGTTTTGGGGAAAATAGGATTTTGAATGGATGTGTGTTGGTATTTGTCAGGTTTGTGTTGTTGCAATTTCCTGGGATAGCTGGCTGCGATATCAGGAACATGCATAATATTGATGCCATCACGCTGACAATAAAGGACATTAGCACAATAACATTGATAATACGCAGCTCTAGGCCGACTGCAGTCTTCCTGTATAGGTATTGACATAAAACTGTTCTAACTAAAGTGTACAAGATAGCACAGTGGTGAGAAAGAAGTGAGCGCATACCTTCCATTATGTCCAGAGGTTGAGTATGTCTGGGGCATTCTGACGGGAGTGGAGCATGGCACCACCTCCACCCCTTCCTCCTGTTTTTCTCCATTGTCTGGAGTCACCGTTTCCTGCGCCGGACCTCCTGTTTGGGTTGGCCTCTGTAGCGCTGCTCCTGCGGCCTCTTCGCCATTTTCCAATGAAAGCTCTGTGCTGCTGTTTTGCAGGTCTTCTAAATCTTCTTCCTCTTCTCCTCCTGACACTGCCGAAGACGAAGGGCTCGGAGTGTCCCTGATATCTCCTCCCAGGCTCTCATAAATCCTGGGTGTGTCTAGGTCTGGGCTATTGTTCAGACTCATATCGTTATCACCCGCAGCCTTCAGCACTACCTCACTCTCGATCATATCTGTAGCCATCACAGCTGATCTGCTGCTGCCTTTCCAACAGGGTCTGGATCAAATGATTCAAACCCCAAAGCAACCGTTTATGAATATGATAATCTTGCTGGTTTGTTAGCTGATAGCTCTAGTAGTAGCTAAATACAACAAAAAAAGTCATACATTCACAATTATTTTCTTTGAAGTTAGTTGTCAAACTGAATGAGTCAGGTATAAAGAAACAACGTAACTAAGTTAGCTAAGTTACTAGCTAACAGCCCGCTAGCCGAGCAGTGCGTCAACTGTTCCCCTTCCTTCCTCCGTTGAGCAAAAAGATAATGCTAACCACAATGCTAACTAGTTAGCCAACTGTCCTTAGCAGCGCCAACTTAGATAAAGTGGATTTTGACGATGTCTTACGAGCCATGAAGACCGAATCAAACACATTCAATCGCTTTCCGTTAGATGTTTAGCATGATACACTTTGATGTCTGACGGTTCATAATGAATCTCTTGTCGTTTGAAAGTCCAATCCGTCTTCTCTCCCCGTTATTAAGATACACGTCGTCATCCCCCTCTCCCCCTCAGAGCTGACACATTCTCCCACAATGCCCTCTGTTGGTTATGGCCAGTGTTTCACAAAACTCCCCGAGTAGGCTACCCCACTTATTTTATTTTTTCAATTTACATGTATTTTTATTTTAGTCATTTAGTAGACGCTCTAGGAGTATGATTTATAATACCCATACAACCTAGTGGTCATACTCGGAAATGGTTCCAATCGTTTTTCCACACCATTATTTTTCCCCAAAGGGGATTTTAGAAACACTTCCATGTACTGTATGATTTGTTATTTTGATTTCCGAGTCAAAACGGAGAATGGAAAAACGACACATTTTTCATTTTCTGTTTCTAAATTTGAAAAACAACCCTTACAAAAATGTCCCACAGGATTCCTGCCTGATTCTTCTGCAGGAGTCCTTCAGGAAATCCCACAGGATTCCTGCATGATTCTTCTGCAGGAGTCCTTCAGGAAATCCCACAGGATTTTTGTGATAATTTTCCTGTCAGACAACCATCAGGATTCCTGCAGGAATGGTTTTGCAGGACCAATCCTTCACGATTCTTACAATTCCTGCAGGATTCCTACACATAATTCTTGCAGGAAGTCCCTCAGAATTTAGTTTAGATGATTTCTGCAGGAATGGTTTTGCAGGACCAATTCTGCACGAGTCTTACTGTTCCTACAGGAATCATACACATAATACCTGCATTCTAATACTTTTTCTCGTAGGACTAACCTACAGGAGCAATACTGCACAATAATTTTATTTCTGCAGGATTGAAACTCAAATGTTTCCGCCTCTACCAAGGATCACATCACCTCTACCTTACCTGACACCCTAGACCCAATTCAATTTGCATACCACCCTATAGATCCACAGATGATGCAATCACCATCGCACTGCACACTGCCCTATCCAATATGAACAAGAGGAATACCTATATAAGAATGCTGTTCATTGACTATAGCTCAGCCTTCAACACCATAGTATCCTCCAAGCTCATCTTTAAGCCCGGGGCCCTGGGTCTGAACCCCGCCCCATGCAACTGCGTCCTGGACTTCCTGACGGGCCGCCCCAGCTGGTGATGGTAGGAAACAACACCTCCACTTCGCTGATCCTCAACACAGGGGCCCCACAAGGGTGCGTGCTCAGCCCCCTCCTGTGCTCCCTGTTCACCCATGACTGCGTGGTCACGCACGCCTCCAACTCAATCATTAAGTTTGCAGATGGCACAACAGTAGTAGGCCTGATTACCAACAATGACGAGACAGCCTACAGGGAGGAGGTGAGGGCCCTGGTGCCAGGAAAATAACCTCTCCCTTATTGTCAACAAAATGAAGGAGCTCATTGTGGACTTCAGGAAACAGCAGCGGGAGCACGTCCCTTTCCACATCAACGGGACTGCAGTGAAGAAGGTGAAAAGCTTCAAGTTCCTCGACGTCCACATCACAGACAATCTGAAATGTTCCAACCACACAGACAGTGTGGTGAAGAAGGCGCAACAGCCCCTCTCCAACCTCAGAGGGCTGAAGAAATTTGGCTTGACCTGTCAGGCTGTTTCACCGCCTGGTACGGCAACTGCACCGCCCTCAACCGCAGGGCTCTCCTGAGGGTGGTGAGGTCTGCTGAACGCATCACTGGGGGCACACTGCCAGCCCTCCAGGACACCTACAGCACCCGATGTCACAGGAAGGCCAAAAAGATCACCAAGGACATCAACCACCCGAACCACGGCCTGTTCACCCCGATGGCATCCAGAAAGCGAGGTCAGTACAGGTGCATTAAAGCTGGGACAGACAGGGAGACTGAAAAACAGCTTCTATCGCAAGGCCATCAGACTGTTAAATAGCCATCACTAGCTGGCTACCACCCGGTTACTCAACCCTGCACCTTAGAGGCTGCTGCCCCATATACATAGACATGGAATCACTGGCCACTTTAATAATGTTTACATACTGCTTTACTAATTTCATATGTGCATACTGTATTCTATTCTACTGTATTTTAGTCAATGCCACTCTGGCATTGCTCGTCCTAATATTTGTATATTTCTTAATTCCATTCTTTTACTTTTAGATGTGTGTATTGTTGTGAATTGTTAGATACTACTGCACTGTTGATGCTAGGAACAAAAGCATTTCACTACAACCGCAATAACATCTGCTAAATATGTGTATGTGACAAATACAATTTGATTTTATTTTGTAATTCCTGCAGTAGGCCTATACGGTATATATATACTTTATATAGATAGGGAAAAAAGACAACACATCAAAAGTCAGATTAATGACGGCAACTTAATTAAATCAGCTAATTCAACGTGTGTATGAGTGCTTGTCCACCAACCATCCAGTCACGTAGCACAGCAGTTGCTAGGAGACAAAAAAAACTGCATCAGGAAAATGGGATATTGGTATTATGGCCTTGATCAAAAAAAATTAAAGTGTAAAAAAATATATATTTTAAAGCAGCAATTCCCGATTAATCATCCCTTGTCTATATTTCATGATGTCACAAAAGTACATTTTAATGATGTATCACTTATCTTTAAGATTCAATGTCCAGACAAATATCCCCATGAGTCCTCTGTTATGAGGATCTCCTGGTGAAGAAATATAAGATCATTCATTTGTATTCAAACTAAAAGATAGGCTATCCAAATAGGGTCCATGATAAATAAACACCACATATTTTCATCATTGGGCAGAGTCATAATGACATTTAACGTATTCTCTACCTGAGCTTGAAGTGGGCAGAGCTGGTTTTTGTGACGTTGTGGGGGAACCTCTGGTAGTGTCGAGGTATTGCTATGTGGAATACTGGGGGCAAATACACAATAAAAAGAAAACTCCATAAATCAACTGACAAAAGGAATTGATTAGATTGACTTATTATTTTGACACGCGTTTACATTTCATCCAAGATCTCACATCCAATTATCTCTGAATCCAATCAACCATGATCACAACACACTCACCTCGAGGGAGGGGTCAGTCCTTTTCCTCCGTATGCTCGAGAACAACCTTCTGGAGTTGCTTGGTCTCCATATTACCAGAGAGGTCTGTCAAACAGTTGATGGAGAGCAGAGGGAGTGTGAATGGAATCATATAAACACGTGTGTTCTTTTGTGGGGATTTTAGGCGAAGTGCAGGTCTATCACAAGTGGTGCATGTTAGGAACTAGGATAGTGGAAAAGGTCATTAAAGACCGTGTGTTTTTCCACCGAAGGGTTTTAAATAAGAAAGGAAGAAGATATACAGTGCCTTGCGAAAGTATTCGGCCCCCTTGAACTTTGCGACCTTTTGCCACATTTCAGGCTTCAAACATAAAGATATAAAACTGTATTTTTTTGTGAAGAATCAACAACAAGTGGGACACAATCATGAAGTGGAACGACATTTATTGGATATTTCAAACTTCTTTAACAAATCAAAAACTGAAAAATTGGGCGTGCAAAATTATTCAGCCCCCGAAAGTTAATACTTTGTAGCGCCACCTTTTGCTGCGATTACAGCTGTAAGTCGCTTGGGGTATGACTATCAGTTTTGCACATCGAGAGACTAAAATTTTTTCCCATTCCTCCTTGCAAAACAGCTCGAGCTCAGTGAGGTTGGATGGAGAGCATTTGTGAACAGCAGTTTTCAGTTCTTTCCACAGATTCTCGATTGGATTCAGGTCTGGACATTGACTTGGCCATTCTAACACCTGGATATGTTTATTTTTGAACCATTCCATTGTAGATTTTGCTTTATGTTTTGGATCATTGTCTTGTTGGAAGACAAATCTCCGTCCCAGTCTCAGGTCTTTTGCAGACTCCATCAGGTTTTCTTCCAGAATGGTCCTGTATTTGGCTCCATCCATCTTCCCATCAATTTTAACCATCTTCCCTGTCCCTGCTGAAGAAAAGCAGGCCCAAACCATGATGCTGCCACCACCATGTTTGACAGTGGGGATGGTGTGTTCAGCTGTGTTGCTTTTACGCCAAACATAACGTTTTGCATTGTTGCCAAAAAGTTCCATTTTGGTTTCATCTGACCAGAGCACCTTCTTCCACGTTTGGTGTGTCTCCCAGGTGGCTTGTGAGAAACTTTAAACTACACTTTTTATGGATATCTTTAAGAAATGGCTTTCTTGCCACTCTTCCATAAAGGCCAGATTTGTGCAATATACGACTGATTGTTGTCCTATGGACAGAGTCTCCCACCTCAGCTGTAGATCTCTGCAGTTCATCCAGAGTGATCATGGGCCTCTTGGCTGCATCTCTGATCAGTCTTCTCCTTGTATGAGCTGAAAGTTTAGAGGGACGGCCAGGTCTTGGTAGATTTGCAGGGGTCTGATACTCCTTCCATTTCAATATTATCGCTTGCACAGTGCTCCTTGGGATGTTTAAAGCTTGGGAAATCTTTTTGTATCCAAATCCGGCTTTAAACTTCTTCACAACAGTATCTCGGACCTGCCTGGTGTGTTCCTTGTTCTTCATGATGCTCTCTGCGCTTTTAACGGACCTCTGAGACTATCACAGTGCAGGTGCATTTATACGGAGACTTGATTACACACAGGTGGATTGTATTTATCATCATTAGTCATTTAGGTCAACATTGGATCATTCAGAGATCCTCACTGAACTTCTGGAGAGAGTTTGCTGCACTGAAAGTGAAGGGGCTGAATAATTTTGCACGCCCAATTTTTCAGTTTTTGATTTGTTAAAAAAGTTTGAAATATCCAATAAATGTCGTTCCACTTCATGATTGTGTCCCACTTGTTGTTGATTCTTCACAAAAAAATACAGTTTTATATCTTTATGTTTGAAGCCTGAAATGTGGCAAAAGGTTGCAAAGTTCAAGGGGGCCGAATACTTTCGCAAGGCACTGTATTTTATATTAAAGAATTGATATTTAGTATTGTATCATGATATATTCTATGTCTAATGTTGAGTGGATGTCTATGGTCCTATAGCAGCAATATAAACCCAATGTCTCTGTTCTTTAGTAGAGCAGTGAATTGACATGGCAGCGCCATAACAGTTTAATGTCTTCCTATTGGTTGAGTGGCTCTGAGCACACCAGCGTGCATAATTACCAGCGAATGCGACGTCCCCCGAGTCAGCCTGTCGTCTTTATTAGCTAGTTGTAATGCTGCAATGTTTTAATTGGCCGCTTTATTGTTGACCAAATTAGAGAACATGATATGCTAGGAAAAAAATTCCCCATGACCTGTTAATATTGTAAATAAAAGCCTCAGAGAGGTGAGCACCAGAACATCCTGTCTGTCTCCTCACTGTCCAATCCGCCACACCAGAACATCCTGTCTGTCTCCTCACTGTCCAATCCGCCGCACCAGAACATCCTGTCTCTCTCCTCACTGTCCAATCCACCGCACCAGAAAATCCTGTCTGTCTCCTCACTGTCCAATCCGCCACCCCAGAAAATCCTGTCTCTCTCCTCACTGTCCAATCCACCGCACCAGAAAATCCTGTCTGTCTCCTCACTGTCCAATCCACAGCATTGGTTTCTTCTTCACACACTGTACACCGAGACAGTCCTGTCTATGATTGTAGAAGCAGTACCACTGTACACCGAGACAGTCCTGTCTATGGTTGTAGTAGCAGTACACCGAGACAGTCCTGTCCATGGTTGTAGTAGCAGTACACCAAGACAGTCCTGTCTATGGTTGTAGTAGTAGTACCACTGTATATCGAGACAGTCCTGTCTATGGTTGTAGTAGTAGTACCACTGTACACCAAGACAGTCCTGTCTATGGTTGTAGTAGTAGTACCACTGTACACCAAGACAGTCCTGTCTATGGTTGTAGTAGCAGTACACCGAGAAAGTCCTGTCTATGGTTGTAGTAGCAGTACACCGAGACAGTCCTGTCTATGGTTGTAGTAGCAGTACACCGAGACAGTCCTGTCTATGGTTGTAGTATCAGTACACCGAGACAGTCCTGTCTATGGTTGTAGTAGCAGTACACCGAGACAGTCCTGTCTATGGTTGTAGTACCACTGTACACCGAGACAGTCCTGTCTATGGTTGTAGTAGTAGTACCACTGTACACCGAGACAGTCCTGTCTATGGTTGTAGTAGCAGTACACCGAGACAGTCCTGTCTATGGTGGTAGTAGCAGTACACCGAGACAGTCCTATCTATGGTTGTAGTAGTAGTACCACTGTACACCGAGACAGTCCTGTCTATGGTTGTAGTAGCAGTACACCGAGACAGTCCTGTCTATGGTTGTAGTAGCAGTACCACTGTACACCAAGACAGTCCTGTCTATGGTTGTAGTAGTAGTACCACTGTACACCAAGACAGTCCTGTCTATGGTTGTAGTAGTAGTACCACTGTACACCAAGACAGTCCTGTCTATGGTTGTAGTAGCAGTACACCGAGAAAGTCCTGTCTATGGTTGTAGTAGCAGTACACCGAGACAGTCCTGTCTATGGTTGTAGTAGCAGTACACCGAGACAGTCCTGTCTATGGTTGTAGTATCAGTACACCGAGACAGTCCTGTCTATGGTTGTAGTAGCAGTACACCGAGACAGTCCTGTCTATGGTTGTAGTAGCAGTACACCGAGACAGTCCTGTCTATGGTTGTAGTAGCAGTACACCGAGACAGTCCTGTCTATAGTTGTAGTAGCAGTACACCGAGACAGTCCTGTCTATGGTTGTAGTAGCAGTACACCGAGACAGTCCTGTCTATGGTTGTAGTAGCAGTACACCGAGACAGTCCTGTCTATGGTTGTAGTAGCAGTACACCGAGACAGTCCTGTCTATGGTTGTAGTAGCAGTACACCGAGACAGTCCTGTCTATAGTTGTAGTAGCAGTACACCGAGACAGTCCTGTCTATGGTTGTAGTAGCAGTACCACTGTACACCGAGACAGTCCTGTCTATGATTGTAGTAGCAGTACACCGAGACAGTCCTGTCTATGGTTGTAGTAGTAGTACCACTGTACACAGAGACAGTCCTGTCTATGGTTGTAGTAGCAGTACCACTGTACACCGAGACAGTACTGTCTATGGTTGTAGTAGTAGTAGTACCACTCTGTGTTCCACAGTAAAGTAGCTGGAGGTGATGATGACTCTGAGTGTCTGGGATTCTCAAGGACATGCTCTTTTCCCAGATCAAACAACATTCAGTCTGGCCCGCTAATATCCTGCTCTGCCTGGCTTTTTCCCCAATCCTCATTCCAACCATCTTTACTCCACACACAGAGATGAGTAAAAAGCTCTCCTGAACCCTCCATTTGGCAAATCTGACCATAATTCTATCCTCCTGATTCCTGCTTACAAGCAAAAATTAAAGCAGGAAGCACCAATGACTCAGTCAATAAAAAATTGGTCAGATGAAGCAGATGCTAAGCTACCGGACTGTTTTGCTAGCACAGACTGGAATATGTTCCGGGATTCTTCTGATGTCATTGAGGAGTACATCACATCATTCACTGGCTTCATCACTAAGTGCATCGATGAAATGGTCCCCACAGTGACCGTACGTACATACCCCAACCAGAAACCATGGATTACAGGCAACATCCGCACTGAGCTAAAGGGTAGAGCTGCCGCTTTCAAGGAACGGGACTCTAACTTGGAAGCTTATAAGAAATCCCGCTATGCACTCCGATGAACCATCAAACAGTCAAAGCATCAAAACAGGACTAAGATCGAATCATACTACACCGGCTCCAATGCTCGTCGGATGTGGCAGGGCTTGCAACCTATTACAGACTACAATGGGAAGCACAGAGCTGCCCAGTGACACGAGCCTACCAGATGAGCTAAATTACTTCTATGCTCACTTCGAGACAAGTAACACCAAAACATGCATGAGAGCACCAGTTGTTCCGGAAGACTGTGTGATCACGCTCTCCGCAGCTGATGTGAGTAAAACCTTTAACCTCTCTCGTACAAGTGGAAATAGCGATTAAATTAATCATTAACCTTTGATGATCTTCATCAGATGGCACTCATAGGACTTCATGTTACACAATACATGTATGTTTTGTTCGATAAAGTTCATATTTATATCCAAAAATCTCAGTTTACATTGGCACGTTATGTTCAGAAATGCATTGTCTCAAACAAACATCCTGTGAAAGTGCAGAGAGCCACATCAAATTACAGAAATACTCATCACAAACATTGATCTAAGATACAAGTGTTTACTATACGATTAAAGATAAACGTTTCCTTAATGCAACCGTTGTGTCAGATTTCAAAAAGGCTTTATGGCAAAAGCACACCATGCGATTATGTTAGGTCAGCGCCTAGCCACAGAAAACCATACAGCCCTTTTCCAACCAAAGCGAGGTGTCACAAAAGTCAGAAATAGAGTTCAAATCAATCACTTACCTTTGATGATCATCATCTGATGGCACTCCCAGGTCTCCATGTTAAACAACCTTTTTTCGTTTTGTTCGATAAAGTTAATCTTTATGTCCAAATACCTCCTTTTTGTTCGCGAGTTTAGTCCAGTAATCCAAATGCACAAGGTGCGAGCACAAAGTCTAGACGAAAGGTCAAAAAAGTTCCATTACAGTTTGTAGAAACATGTCAAATGATGTTAAGAATCAATCTTTAGGATGTTTATATCATAAATCTTCAATGATATTCCAACCAGACAATTCCTTTGTCTTTAGAAATGAAAGGGAACGGAGCTCGTGCTCACAGCCGTGCGTGTGACTAAACTAAAGGCTTTCAGCCAGACCACTGGCTCAAACAGCTCTTATTCACTCCCCCTTCACAGTAGAAGCCTGTAACAACGTTCTAAAGACTGTTGACATCTAGTGGAAGCCGTAGGAAGTGCAATCTGACCCCATAGACACAGTATATTGGATATGCAATCACTTGAAACCCTAGTCATAGACTGTTCTCTCTGCTACAGCACGGCAAGCGATACCGCAGTGCCAAATCTAGGTCCAAAAGGCTTCTTAACAGCTTCTTCCCCCAAGACATAAGACTGCTGAAAACCTAATCAAATGGCTTACCGGACTATTTGCATTGAACCCCCCCTCCCTTTTTTTTATGTTGCTGCTACTCCCTGTTTAATTTCTCTGCATAGTCACTTTACCCCTACCCATATGTAAATATTACCTTAATTATCTCGACTAACCTGTTCCTCCGCACATTGACTCTGTACCGGTACCCTCTGTATATAGCCTCATTACTAACCTGTACCTCCTGTATATAGCCTCATTACTAACCTGTACCCCCTGTATATAGCCTCATTATTAACCTGTACCCCCTGTATATAGCCTCATCACTAACCTGCACCTCCGCACATTGACTCGGTAACGGTACCCCCAGTATATAGCCTCATTACTAACCTGTACCCTCTGTATATAGCCTCATTACTAACCTGTACCTCCGCACATTGACTCGGTAACGGTACCCCCAGTATATAACCTCCACATTGACTCTGTACCGGTACCCCCAGTATATAGCCTCATCACTAACCTGTACCTCCGCACATTGACTCGGTAACGGTACCCCCAGTATATAGCCTCCACATTGACTCGGTAACGGTACCCCCAGTATATAGCCTCCACATTGACTCGGTAACGGTACCCCCAGTATATAGCCTCCACATTGACTCGGTAACGGTACCCCCAGTATAGAGCCTCCACATTGACTCGGTACCGGTACCCCCTGTATATAGCCTCCACATTGACTCTGTACCGGTACCCCCTGTATATAGCCTCCACATTGACTCGGTAACGGTACCCCCTGTATATAGCCTCCACATTGACTCGGTAATGGTACCCCCAGTATATAGCCTCCACATTGACTCGGTAACGGTACCCCCTGTATATAGCCTCCACATTGACTCTGTACCGGTACCCCCTGTATATAGCCTCCACATTGACTCGGTAATGGTACCCCCAGTATATAGCCTCCACATTGACTCTGTACCGGTAGCCCCTGTATATAGCCTCCACATTGACTCTGTACCGGTGCCCCCTGTATATAGCCTCCACATTGACTCTGTACCGGTGCCCCCTGTATATAGCCTCCACATTGACTCTGTACCGGTGCCCCCTGTATATAGCCTCCACATTGACTCTGTACCGGTACCCCCTGTATATAGCCTCCACATTGACTCTGTACCGGTAGCCCCTGTATATAGCCTCCACATTGACTCTGTACCGGTACCCCCTGTATATAGCCTCCACATTGACTCTGTACCGGTACCCCCGGCTCTGAACGAACTTTATTTAACTCTCTGCAAACTGGAAACAATTTATCCGGAGGCTGCATTCATTGTAGCTGGGGATTTTAACAAGGCTAATCTGAAAACAAGACTCCCCAAATTTTATCAGCATATCGATTGCGCAACCAGGGGAGGAAAGACCTTGGACCATTGGACCTTGGACCATTGTTACTCTAACTTCCGCGACGCATATAAGGCCCTGCCCCGCCCCCCTTTCGGAAAAGCTGACCACGACTCCATTTTGTTGATCCCTGCCTACAGACAGAAACTAAAACAAGAGGCTCCCACGCTGAGGTCTGTCCAACGCTGGTCCGACCAAGCTGACTCCACACTCCAAGACTGCTTCCATCACGTGGACTGGGAGATGTTTCGTATTACGTCAGATAACAACATTGACGAATACGCTGATTCGGTGTGCGAGTTCATTAGAACGTGCGTTGAAGATGTCGTTCCCATAGCAACGATTAAAACATTCCCTAACCAGAAACCGTGGATTGATGGCAGCATTCGTGTGAAACTGAAAGCGCGAACCACTGCTTTTAATCAGGGCAAGGTGTCTGGTAACATGACCGAATACAAACAGTGCAGCTATTCCCTCCGCAAGGCTATCAAACAAGCTAAGCGCCAGTACAGAGACAAAGTAGAATCTCAATTCAACGGCTCAGACACAAGAGGCATGTGGCAGGGTCTACAGTCAATCACGGACTACAGGAAGAAACCCAGCCCAGTCACGGACCAGGATGTCTTGCTCCCAGGCAGACTAAATAACTTTTTTGCCCGCTTTGAGGACAATACAGTGCCACTGACACGGCCTGCAACGAAAACATGCGGTCTCTCCTTCACTGCAGCCGAGGTGAGTAAGACATTTAAACGTGTTAACCCTCGCAAGGCTGCAGGCCCAGATGGCATCCCCAGCCGCGCCCTCAGAGCATGCGCAGACCAGCTGGCCGGTGTGTTTACGGACATATTCAATCAATCCCTATACCAGTCTGCTGTTCCCACATGCTTCAAGAGGGCCACCATTGTTCCTGTTCCCAAGAAAGCTAAGGTAACTGAGCTAAATGACTACCGCCCCGTAGCACTCACATCCGTCATCATGAAGTGCTTTGAGAGACTAGTCAAGGACCATATCACCTCCACCCTACCTGACACCCTAGACCCACTCCAATTTGCTTACCGCCCAAATAGGTCCACAGACGATGCAATCTCAACCACACTGCACACTGCCCTAACCCATCTGGACAAGAGGAATACCTATGTGAGAATGCTGTTCATCGACTACAGCTCGGCATTCAACACCATAGTACCCTCCAAGCTCGTCATCAAGCTCGAGACCCTGGGTCTCGACCCCGCCCTGTGCAACTGGGTACTGGACTTCCTGACGGGCCGCCCCCAGGTGGTGAGGGTAGGCAACAACATCTCCTCCCCGCTGATCCTCAACACTGGGGCCCCACAAGGTTGCGTTCTGAGCCCTCTCCTGTACTCCCTGTTCACCCACGACTGCGTGGCCACGCACGCCTCCAACTCAATCATCAAGTTTGCGGACGACACAACAGTGGTAGGCTTGATTACCAACAACGATGAGACGGCCTACAGGGAGGAGGTGAGGGCCCTCGGAGTGTGGTGTCAGGAAAACAACCTCACACTCAACGTCAACAAAACTAAGGAGATGATTGTGGACTTCAGGAAACAGCAGAGGGAACACCCCCCTATCCACATCGATGGAACAGTAGTGGAGAGGGTAGCAAGTTTTAAGTTCCTCGGCATACACATCACAGACAAACTGAATTGGTCCACTCACACAGACAGCATCGTGAAGAAGGCGCAGCAGCGCCTCTTCAACCTCAGGAGGCTGAAGAAATTCGGCTTGTCACCAAAAGCACTCACAAACTTCTACAGATGCACAATCGAGAGCATCCTGGCGGGCTGTATCACCGCCTGGTATGGCAACTGCACCGCCCTCAACCGTAAGGCTCTCCAGAGGGTAGTGAGGTCTGCACAACGCATCACCGGGGGCAAACTACCTGCCCTCCAGGACACCTACACCACCCGATGTCACAGGAAGGCCATAAAGATCATCAAGGACATCAACCACCCGAGCCACTGCCTGTTCACCCCGCTATCATCCAGAAGGCGAGGTCAGTACAGGTGCATCAAAGCTGGGACCGAGAGACTGAAAAACAGCTTCTATCTCAAGGCCATCAGACTGTTAAACAGCCACCACTAGCACTGAGTGGCTGCTGCCAACACACTGACACTGACTCAACTCCAGCCACTTTAATAATGGGAATTGATGGGAAATGATGTAAATATATCACTAGCCACTTTAAACAATGCTACCTTATATAAATGTTACTTACCCTACATTATTCATCTCATATGCATACGTATATACTGTACTCTATATCATCGACGGTATCCTTATGTAATACATGTATCACTAGCCACTTTATACTATACTATGCCACTTTGTTTACATACTCATCTCATTTGTACATACTGTACCCGATACCATCTACTGTATCTTGCCTATACTGCTCTGTACCATCACTCATTCATATATCCTTATGTACATATTCTTTATCCCCTTACACTGTGTACAAGACAGTAGTTTTGGAATTGTTAGTTAGATTACTTGTTATTACTGCATTGTCGGAACTAGAAGCACAAGCATTTCGCTACACTCGCATTAACATCTGCTAACCATGTGTATGTGACAAATAAAATTTGATTTGATTTGATTTGATTTGATATAGTCTCCACATTGACTCTGTACCGGTACCCCCTGTATATAGCCTCCACATTGACTCTGTACCGGTGCCCCCTGTATATAGCCTCCACATTGACTCTGTACCGGTACCCCCTGTATATAGCCTCCACATTGACTCTGTACCGGTACCCCCTGTATATAGCCTCCACATTGACTCTGTACCGTAATACCCTGTATATAGCCTCCACATTGACTCTGTACCGTAATACCCTGTATATAGCCTCCACATTGACTCTGTACCGGTAGTATATAGCCTCCACATTGACTCTGTACCGGTAGTATATAGCCTCGTTATTGTTATTTTTATTGTGTTACTTTTGATTATTATTTTACTATTTCTACTTTAGTTTATTTACTAAATATTTATCTTAACTCTTTCGTGAACTGCATTGTTGGTTTAGGGTTTGTAAGAAAACATTCCACGGTAAGGTCTACACCTGCATGTGACAAATAACTATTGATTTAATTTGATAATCCTGATCTACATGTTAAAACCTCTTCATCCAAACTCACTAATCTGGATCTACATGTTAAAATCTCACTAATCCTGATCTACATGTTAAAACCTCACTAATCCTGATCTGCATGTTAAAACCTCACTAATCTGGATCTACATGTTAAAACCTCTTCATCTAAGATCACTAATCCAGATCTACATGTTAAAACTTCACTAATCCTGATCTACATGTTGAAGCCTCACTAATCCTGAGCTACATATTAAAACCTCTTCATCCAAACTCACTAATCCTGATCTACATGTTAAAACCTCTTCATACAACCTCACTAATCCTGATCTACATGTTAAAACCTCACTAATCCTGATCTACATGTTAAAACCTCAATAATCCTGATCTACATGTTAAAACCTCACTAATCCTGATCTACATGTTAAAACCTCTTCATCTAAACTCACTAATCCTGATCTACATGTTAAAACCTCACTAATCCGGATCTACATGTTAAAACCTCACTAATCCGGATCTACATGTTAAAACCTCACTAATCCTGATCTACATGTTAAAACCTCACTAATCCTGATCTACATGTTAAAACCTCTTCATCTAAAATCACTAATCCTGATCTACATGTTGAAACCTCACTAATCCTGAGCTACATATTAAAACCTCTTCATCCAAACTCACTAATCCTGATCTACATGTTAAAACCTCTTCATACAACCTCACTAATCCTGATCTACATGTTAAAACCTCACTAATCCTGATCTACATGTTAAAACCTCTTCATCTAAACTCACTAATCCTGATCTACA
The DNA here is from genome assembly GCF_013265735.2 of Oncorhynchus mykiss. Taxonomy (NCBI): domain Eukaryota; kingdom Metazoa; phylum Chordata; class Actinopteri; order Salmoniformes; family Salmonidae; genus Oncorhynchus; species Oncorhynchus mykiss. The sequence goes on along the minus strand of NC_050570.1, from coordinate 471,669 downwards.
TGTTAAAACCTCACTAATCCGGATCTACATGTTAAAACCTCACTAATCCGGATCTACATGTTAAAACCTCACTAATCCTGATCTACATGTTAAAACCTCACTAATCCTGATCTACATGTTAAAACCTCTTCATCTAAAATCACTAATCCTGATCTACATGTTAAAACCTCACTAATCCAGAGCTATATATTAAAACCTCTTCATCCAAACTCACTAATCTTGATCTACATGTTAAAACCTCACTAATCCTGATCTACATGTTAAAACCTCACTAATCCAGATCTACATGTTAAAACTTCACTAATCCTGATCTACATGTTAAAATCTCACTAATCCTGATCTACATGTTGAAACCTTTTCATCCAAACTCACTAATCCTGATCTACATGTTAAAATCTCACTAATCCTGATCTACATGTGAAAACCTCTTCATCTAAGCTCACTAATCCTGATCTACATGTTAAAACCTCACTAATCCTGATCTACATGTTAAAATCTCACTAATCCTGATCTACATGTTAAAACCTCTTCATCTAAGATCACTAATCCAGATCTACATGTTAAAACGTCACTAATCCTGATCTACATGTTGAAACCTCACTAATCCTGATCTACATGTTAAAACCTCACTAATCCAGATCTACATGTTAAAACCTCACTAATCCTGATCTACATGTTAAAAACTCACTAATCCTGATCTACATGTTGAAACCTCTTCATCCAAACTCACTAATCCTGATCTACATGTTAAAACCTCACTAATCCTGATCTACATGTTAAAAACTCACTAATCCTGATCTACATGTTGAAACCTCTTCATACAACCTCACTAATCCTGATCTACATGTTGAAACCTTTTCATCCAAACTCACTAATCCTGATCTACATGTTAAAATCTCACTAATCCTGATCTACATGTGAAAACCTCTTCATCTAAGCTCACTAATCCTGATCTACATGTTAAAACCTCACTAATCCTGATCTACATGTTAAAATCTCACTAATCCTGATCTACATGTTTAAACCTCACTAATCCTGATCTACATGTTGAAACCTCTTCATCCAAACTCACTAATCCTGATCTACATGTTAAAACCTCACTAATCCTGATCTACATGTTAAAACCTCACTAATCCTGATCTACATGTTAAAACCTCACTAATCCTGATCTACATGTTAAAACCTCTTCATCTAAACTCACTAATCCTGATCTACATGTTGAAACCTCTGCCAATCTCTGATGCCTTTTAACGAAATAGAGACATTAAACTGGGACTTTTTACAAGATTAACTCAATAAATCTGAATAAATTAACAAGGCATTACTAAAAATTTTACATAACATTTGCATAGTGTGTTTAATGAATATGCAACAGCAAGTGAAAAGGTCTGCTACTGTGAACCCTGTGAATTATCATAACTCCTTCCAGCATGTTCCTTAAATAATGCTCTCATTTGCACGTCATTGAGTTGGCTAATTCTAACTCTAGTAATAGTAACTCTAGTAATTAAGACTCAAGGTTTCATTTTTAATTACGTTTGTGTTACATCCATCCTGACAGTAACAAGGAGGCTCCTAATAATTAAATTGACTAACCAGTTAGAGGGATAATAACTCCTGGGGAGATGTTACATGACTCATTATTAATTCAACTGGCTCACTTAACTACTGTCCTGCTGCTGGGCAGAATAATGTCTCTGACTAGGCGAGAGTCCCAAAATGGCACCCTATTCCCTATGTAGTGTACTACGTTTGACCAGAGCTCTATGGGGAAACAGGGTACCATTTTTTGGAGGCATCCTTGAAGGTGTCAGTTTAGTTTTGTGTTAGATTAATCATGTTGACACCTATGATGCGTCTTATTGGTGTGTCTTTATTGGTCTGTACTACATGAGTGCGTTTGTGGCCTGGAGAAGTTCATAGATGGGGTTGAGGGACGTAAACATAGTAATGATTGAACAGCACAAATATTATTTTCACATCAGAGGATTGAGTTGTATAATGTAGCAGAGCCGAGTTATAGGGCATTACCTCTCAGTAAAGACTTTTTTTTAAACACTTGCAGCATTAAACACTTTTTTGTTAAACGGATCGAGAAAACCCCTTTGATAATGGATAATGAAACACATTTTATAATGGATAATGGAAACTCCTTTGATAATGGATCATGAAACCCCTTTGATAATGGATAATGGAAACCCCTTTTATAATGAATAATGGAAACCCCTTCACACAAACAAAAAATACCTTCGGTCTGCTTTAGGACCATGCGGACGCCTCAGAGCGGTCGGGATGGCAGTTTGGCTGTTTTAACTGGTGGATTTAGGAACTGCCTGACACCACAGAACATGCAGGTAGGCAGTGTGAAGGCAAAGCTTCTGAAGTTGTAAAAGCAAGCAAATCAGAAATTGGCTGCTCTTAATTTGACTGACGTAGCTGGCAAGGTAACTGCTGTTTGACTTAACATAATGTTAGTTGTGTAACTGAGCTAGTAGTGTACCTGAGCTAGTAGTGGAACTGAGCTAGTAGTGTAACTGAGCTAATAGTGGAACTGAGCTAGTAGTGTACCTGAGCTAGTAGTGTAAATGAGCTAGTAGTGGAACTGAGCTAGTAGTGTAACTGAGCTAGTAGTGTACCTGAGCTAGTAGTGTAACTGAGCTAGTAGTGGAACTGAGATAGTAGTGGAACTGAGCTAGTAGTGGAACTGAGCTAGTAGTGTAACTGAGCTAGTAGTGCACCTGAGCTAGTAGTGTAACTGAGCTAGTAGTGTAACTGAGCTAGTAGTGGAACTGAGCTAGTAGTGTAACTGAGCTAGTAGTGCACCTGAGCTAGTAGTGTAACTGAGCTAGTAGTGTAACTGAGCTAGTAGTGTAACTGAGCTAGTAGTGTAACTGAGCTAGTAGTGTAACTGAGCTAGTAGTGCACCTGAGCTAGTAGTGTAACTGAGCTAGTAGTGTAACTGAGCTAGTAGTGGAACTGAGCTAGTAGTGTACCTGAGCTAGTAGTGTACCTGAGCTAGTAGTGTAACTGAGCTAGTAGTGTAACTGAGATAGTAGTGGAACTGAGCTAGTAGTGGAACTGAGCTAGGAGTGGAACTGAGCTAGTAGTGTACCTGAGCTAGTAGTGGAACTGAGCTAGTAGTGGAACTGAGCTAGTAGTGTACCTGAGCTAGTAGTGTAACTGAGCTAGTAGTGTAACTGAGCTAGTAGTGTAACCGAGCTAGTAGTGTAACTGAGCTAGTAGTGTAACTGAGCTAGTAGTGTAACTGAGCTAGTAGTGCACCTGAGCTAGTAGTGGAACTGAGCTAGTAGTGGAACTGAGCTAGTAGTGTAACTGAGCTAGTAGTGTACCTGAGCTAGTAGTGGAACTGAGGTAGTCGTGTACCTGAGCTAGTAGTGTAACTGAGCTAGTAGTGTACCTGAGCTAGTAGTGTACCTGAGCTAGTAGTGGAACTGAGCTAGTAGTGGAACTGAGCTAGTAGTGTAACTGAGCTAGTAGTGTAATTGAGCTAGTAGTGGAACTGAGCTAGTAGTGGAACTGAGCTAGTAGTGGAACTGAGCTAGTAGTGTAACTGAGCTAGTAGTGTAATTGAGATAGTAGTGGAACTGAGCTAGTAGTGTAGTGGTGGTGGAACTGAGCTAGTAGTGTACCTGAGCTAGTAGTGGAACTGAGCTAGTAGTGTAACTGAGCTAGTAGTGTAACTGAGCTAGTAGTGTAATTGAGCTAGTAGTGGAACTGAGCTAGTAGTGGAACTGAGCTAGTAGTGGATCTGAGCTAGTAGTGGAACTAAACTAGTAGTGGAACTGAGCTAGTAGTGTACCTGAGCTAGTAGTGTAACTGAGCTAGTAGTGTAGTGGTGGTGGAACTGAGCTAGTAGTGTACCTGAGCTAGTAGTGGAACTGAGCTATTAGTGTAACTGAGCTAGTAGTGTACTTGAGCTAGTAGTGGAACTGAGCTAGTAGTGTAACTGAGATAGTAGTGTACCTGAGCTAGTAGTGTACCTGAGCTAGTAGTGGAACTGAGCTAGTAGTTGACCTGAGCTAGCAGTGTAACGGAGCTAGTAGTGGAACTGAGCTAGTAGTGGAACTGACATGTAATGTTAGCTAATGTTCCATCCCCTCTCGACGGATGTTTTGTCTGAAGAGAATTAGCATGTAGCAGTATCTAACAGCTGTATGGAAATGTTTTGTGGCCTTTTTTGTCCGATTTCAACAGAAGTAAATGAACTTGGCTAGTTTTCGCCAGTTGATATACCATCAGAGCTAGCAAAAAATGGTAGCTAGCTAGCTCACAAACCTTTGTTCCATCACACTAGACCTAAATCAAACTATGAAACCAGCGGCCAAACGATTGATGACTGATATTCAGAATTTTTTTGACAACACAATGTGCATTTTTATTAGTCAGTATAGCAATGTAAAGTTATGTCAGTTTCCCTAACTAATTCCCTACTTTTCATACTGACACAGTATAAACAGCTCTACAGGCTACACTGTCATGGTGCAGTCAGTACACAACACAGGATCATATGGTGACAGGTGTCCCAGCAGGGTCAGACAGCCAGGGAAGACCAGTCTACGGAGCTCGGGTGAATTTTGCAGTATATAATAACAATTAGTGAATGGATACAAAACTCCATCTTGATTTGATGGGTACAGTCTGGGAATAATGGTAATTTCAATTATTGAACTATTAACTATATTCACGGATAATATAATGTATAAATGTACTCCAAGGTAATTCTTTGTCATGCCTCATCTGAGCAGGTTCAGATGGCAGGGGTCTCAGCAGGACCAGGGAAGGCCAGTCTGTGAGGGCGCTGAGGTGAACTTCTGCAGATACAACACTTTATTATATCTGTGCAGTGAACACTGGACAAGAGAGCATTTATTTAGTATTGGGGGAGAAGGGCCTTGGTCAGGGAGGTGACCAAGAAACCGATGGTCACTCTGACAGAGCTCTAGAGTTACTCTGAGATGGGAGAACCTTCCAGAAGGAAAACCATCTCTGCAGCACTTCACCAATCAGGCCTTTATGATAGAGTGGCCAGATGGAAGCCACTCCTCAGTAAAAGGTACATGACAGCCCGCTTGGAGTTTGCCAAAAGGCACCTAAAGAAACAAGATTCTCTGGTCTGAAGAAATTAAGATTTAACTCTTTGGCCTAAATGCCAAGCATCACATCTGGAGGAAACATGTCACCATCCCTACAGTGAAGCATGGTGGTGGCAGCATCACGCTGTGGGTATGTTTTTCAGCGTCAGGGACTGGGAGACTAGTCAGGATCGAGGCACAGATGAACAGAGCAATGTACAGAGAGATCCTTGATGAAAACCTGTTCCAGAGCGCTCAGGACCTCAGACGGGGGCGAATGTTCACCTTCCAACAGGACACGGCCCTAAGCACACAGCCAAGACAACGCAGGAGTTGCTTCGGGACAAGTCTCTATGTCCTTGAGTGGTCCAGCCAGAGTCCTGACTTGAACCCGATCAGACATCTCTGGAGAGACCTGAAAATAGCTGTGCAGCAACGCTCCCCATCCAAACTGACAGAGCTTTAGAGGATCTGCAAAGAATGGGAGAATCTCCTTAAATACAGGTGTGTAGCAACATACCCAAGAAGACTGTCACGTAGAGTAGGCTAAACTGGAAAACCTAACCTCTATCACGTAGAGTAGGCCAGAAGGTACTGGAAAACCTAACCTCTATCACGTAGAGTAGGCCAGAAGGTACTGGAAAACCTAACCTCTATCACGTAGAGTAGGCCAGAAGGTACTGGAAAACCTAACCTCTATCACGTAGAGTAGGCCAGAAGGTACTGGAAAACCTAACCTCTATCACGTAGAGCAGGCCAGAAGGCTAAACTGGAGAACCTAACCTCTATCACGTAGAGTAGGCCAGAAGGCTAAACTGGAAAACCTAACCTCTCACGTAGAGTAGGCCAGAAGGCTAAACTGGAAAACCTCTCTATCAAAATAAAAATATGGCGGCACCGCAAAAGTTCTTCTGTGCTTCAGGGTGTTTATTAACATAGTGATTCCTGAACAAAAACAACAGTACTGCCATCAAACATATACCTTATGGGACAGTGAAAAACAATGCTGCCCCATTCACAGTTCAATCCAAAATGGCCTCTTCATGAACTGAAAGAGAGGCTCCTTTTGTAGGGCTAGCCCCCCCTCAGAACAATTAACACCAATTAATTAAGCAATTAACTCGTCAAACCTACATTTTCCATATAACTAAACATACTAAAGTATATACATTGCAACATGTTTATGAAACAATATCACCACATAACATTTACAAAATGACTACTGACAATGTCTTTCAATATGCACATTGACATTAATGAGCCATTTGGGACAGGCACTACAAAGTCCGCCCAATTCCCTTAGCTCGGGTCCTTATCCAGCATACCCGGAAGCTACAGAGATAGAGGAACAGAACAAACAAACAAACAATGCGCTCATCAACAACATAGATAAGTATAATACATATTACTTATATTACAAATGAACACTGACAAGTGTGAAATGTATGTACTAAGACAGAGAAGTTAACTTGTGTGTCAACCCACATTGTTACCTTATCTGATAACGGAGCAGGGAGGAGTGATGAATGTGTGCCTGTGTTAAAGAACCAAATGCTGCCTGTGGCCAGTGACGGACTTCTACGTCACAAAGACTCGAGGCTGTACTCGCTGCCAAAGGTACTTCAACAAAGTAATGATTAAAGGGTCTGAATACTTATGTAAATGTGGTATTTTAGATATTTTTAAATAAATAAGCAACACATTTTTTTTTTTGCTTTGTCATTATGGGCTATTGTGGAGATTGATGAGGGAAGAAAACTATTTTATCAAATTTAGAATAAGGCTGTAACCTAAAAAAGTGTGGAAAAAGTAGAGGGGTCTGAATACTTTCCGAAGGCACTGTATTACAATAGGCATTTACCATCACAAATTGGACATGCTGTTACATTCCTGAAATGCCCAATTGTCTGCCTAGCAGGGATAGTGGTTCCTCTCACTCGCTCGTTGGTGTTGATTTCAGCCTGTCCATTTGGTGATGGTAAATCAATGCTTAAATATATTTGAAATGGACAGTGTCCAATTGGAGTATGAAATGTTGGCACTGGCAAAATATCATATGACCAATGGACACTTTCCATTAGCGATATACTGTATTACAATGGACATTCACCATCACAAATTGGCCATGCTGTTACATTGCTGAGATACCCAATTGTCTGGCTTGCTGAACCCGGGATGGCCTAGCAGTGATACTGGTTCCTCTCACTCACTCGTTGGTGTTGATTTCAGCCTGTCCATTTGGTGATGGTAAATCCCTAATTAAATAAAGGTGTTCTCAACTGGCCTCCCTGGTTAAATAAAGGTGAAATAAAATTAAATAAACATCTTAGCTGCTGTTGTATCAATATGTTTTGATCAGATTACAACCCAGGGTTACTCCAAGCAGTTTAGTCACCTCAACTTGCTCAATTTCCACATTATTTACTACAATATTTAGTTGAGGTTTAGGGTTTAGTGAATGATTTGTCCCAAATACAATGCTTTTAGTTTTATAAATATTTAGGGCTAACTTATTCCTTGCCACTCACTCTGAAACTAAATGCATCTCTATGTTAAGTGTTGCAGTCATTTCAGTCACTGTAGTAGCTGTGTCACGCCCTGACCTTAGTATTCTTTGTTTTCTTTATTGTTTTGGTTAGGTCAGGGTGTGCCATGGGTGATGTATGTGTTTTAATACTGTCTAGGGGTTTTGTAGGTTTATGGGGTTGTTTACCATCTAGGTGTTTATGTATATCTATGGTTGTCTAGATTGTTTCTCAATTAGAGGCAGCTGTTTATCGTTGTCTCTGATTGGGAACCATATTTAGGCAGACATCTTCTTTGGGTATTTTTTGGGTTATTGTCTGTGTTAGTTGCCTGTGTCTGCACTTATCATATATAGCGTCACGTTGTTTTTGTAAGTTTGTTTAGTGTCCGTCTTCATTAAAAGTAACATGTATTCACATCACATCACATCTCCTCCGTACAACGAACGTGACAAGCTGACTTATATAGTGTTGAGTCAACCACATTTATAGACACTCTGGCTTTACTCAGTCAGTGGCATGTCGTTAGTAAAATTGAAAAAAAGCAAGGGGCCTAAACAGCTACCCTGGGGAAATCCTGATTCTACCTGGATTATATTTGAGAGGCTTCCATTGAAGAACACCCTCTGTGTTTCTGTTAGACAATTAGCTCTTTATCCACAATATAGCAGGGGGTGTAAAGCCATAACACATACGTTTTTCCAGCATTAGACTATGATTGATAATGTCAAAAGCTGTAATGAAGTCTAACAAGACAGACCCCACAACAATTTGATCATCAATTTCTCTCAGCCAATCATCAGTCATTTGTGTAAGTGCTGTGCTTGTTGAGTGTCCTTCCCTATAAGCGTGCTGAAAGTCTGTTGTCAGTTTATTTACTGTGAAATAGCATTGTTTCTGGTCAAACACAATTTTTTCCAGAAGTTTACTAAGGGTTGGTATCAGGCTAATTGGTCGGCTATTTGAGCCAGTAAAGGGTGCTTTGATATTCTTAGGTAGCGGAATGACTTTAGCTTCCCTCCAGGCCCGAGGGCACACTTTCAAGTAGGCTTAAATTGAAGATGTAGAAAATAGGAGTGGCAATATCGTCTGCTATTATCCTCAGTATTTTTCTATCTAGATTGTCCGACCCTATTGGCTTGTCATTGTTGATAGACAACAATACTTTTTTTCACCTCTTCCACACTAACTTTACGGAACTCAAAAGTACAATGCTTGTTCTTCATAATTTGGTCAGATATACTTGGATGTGTCGTGTCAGTGTTTGTTGCTGGTATGTCATCCCTAAGTTTGCCAATGAAAAAGTAATTAAAGTAGTTGGCAATATCAGTGGGCTTTGTGATGAATAAGCCATCTGATTCAATGAATGAGGGAGCTGAATTGACATTTTTATGTGTTTTATATTGCCTATGATATTGTCTCTTACATCCTTAGTGAATAACATGAAGATGCTGCTAATTATGTCTAATCGATTAGGCTTAACGCATCATATGTTTTATAACATCAAAACATAATGCAAAGAAAAAGATTATCCCTGTATAATAGTTATTAGATGGTTACTTGTTTGTATATGTAATATCTCTATTTTCCACGGTGGTTCTGTCATCATATTTGATATATTATCTCTATTTTCCATGGTGGTTCTGTCATCATATTTGATATATTATCTCTATTTTCCATGGTGGTTCTGTCATCATATTTTATATATTATCTCTATTTTCCATGGTGGTTCTGTCATCATATTTTATATATTATCTCTATTTTCCACGGTGGTTCTGTCATCATATTGTAGGGTCTGGGTGGCAGCCGCATACCCCGAGTTGGTTCAGGCTGACAATATTGTGTGGCTATAATTTGCTGCTTTACAATGAATGGATTCAGTCCTCTTTTAACAACATTTGTTTCCTATTGTGAATCTCAGCATCAGCGGACTGATGACGTGTGACAGTGACAGTTTGATTCTCTTTTTCATCCGCGTGACCCTGGCTTTGTCCTGTGCGGCCCTGGGAATGTTCCGCCTCTCTACTCGACCAAAAGATGCTTCAGAACGGCCCTTTGTCTTCTTCCCTTTTTAGGCTCTAGGCTCCTTAGATATATTACTATACTATAGAGGACACTTCAGACTGGGGCTCAGTTCACAAGTGCAATGCAATTTGGCTTAGCGCAACCTTTGTTCGGCGTGTACAAATGACTCAGCATCTCATACATTACAGCTGATCTACTGCCGCTGGAACCCAGGAGTTTGGGAGCAGCAGGACCGGCGACGGCATCCTTTCAGAGACAGAGTCATGGTGGCATTTTCATTGAGGCTGAAACTACAATAGCCAAAGTTAGCATATTGTAGGCGGGGAAGTGGCACACATCTTCACAGAGATCTAACAAGCACTGCTCCTCCCAGCTCAATTCAGTTGGTTAACTGTTAACTCCGGTAACATCAGGATCATTTGCAGCTGGACGGGGACTTTATCCTTGTGGTGTTTAATGTGGTTGGGGGGAGATAGACTATATATGCAAACCCCTTCAAATGAGTGGATTCGGCAATCTCAATAGACAAACATTGGCAGTAGGATGGCCTTACTGAAGAGCTCAGTGACTTTTAATGTGGCACCGTCATAGGATGCCACCTTTCCGACAAGTCATTTTGTCAAATTTCTGCCCTGCTAGAGCTGTGCCGGTCAACTGTAAGTGCTGTTATTGTGAAGTGGAAACGTCTAGGAGCAACAACGGCTCAGCCATTCACATAATGAGACCGCTGAGTGCTGAAACATGTAGCGTGTAAAAACCCTCTGTCCTCGGCTGCAGCACTCACTACCTAGTTCCAAACTGCTTCTGGAAGCAACATCAGCACAAGAACTGCTCGTTGGGAGCTTCATGAAATGGGTTTCCATTGCCGAGCAGCCTCACACAAGCCTAAGATCACCATGCGCAAAGCGTTGGCTGGAGTGGTCCAAAGCTCGCCGCCATTGGACTCTGGAGCAGTGGAAACGCTTCCTCTGGATTGATGAATCACACTTCACCAAATCCGGGATTGGCGGATGCCAGGAGAATGCTACCTGCCTAAATGCATAGTGCCAACTGTAAAGTTTGGTAGAGGAGGAATAATGGTCTGGGGCTGTTTTTCATAGTTCGGCCCCTTAGTTCCAGTGAAGGGAAATTTTAGCTCCACAGCATACAATGACATTCTAGTCGATTCTTGCTTCCAACTTTGTAGCAACAGTTTGGGGAGGCCCTTTCCTGTTTCAGCACGACAATGACCCTGTCACAAAGCGATGTCCATACAGAAATGGTTTGTTAAAATCGGTGTGATAGAACTTGACTGGCATGCACAAAGCCCTGACCTCAACACCACCGAACACCTTTGGGATGAATTGGAACGCTGACTGGGGGCCAGGCCTAATTGCCCAACATCAGTGCTTGACCTCACTAATGCTCTTGTGACTGAATGGAAGCAAGTCCCCACAGCAATGTTCCAACATCTAGTGGAAAGCCTTCCCAGAAGAGTGGAGGCTGTTTTTAATTTTTTTTTATTTCACCTTTATTTAACCAGGTAGGCTAGTTGAGAACAAGTTCTCATTTACAACTGTGCCCTGGCCAAGATAAAGCAAAGCAGTGCGACACAAACAACAACACAGAATTACACAAACAAACATAGTCAATAACGCAATAGAAAAAAGTATATATACAGTGTGTGCAAATTAGGTAAGATGAGGTAAGGCAATAAATAGGCCATAGTGGCGAAATAATTACAATTTAGCAATTAAACACAGGAGTGAAAGATGTGCAGAAGATGAATGTGCAAGTTGAGATACTGGAGTGCAAAAAAATAGATTACATTATGGGGATGAGGTAGTTGGATGGGCTATTTACAGATGGGCTATGTACAGGTGCAGTGATCTGTGAGTTGTTCTGACAGCTGGTGCTTAAAGTTAGTGAGGGAGATATGAATCTCCAGCTTCAGTGATTTTCGGGGCTTTAGTAACAAAACGGATGCCACTGTGATCGACTGCATCCAATTTGCTGAGTAGAGTGTTGGAGGCTATTTTGTAAATGACATCGGCGAAGTCAAGGATAGGTAGGATAGTCAGTTTTACAGGGGTATGTTTGGCAGCATGAGTAAAGGATGCTTATTTGCGAAATAGGAAGCAGATTCTAGATTTAATTTTGGATTGGAGATGTTTAATGTGAGTCTGGATGGAGAGTTTACAGTTAACCAGACACCTAGGTATTTGTAGATGTCCACATATTCTAAGTCAGAACCGTCCAGAGTGCAGGCAGGTGCTGGTAGCAATCGGTTGAAGAGCATGCATTTAGTTTTGCTTGCATTTAAGAGCAGTTGGAGGCCATGGAAGGATAGTTGTATGGCATTGACGCTCGTGTCCAAAGAAGTGCCAGAAGTATACAGAATGGTGTCGTCTGCATAGAGGTGGATCAGAGAATCACCAGCAGCCAGAGCGACATCATTGATATATACAGAGAAAATAGTCGGCCCGAGAATTTAACACTGTGGCACCCCTATAGAGACCGCCAGAGGGCCGGACAACACACCCTGTTATTGCAGCAAAGGGGGGACCAACGTCATAATAATGGGCATGATTTTGGAATGAAAGTTTGACTAGCAGGTGTCCACATACTTATGGTCATGTAGTGTATTTGGTCTGGTTGGGGTGGAGACATGTGGTCTGATTGGGGTGGAGACATGTGGTCTGATTGGGGTGGAGACATGTGGTCTGATTGGGGTGGAGACATGTGGTCTGATTGGGGTGGAGACATGTGGTCTGATTGGGGTGGAGACATTTGGTCTGATTGGGGTGGAGACATTTGGTCTGATTGGGGTGGAGACATGTGGTCTGATTGGGGTGGAGACATGTGGTCTGACTGGGGTGGAGACATGTGGTCTGATTGGGGTGGAGTTACGCGGTCTGATTGGGGTGGAGTTACGCGGTCTGATTGGGGTGGAGTTACGCGGTCTGATTGGGGTGGAGTTACGCGGTCTGATTGGGGTGGAGTTACGCGGTCTGATTGGGGTGGAGTTACGCGGTCTGATTGGGGTGGAGTTACGCGGTCTGATTGGGGTGGAGTTACGCGGTCTGATTGGGGTGGAGTTACGTGGTCTGATTGGGGTGGTCTTCCTTCAGGTTTCTACTGTGTCTTTCTGATCATAGTAAACTGTGATAACATCCCAGAATGATTAGCCTGTAGAGTGAGCGCGCACTTTCGAGCCCACAATATGTCTGGAATTAGAATGCGTAACATTTTATATTATAGCCAGCCAAATATCAATGTGTCAATTGTGTTATAGGTCTGGATTTGTGGTTAAAAATAAAATAACATAAAAACAGTTTCGATCCATTATATTTCAGGGGAACCTCGGGGACAAGAAGACTGTTGTTAATTTGATCACCTCTCAGTGGGGAAGATAAAGAGGAAGACCAGTGAAAGATGTGTCAGGCAATCAGAGTGGCAGGTTTATGTGTGAATACTGTTGTCATAAAGGATCCTCATGGACCCGGGGCGCTCCAAGGCTCCCAGACAGATCACACTCCTTTCTGCCGATCACCAATAGAGGAATGACAAGTTAAAAGAAGCTTTTCACGCGGAATAAAACCCCATGGAAATAAAAAGCTGCTTCCATGCGCAGCGTGGAACTGATTTCCTAAAGTCTATTTTCTGTGGCAACCAAGGAAACCTAACAGTTTGGTTGGTACTTTTATTAACAACTTGGAGAGGATTGTTTTATAACCATAGTTTCCTCGAGTTCTTGATTTCCTACAGTAGTCGACAGGCCCATAACTGTGACCATAGAGTCTTCCTTCCAGACCAGATTCTATTGCTAATCCGTCAGTCTGATGATGGACTGTATTGTGGAATTATGGAGCCTCATTAGCATAAATTATCACCAAATCCGCGTGCGCGTGTGTGGTCCCTGGCATTGGGAACCCGTCAAGCGGAAACGTGCTCCGTGGTGTGCCTGGTAAATAGTTTGAATGGCCATGTCTCAAAATTATATAATTTTGAGACATATAATTGACTTAACTATTTTATACAGTTTTCACCACGTTAGGTCAAAGGCTTTATTTGCATTTCTGAAGTACTTTTCGAATTTGTTTTACAAATACTAGTCACTTGCCTTATGAAATTTCAGTTTAAACCCGCGTTCGTTGCTTTGTGGAAATACTTACCCGTTTTCATAGACCACACTCCATCTCCTCTCATGTCCTGGACACGCAGAAAATGGAGTAGGTTGAGGCAGGTTCAAGTTTCATAACATTTTAGGTTTATTCATGAATTACTATAAATCAATGATGGTGGTTATTTTTTGGTTCAGTGAAGCATAATTGTGTAGGTCTATGGCATATTGCGATGATGATTTTATTTATAGTGCATTAATTAAATGGATGCAACATTTAATAGCAATATAATAATTTATTCGATATATTTGCAAGTGCTAAGTGTGTCTGCTAATTTGAAACGATTATTTTCCTGTCTGATTGTGGGTGGAAAAATGTACAGTTTCGCGTTTAAGCGGCATTACTCACCAATGTAAACCTTTACACACCTGCCTGAATGAATTGAACCCAGACTATCAGAACAGATCAGGTTGATAATATTCACACCGACTCACACTGAATACATTTATAGACGAATAGAAATACAAAACACATGTCTTCAAATTGTAAAACATATTGTTTTATAAAGAGCAAAATGATGGTCATTTAGCAGAAGATTTTTAACATCCAACGTGATTTACAGAACTGTCAACATTGACAGTAGCATACAAAACAAAGGGAAAGTGATGTCATGAAACATTCTAACTCTAACCCAAACAGCCAATTTCCATGTCAAACATCCCATAGCTCAGGAGCTCTAATTGTAGTGTGAATTGACGACTTTAAGCCCCCTGCGGAAAGGTTAGCGAATACCTCCACACTGTTCGCTACGTAGTGCCCTCGCGGTTCAATTCAGGGTCTCGAGACTTTTTCCCTTTGTACTATCTTCAGATGGAAAAGATTGGCCCAAGGTGTCCATGTAAATACAGTAGGTGTCAATGAAAACAGATTATGCATTTATCCCCCTCCTCCCTGAGTGACTGTCATGTGATATGAGGTGACACATTAGTGGAGCTGCTCTGGGGGGGGGGGGGGGGGGGGGGGGGGTCTATTATACTGCTGTCCAGCTGCTATAACCACAACCCACTATCCCACGGCACCACAACCCACTATCACACGGCAGTGAGAGGAGGACATGGAAGTATTGCTGCTACTTAGCTCATCCGGACGGGATAAAACGGGGAGATGAGATCCGTTCCATTTAGCTTTCACGGAGAGAAAAGTTGACTGCCACTTTACTAAAGTCAAGACCACAGCTCACAGCTCGGCCAAGACAACCAGGCTGACTTTCCCAGGAAGAGAGAGCTGTAGCACAGTGTTCTGGAGAATGGATCGATATACCGCAACTTTCAAACGTTAAACTTTGTGTTTTTGATTTTATACATGTATAATATTTATTTTCATGCAGAGTGCTGAGAAGTGTTCACCACCGAGCCAAGCTAAGCGGAACGAGTTATTTGAAGTGTGTGAAAGAACACTGTCAGGATGCCCCGACCAGGGAGGAACACGTACAGCGACCAGAAACCTCCCTATTCCTACATCTCCCTCACCGCCATGGCCATCCAGTCCTGCCCGGAGAAGATGCTCCCTCTCAGCGAGATCTACAAGTTCATCATGGACAGGTTCCCTTACTACAGAGATAACACCCAGCGATGGCAGAACTCCTTACGGCACAACCTGTCCTTCAACGACTGTTTCATCAAGATCCCGCGGCGTCCGGACCAGCCCGGGAAGGGTAGCTTCTGGGCTCTGCACCCCAGCTGCGGGGACATGTTCGAGAACGGGAGTTTCTTGCGGCGCCGAAAACGGTTCAAGGTGATGATGATCATGGCGGCGCAGGAGCACCTGGCTCAGTCCAAGCTGTCTGACGCGGCCCATTACCTCCAACAGCAGGCTAAGCTCAGGCTTAGCGCCCTGGCTGCCACCAGCACACACCTCCCTCAGATCTCCAGCTATAACTTGGGAGTGTCGCAGCCATCAACTTTTAAACACCCATTTGCTATAGAGAACATCATTGCCAGAGAGTTTAAGGTGCCTGGGAGTCCGTCCATGTCTGCAGGCTACCCGATGCACAACCAGCTGACTGCGGCCTGGCCTCACATGTACAACACTATGGTGGACTCTGTTTCTCCTATCTCTATGCGCGGTGACTATGGGGCCTTCAGCATGCCCCTTAAATCAGTGTGTCACGGAGGACAGACCCTACCGGCCATCCCAGTGCCCATCAAACCCACCCCTACCCTGGTGGCTCTCCCGGGGGGGCTGACGCCCCACATCCCCGCCTTCCTCTCCAACTCTTACCAGTCTCTGAGCCCCACTTCCCCGCAGACAGCCACCAGCAGAAGCAGCCCCTCCACTCCCGGGGAGACTCACACCAACCCCACAGTGCAGTCCGTGGTGGTGCATTGACCAACAGAGGTATACTGAACCCTTTATGAATGAGACCAGCAGGCTCAGACCAAATCCTCAGTTTATTTTGACTCTTGCTGCTGACATCTTGTGCCGAGAATCACTACGATCAAGACAATATAGTCCCGTGTAGCAGTGTAGAGCCTACTTTGTGTATTTGCTTTGAATGCTCATTGTCTTATAACATGGGTCCAACAGAGTTATAGTGAAATATTGCTCTTCAGCTTATAAAGTATCTGTGTTTACAGTTTTGTCCGAGTTGTAAAGGAGTGAGGCACTGCAAACAGAGGCTCAGTCAGAAGAATGAGAGATAGTTACTTTTCTTTAGAAACATTATTCCATTTGTATCTGGGCTTCCAATACTTTAATTGCACCTGACAAACTATGGTTACATTAGGTAGGTCATGTCAGACTTTTTTTACTACATTATTGCAGTTATCATCAAGGACCTCGAAGTTAGTTATAGTGATTATAACTGAACAATGCAAAGCCCCTCTGAACTACAACCTGACTCGTTAGACAATGACATATCTGATGACAACAAACACTTGATTAGAATGTCAATGTGTGTCAAGCAGATGAACCTCTGAATTTATCAATTGTTTTTAACAGATTGTTATTTTTGATAGTGGGTTGGTGGTTTCTGAATAACAAGCATTTTTTTCAACGGTCTCTGTAAAAACAAACGGACTGAATTATTACACTTTTTTCAATCTTAAAAAATAGTAATGTTAAGGGAACTATAGGGTTATAGGGTCCTTGATAAATGCAAAATAAATATGCGATTAAATGTGAATAATTGCGAATAAGTTGAAATGACAATGTTGTAAAACGCACTTTTAAACTGTTCTGTGAAGCGTTTAATTGAAAGCCCTGGTGACTAGTGGATTAAACGCTGTAAATGTATTTTTTTCTCTGTTAAAGGGACAGCATGCACAACCCTAAACTGTGTTTTTCTGACAGCATGCTCAACCCTAAACTGTGTTTTTCTGACAGCATGCGTGCGTTATAAACATTTGCATATAATCTGCATTGAATTAAAAACATGGTCATCGAAATATTTTCTCATTAAAATGGTGTAAACTTTATTGTAATGGTTGGTGTATTCTGTGATGGTTAACAACTGGTATAATACTGTTATTATGCAGTTATTCATAAAAAAAATACTTCCAGACAAACAACATAATAACAGGTTAATTATAATAAAATAAGATGAATTATTATTACTAGTATTACATCAAATGCCTTCATGTTCGAATATACCTATTTAATTTCAAGGTATATTGCTGTGTCTATCAGAGTACAGAACGTTGTGTACGGTGTCTCGGGTATATTGCTGTGTCTATCAGAGTACAGAACGCTGTGTACAGTGTGTGGCTACACCAGAACCCACAGTGAGAGAGGATCTTCCTCATGTCGCTCCCACAGGAGCAGTCATAACAGAATGAACAGAGAACAGAACGAAGGAACGGCTGAATCAGAATCACAATGCGGGTGCTTAGAATGCGTGGAGTTACTGCCATAGTCACAGCGCAGACAACCGGCCTCATTCATTCAGCTACACACTAATAGACACGTAGAGAAGAAAAACATTAACGCGAAGAGGAAACTACCTTAGGCTAATACTTAGTTATAACAACTTGAGATTTTGCTTAGAACTTCCCCAAAATATCAATCACAAACAGAGTAGGCCTAGCTCGTAATTATCGTAATGGTCATTTTAAGACATTTTAGAATCTCATAACGTTTTAGTGTTTTGCACTGACATAACTGCTACCAGTTAATTTAAGTTTCACTTTAAGGGCTATTTAGTAAGCCATCTCATAGCCTTTACAACACTGATATTATGGATTAGGTGGCAAGCAGATAACAAGTGAACTCTCCTTGATGCACTATCAACGTGATGTGTGAGGCCGGATTCCCAGCCACGGTGCTTCTACACCTGCATTGCTTGCTGTTTGGGGTTTTAGGCTGGGTTTCTGTATAGCACTTTGTGACATCAGCTGATGTGAAAAGGGCTTTATAAATACATTTGATTGATTTATGTGTCTCTGCATATCTATGTTTTCACAATGCAATAATCAAAGTAGATTATTAAACATTTTAAATATATTTAAATTACTAAAATAGACAAGTATTTCATATGTATTGTGTATATTCCTATTTATAAACAAACTGTTCTAGTGTGGTACATGTATATCTTGGTGTACTAAGGGGTAGCTAGCCCCCTGGGGTAACTGCCCCACCTGTAATTCACTGTACACAGAAGACACCATTCTGTATACACCTGGCCCTTCTTTGGACACTGTGCTAACAAACCTCCAAATGAGCTTCAATGCCATACTTACAATGCCAATGCTTTTAAATGCAAGTAAAACTAAATGCATGCTCTTCAACCGACCGCTGCCCGCACCCTCCGCCCGATTAGCATCACTACTCTGGACGGTTCTGACTTAGAATATGTGCACAATTACAAATACCTAGGTGTCTGGTTAGACTGTAAACTCTTCTTTCAGACTCACATTAAGCATCTCCAGTCCAAAATTAAATCTAGAATCAGCTTCCTATTTCGCAACAAAGCCTCCTTCACTCATGCTGCCAAACATACCCTCGTAAAACTGACTATCCTACCGATCCTTGACTTCAGTGATGTCATTTAGAAAATAGCCTCCAACACTCTACTCCGCAAATTGGATGTAGTCTATCACAGTGCCATCTGTTTTGTTACCAAAGCCCCATATATCACCCACCACTGCGACCTGTATGCTCTCATTGGCTGGCCCTCGCTTCATACTCGTTGCCAAACCCACTGGCTCCAGGTAATCTATAAGTCTCTGCTAGGTAAAGCCCCGCCTTATCTCAGCTCACTGGTCACCATAGCAACACCCACCTGTAGCACCCGCCCCCAAAGCCAATTCCTGCTTTGGCCGTCTTTCATTCCACTTCTCTGCTGCCAATGACTGGAATTACTTACCCTCTTACCCTCTTGCTTTTTTGCACCCCAGTATCTCTACTTGCACATCATCATCTGCTCATCTATTACTCCAGTATTAATGCTACATTGTAATTATTTTTGCCTGTAGGGCCTATTTGTTGCCTTACCCCACTACTCTTCTACATTTGAACACACTGTACATATATATTTTTTCTAATGTATTATTGACGGTACATTTGTTCATCCCTTGTGTAACTCTGTGTTGTTGTTTGTGTCGCACTGCTTTGCTTTATCTTGGCCAGGTCACAGTTGTAAAGGAGAACTTGATCTCAACTGGCCTACCTGGTTAAATAAAGGTGGAATAAAATTAAAATAAAGACCAAAAGATGCCACCAAATTATTTTCCCAACACTTTCCCTGGCTGCCACTGTTCTTGCTCAAAAAATGTCCTCTGTGTCATAACACGTTTTGGAGATGTTTCAACAAATGATTTTGTGGTAAATTAATCCCCCAAAAATGTATGTTTTAAAAAGTTGTAGATATATTCCAATGAAGTTAGATCTATAATAGTTTTTTAAAAATATACAAGTAGGAAAACATTTAGATAAATAATCCACTTGTTTAGAGTTAAAAATCTAGATAATTTTTGAGTAAAGTAGAAATATGTTGGATGAGTGTGTTTGGGGGCAACCTAATTGTAGTTGTAAATGTTTCCACTAGTGACTGATAGCCTTTCAGTTAATGTTACTTTAGAGCCTTTTAGATATTTTACACAGCATTTTATGTCATATTGCTGGATAGCTAGCTACGTTTTTATGAGAGATCTTTTCAGTCACCGGTGGTGGGGACAGGATTAGGTGTGAGCAGTGCAGGAGGTGGGCTCATGAGTTGTGCTTTATTTGTGACCTATGTACAAATTAAAATTGTGCAATAGCAGAGCGTCAGAGATTTGCCACATCAATGTTACACTGAATGTTATATTCCAATATTATTTAATGTTATTAGCTATATTCCATTCTAATTTTATATTCCAATGTGTTTTTTTATGAATTAAAAACAATTGAAAACACTGCTCCTGAATGTCATTTTAAAAACTGCTGGGATTTAAACTCTTGCATTATTCATATACTATTTGGTGCAATTGGACATAATGGATTGTATGGAAAAGGAACAACAAAGAAAGAACAAAGAAAATTAATTTGCAGGTGAGTTAAAAAGAGGGACTTTGCATCACATCTCCTCATAGTGCTGACATTAATGGTGACATGTGCAACACCATTTCCCCCCCATATTTTTAAAAAATAATTCAAATTAGACAGCTAGACTTAGCTTTTAAGTATTACTTACTAAAGAATTTATAGATAAAACTGATCAAATGGATTTTAACACAGTTGTGTGAAACTAAGAAACGGGCTAGGAGACCTAACCCTAATGTCTGACTAGGAAACTAGGAAACGGGCTAGGAGACCTAACCCTAATGTCTGACTAGGAAACTAGGAAACGGGCTAGGAGACCTAACCCTAATGTCTGACTAGGAAACTAGGAAACAGGCTAGGAGACCTAACCCTAATGTCTGACTAGGAAACGGGCTAGGAGACCTAACCCTAATGTCTGACTGGGAAACGGGCTAGGAGACCTAACCCTAATGTCTGACTAGGAAACTAGGAAACGGGCTAGGAGACCTAACCCTAATGTCTGACTGGGAAACGGGCTAGGAGACCTAACCCTAATGTCTGACTGGGAAACGGGCTAGGAGACCTAACCCTAATGTCTGACTAGGAAACGGGCTAGGAGACCTAACCCTAATGTCTGACTAGGAAATGGGCTAGGAGACCTAACTCTAACGTCTGACTGGGAAACTAGGAAACGGGCTAGGAGACCTAACCCTAATGTCTGACTAGGAAACAGGCTAGGAGACCCCTTTGGAATTTAATTCCACCCCTCCCCTCCCCCTGACACCCTGTTTGCCCAACAATGCACAGGGTTTCCTGTTCTGGCATTGTGGATACACATTCATGTTTATTAAAACACAAGCAGTGAATTCCAAATTTTCTGTTTGCAATCTATTTGGCTGCGTTGACACAGGAGGCCCAATTCTGATATTTTGCCGAAGTATTGGCAAAATAGCTGATCTGATTGGTCAAAAAACAAATTACTGGAAAAATAATAAGATTTGGTCTGCCTTTGTAAATGCAGCCTACACTATATTAATTGAATCTATTCACTCTTTATATTGAGTTCTATTGCTGTCAGTGTAACGGTCGTCGGTGGAAGAAGTTGAGGACCAAAGCACAGCGTGGTACTTGTTCATGTTATTTATTTAAACAACATCTAACAAAGAAACACAACCGAAACAGCTCCGTCAGGTGCACCACACACTAAACAGAAAGTATAATCACCCACAACTCAAGGGTGAAAACAGGCTGCCTAAGTATGGTTCTCAATCAGGGACAACGATTGACAGCTGCCTCTGATTGACAACCATACCAGGCCAAACACAGAAATACCAAATCATAGAAAAAGGAACATAGACAACCCACCCAACTCACGCCCTGACCATACTAAAACAAAGACATAGCAAAAGAACTAAGGTCAGAACGTGTCCGTCAGTTCTCTATCCTAGCCAGTCAATTCCCAACCTCATCTCATCTACTATTACAACTGCCAATTTGTTTCTTGCTTTCTACTGCAGTACATGAAAGATGAGTTAACATGTAAACCGGTTTAGAGTTGTACAGTATAGCCTATCTTACTCAGCCTCTGCCATGCTAATATAACGGTTTACATTAGATTGCTGTTCCCACCAATTCACTCCCAGTTTATTTCTATCTGAAATAATGTTTAGAGAGGGATTATAATAAAAAGATATTTGTATCCTGTCCAACTCACACACCTGTACACGTGTCCTGCTGATGTGTTTCCCGAAGAGTCTCTGTTTCTCAATTTATATCAGATGCTGGTTTTGTACTCAGATTCTAACTGTCTATTTTATGTTATTTCTAATCCTAGTTTAGATTTCTCATCCTAGTTTAGATTTCTAATCCCAGTTTAGCCTGTAGTGAGAGCTTCTGTCACTGTATTAGCTACAACATGAACTGCTGTCTTAATTGCATGCCACATACGTCAGAGAGAAGAAGGTCATGTTATATTATAGAGGATGAAATATAGACCACACACTTTACTAAACCACCACGTTGTCCTTAATTAACTAAGATAATTAATTAACGTGGAGCCCAATGCTAATAAGCATGTATAGTATAGGACGGTGTTAATGCAAGCAGGCGGCTCTGTGAGGCTCTAATGGCCTCCGTCATAAACTCAAGCAGGCGGCTCTGTGAGGCTCTAATGGCCTCCGTCATAAACTCAACTTAACCTCCGCTATAACAGACAGACAGACAGGCTGTCGCTGATTTTTTCTTTGTGTTTACTATGGGTTGTTGTTATTTACTGCCTGTTTACTATGGGTTGTTGTTATTTACTGCCTGTTTACTATGGGCTGTTGTTATTTAATGTAGTAGACCTTACAATGAAATGCTGAATACAGCAGGTGTAGTAGATCTTACAGTGAAATGCTGAATACAACAGGTGTAGGTAGACCTTACAGTGAAATGCTGAATACAACAGGTGTAGTAGACCTTACAGTGAAATGCTGAATACAACAGGTGTAGGTAGACCTCACAGTGAAATGCTGAATACAACAGGTGTAGTAGACCTTAAAGTGAAATGCTGAATACAACAGGTGTAGTAGACCTTACAGTGAAATGATGAATACAACAGGTGTAGTAGACCTTACAATGAAATGCTGAATACAACAGGTGTAGTAGACCTTACAGTGAAATGCCAAATACAACAGGTGTAGTAGACCTTACAGTGAAATGCTGAATACAACAGGTGTAGTAGACCTCACAGTGAAATGCTGAATACAACAGGTGTAGTAGACCTCACAGTGAAATGCTGAATACAACAGGTGTAGTAGACCTTACAGTGAAATGATGAATACAACAGGTGTAGTAGACCTTAGTGAAATGCTGAATTCAACAGGTGTAGTAGACCTCACAGTGAAATGCTGAATACAACAGATGTAGTAGACCTCACAGTGAAATGCTGAATACAACAGGTGTAGTAGACCTTACAGTGAAATGCTGAATACAACAGGTGTAGTAGACCTTACAGTGAAATGCTGAATACAACAGGTGTAGTAGACCTCACAGTGAAATGCTGAATACAACAGGTGTAGTAGACCTCACAGTGAAATGCTGAATACAGCAGGTGTAGTAGACCTTACAGTGAAATGCTGAATACAACAGGTGTAGTAGACCTCACAGTGAAATGCTGAATACAACAGGTGTAGTAGACCTCACAGTGAAATGCTGAATACAACAGGTGTAGTAGACCTCACAGTGAAATGCTGAATACAACTGGTGTAGTAGACCTCACAGTGAAATGCTGAATACAACAGGTGTAGTAGACCTCACAGTGAAATGCTGAATACAACAGGTGTAGTAGACCTCACAGTGAAATGCTGAATACAACAGGTGTAGTAGACCTTACAGTGAAATGCTGAATACAACAGGTGTAGTAGACCTTACAGTGAAATGCTGAATACAACAGGTGTAGTAGACCTTACAGTGAAATGCTGAATACAACAGGTGTAGTAGACCTCACAGTGAAATGCTGAATACAACAGGTGTAGTAGACCTCACAGTGAAATGCTGAATACAACAGGTGTAGTAGACCTCACAGTGAAATGCTGAATACAACAGGTGTAGTAGACCTCACAGTGAAATGCTGAATACAACAGGTGTAGTAGACCTCACAGTGAAATGCTGAATACAACAGGTGTAGTAGACCTCACAGTGAAATGCTGAATTAACCAAATATCCAGTTCAAGAAATAAACCAAATTAACTAAAGTAATAATAATAAAAATAAACACAATAAAATAACAATAACTAGGCTATACAGGGGTACCAACCTCTGTCCAGGTAGCTCTGGTCCAGTACTATACCTATAATGTATTAAAACCAACAATGTGTTTATATTTGTAGTGAACTATTTGTACTTACATTGTATTTTGTAAAACTGATAGCAATCACATAAGAGAACAGTTAGTATCTGTAATTTGCAGGCAACAGATAGCATACATACAGTGCATTCGGGAATCATTCAGACCCCTTCACTTTTTCCATATTTTGTTACGTTAGAGCCTTATTCTAAAAAAATAAAAATTCCCCAATCTACACAAACCTGTTTTTTAGCATTGTTTGCAAAAACTAAATACACAAAATATCACATTTACATTAGTATTCAGACCCTTTACTCAGTACTTTGTTGAAGCACCTTTGGAAGCGATTACATCCTTGAGTGTTCTTGGGTGTGAAGCTACAAGCTTGGCACACCTGTATTTCTAGAATGCTCTTCGAACCAACCAATAGTCATTTACAACATTAACAAATGTCTACACTGTATTTCTGATAAATTTGATGTTATTTTAATGGACAAAAAAAACATGCTTTTCTTTCAAAAACAAGGACATTTCTAAGTGACCCCAAACTTTTGAACGGTAGTGTAAGTGTGATACGTGCTACTTTATTCTGGACCAACTGCAATTTACCGATGTCCTTCTTTTCCGCAAGTGACCGTTGGGCAGTATTCCAGGTGCAACAAAACTAGGGCCAGTAGGACCTGTCTTGTCGACTGAGATGTCAAGAAGGCAGAGCAAAGCCCTATCATGGACATAACTCTTCCCATTTTTAGCAACCACTGAGTCTACATATTTTGACCATGAAAGCTTGCTATCTAGGGTTACACCTAGCAGTGTAGTCTCCTCAATTTGCTCAATAACCACATTATTCAATAATAGATCTAAACGAGGTTTAGCGTTGAGTGAGTGATTTGTCCCAAAAATGATGCCTTTAGTTTTTGAGATATTTAGCACAAGCCTATTGCTAGTTAGCCATTCTAAAACTGACTGGAGCTCTGTGTTAAGTGTCTCAGTTATTTATTTGATTGTTGCAGCTGACGTGTTGAGCCGTCAGCGTACATAGACACACAAGCTATAGTCTCTAGAATGCAGACGCAATCTTCCTAGTAGGACTCTGCAATAATGAAATGGTGTGTACATGTGTGCGCATCCGTTTCAGCATGTTTTGGGAGTCAAGCAAGAGTCGACTCCTACAACTCCAACCACAGGAGTCGGACTCAACTCCAAAAATACAGGAGTCGGACTCAACTCTAAAAATACAGGAGTCGGACTCGACTCCAAAAATACAGGAGTCAGACTCGACTCCAAAAATACAGGACCCGTGTATCACTAGCAGCTGTGTTGTTGCCGACAAACCAACCCGTTGTTAGAACCCCGAGCTTAGGCTAAAATATATGTTAGCATTGTCAGAAACACACAATCCACAGGTAGGCTATGCCTTGTTATGGGACAACACACAATCCACAGGTAGGCTACGCCTTGTTATGGGACAACACACAATCCACAGGTAGGCTATGCCTTGTTATGGGACAACACACAATCCACAGGTCCACAATCCACCACTAACACTGAGTGGCTGCTGCCAACACACTGACACTGACTCAACTCCAGCCACTTTAATAATGGGAAATGATGTAAATATATCACTAGCCACTTTAAACAATGCTACCTTATATAATGTTACTTACCCTACATTATTCATCTCATATGCATACGTATATACTGTACTCTATATCATCGACTGTATCCTTATGTAATACATGTATCACTAGCCACTTTAAACTATGCCACTTTGTTTACATACTCATCTCATTTGTACATACTGTACTCGATACCATCTACTGTATCTTGCCTATGCTGCTCTGTACCATCACTCATTCATATATCCTTATGTACATATTCTTTATCCCCTTACACTGTGTACAAGACAGTAGTTTTGGAATTGTTAGTTAGATTACTTGTTATTACTGCATTGTCGGAACTAGAAGCACAAGCATTTCGCTACACTCGCATTAACATCTGCTAACCATGTGTATGTGACAAATAAAATTTGATTTGATTTGATTTAGGTAGGCTATGCCTTGTTATGGGACAACACACAATCCACATGTAGGCCTTTTTTTTTTAAAGATATTGATCCTCTGTGGCTAAATCATAAGCCCACTGGTCTAGTATTCTGAATTATGGTCTAGTATTCTGAATTATTACATTTCTTTCAGAAAGGCTGGTAGGTAGCCTAGTAGTTAGATGAGGCAGGTAGCCTAGTTGTCACGACCGTCGTATAAATAATTAGACCAAGGCGCAGCGTGAGTAGAGTTCCACATTTTAATGATAGTGAAACTTCCAAAACAACAAAGATATAATGATCGTGAAATACGTAACCCTGAGGGCTCTCTATCGTCAGGGCTTGACACTAGTGGTTAGAGGTGGCAGGTAGCCTAGTGGTTAGACGGCAGGTAGCCTTGTGGTTAGAGGCGGCAGGTAGCCTCGTGGTTAGAGGCGGCAGGTAGCCTAGTGGTTAGAGGTGGTAGGTAGCCTTGTGGTTAGACATACATAACATACATAAGCCCATCAAATTGAGTGCACTGAGTTCTATCAGACAGATAGTTAGAAAACCATGCAACTGCATGCTCCGAAAGACCTACACTCGACAATCTCTGCCTTAGTATAGCATGATCAACTGTATCAAAAGCCTTAGAGAGATCAATAAAAAGTGAGACAGTGCTGTTTTTAGTCAATGGCTTCGGTGATATCATTTAAAACCTTCATGGCTGCTGTAATTGTGCTATGCTTCTTCCTGAAGCCCGATTGGTACATTGATAAAATAGAGTTAGTAAATAAAAACTCTTTGAGCTGTCCACTCACAAGGGTTTCAAGTATTTTCACCAGGGGTGACAGCTTTGAGATTGGCCTATAATTATATAAAAGAGTTGGATCTCCCCCTTTTAAAAGTGGTAGGATAAATGCTGATTTCCAGATCTTTGGAATTTCATTACATTCCAGGGTTAGATTGAACAGATATGTAAGTGGTTCAGCGATGAAATCAGCTGCCATATTTAAAAAGCAGGGATCAAGAAGATCAGGACCTGCAGGCTTTCTCTGATCTAAGGATTTCAGGGCTTTATGTACCACCTGTACTGAGAATGGCAAAAAGCAAAAAGTTTGACCAGCTCTCACTGGTTCATCCACACAGGGTTGTACAGAGACAGAGGACACTGAATCAAACAGCCTACCAGATGATACAAAGTGCTCATTGAAACAATTCAAAATTTCAGTTTTGTCATATATAGCTTACACCCAGAGAACCCCTGTTTTACTGTGACACAAAGAATAGATAATTGTGTACGGTGCAATAAATGTTAAGAACACACACACACACACACACACACACATACACACAAAACAGTGTTGCCCATTTAGGTTTGAAAAAATACAAAAAGCAATTACTTATCTTATAGCAATACTTTTAATTATTATTTGTATGATAACCAGTATAAAATATAATTTTTGCAGTAATTATTCACCAGCAAGTGGTACTGGAGCGCCAAGTCTAGGACCGAAAGGCTCTGACCCCCAAGCCATCAGACTTCTGAATAATTAATAAAATGTCCCCCCCCATTGTTTTGTACACTACTGCTACTAGCTGTTTATTATCTATGCATGGTCACTTCACCCCTACCTACATGTACAAATTACCTTGACTAACCTGTACCCCCATTGAATCGGTAGCGGTACCCCCTGTATATAGCCTCATTTTGTTTTGTTGCGCTAATTTTGTATTTTTTAAACTTTTGTTTATTTGGTGAATATTTTCTTAACTCTTTCTTGAACTGCACTGTTGGTTGAGGGCTTGTAAGTAAGCATTTCACGGTAAGGTCTACACATGTTGTATTCAGCGCATGTGACAAATAAAGTTTGATTTGATTTTGATACAGGACATTTATTCTGAAGGATTCCAAAAGTCCTGACCCGGAAGCACTTAGTAGTTCTTGGCTGTATCACAGCGGTTTCAGGTTGAAGCTCACATCAATGCCATTGTTAACTGGCTACTAGTTAACTATTTATAGGTGTATTATCCTCAGCTACATCTTATCTCATAACCAGGCCAACCTAAAACAGCGGTACATATGGAGCTGACATGGTGAGCTTGGTTTGTGATTAACCAGTTGGCGAAAATGTTTGGGGACATTTGGCGCTTAACTAACGATATTTAAACTATGTCAAGTTTGAGGTTTGCTAGCTGTAGAGATGTTAACGCTAGTTGTAACATAATCCTGATGAAACGATGTTCCCTATCTCCTCGTAGGGAGGACGTCCCGCTCCCAGCCCCAGACGGTCTATTATTTAACAAAGACCTATATGATAAGTACTCCCTGGCGCCGACCATCAAGGGACTGTGGGCTATCGCTGTTGTAAGGTACAGTATGCAGCTAGCGTCAGTGCCTACCTAACGTAGCGTCAGTGGCTACCTAACGTAGCGTCAGTGGCTACCTAACGTAGCGTCAGTGGCTACCTAACGTAGCGTCAGTGGCTACCTAAGGTAGCGTCAGTAGCTACCTAACTTGGAGTCAGTGGCTACCTAACTTGGAGTCAGTGGCTACCTAACTTGGAGTCAGTGGCTACCTAAGGTAGCGTCAGTAGCTACCTAACTTGGAGTCAGTGGCTACCTAACTTGGAGTCAGTGGCTACCTAAGGTAGCATCAGTAGCTACCTAACTTGGAGTCAGTGGCTACCTAACTTGGAGTCAATGGCTACCTAACGTGGCGTCAGTGGCTACCTAACGTGGCGTCAGTGGACAGCAGATTGAGGGGAGTTTTATCTCATTGTTAGAACTGGTAACCATTAGAACTGGTAACCATTAGAACTGGTAACCATTAGAACTGGTAACCATTAGATTGTTGAACTGGTAACCATTAGATTGTTGAACTGGTAACCATTAGATTGTTGAACTGGTAACCATTAGATTGTTGAACTGGTAACCATTAGATTGTTGAACTGGTAACCATTAGATTGTTGAACTGGTAACCATTAGATTGTTGAACTGGTAACCATTAGAATGATGAACTGGTAACCATTAGCACTGGTAACCATTAGAATGTTGAACTGGTAACCATTAGAACTGGTAACCATTAGAACTGGTAACCATTAGAACTGGTAACCATTAGAACTGGTAACCATTAGAACTGGTAACCATCAGAACTGGTAACCATTAGAATTATGAACTGGTAACCATTAGAACTGGTAACCATTAGAATGATGAACTGGTAACCATTAGAACTGGTAACCATTAGCACTGGTAACCATTAGAACTGGTAACCATTAGATTGTTGAACTGGTAACCATTAGAACTGGTAACCATTAGAATGATGAACTGGTAACCATTAGAACTGGTAACAATTAGCACTGGTAACCATTAGCACTGGTAACCATTAGAACTGGTAACCATTAGAACTGGTAACCATTAGAACTGGTAACCATTAGAATGTTGAACTGGTAACCATTAGAACTGGTAACAATTAGAACTGGTAACCATTAGAACTGGTAACCATTAGAATGATGACCTGGTAACCATTAGAACTGGTAACCATTAGAACTGGTAACCATTAGAACTGGTAACCATTAGAATGATGAACTGGTAACCATTAGAACTGGTAACCATTAGAATGTTGAACTGGTAACCATTAGAACTGGTAACCATTAGAACTGGTAACCATTAGAACTGGTATACATTCGAATGTTGAACTGGTGACCATTAGAACTGGTAACCATTATAACTGGTAACCATTAGAACTGGTAACCATTAGAACTGGTAACCATTAGAATGATGACCTGGTAACCATTAGAACTGGTAACCATTAGAACTGGTAACCATTAGAACTGGTAACCATTAGAATGATGAACTGGTAACCATTAGAACTGGTAACCATTAGAATGTTGAACTGGTAACCATTAGAACTGGTAACCATTAGAACTGGTATACATTCGAATGTTGAACTGGTGACCATTAGAACTGGTAACCATTAGAACTGGTATACATTCGAATGTTGAACTGGTGACCATTAGAACTGGTAACCATTAGAACTGGTATACATTCGAATGTTGAACTGGTGACCATTAGAACTGGTATACATTAGAATGTTGAACTGGTAACCATTAGAACTGGTAACCATTAGAATGATGAACTGGTAACCATTAGAACTGGTAACCATTAGAATGTTGAACTGGTAACCATTAGAACTGGTAACCATTAGAATGATGAACTGGTAACCATTAGAACTGGTAACCATTAGAACTGGTAACCATTAGCACTGGTAACCATTAGCACTGGTAACCATTAGAACTGGTAACCATTAGAACTGGTAACCATTAGAACTGGTATTCATTAGAATGTTGAACTGGTGACCATTAGAACTGGTAACCATTAGAACTGGTGACCATTAGAACTGGTGACTATTAGAACTGGTGACCATTAGAATGTTGAACTGGTAACCATTATAACTGGTAACCATTAGAATGATGAACTGGTAACCATTAGAACTGGTAACCATTATAACTGGTAACCATTAGAACTGGTAACCATTAGAACTGGTAACCATTAGAATGATGAACTGGTAACAATTAGAATGATGAACTGGTAACCATTAGAACTGGTAACCATTAGAACTGGTAACCATTAGAATGATGAACTGGTAACCATTAGAACTGGTAACCATTAGAATGATGAACTAGTAACCATTAGAACTGGTAACCATTAGAATGTTGAACTGGTAACCATTAGAACTGGTAACCATTAGAATGATGAGGAGTTGTTGTGGTATCCAGTCCCACAGTAAAGGTTGACGTGAAGGAGGAGTTAGAGGACACAACAGGACCAGCCAAGCACCCCTCTACACAGAACCAGTCAAACAGCAACAGTAACATAAATAATGAGAGGAGTGCCACCGGAGAACCCTGTTCTGACAGTCAGGATGAACACGGTGACCGTAAAGATGATCACCCGCCTGCTGGAGAGGGAGTCTCCAGACAGGAACTTAGTCACCCTAGGCCCTCCGGCCAGGACCCCAGCCTTCCCAGCCAGGTACCAGAGTTGTTCCCAGAACCCAGGATTCCATACCCCTGTTTCTCCAGACTCACCAGTAAAGACCAGCTGACATATCTCCATGTGCTGACCAGCAAACAGCCCAGAGAGGCTTCTCAGGTAGGCTACCAACTGGCTCTTAACATTACCAATACAATACATTTGTATACAATACAAACAGAGAAGCTCCTCGTGCACATAATGCTCTCAACACTACTCTATGCTTTTGTCACACTGTGGATGTTCCTGTTGGGTCAGAGCCTGTGACTGTGCCTGTAAGGTCAGAGACTGTGACTGTAGGGTCAGAGCCTGTGACTGCCTGTAGGGTCAGAGCCTGTGACTGCCTTTAGGGTCAGAGCCTGTGACTGTGACTGTAGGGTCAGAGCCTGTGCCTGTAGGGTCAGAGCCTGTGCCTGTAGGGTCAGAGCGTGTGACTGTGCCTGTAAGGTCAGAGCCTGTGACTCTGCCTGTAAGGTCAGAGCCTGTGACTGTGCCTGTAAGGTCAGAGCCTGTGCCTGTAAGGTCAGAGCCTGTGACTGTGCCTGTAAGCTCAGAGCCTGTGACTGTGCCTGTAAGGTCAGAGCCTGTGACTGTGCCTGTAAGCTCAGAGCCTGTGACTGTGCCTGTAAGCTCAGAGCCTGTGACTGTGCCTGTAAGCTCAGAGCCTGTGACTGTGCCTGTCGGGTCAGAGCCTTGGCATTCGGTCATTGTACTTAAAACATGCATTGACATTGACAGAACTCAATGTTGTGCCTGTAAGGTCAGAGCCTGTGACTGTGCCTGTAGGGTCAGAGCCTGTGCCTGTAGGGTCAGAGCCTGTGACTGTAGGGTCAGAGCCTGTGACTGTAGGGTCAGAGCCTGTGACTGTGCCTGTAGGGTCAGAGCCTGTGACTGTGCCTGTAAGGTCAGAGCCTGTGCTCTGTCGGGTCAGAGCCTGTGCATTCGGTCATTGTACTTAAAACATGCATTGACATTGACAGAACTCAATGTTGTGACCTGTGCCTCCCTCCTTGTCAGATTCTAATCGCAGCTTGCCTTCACCCTACCCGACCTAGCACTAACCCTGTTTATCTATGCCGATCAGACTCTGTTGCTGCATGTGAACAGTGAGAGGTCAGAGTTCATGAGGTACCTGCAGGAAGTGGCCAGGATGTGTCCCAACGACTACAACTACATATCCCAGGGGGCCGCTCTCTACTCAGAGGTAATGCACTGTTACTTCCTGGTTACTAGTCTGATGATGATACAACTCTGTATGGTACTCTCATCCTTTTCTGTTCCAGGAGTACCTGAGAGCCTGTCTAGACCAAATGAGGATGTATCCCCAACTCTATCAGATCCATGAGATAACCAGCCTCACAGGAGGAAACTTCTCTTCTAGCCTCCAGCTCAACTTTGAGAAACAGCTGCTCACTATGGTGAGATATACTAGAATAATGTATTCTATATAACAGTAATACTATGGTGAGATATACTAGAATAATGTATTCTATATAACAGTAATACTATGGTGAGATATACTAGAATAATGTATTCTATATAACAGTAATACTATGGTGAGATATACTAGAATAATGTATTCTATATAACAGTAATACTATGGTGAGATATACTAAAATAATGTATTATATATAACAGTAATACTATGGTGAGATACTATGGTGAGATATACTAGAATAATGTATTCTATATAACAGTAATACTATGGTGAGATATACTAGAATAATGTATTCTATATAACAGTAATACTATGGTGAGATATACTATAATAATGTATTATATATAACAGTAATACTATGGTGAGATATACTAGAATAATGTATTCTATATAACAGTAATACTATGGTTCGATACTATGGTGAGATATACTAGAATAATGTATTCTATATAACAGTAATACTATGGTGAGATATACTAGAATAATGTATTATATATAACAGTAATACTATGGTGAGATATACTAGAATAATGTATTATATATAACAGTAATACTATGGTGAGATATACTAGAATAATGTATTCTATATAACAGTAATACTATGGTGAGATATACTAAAATAATGTATTATATATAACAGTAATACTATGGTGAGATACTATGGTGAGATATACTAGAATAATGTATTCTATATAACAGTAATACTATGGTGAGATATACTAGAATAATGTATTATATATAACAGTAATACTATGGTGAGATATACTAGAATAATGTATTCTATATAACAGTAATACTATGGTGAGATATACTAAAATAATGTATTATATATAACAGTAATACTATGGTGAGATACTATGGTGAGATATACTAGAATAATGTATTCTATATAACAGTAATACTATGGTGAGATATACTAGAATAATGTATTATATATAACAGTAATACTATGGTGAGATATACTAGAATAATGTATTCTTTATAACAGTAATACTATGGTGAGATATACTAGAATAATGTATTCTATATAACAGTAATACTATGGTGAGATATACTAGAATAATGTATTCTATATAACAGTAATACTATGGTGAGATATACTAGAATAATGTATTCTGTAAAATAGTAGTACTATAAACTGTTATCCTTTGTACTTGTCACAGAACCTCTCTTCTCCTCCTGTGTGTGCCTGCAGGGCGAGGTGGTGATCACAGACCACAAAGTGGTGCCTAATGAAGCACAGTTGGCATTTGACTACGAGACTGTTTCATCAGATATTCCTCCAGTCAAGAAAGCAAAGCTCTCACACTCTGTAAGAATGATGCGTTACTTCTTAATTACTACAACAAAAAGAGACATCATTGGTTATTGTGTCAGGTTGGAACTCAGTCTTTGGGAGGCCTTTGTATTAGAGGTCGACCGATTATGATTTTTCAACGCCGATATCGATTATTGGAGGACCAAAGAAAGCTGATGCCGATTTATTTATTTGTAATAATGACAATTACAACAATACTGAATGAACACTTTTATTTTAACTTAATATAATACATCAATAAAATCTATTTAGCCTCAAATAAGTAATGAAACATGTTCAATTTGGTTTAAATAATGCAAAAACATGATCGGTGTCTAAAAATGCCAATTACCGATTATGAAAACTTGAAATCGGCCCCAATTAATCGGCCATTCCGATGAATCGGTCGACCTCTACTTTGTATATGAACTCAACTATTAAACACACTCCAGCAGCACTCTTCCGTTGATGTTTCTAAACAGTTTTATGACTTAGAATCCTCATTTTATACACTAATGTTGGTGTTTGTGTCACGTTTAGGGCGTCAGTACTGACAGTAATGCAGAGAAGCTGAGTGGTCGGTATGAACCCCATGTTGTCCTGAGTAGAGAAAGTCTGGTCAGACTGCTGGACAACCACGGTCCGGACTTCACTGATCCCTGGGAGTTACCTGTAGTGGTCAAAACCAACCCTGGGAGAGGTAGGATATCACCTAACCCCTGACCCCTCATCCTGACCCTAACCCAGGGAGAGGTAGGATATCACCTAAGCCCCCCTCGCTTTCCATCCATTTGAGGTGGAGATGAAGCCCCGAGGAGCATGCAATGGAGTTATTCCAAATATCAACCGTGGGAGAGGACATTACCCTGAACCCTAACCAGGGCTCCCCAGATAGCATATAATATCGAAATGTGTAGAATGTCCGGAAATTTGCTTTACAACAGTTTCTCTCAGCCTCATGGCAAAATGTTAAGAATAGCATTATAAAACTGCAATTCTTTTCAAAACAACGTGTTGAAATCAATAATGTGCAGTTTATAAACCCTGGATGGATGATGCTTTGTATTGGCAAATGAGAGGCTTTAAAGCCGCCGGTCGGCAATATTGTCAAAGCAAATTTTATTTGTCACAAATACAACAGGTCAACGGGCGGGGGGTACCCGGCGCCGAGGCAACGGGCGGGGGGTACCGGATAATGACATGGCTGTATACAGGGGGTACCGGATAATGACATGGCTGTATACAGGGAGTACCGGATAATGACATGGCTGTATACAGGGGGTACCGGATAATGACATGGCTGTATACAGGGAGTACCGGATAATGACATGGCTGTATACAGGGAGTACCGGATAATGACATGGCTGTATACAGGGAGTACCGGGTAATGACATGGCTGTATACAGGGAGTACCGGATAATGACATGGCTGTATACAGGGAGTACCGGATAATGACATGGCTGTATACAGGGGGTACCGGATAATGACATGGCTGTATACAGGGGGTACCGGGTAATGACATGGCTGTATACAGGGGGTACCGGATAATGACATGGCTGTATACAGGGAGTACCGGATAATGACATGGCTGTATACAGGGAGTACCGGGTAATGACATGGCTGTATACAGGGGGTACCGGGTAATGACATGGCTGTATACAGGGAGTACCAGTACTGTCAGAGGTACTAGGTAATAACATGGCTGTATACAGGGAGTACCGGGTAATGACATGGCTGTATACAGGGAGTACCAGTACTGTCAGAGGTACTAGGTAATAACATGGCTGTATACAGGGGGTACCGGATAATGACATGGCTGTATACAGGGAGTACCGGATAATGACATGGCTGTATACAGGGAGTACCGGATAATGACATGGCTGTATACAGGGGGTACCGGATAATGACATGGCTGTATACAGGGAGTACCAGTACTGTCAGAGGTACTAGGTAATAACATGGCTGTATACAGGGAGTACCGGGTAATGACATGGCTGTATACAGGGAGTACCGGATAATGACATGGCTGTATACAGGGAGTACCAGTACTGTCAGAGGTACTAGGTAATAACCTGGCTGTATACAGGGGGTACCGGATAATGACATGGCTGTATACAGGGAGTACCGGGTAATGACATGGCTGTATACAGGGAGTACCAGTACTGTCAGAGGTACTAGGTAATAACATGGCTGTATACAGGGAGTACCGGATAATGACATGGCTGTATACAGGGAGTACCAGTACTGTCAGAGGTACTAGGTAATAACATGGCTGTATACAGGGAGTACCAGTACTGTCAGAGGTACTAGGTAATAACATGGCTGTATACAGGGAGTACCGGATAATGACATGGCTGTATACAGGGAGTACCAGTACTGTCAGAGGTACTAGGTAATAACATGGCTGTATACAGGGAGTACCAGTACTGTCAGAGGTACTAGGTAATAACATGGCTGTATACAGGGAGTACCGGGTAATGACATGGCTGTATACAGGGAGTACCAGTACTGTCAGAGGTACTAGGTAATAACATGGCTGTATACAGGGAGTACCAGTACTGTCAGAGGTACTAGGTAATAACATGGCTGTATACAGGGAGTACCGGGTAATGACATGGCTGTATACAGGGAGTACCAGTACTGTCAGAGGTACTAGGTAATAACATGGCTGTATACAGGGAGTACCGGGTAATGACATGGCTGTATACAGGGAGTACCGGATAATGACATGGCTGTATACAGGGAGTACCAGTACTGTCAGAGGTACTAGGTAATAACATGGCTGTATACAGGGAGTACCAGTACTGTCAGAGGTACTAGGTAATAACATGGCTGTATACAGGGAGTACCAGTACTGTCAGAGGTACTAGGTAATAACATGGCTGTATACAGGGAGTACCAGTACTGTCAGAGGTACTAGGTAATAACATCGCTGTATACAGGGAGTGCCAGTACTGTCAGAGGTACTAGGTAATAACATGGCTGTATACAGGGAGTACCAGTACTGTCAGAGGTACTAGGTAATAACATGGCTGTATACAGGGAGTACCGGATAATGACATGGCTGTATACAGGGAGTACCGGATAATGACATGGCTGTATACAGGGGGTACCGGGTAATGACATGGCTGTATACAGGGAGTACCAGTACTGTCAGAGGTACTAGGTAATAACATGGCTGTATACAGGGAGTACCAGTACTGTCAGAGGTACTACGTAATAACATGGCTGTATACAGGGAGTACCAGTACTGTCAGAGGTACTAGGTAATAACATGGCTGTATACAGGGAGTACCAGTACTGTCAGAGGTACTAGGTAATAACATGGCTGTATACAGGGAGTACCAGTACTGTCAGAGGTACTAGGTAAATAACATGGCTGTATACAGGGAGTACCAGTACTGTCAGAGGTACTAGGTAATAACATGGCTGTATACAGGGAGTACCAGTACTGTCAGAGGTACTAGGTAATAACATGGCTGTATACAGGGAGTACCAGTACTGTCAGAGGTACTTGGTAATAACATCGCTGTATACAGGGAGTACCAGTACTGTCAGAGGTACTAGGTAATAACATCGCTGTATACAGGGAGTACCAGTACTGTCAGAGGTACTAGGTAATAACATGGCTGTATACAGGGAGTACCAGTACTGTCAGAGGTACTAGGTAATAACATGGCTGTATACAGGGAGTACCAGTACTGTCAGAGGTACTAGGTAATAACATGGCTACAGTGTGTTCGGGAAGTATTCAGACCCCTTTTCCACATTTTGTTAGGTTACAGCCTTACTCTAAAATTGATTAAATACTTTCTTTCTCTCATCAATTTACATACAATACCTCATCATTTCAAAGCAAAAACAGGTTTTTAGAAATGTTTGCAAATATATTAAAAATAAAAAACAGATACCTTATTTACATAAGTATTTATACCCTTTGCTATGAAACTCGAAATTGAGCTCAGGTGCATCCTGTTATCATTAATCATCCTTGAGATATTTTTACAACTTGATTGGAGTTCACCTGTGGTAAATTCAATTGATTGGACATGATTTAGAAAGGCACACACCTCTCTATATAAGGTCCCACACTTGACAGTGCATGTACGAGCAAAAACCAAGCCATGAGGTCGACATAATTTTTGTGTCGAGGTACAGACCTGGGTAAGGGTACCAAAACATTTGTGACTCATTTTTGGAAACTGGGCGTATGTTGCACGTCACTAGTTCACAGGAGAGGCATTTGAACGTAAACTTTTTTTAAAAATCAAAATGTGTTTTTTGGCAGAATTGTCTTCTGGAACACGTGAACTTTCATGAGTCTTAATTACAAACGTGTATGCTATCTGTAAATACCAATACAGTTGTTAAATTACGAGCCTAGTTGGATTAGCCACGGAAAAAGATGGCAACCTTCCCGCTAGCCATGATTGGCTGGGATAATGAATGGGTTGGACAAGCCAAGAGATGAGTTCGGATTGGTCTGCCATGTAGCGTGCATCTGTCTATAACATGAGCTGGTCAGTTTATGTAGGTAATCCTTTCGAATGCGGCTTTTTTGAAGGATATCATGTAGTAGAACTGCATAAGTGTTGCTCTCCACTTTCTGGAGGACCGAGTTTTGAAGTCAGTGGAATTAGAGTATGATAGCTGAGGGAGTCGAAAAGACAACACACAGAAGGCTGTTGTAATCTGGAGACAGGTGTTTTATACATCTTCAAACTAAGGGCAACCATGGCATCCGTGACAGAGGGAGTAGCATCCATCCTTGTATACGGATAAGAGAATCTAGCTAGCTACATTTTCAGATATTACACGTTTCTAATTTTGTCAGTTGTTTTTGTTTCAAGTTAGTGTGCTGCTGGCTAGCTAGCTAACGTTACGTGTATGATCTGTGTCGTAATATTATTTGTATCTCAGAGCCATTTGCATTGCTAGTTATAGCCTAATGTTAGCTAGCTAACATTGAACCTGGTTGGTTAGCTACCTGCAGATTCATGCAGGGTAGTGACGTTATGAGTTGGGATTATGGTTCGTTAGCTACATGTCTAAACAAAAGCCTCCATTATGCAATTAACTATTTCAATAGAATGTTTGATGTCACTGCCACAACTGTTGATAGACGTAGCTGGTAAATTCGCTCCGGCTAGCTACTGCGATTTCAGAGCACTCTTGTCTGAGTGTGCCAGAGCGCAGAATAACTGACTCATTTACGAATGCTCAACACCCGGTGAATATGGCCGGTGTCAGTAAACATTGGCAAGAAAAGCGAAATAGCTATCCAGCTAGCCAACGTTAGCCAGTTATCTTGGTTGCTTGACTGCTGTTGTTAGGTCAGAATGCTCGGATCATCCCTACTCCTCTGCCAGATCGTCCAGTGTGCGCTCTGAATGCTTCCGAGAGCAAAACGCTCTGAATTTACGATCTGACAACGCTCTGAGTTTATGAACTGACAATCTGACAACGCTCAGAGTTTATTGTGAGTAATTGGGCGTCACTCTAAAGCCGGAAGGTGGAATAAACGAGTCAGGAGTAGGTTTTCTTGATTGAACACAGTTCTCTATTGAGGGCATTGGGTCAACACAAACACTCCAACATAATCAATGAAAATCTTCCAAGGAAAAACATACATCTTCTTCTCCAGATGAAACAGGAACACAATAGGATTATCTTTAAACTACAACAAAAGTCACGGGATTGTCACCGTCTTAGTGGTTCTTCCTGGATAGCTCTTCTCTCTCGGTGGCCATCTTCCAGAGATAGTTTCTCTCCCCCCCCCCCCCCCCCCCCCCCCCCCTCTCTGCTGGTTCCATTCTCTCTCTTATAGGGGAAGGAGAGTATGTCATTAGTACCGTCAGCTGTGCTTAATTGCCTCTGGTTACCTTGTCTCCCATGCCTTGTTGGGCTATTATCCGTGAGCCCAGCCTGCCCTCTGGTGGCCCTTCCACATTATGAACTGACAATCTGACAACGCTTAGAGTTTATGAACGCCCAGAGCACACTCTGGCACTCCAGATAATATTCACAAACACACCCGTAGTATAAACTAGCCTTCAGACTTGAAAATCTTTGGTTGTTTAGTACATAGCCTCACATGTAAATGCTGAGAGATGGGTGGTGCTAAAGCTTAGCTGGGTGTGAACGATGCTGAATGGGTGTCGACAAAGAAGAGCTGTCCACCATTTTCTCAAAAGTGAGGTTACAAGTTTGTCAACTTTCAAAGCAGAATTACTTTTCCATTGTTCCTCGACTGTTGTGTATGATATACCAATTTCTAGCTCTGAGTCTCTACTTTTATCCAATGTAAAAAAATCACAATTTCAAATTTTGCTACATAAGACCGAATCGAGCCGGTCAGTTACATTTCTGCAGCATTGAAGAACAGTGAGTTGGTGTTCCATCATTCTTAAATGGAAGAGGTTTGGATCCACCGAGACTCTTCCTAGAATTGCTTATTTGAGCTGTTCTTGCCATAATATGGACTTGGTCTTTTACCAAATAGGGCTATGTTCTGTATACCACCCCTACCTGGTCACAACACAATTGATTGGCTCAAACGCATTAAGAAAATAAATTCCACAAATTAACTTTTAACAAGGCACACCTTTTAATTGAAACGCATTCCAGGTGACAACGTCATGAAGCTGGTTGAGAGAATGCCAAGAGTGTGCAAAGCTGTCATCAAGGCAAATGGTGGCTACTTTGAAGAATTGTTTAACACATTTTTGGTTACTACATGATTCCATATGTTATTTCATAGTTTCAACACACTGATTCTCTTTTTGTATTTATTTCTCGTATTATTATGTTTTCTATTATTTCAAAACATTTCTCTCTGCATTGTGTGGAAGGGCCCATAATTAAGCATTTCATTATTAGTCTACACCTGTTGTTTACGAAGCATGGGGCTAATAACATTTGATTTGACAGTGTATGAACAGAAAGGTGTGTACAGCACTAGTTACATTGGATGAGCCTTCACTAGAATACAGTATATACCTATAACGTGGGTAAAACAGTATGTAAACATTATTACATTGACCTTTGTTCAATGATTCTATGTACGTAGGGCAACATTCTCTAGGGTGCTGGGTAGAGTACTGGGTGGTAGCCGGCTAGTGACAGTGACTAAGGTTCAGGGTAGAGTACCGGGTGGTAGCCAGCTAGTGACAGTGACTAAGGTTCAGGGTAGAGTACCGGGTGGGAGCCGGCTAGTGACAGATGGTCTCAATGATGCATCTGTAGAATGGTCTTTGGGGCCAAGACACATTTTCATTCTGGTGGTGTGAAGGGAACATTTCAGGTCCTCAGTGATGTGCATGCCGAGGAACTTGACGCTTTGACCCACTCCACATCAACAGCCAGCAATGGATGGGGACGTGCTCTCGCTGCTGTCTCCTGTAGTCCACAATCAGCTCCAGGGGACAGGAAGTTCAGGACCCAGTTCCACAGGGAGGAGTTCAGACCCAGACTACAGACCCAGCTTAGTGATGAGCTTGTCGGGCACTACAGTGTTGAAGGCTAATCTGTAGTCAATGAACAGCATTCTTACATATGTATTCCTCTTGTCCAGGTGGGAAAGGGCTTTGCAAAGGCGATTGCGTTGCCTGTGGATCTGTTGCAGTATGCAAATTGTAATGGATCTAGGGTGGCGTGTAAGGTGGAGCTGATGTGATCCTTAACTAGCCTTTTAATGACAGAAGTGAGTGTTACAGGGCAACAGTCATTTAGTTCAGTTTCCTTTGCTTTCTTGGGTATAGAAACAATGGTGGATATCTTGAAGAAATTGGGGATAACAGACTGGTATTTGGAGAGATTGAATATGTCAATAAACACTCTAGCCAGTTGGTCTGCATATGCTCTGAGGACGCGGCTTTGAATGCCGTCTGGGCCAGCAGCCTTGCGATGGTTAACACGCTTAAATCACTTACTCACGTCAGCGACAGAGATCGGTAGCACACAGTCTTCATGAGAGGCGGGGCCTGCGTTGGTGGCTCGGTGGTGTTTTCCTCAAAATTCCTCAAAATTCAAAATTTTGCATTTTGAATGCTGCCATCTATCCACATTTTTAGGTTTGGATAAGTTCTAATCATCACAGTCGTAACAACATCCTCTATGCACTTCCTGGTGAACCCAGTCACAGTCAAAACAACATCCTCTATGTACTTCCTGGTGAACCCAGTCACAGTAGTAAGAACATCCTCTATGCACTTCCTGGTGAATCCAGTCACAGTCAAAACAACATCCTCTGCACTTCCTGGTGAACCCAGTCACAGTAGTAACAACATCCTCTATGCACTTCCTGGTGAACCCAGTCACAGTCGTAACAACATCCTCTATGTACTTCCTGGTGAACCCAGTCACGGTAGTAACAACATCCTCTATGCACTTCCTGGTGAACCCAGTCACGGTAGTAACAACATCCTCTATGCACTTCCTGGTGAACCCAGTCACGGTAGTAACAACATCCTCTATGCACTTCCTGGTGAACCCAGTCACAGTAGTAACAACATCCTCTATGCACTTCCTGGTGAACCCAGTCACAGAGTCAGTGTATATGTCCATACTATTCCCAGAGGTGACCCGGAACATTTCCCAGTCCAGGTGATCAAAACTGTTTTGAAGCATAGATTCAAATTGGTCAGACCAGTGTTGAACAGTCCAATGAGAGATCTACAATGTTCAGACCTGCCATAAAGTCAACATCTGTTTAATAAACTAGTTTACGTGATGTGAACCAGCAGACCTGTAAGTAATGTGTCTGTATTGCAGGCAGTAGCCAGAGTAAGACGGTGTACATCGACCCTCCACTGCTGCAGACAGAGATGACTGTGAGAGAGAGGAGTCTGCTGTTCCATGAGGAGAGCATGAAGCTGTCAGTCAACAAGACTGGAACCAAGAATGTCTTCCACCTCATGACTGAGACTCCAGCTATGAACAAACAACTACCCGCTGTATGTAGCCTAAACCTGACCTTAACCCTACATCTCCTAGCTGTCTGTAGCTTAACCCTACATCTCCTAGCTGTCTGTACCCTAACCCTGACCTTAACCCTATATCTCCTAGCTGTCTGTAGCCTAACCCTGGCCTTAACCCTACATCTCCTAGCTGTCTGTACCCTAACCCTGACCTTAACCCTATATCTCCTAGCTGTCTGTACCCTAACCCTGACCTTAACACTATATCTCCTAGCTGTCTGTACCCTAACCCTGACCTTAACCCTACATCTCCTAGCTGTCTGTAGCCTAACCCTGACCTTAACCCTACATCTCCTAGCTGTCTGTACCCTAACCCTGACCTTAACCCTATATCTCCTAGCTGTCTGTAGCCTAACCCTGACCTTAACCCTACATCTCCTAGCTGTCTGTAGCCTAACCCTGACCTTAACCCTACATCTCCTAGCTGTCTGTAGCTTAACCCTACATCTCCTAGCTGTCTGTACCCTAACCCTGACCTTAACCCTACATCTCCTAGCTGTCTGTACCCTAACCCTGACCTTAACCCTATATCTCCTAGCTGTCTGTAGCCTAACCCTGACCTTAACCCTACATCTCCTAGCTGTCTGTAGCCTAACCCTGACCTTAACCCTACATCTCCTAGCTGTCTGTACCCTAACCCTGACCTTAACCCTATATCTCCTAGCTGTCTGTAGCCTAACCCTGACCTTAACCCTACATCTCCTAGCTGTCTGTAGCCTAACCCTGACCTTAACCCTACATCTCCTAGCTGTCTGTAGCCTAACCCTGGCCTTAACCCTACATCTCCTAGCTGTCTGTACCCTAACCCTGACCTTAAACCTACATCTCCTAGCTGTCTGTAGCCTA
Organism: Oncorhynchus mykiss; assembly: GCF_013265735.2. Lineage (NCBI taxonomy): Eukaryota > Metazoa > Chordata > Actinopteri > Salmoniformes > Salmonidae > Oncorhynchus > Oncorhynchus mykiss. Next base: position 427,980 of record NC_050570.1, on the reverse strand, counting down.
ACCCTGACCTTAACCCTACATCTCCTAGCTGTCTGTACCCTAACCCCTAACCCTGACCTTAACCCTACATCTCCTAGCTGTCTGTACCCTAACCCCTAACCTTAACCCTACATCTCCTAGCTGTATGTACCCTAACCCCTAACCCTGACCATAACCCTACATCTCCTAGCTGTCTGTACCCTAACCCTGACCTTAACCCTACATCTCCTAGCTGTCTCTACCCTAACCCTGACCATAACCCTACATCTCCTAGCTGTCTGTACCCTAACCCTGACCTTAACCCTACATCTCCTAGCTGTCTGTACCCTAACCCCTAACCTTAACCCTACATCTCCTAGCTGTCTGTACCCTAACCCCTAACCCTGACCTTAACCCTACATCTCCTAGCTGTATGTAGCCTAACCCTTAATTTGGTTTCATAGCAGATGTTTTGTAATTGTTTCCCTTGCTAGAGTAAATTTGGTTTCTAACTCAGTGTGCGCTCTACAGGAGAGCTCTAACTCAGTGTGCGCTCTACAGGAGAGCTCTAACTCAGTGTGCGCTCTACAGGAGAGCTCTAACTCAGTGTGTGTTCTACAGGAGAGCTCCCAGAGGAGGCTGGCCTCGTTTGAGACCTCTGGTCTGGACTTTGGACTTGATCTCACAGACTTAGAAACGTTTGGAGAAACGACTCAGTCCCCCAAGAGGCTGAAGACCCATAATCTACAGAAAGACTTGTTCAGTCAGCCTAAAACCAAGTCTAAACAGTACAGCAGAACTCAGGATGAAGAGGTGAACTTATTATGGACAAACACGAAGGTGGTTTCAGAGACAGAGGGGAGAGAGCTAAGAGAGCAGAGCTGTGCTGAACAATCATTGGCTGCTACTGTCCCTTCAGCCAATCAGCTGAAACCTGGCTCTGTACAGGACTCTGAGGAACAGTTATCCTCAGGTGGAGACTCAGAAGACGAGCGCCTGGTGATTGATGACCCTGTATCCCCAGTCTCCACCACCAACAGGTTACCCCCAACCACAGCGACCCAACTCTCCCCAACACATCAACAGGACACCCCCCGATCCCCCTCTGCCTCCTCACCACCACCCCTCGCCACCGGGACAAGGAGAGTGGCCAGGAAGGCTAAGGTACCAGGGGGCTGTGACCAGCTGGGTCAGATCCTAGCCATGCAGAAGGCCATGCTCAAACCCAAACCCTCTAACAACCAGACCCAGGACCCAGCCAGACCCTGCTCCTCCCATCCCGCAGAACCCCTCTCCAACCCAAACCCCCAGTCGCTGGTGAAGCCCTGTGTGTCCAACTACCTGGAGAGTACCCAGGATGGAGAGACGTATGTCGACGCCCCTTCTCAATCTGGACCAATAGACAACAGGAAGACTGTACAACAAAAACGTTAGTATTAACCATCAACATGGACAGATATAAATCTATTCAGTATGTGAGACTGTAGCATGGTATGTGTGTAATGATTATAGCTGTGGTTGTGTTACATGTTAATGTGTCGTCCCGCAGGGCTGATGTGTTACATGTTAATGTGTCCCCCCCAGGGCGGATGTGTTACATGTTAATGTGTCCCCCAGGGCTGATGTGTTAAATGTTATGTGCCCCCCCCCCAGGGCTGATGTTACATGTTAATGTGTCCCCCCCCAGTGTTGCTGTGTTATATGTTAATGTGCCTCCCCCCTACCCAGAGCTGCTGTGTTACATGTTAATGTGTGTCCCCCCCAGGGCAGATGTGTTACATGTTAATGTGTCCCCCCCCCCCCAGGGCTTCTGTGTTACATGTTAATGTGTCCCTCCCCAGGGCTGATGTTACATGTTAATGTGTCCCTCCCCAGGGCTGATGTTACATGTTAATGTGTGTGTCCCCAGGGCTGATGTTACATGTTAATGTGTTACATGTTAATGTGTCCCCCCCCCAGGGCTGCTGTGTTACATGTTAATGTCACCCCCATGGCTGCTGTGTTAAATGTTAATGCCCCCCCCCCCAGGGCTGCTGTGTGATGATCTCATGGGGGGGGCTGAGGATGAGGAGGACTATTCCTCTCCAGAGGAAGGAAACCTGCTGTATAAACTGTACAGTCTACAGGACCTGCTGCTGCTGGTGCGGAGTGACATCTGTCTGGCACACACTCGCAGGCTGGGCACCAGCAACAAGGTCTGGAACACACACACACACACACACACACACACACTCGCAGGCTGGGCACCAGCAACAAGGTCTGGAACACAGATACACACGCAGGCTGGGCACCACAACAAGGTCTGGAACACACACACACACGCAGGCTGGGCACCACAACATGGTCTGGAACACACACACACACGCAGGCTGGGCACCACAACATGGTCTGGAACACACACACACACGCAGGCTGGGCACCACAACAAGGTCTGGAACACAGATACACACGCAGGCTGGGCACCACAACCAGGTCTGGAACACCTTCACAGCCTTCAGAAAGTATTCACACCCCTTTACCTTTTCCACGTTTTGTTATTACAAGGTGGAATTCAAATCTTAATTGTCATTTTTTTTGTCAAGGATCTACACAAAATACTTGTTAATGTCAAAGTGGAAGAAACATTTGTGAATAATAAAACTAATATATCTTAAACACATAAGTAGTCAACCCCCTGAGTCAACCCACCTGGCAGCGAGTCTTCTGGGTAAGTTGCTAAGAGATTTGCACACCTGGAATGTACAATATTTGTACTAAGACATACAGCTCGTTGAGTGCAAAGGCCGTAAGCTAACAAGAACATGCTCATCCAGAAGCAGCGCTCCTAGTGGCCGGGGGCTTTAATGCAGGAAAACTGTAGTCTGTTTTACCTCATTTCTACCAGCATGTCACATGTTCAATCAGAGGGGGGAAAAACTCTAGACCACCTTTACTCCACACACAGAGATGTGTACAAAGCTCTCCCTCACCCTCCATAATTCTATCATCCTGATTCCTGCTTACAAGCTAGAACTACAGCAGGAAGTACCAGCGACTCGCTCAGTATGGAAGTGGTCAGATGACGTGGATGCTACGCTACAGGACTGTTTTGCTAGTACAGACTGGAATATGTTCCGGGATTCCTCCGATGGCATTGAGGAGTACACCACCACAGACATTGGCTTCATCAATAAGTGCATCGATGACGTCGTCCCCACGGTGACCATACGTACATACCCCAACCAGAAGCCATGGATTACAGGCAACATTCACACTGAGCTAAAGGCTAGAGCTGCCGCTTTCAAGGAGCTAATCCGGACGCCTATAAGAAATCCCGTTTCGGGAAAGCTCGTTTCGAGGAAAGCAACAAGGAAGCATGCATTAGAGCACCAGCTGTTACGGACGACTGTGTGATAATGCTCTCTGTAGCCGATGTGAGTAAGACCTTTAAACAGGTCAACATTCACAAGGCTGCAGGGCCAGGTGTATTACCAGGACGTCTACTCTAAGGTAACCTGCCTAAATGACTACCGCCCCGCAGCACTCACGTCGGTAGCCATGAAGTGCTTTGAAAGGCTGGTCATTACTCACATTACAACACCATCATCCCAGAAACCCGAGACCCACTCCAATTCACATACCGTCCCAACAAATCAACAGATGACACAATCTCAATCGCACTCCACACTGCCCTTTCCTACCTGGACAAAAGGAACAGATATGTGTGAATGCTATTCATTGACTACAGCTCAGCATTCAACACTATAGTGCCCTCAAAGCTCATCACTAAGCTAAGGACCCTGGGACTAAACCCCTCCCTCTGCAACTGGATCATGGACTTCCTGACAGGCCACCCCCAGGTGGTAAGGGTAGGCAACAACACATCTGCCACGCTGATCCTCAACACTGGAGTCCCTCAGGGGTGCGTGCTTTGTCCCCTCCTCCTGTACTCCCTAAGTTTTCTGACGACACAACGGTGGTAGGCCTGTTCAACGATGAGACAACCTTAAGTAGGAGGTCAGGTGTGGTGACAGGACATCAACGACCATCAGGATACAACCGAGTCCTGCCCCTATATGGCTATAGACCAGATCTACACCACAGATGGAGTTGATGGAGATCAGTGAAGACCAGAACTACTCCACAGATGGAGCTGACAGAGAGAGAGATCAGTGAAGACCAGAACTCCTCCACAGATGGAGCTGACAGAGCGAGAGATCAGTGAAGACCAGAACTACACCACAGATGGAGCTGATTGAGATCAGTGAAGACCAGAACTACTCCACAGATGGAGCTGACAGAGAGAGAGATCAGTGAAGACCAGAACTACACCACAGATGGAGCTGATTGAGATCAGTGAAGACCAGAAATACACAACAGATGGAGCTGACGGAGATCAGTGAAGACCAGAAATACACAACAGATGGAGCTGACGGAGATCAGTGAAGACCAGAACTAGCATGGTAACCTGTAGAGAGGAAGCATGGCAACCTATAGGCCCTGTAGAGAGGAAGCAAGGTAACCTATAGGCCCTGTAGAGAGGAAGCATGGTAACCTATAGGCCCTGTAGAGAGGAAGCATGGTAACCTATAGGTCCTGTAGAGAGGAAGCATGGTAACCTATAGGTCCTGTCTGAACCCAATATAGTTTGTTAATATCTGAATATAGAGAGGAATCATGGTAACCTATAGGTCCTGTAGAGCGGAAGCATGGTAACCTATAGGTCCTGTAGAGAGGAAGCATGGTAACTTATAGGCCCTGTAGAGAGGAATCAAGGTAACCTATAGGTCCTGTAGAGAGGAATCATGGTAACCTATAGGTCCTGTAGAGAGGAAGCATGGTAACTTATAGGCCCTGTAGAGAGGAATCATGGTAACCTATAGGTCCTGTAGAGAGGAATCATGGTAACCTATAGGTCCTGTAGAGAGGAAGCATGGTAACCTATAGGTCCTGTAGAGAGGAAGCATGGTAACCTATAGGTCCTGTCTGAACCCAATATAGTCTGTTGTGTGAGTACATCTGTTGTTGCAGTACAGTAGATCAATAAAGGGACAGTAGTTGAGCTGCTGAAAAGCCTAGTTAGTGCGTAGGTCAAATTATCTTTTGAATTTTATGTGTTTTTCGGGCTTCAGACAAACTAATATTTCAACCAAAACAGTTTTTTGTTTTTAATATACTCCTTCTTTGTACACATGTACCACACATCTGGTATATGCTGTTCACTGTGTTGAGTAAACCCTTAGTAAACCTGCGTGTGTGTCCTGCAGGTGGTCCCTGTCTATGTCCTGTCCAAGATGGAGTACCAGCTTTCTTATGGAGTGGAGAGTCTAACTAAGACTGAGGCCTGCCGGCTGTGGGCCGAGACACTACTACACTCCAGCACTGTCCCCTATATAGGTAAGATACTACTACACTAGAGCATTGTCCCCTATATAGGTAAGATACTACTACACTGTCCCCTATATAGGTAATATACTACTACACTGTCCCCTATATAGGTAAGATACTACTACACTAGAGCACTGTCCCCTATATAGGTAAGATACTACTACACTAGAGCACTGTCCCCTATATAGGTAAGATACTACTACACTGTCCCCTATATAGGTAAGATACTACTACACTGTCCCCTATATAGGTAATATACTACTACACTGTCCCCTATATAGGTAAGATACTACTACACTGTCCCCTATATAGGTAAGGTACTACTACACTAGAGCACTGTCCCCTATATAGGTAAGATACTACTACACTGTCCCCTATATATAGATTAGATACTACACTGTTAGATACTAAGAGTGTAAGACACTACACTCCAGCGCTGTCCCCTATCTATAGGTAAGATACTACTACACTGTCCCCTATATAGGTAAGATACTACTACACTCCAGCGCTGTCCCCTATATAGGTAAGATACTACTACACTAGAGCATTGTCCCCTATATAGGTAAGATACTACTACACTGTCCCCTATATAGGTAAGATACTACTACACTAGAGCATTGTCCCCTATGTAGGTAAGATACTACTGCACTGTCCCCTATATAGGTAAGATACTACTACACTAGAGCATTGTCCCCTATATAGGTAAGATACTACTACACTGCCCCCTATATAGGTAAGATACTACTACACTAGAGCACTGTCCCCTATATAGGTAAGATACTACTACACTAGAGCACTGTCCCCTATATAGGTAAGATACTACTACTCTCCAGCGCTGTCCCCTATATATAGGTAAGATACTACTACACTGTCCCCTATACAGTGGGGCAAAAACATATTTAGTCAGACACTAATTAGTCAGGTACACTTCAACTATGACAGACAAAATGAGAAAAAAAATCCAGAAAATCACATTGTAGGATTTTTTATGAATTTATTTGCAAATTATGGTGGAAAATAAGTATTTGGTCACCTACAAACAAGCAAGATTTCTGGCTCTCACAGACCTGTACCTTCTTCTTTAAGAGGCTGCTCTGTCCTCCACTCATTACCTGTATTAATGGCACCTGTTTGAACTTGTTATCAGTATAAAAGACACATGTCCACAACCTCAAACAGTCACACTCCAAACTCCACTATGGCCAAGACCAAAGAGCTGTCAAAGGACACCAGAAACAAAATTGTAGACCTGCACCAGGCTGGGAAGACTGAATCTGCAATAGGTAAGCAGCTTGGTTTGAAGAAATCAACTGTGGGAGCAATTATTAGGAAATGGAAGACATACAAGACCACTGATAATCTCCCTCGATCTGGGACTCCACGCAAGATCTCACCCCGTGGGGTCAAAATGATCACAAGAACGGTGAGAAAAATCCCAGAACCACACTGGGGGACCTAGTGAATGACCTGCAGAGAGCTGGGACCAAAGTAACAAAGCCTACCATCAGTAACACACTACGCCGCCAGGGACTCAAATCCTGCAGTGCCAGACGTGTCCCCCTGCTTAAGCCAGTACATGTCCAGGCCCGTCTGAAGTTTGCTAGAGAGCATTTGGATGATCCAGAAGAAGATTGGGACAATGTCATATGGTCAGATCAAACCAAAATAGAACCTTTTGGTAAAAACTCAACTCGTCCTGTTTGGAGGACAAAGAATGCTGAGTTGCATCCAAAGAACACCATACCTACTGTGAAGTATGGGGGTGGAAACATCATGCTTTGGGGCTGTTTTTCTGCAAAGGGACCAGGACGACTGATCCGTGTAAAGGAAAGGATGAATGGGGCCATGTATCGTGAGATTTTGAGTGAAAACTTGCTTCCATCAGCAAGGGCATTGAAGATGAAACGTGGCTGGGTCTTTCAGCATGACAATGATCCCAAACACACCGCCCGGGCAACGAAGGAGTGGCTTCGTAAGAAGTATTTCAAGGCCCTGGAGTGGCCTAGCCAGTCTCCAGATCTCAACCCCATAGAAAATCATAGAAAATCTTTGGAGGGAGTTGAAAGTCCGTGTTGCCCAGCAACAGCCCCAGAACATCACTGCTCTAGAGGAGATCTGCATGGAGGAATAGGCCAAAATACCAGCAACAGTGTGTGAAAACCTTGTGAAGACTTACAGAAAACGTTTGACCTCTGTTATATACCCTTTGTTGGCAATGAAAGTATTGAGATAAACTTTTGTTATTGACCAAATACTTATTTTCCACCATAAATTGCAAATAAATTCATTAAAAATCCTACAATGTGATTTTCTGTATTTTTTTTCTCATTTTGTCTGTCATAGTTGAAGTGTACCTATGATGAAAATTACAGGCCTCTCATCTTTTTAAGTGGGAGAACTTGCACAATTGGTGGCTGACTAAATACTTTTTTGCCCCACTGTGTGTGTGTGTGTGTGTGTGTATGTATATATGTGTGTATATATATATATATATATATATATATATATATATATATATAGTGTTGTAACAATGTGCAAATAGTTAAAGTACAAGAGGAGATATATATCTATATATCTATATATCTATAGATATATATATATATATATATAAATAAATAAATAAATATGGCTGGTATGTATAATTGTGTTTGTTCTTCACTGGTTGCCCTTTTCTTCTGGCAAAAGGTCACCAATCTTGCTGCTGTGATGGCACACTGTGGTAATTCACCCAGTAGATATGGGAATTTATCAAAATAGATTTTTTCTAATTATTTTTGGATCTGTTTAATAGGAGGGTAATATGTGTATCTAATATGGTCATACATTTGGCAGGAGGTTAGGAAGTGCAGCTCAGTTTCCACCTAATTTTGTGGGCAGTGTGCACGGAGCCTGACTTCTCGAGAGCCAGGTCCGCCTACTGCGGCCTTTCTCAATAGCAAGGCTATGCTCACTGAGTCTGTACATAGTCACAGCTTTCCTTAAGTTTAGGTCAGTCATAGTGGTCAGGTATTCTGCCACTGTGTACTCTCTGTTTAGGGCCAAATAGCATTCTAGTTTTCTCTGTTTTTTTGTTAATTATTTCCAATGTGTCAAGTAATTATTTCTTTGTTTCCTCATGATTTGCTTGGGTCTAATTGTGTTGCTGTCCTGGGGCTCTGTGGGGTCTGTTTGTGAACCAGCTTGCTGAGGGGTCTCTTCTCCCTCTCTCTCTCTAGGTCATATCAGCGCCCACACTTCAAAGGTAGCTCTGCTCAGGAAGCTGCCAGAAAACTGGAAACCCAACGCTTCCTGTGACTTCAAGTGAGTGTCCTTAAGGACAGGAGAGCCATACTACAGAAATGCATCTAATCATCACTAGCTGTCCTCAGTGATGTATGTTAGAATTAATTATCTCATGTCTATCGTCCTCAGTCCAACCTGATGTTGATCTATTCTCTCTACTCTGCTCTCTCTCTTATCCTCTATTATCCTCTACTCTCTCTTTCACCTCTCTACTCTCTTCTGTCTCCTGTCTCTACTCTCCTCTGTCTCCTGTCTCTACTCTCCTCTCCTACTCTACTCTGGTTTCCTCTTCAACTCTACTCTCCTGTCTCCTCTTTTCTCTCTCTCTAATCTTGTCTCTCTCCTCTCTCTCTCTCCTGTCCTCTCTACTCTACTCTCCACTCTCTCTAATCTTCTGTCTCTCCTCTCTCTCCTGTCCTCTCTACTCTACTCTCTCTAATCTTCCTCCTCTACTCTCGCCTATCTACTCATCTCTCTCTACTCATCTCTCTCTACTCTACTCTTCTCTCTCCTCGGTCTTCTCTCTCCTCTGTCTTCTCTCCTCTGTCTCCACTCTCCTCTGTCTCTACCCTGCAGACCAGCCAAGTCCCTCAACATACTGCATCATCTGCTGAAGAAGATCACTGGGTGAGTTGACTTCCTCTTACTGGTGAGTTGACTTCCTCTTACTGGTGAGTTGACTTCCTCTTACTGGTGAGTTGACTTGCTAAAGATGTAAAGGTGGTGTATTTGTTGTAGTGTATTTATTGTGTAACATTCATTTTATTTTGTCACACACCGGATAGATGCAGTGAAATATATGGTTTTACAGGGTCAGCCATAGTAGTACGGTGTCCCTGGAGCAAATTAGGGTTCAGTGACTTGTTCAAGGGCACATCAACAGATTATTCACCTTGGCGTCGCGGGTATTGGAACCAGCGATCTTTCGCTTACTGCCTCATCACCTAGTGTAGTTTTAGGGATGGGCATTTGAAATTATTTCAATATTCAATTAATATCATGATACAGTGCCTCAAGTCTTCACACCCCTTGACTTTTCCCCCCAAATGTTGTGTTATAGCCTGAATTTAAAATGGGTTGAATTGGGATTGTGTTTTCCTGGCCAACACACAGTAATACCCCATAATGTCAAAGTGGAATTAGATTTTTAAATTTATTTTTATTTTTACAATTAATAAAAAAATCAAAATAAAGCTGAACTGTCTTAAGTCAATAAGTATTCAACCCTTTTGTTATGGCAAGTCTAAATAAGTTCAGGAGTAAAAATGTACCTCACAATATAATTTAAATGAGGCCTAACTGAATGATGAGGGTGAAGAGGTTGATTACTGCATACAATAGCTATGGGATCAGCAGTGGCATTCAGATGGACATAAATTAGGTTACTTACATTGTATCTTCCAATGCCCCTGGGATAATGTACAGTGCCTTGCGAAAGTATTCGGCCCCCTTGAACTTTGCGACCTTTTGCCACATTTCAGGCTTCAAACATAAAGATATAAAACTGTATTTTTTTGTGAAGAATCAACAACAAGTGGGACACAATCATGAAGTGGAACGACATTTATTGGATATTTCAAACTTTTTTTAAAAATCAAAAACTAAAAAATTGGGCGTGCAAAATTATTCAGCCCCCTTAAGTTAATACTTTGTAGCGCCACCTTTTGCTGCGATTACAGCTGTAAGTCGCTTGGGGTATGTCTCTATCAGTTTTGCACATTGAGAGACTGACATTTTTTCCCATTCCTCCTTGCAAAACAGCTCGAGCTCAGTGAGGTTGGATGGAGAGCATTTGTGAACAGCAGTTTTCAGTTCTTTCCACAGATTCTCGATTGGATTCAGGTCTGGACTTTGACTTGGCCATTCTAACACCTGGATATGTTTATTTTTGAACCATTCCATTGTAGATTTTGCTTTATGTTTTGGATCATTGTCTTGTTGAAAGACAAATCTCCGTCCCAGTCTCAGGTCTTTTGCAGACTCCATCAGGTTTTCTTCCAGAATGGTCCTGTATTTGGCTCCATCCATCTTCCCATCAATTTTAACCATCTTCCCTGTCCCTGCTGAAGAAAAGCAGGCCCAAACCATGATGCTGCCACCACCATGTTTGACAGTGGGGATGGTGTGTTCAGCTGTGTTGCTTTTACGCCAAACATAACGTTTTGCATTGTTGCCAAAAAGTTCAATTTTGGTTTAATCTGACCAGAGCACCTTCTTCCACATGTTTGGTGTGTCTCCCAGGTGGCTTGTGGCAAACTTTAAACAACATTTTTTATGCATATTTTTAAGAAATGGCTTTCTTCTTGCCACTCTTCCATAAAGGCCAGATTTGTGCAATATACGACTGATTGTTTATACGACTGAGAGTCTCCCACCTCATCTGTAGATCTCTGCAGTTCATCCAGAGTGATCATGGGCCTCTTGGCTGCATCTCTGATCAGTCTTCTCCTTGTATGAGCTGAAAGTTTAGAGGGACGGCCAGGTCTTGGTAGATTTGCAGTGGTCTGATACTCCTTCCATGTCAATATTATCGCTTGCACAGTGCTCCTTGGGATGTTTAAAGCTTGGGAAATCTTTTTGTATCCAAATCCGGCTTTAAACTTCTTCACAACAGTATCTCGGACCTGCCTGGTGTGTTCCTTGTTCTTCATGATGCTCTCTGCGCTTTTAACGGACCTCTGAGACTATCACAGTGCAGGTGCATTTATACGGAGACTTGATTACACACATGTGGATTGTATTTATCATCATTAGTCATTTAGGTCAACATTGGATCATTCAGAGATCCTCACTGAACTTCTGGAGAGAGTTTGCTGCACTGAAAGTAAAGGGGCTGAATAATTTTGCACACCCAATTTTTCAGTTTTTGATTTGTTAAAAAAGTTTGAAATATCCAATAAATGTCGTTCCACTTCATGATTGTATCCCACTTATGGTTGATTCTTCACAAAAAAATACAGTTTTATATCTTTATGTTTGAAGCCTGAAATGTGTCAAAAGGTCGCAAAGTTCAAGGGGGCCGAATACTTTCGCAAGGCACTGTACATTTGCTGAAGCATTATGACAACTCAGCAACACAATGGTAGGGATTAACTGAGCTGTGCTTGGGTCATTGATAAGTCATTGTCGTAACGCAGAACTATAATGCTGTGAAAGGATCCAGGAACCCAAGTGATTTGTTTGGATCCCATCCTCCTTATAAAATGAGCTTTGTTTCCAGAAGGTATCAGAATTGTCAATAAATGTCACACCCACAGAGCTGTAATAGTCTGGTAGTCAGTTATGGAGGGCTGAAAGTCTGCTGAACCGTTCAATACCACGATTTAGGGAGGGCAGAGGGACCGATATTATGGGGCATTTGTGGGTGTCAAGCAGAGACCCAATCAGTTCTTTAAAATACATCTTCAGCTGTTCCGAGCTGCCCTTCATAATGTCTTTGAATCCCACATGAACTATCATGGCCTCACTTTCCTGGTGCTGTTAAAAATGTTTGGGAGCAGCTTATTGATGCCCTGTACTGTAAAGTTTTTGCTTTAGGGACTGAGGCATTTCTCACCATTCAACTGCCCAATACAACGGCCTGAAAAGGGAATGGAGAAATCCTCCCATTCTTACCCCTCACACAATTGTGTCTTTAGGTTATCTGAGGGCCACTATCTGATCTGTGTGTCTAATAGGTTATCTGAGGGTCACTATCTGATTGGTCATAAGGCAGGGGAGCCCTTCGTAACCATCTTCAAGGCGGCGGAGGGGCGGAGGATTGTCCGAGAGGCCTATAACCTGCACCAGACCCATAGCAGCGTGCCCCCTCCCTCTGCCCTCGGCCCTGTACCCTGGGTACCGCTAGACCCCACGCTGGTCCTACCCTTCCACCAGAAACACAGCCGGCCACCCTGTACCTTCCCCCCTCCAGACCTGCAACAACACAAGGTAACCTTAACCCCTAATCTTAACCCCTAACCAGACCTGCAGCAACACAAGGTAATCTTAACCACTAACCAGACCTGCAGCAACACAAGGTAACCTTAACCCTTAATCTTAACCCCTAACCAGACCTGCAGCAACACAAGGTAATCTTAACCCCTAACCAGACCTGCAGCAACACAAGGTAATCTTAACCACTAACCAGACCTGCAGCAACACAAGGTAACCTTAACCCTTAATCTTAACCCCTAACCAGACCTGCAGCAACACAAGGTAATCTTAACCCCTAATCTTAACCCCTAACCAGACCTGCAGCAACACAAGGTAACCTTAACCCTTAATCTTAACCCCTAACCAGACCTGCAGCAATACAAGGTAACCTTAACCCCTAATCTTAACCCCTAACCAGACCTGCAGCAACACAAGGTAACCTTAACCCCTAATCTTAACCCCTAACCAGACCTGCAGCAATACAAGGTAACCTTAACCCCTAATCTTAACCCCTAACCAGACCTGCAGCAACACAAGGTAACCTTAACCCCTAATCTTAACCCCTAAACAGACCTGCAGCAACACAAGGTAACCTTAACCCCTAATCTTAACCCCTAACCAGACCTGCAGCAACACAAGGTAATCTTAACCCCTAAACAGACTTGCAAGCAACACGAGGTAACCTTAACCCCTAATCTTAACCCCCAACCAGACCTGCAGCATAGACAGAAGGTACAACAGATGTGAGAGGGGGAAAATTTTTTACATATCGCAATATTATACCAATACCAAGTATCAATTAATACAAATTAAAAAAACATGTCATCCTATAGCTTAACCCTAACCCCAACCCAAACCCTAACCCTATAGCTTGTTCTCCAGCTTCTTTTTAAATAGTGAGCCAACATGTTTTTGGCACTTATTTCCATGACTGATCAATATGCTCTGTCTCTCTTCAACAGACATATTTTTATTTTATTTTATTGAACCCTTATTTCACCAGGTGAGTTGACTGAGAACACAGTCTCATTTAGAGCAATGACCTGGGGAATAGTTACAGGGGAGAGGAGGAATGAGCAATATGTTTGGAACATCAAATTGCAATAAAATCACAGTAACGAATCAGTATACAAATAGAATCGTCAAAATGGCAACACAGTGCATTCGGAAACTATTCAGACCCCTTGACTCGTTTCACATTTTGTTACGCTACAGCCTTAGTCTAAGATTGATGAGGGAAAAAACTATTTAATCCAACTACACACAATACCCCATAATGACAAAGCAAAAACAGATTTTTTGAAATTGTTGCAAATAAAAAATGTATAATGTATTACAAATAAAAAACGATCACATTTGCATACAGCACCAGTCAAAAGTTGACACACCTACTCATTCCAGGGTTTTTCCTTTATTTTTACTGTTTTCTACATTGTCGAATAATAGCAAAGACATCAAAACTATGAAGTAACCAAAAAAGTGTTAACTTCACTAGGGTAGGGGGCACCATTTTCACCTCCGGATGAAAAGGGTGCCCAAAGTAAACTGCCTGCTACTCAGGCCCAGAAGCTAGGATATGCATATAATTGGTAGATTTGGATAGAAAACACTATTTGAACAGTTTTGTAAACTTTAATGTCTGTGAGTATAACAGAACTGATTTGGCAGGTGAAAACCTGAGAAAAATCCATCCAAGAAGTGGGATTTTTTTATGTTTGTAGTTTTCTATTGAATGCCATTACAGTATCCATTGACTTAGGACTTAAATTGCACTTCCTATGGCCTCCATTAGATGTCAACAGTCTTTAGACTGTTTTTATTCTGAAAAATGAGAGTATACCATCTCATGAATACCATCTCATCTGTTTTGGGTTTAGTGGGGTCATCATTTGTTTTTTAACAGGAAAATAACCCAACACACCTCCAGGCTGTGTAAGGGCTATTTGACCAAGAAGGAGAGTGATTGAGTGCTGCATCAGATGACCTGGCCTCCACAATCACCCGACCTCAACCCAATTGAGATTGTTTGGGATGAGAGTGTTTGTTTGGACCGCAGGATGAAGGAAAAACAGCCAACAAGTGCTCAGCATATGTGGAAACTCCTTCAAGACTGTTGGAAAAGCATTCCAGGTGAAGCTGGTTGAGTGAATGCCGAGAGTGTGCAAAGCTGCCATCAAGGCAAAGGATGGCTAATTTGAAGAATCTAAAATATATTTTGATTTGTTTAACACATGATGTATGTGTTATTTTATAGTTTTGATGTCTTCACTACTATTATTAGAAAATTGCCAAAGTAAAGGAAACCCCTTGAATGAGTAGGTGTGTCCAAACTTTTGACTGGTACTGTTCAGACCCTTTACTTAGTACTTTGTTGAAGCACCTTTTGGCAGTGATTACAAGTCTTCTTGGGTGTGACGCTACTAGCTTGGCACACCTTTATATGCAGAGTTTTCCCATTCTTCTCTGCAAATCCTCTCAAGCTTTGTCAGGTTGGATGGGGAGCTTCGCTGCACAGCTGTTTTCAGGTCTCTCCAGAGATGTTGGATCCGATCCAGGCTTTTACTGGGCCACTCATGGACATTGATACTTGCCTCGAAGCCACTGCGTTGTCTTGGCTGTGTGCTTAGAGTCATTGTCCAGTTGGAAGATGAACTAGACTAGTCTCCCAATCCCTGCCACTGAAAAACATCCCCACAGAATGATGCAGCCACCACCATGCTTCATGGTGTCAGGTTTCCTACAGACGTGACACTTGACATTCAGTCCAAAGAGTTCAATCTTGGTTTCATTAGACCAGAGAGTCTTTAGGTACCTTTACGGAAAAATCCAAGTGGGCTGTCATGCTCCTTTTACTAAGGAGTGGCTTCCATCTTTCCACTTTAGCATAAAGGCCTGATTGGTGGAATGCTGCAGAGATTTGGTATTTTATTAGGATCCCCATTAGCTGTTGCAAAAACAAATTAACTAGGAAGTCGGGGCACCTAGGAAAAATATTCAGATTACAAAGTTAACAGTTCCTAAAACTTTTCAGATATTTTATCTGATCAATTAGTCTTCGAATTAATGAATTATTTACTGTTAGTCTCATTCCAAACGTCGTAAATTGTTGGTTATCTGCACGAACCCAGTCTTCACTATGAGTCATCCATACATCAATTGTCTTAAATCATTTATTTATTACTAAGTAATTCACAGAAATGCATAAACAAACAAACATGATAAATATGGTTACATGAAATGATAGGAGAATGTGCCCTAGTGGCTGAACCGGCATGGTGGCTTGTTAGACAAGAGGGGGAGTGGGGGTCGACTAAAGTCACTACAGTTAATGATTATAACAATTGAAATGCTAATCCTTTACACATGAACGCTCACTCATTCGGGAACAATTGCAATCAATATATATATTACGCTCAGTGTGTCGTCTTGATCGCTGGTGAAAAGTTTGTGTCTTTGGTAGAATTGTCCGTCTCTCTACCTCCCTCTCTCTCTCGGTTGTGGTTAGAGGGGATAGTTCAAAATGACATTAATTCATATGTTATAGAATGGATGTTTCGGCAGTTGTCGTTCTTCGCGTTCAATGATACCGAATTCCTAGCTGCAGACTAGTAATCAATATCAAAGACTTGTTCTTATTCTGTCGTTATCGATAGTCTAAGAGTTTAACCACGTGGTATGGTTAAAAGATTCAGGTCTACAACCTTTGTCCTCCTAATGGAGAAAAACATGGTCTGCAACCTTTAGCCATCTCGTAATTGAGGTAAGCTTAGTCTGGTGATAATTTCTCAAAGTTGGGTTTTATTCAGAATGGCAGAAAAGGGCTGTCCCAGGATGTCTGACCCTAACTGGGCTCAGGGGCGGTCCTCTGATTTAGTTCAAATCCAATTCCCTTTTTGAGTTTTCCTTCATTAAACAGTCCAAAATCACATTGTAAAATTGTGTGAACAGTATCATACTCACTCATTCATCTTATACAACAATTAGATGTAAACCTTATATCTGGGGCTATTATATAAACAGCGTTATGGTAATGTGGCCACACCGTCTCCCATGAGCTTTCTCAAGTTTTGAAAAACGGACCAGTTCGTAGCTGGATTCTTCGCCGATCTTTTATACTTTCTCCAGAACGTGAAATTTGTTCGTACCTCAAGTTCTGTGAGGTGGAAGGATTTCCTTTGTTCTCCATGAAAAACGACTCTCTATAACTGTGTGTCCATGAGGTCTTCTCAGGAATTTACGACCTCTGACCACAGCAGCCTAGTTGAAGGAGGCAAGGGGGAGGCAGGGAGAGGGGGATGGGCTTGCTATACCCAAAGAGGCCAACGTCATGACACATAATACAGAATGACATAAAAAAAACTCCTTTGCACCCCAGTATCTCTACTTGCACATTCATCTTCTGCACATCTATCACTCCAGTGTTTAAATTGCTAAATTGTAATTATTTCGCCACTATGGCCTATTTATTGCCTTACCTCCTTTGCACACACTGTACATAGACTTAAAAAAAAAATTATATTGCGTTATTGACTGTGTGTTTGTTTATTCCATGTGTAACTCTGTGTTGTTTGTGTCGCACTGCTTTGCTTTATCTTGGCCAGGTCACAGTTGTAAATGAGAATTTGTTCTCAACTAGCCTACCTGGTGAAATAAATAAATAAATAATACAGAACATCATTAGACAAGAACAGAACTACATACATTTTTTAAAAGGCAAACGTAGCCTTCATATCAATACATACACACAAACTATCTAGTTCAAACAGGGGAGAGGTGTTGTGCCGCGAGGTGTTGCTTTATCTGTTTTTTGAAACCAGGTTCGCTGTTTATTTGAGATGAAAGGAAGTTCCATGCAATAAGGTCTAGATACAGTGGCTTGCGAAAGTATTCACCCCTTGGTATTTTTCCTATTTTGTTGCCTTACAATCTGGAATTAAAATAGATTTTGGGGGGGATTGTATCATTTGATTTACACAACATGCCTACCACTTTGAAGATGCTAAATATTTTTTGTGAAACAAACAAGAAATAATGAAAAACTTGAGTGTGCATAACTATTCACCCCCTCAAAGTCAATACTATGTAACTTTTGCAGCAATTACAGCTGCAAGTCTCTTGGGGTATGTCTCTATAAGCTTGGCACAACTAGCCACTGGGATTTTTGCCCATTCTTCAAGGCAAACTGCTCTGGCTCCATCAAGTTGGATGGGTTCCGCTGGTGTACAGCAATCTTTAAGTCATACCACAGATTGTCAATTGGATTGAGGTTTGGGCTTTGATTAGGCCATTCCAAGACATTTAAATGTTTCCCTTTAAACCACTTGAGTGTTGCTTTAGCAGTATGCTTAGGGTCATTGTCCTGCTGGAAGGTGAAGGTCCCATTCTCAAATCTCTGGAAGGCTGAAACAGGTTTCCCTCAAGAATATCCTTGTATTTAGCGCCATCCTTCAATTCTGACCAGTGTCCCAGTCCCTGCCGATGAACAACATCCCCACAGCATGATGCTGCCACCACCATGCTTCACTGCGGGGATGGTATTATTGGGGTGATGAGAGGTGTTGGGTTTGAGCCAGACATAGCATTTTCCTTGATGACCAAAAAGCTAAATTTTTGTCTCATCTGACCAGATGTTCTTCCATATGTTTGTAGAGTCTCCCACATGCTCTTTGACGAACAGCAAACGTGTTTGCTTATTTCATTGTTTGCAATTGCTTTTTTTCTGGCCACTCTTCCGTAAAGCCCAGCTCTGTGGAGTGTATGGCTTAAAGTGGTCCGGATTCTCCAATCTCCGCTGTGGAGCTTTGCAGCTCCTTCAGGGGTATCTTTGTTGCCTCTCTGATTAATGCCCTCCTTGCCTGGTCCATGAGTTTTGGTGGGCGGCCCTCTCTTGGCAGGTTTGCTGTGGTGCCATATTCTTTCCATTTTTTAAATAATGGATTTAATGGTGCTCCGTGGGATGTTGAAAGTTTTGGATATTTTTTTATAACCCAACCCTCATCTGTACTTCTCCACAACTTCATCCCTGACCTGTTTGGAGAGCTCCTTTTGTCTTCATGGTGCCGCTTGCTTGGTTGTGCCCCAGACTCTGGGGCCTTTCAGAACAGGTGTATGTATATACAGTGCCTTGCGAAAGTATTCGGCCCCCTTGAACTTTGCGACCTTTTGCCACATTTCAGGCTTCAAACATAAAGATATAAAACTGTATTTTTTTGTGAAGAATCAACAACAAGTGGGACACAATCATGAAGTGGAACGACATTTATTGGATATTTCAAACTTTTTTTAACAAATCAAAAACTAAAAAATTGGGCGTGCAAAATTATTCAGCCCCCTTAAGTTAATACTTTGTAGCGCCACCTTTTGCTGCGATTACAGCTGTAAGTCGCTTGGGGTATGTCTCTATCAGTTTTGCACATCGAGAGACTGACATTTTTTCCCATTCCTCCTTGCAAAACAGCTCGAGCTCAGTGAGGTTGGATGGAGAGCATTTGTGAACAGCAGTTTTCAGTTCTTTCCACAGATTCTCGATTGGATTCAGGTCTGGACTTTGACTTGGCCATTCTAACACCTGGATATGTTTATTTTTGAACCATTCCATTGTAGATTTTGCTTTATGTTTTGGATCATTGTCTTGTTGGAAGACAAATCTCCGTTCCAGTCTCAGGTCTTTTGCAGACTCCATCAGGTTTTCTTCCAGAATGGTCCTGTATTTGGCTCCATCCATCTTCCCATCAATTTTAACCATCTTCCCTGTCCCTGCTGAAGAAAAGCAGGCCCAAACCATGATGCTGCCACCACCATGTTTGACAGTGGGGATGGTGTGTTCAGGGTGATGAGCTGTCTTACTTTTACGCCAAACATAACGTTTTGCATTGTTGCCAAAAAGTTCAATTTTGGTTTCATCTGACCAGAGCACCTTCTTCCACATGTTTGGTGTGTCTCCCAGGTGGCTTGTGGCAAACTTTAAATGACAATTTTTATGGATATCTTTAAGAAATGGGTTTCTTCTTGCCAGTCTTCCATAAAGGCCAGATTTGTGCAATATACGACTGATTGTTGTCCTATGGACAGAGTCTCCCACCTCAGCTGTAGATCTCTGCAGTTCATCCAGAGTGATCATGGGCCTCTTGGCTGCATCTCTGATCAGTCTTCTCCTTGTATGAGCTGAAAGTTTAGAGGGACGGCCAGGTCTTGGTAGATTTGCAGTGGTCTGATACTCCTTCCATTTCAATATTATCGCTTGCACAGTGCTCCTTGGGATGTTTAAAGCTTGGGAAATCTTTTTGTATCCAAATCCGGCTTTAAACTTCTTCACAACAGTATCTCGGACCTGCCTGGTGTGTTCCTTGTTCTTCATGATGCTCTCTGCGCTTTTAACGGACCTCTGAGACTATCACAGTGCAGGTGCATTTATACGGAGACTTGATTACACACAGGTGGATTGTATCATTAGTCATTTAGGTCAACATTGGATCATTCAGAGATCCTCACTGAACTTCTGGAGAGAGTTTGCGGCACTGAAAGTAAAGGGGCTGAATAATTTTGCACGCCCAATTTTTCAGTTTTTGATTTGTTAAAAAAGTTTGAAATATCCAATAAATGTCGTTCCACTTCATGGTTGTGTCCCACTTGTTGTTGATTCTTCACAAAAAAATACAGTTTTATATCTTTATGTTTGAAGCCTGAAATGTGGCAAAAGGTCGCAAAGTTCAAGGGGGCCGAATACTTTCGCAAGGCACTGTATACTGAGATCATGTGACACTTAGATAGCATACTGGTGGACTTTATTTAACTAATTATGTGACTTCTGAAGGTAATTGGTTGCACCAGATTTTATTTAGGGGCTTCAAAGCAAAGGGGGTGAATACATATGCACGCACCACTTTTTCATTTTTTATTTTTTATAATTTTTTATATTATTATTATTTATTTTTTCATTTCACTTCACCAATTTTGACTATTTTGTGTATGTCCATTTAAATTAAATACATTTATATTACAGGTTGTAATGTCACAAAATAGGAAACATGCCAAGGTGGATGAATATTTTTGCAAGGCATTGTATGTAATACTGTACGTTTTCTTGAATTTGTTCTGGATTTGGGGACTGTGAAAAGACGCCTGGTGGCATGTCTGGTGGGGTAAGTGTGTGTGTCAGAGCTTTGTGTAAGTTGACTGTGAACAATTTGGGATTTTCAACACATTGTTTTTCTTATAAAAAATAAGTGATGCAGTCAGTCTCTCCTCAACTCTTAGCCAAGAGAGACTGGCATGCAAAGTATTTATATCAGCCCTCTGATTACAATGAGAGTAGAACGTTCCGCTCTGTTCTGGGCCAGCTGCAGTTTAATTAGGTCTTTCCTTGCAGCACTGGACCACACGACCGGACCACAATCAAGATGAGATAAAACTAGAGCCTGCAGAACTTGCTTTTTGGAGTGTGGTGTCAAAAAAGCAGAGCATCTCTTTATTGCGGCCAAACCTCTCCCCATCTTTACAAACATTGATTCTATATGTTTTGACTATGACAGTTTACAATCTAAGGTAACGCCAAGTGATTTAGTCTCAACTTGTTCAACAGCCACACCATTCATTACTAGATTCAGCTGAGGTCTAGAACTTAAGGAATGATTTGTACCAAATACAATGCTCTTAGTTTTAGAGATGTTCAGGACCAGTTTATTACTGGCCACCCATTCTAAAAACCGACTGCAACTCTTTAAGGGTTTCAGTGACTTCATTAGTTGTCCTTCTGTTTCTACAACCTGGAGTCCATCTGTGGTAAATTCAATTAATTGGACATGATTTGGAAAGGCATGCACCTGTCTATATAAGGTCCCACAGTTGACAGTGCATGTAAGAGCAAAAACCAAGCCATGGGGTCGAAGGAGTTGTCCGTAGAGCTCTGAGACAGAATTGTGTTGAGGCACAGATCTGGGAAGGGCACCAACAGTCTGCAGCATTGAAGGTCCCCAAGAACACAATGGCCTTCATTTGGAACCACCAAGACTCTTCCTTGAGCTGGCCGCCTGGCCAAACTGAGCAATCGGGGGAGAAGGGCCTTGGTCAGAGAGGTGACCAAGAATCCGATGGTCACTCTGAGAGCTCCAGAGTTGTTCTGTGGTGATGGGAATACCTTCCAGAAGGAAAATCATCTCTGCAGCACTCCACCAATCAGGCCTTTATGGTAGAGTGGCCAGATGGAAGCCACTCCTCAGTAAAAGGCACATGAAGGCCCGCTTAGAGTTTGCCAAAAGACACCTAAAGACTCTCAGAACATGAGAAACAAGATTTTCTTGTCTGATAAAACCAAAGTTGAACTCTTTGGCCTGAATGTCAAGCATCACGTCTGAAGGAAACCTGGCATCATCATCATACTGTAGGGATGTTTTTCAGCGGCAGGGACTGGGAGACTAATCAGGATCAAGGGAAAGATGAACAGAGCAAAGTACAGAGAGATCCTTGATGAAAACCTGCTCCAGAGCACTCAGGATGTCAGACTGGGGCAAAGGTTCCCCTTCCAACAGGACAAAACCCTAATCACACAGCCAAGACAACGCAGGAGTGGCTTCGAGACAAGTCTCTGAATGTCCTTGAGTGGCCCAACCAGAGCACAGACTGGAACCCGATCAAATAACATTTTATTGGTCACATACACATGGTTAGCAGATGTTATTGCGAATGTTGCGGAATGCTTGTATCAACCATCTCTTAAGAGACCTGAAAATAGCTGTACAGCGACGCTCCCAACACAACCTGACAGACCTTAAAAAGATCTGCAGAGAAGAATGGGAGAAACTTCCCAAATACAGGTGTGCCAAGCTTGTAGCGTCATACCCAAGAAGACTTGAGTACCAGTCAAAAGTTTAGCGTCATACCTGTATGCTGGAAAACACTTGGTTTGTTATTTTTGATTCAAACAAACTTTTCATTAAATACGAATACCGAACTTGTTTTTGCGACGCGGTTAGGTTTTAACAGCACTGCTATTTCTTGTCCCGGAATCCTGCCTGACAGGTTGAAGCCTGCTTAAAAGCTAAGCTACTAGCCATCAAGCTAAGGAAGTTGGTACCAGATGAGTTTTGCAATGGAGCCATCTTTGTCTGGGGAAAGAAATGAATTGTTCCAGCGCTGTCGGCACTACGCTTTGTTTCGGGACAAACTGTATCCCTCCATGTTCCAATGCAGCAATTGTTTGCTTGCTGAGGATTATTGGCTTGAGGTGGCTTCCTTGATCACGCAGGTCGCCAGCCTACTTAAGAAACTGGGAAAAAAACGCAGAGGTGATGTTAACATTTTCTACGCCGGTGGCTGGACGGCATTGTTGGATGCATCTCCGCCTTGCCGTTAACAGAATGGCCTGTGTTTCCCGGAGGTCCCCCATCTGATAGCGGAGTCAATGAAGTACAGCAAGAGGAGCAAGGCAATCAACGATGATCTCATGTCATGAGTCGTGTAAGACAAAGACATAGGAATCCCGCAACGCAGTCTACACTCCCAACGAGAGGCCCGGAGCGGATACAAACAACTAATAGTTTCGCCATCCTGGAGCTTGATCTTCCTGCATCTTCGTCGCTGGGGCTACCTGTGTCTGTGGTCGCAGTGCCTACTACTACGATTTCAAATTCATCATCGGCAACCTTCCGTCCCTGCTCTGGATCGAGCGGGACTTCTCCATCTGTGGGAGGCCTGCGCCCAGGGAGCAACGGGCTCAGGTTATTCTGCCTCTCGCTCGTCTATAAAGGGTTCTCTGGGAGTGGGCGGATTTCCCCGTCCTTTAAGCCATCTGATTCTGGGCAGCTCCATGGTAAGACGTGACCGTTCCTGGTGCAAAAACAATGTCCTATCCCGGAGCTTGAGTAAATTACATTACTAAGATGCTCCCAAATGTACTACGTCAGGACATGGAAATCCATTCTATCATAGTCCATGAGGGTTTTAATGACATTATGAAGGGCAGTTCTGAACAGTTGAAACTGTATTTTAAAGAGGTGATTGACTCTCTGCTAGACACTAACAAAAGACCCATCATATCTGGCCCTCTGCCCTCTCTGAATCGTGGCATTGAACGCTTTAGCAGGATTCCATCTCTTCACAACTGGCTACTTGATTATTGCAGCTCAATGGGTGCAACTTTTGTTGACAATTTCGATACCTTTTGGAAACATAACAGGTTTTATAAGGAGGATGGGATCCACCCAAATCATTTTGGTTCCTGGATCCTTTCACAGCATTATAAGGCTGTGTTGAGACAATGACTTATCAATGACTCAAGCCCAGCTCAGTTGATCCCTACCATTGTAACACAGAGTTATCAATGCTTTAGCAAATGTACATTACACCAGGGGTGTTGGTAGACACAGTGTATGTATCTCTAACTGCCCTGAATATCTCTGCTGATCCTACAGCTATGCTGTAATCATGTGCCTGATCATGTGATCTTGCAGTTTGTATTCAGAACCACATTCCTGTAAAGCTTAGAGACGATCTAATGTTAAATACTGTTGAAGTAATATGGCTACAGGTTCATCTGCCTCACCTAAAGCCCATTCTGATGGGAAGCTGCTATAGACCACCAAGTGCTTACAGTCAGTATCTGGATAACATGTGAAATGCTTGAAAATGTATGTGATATCAACAGAGGTATATTTTCTGGGTGATTTTAAATATTGACTGGCATTCATCAAGCTGCCCTCACAAGAAAAACGTCAAACTGTAACCAGCACCTGTAATCAGTCAACCTACCAGGGTAGTTAAACAGCACAGGAATTAAATGTATTGATCACATCTTTACTAATGCTGCAGAAATTTGCTTGAAAGCAGTATACAGATCCATCGGATGTAGTGATCATAATATAGTAACCATATCTTGAAAAACAACATTTAAGGCTGGATCAAATATAGTGTATATTTGTGTGTATATATATATATATATAGTGTAATATAAGAAGTTTTGTGGTGATTCCTGTTGTTGATGTGAAGAATGCATTGGTCCATGGTGTGTAATGAGGAGCAAACAGATGCTGCACTGGACACATTTATGTAATTGCTTATTCCAGTTACTAATAAGCATGCACGAAAATGACTGTAAAAACTGTTAAATTCCTGTGGATTGAGGAGGATTTGAAAAATTGTATGGAGAGGGATGAGGCAAAATGAATGGCAAATAAGTCTGCACAACCGATTGGCAAAATTAATGCAAATTGAGAAATCACGTGACTAAACTGAATGAAAATAAGAAACTACACTATGAAAGAAAGAAAGTATATGAAGAATGACAGTAAAAAGCTTTGGAGCACCTTAAATGGCATCTTGTTCTTCATGATGCTCTCTGCGCTTTTAACGGACCTCTGAGACTATCACAGTGCAGGTGCATTTATACGGAGACTTGATTACACACAGGTGGATTGTATTTATCATCATTAGTCATTTAGGTCAACATTGGATCATTCAGAGATCCTCACTGAACTTCTGGAGAGAGTTTGCTGCACTGAAAGTAAAGGGGCTGAATAATTTTGCACGCCCAATTTTTCAGTTTTTGATTTGTTAAAAAAGTTTGAAATATCCAATAAATGTCGTTCCACTTCATGATTGTGTCCCACTTGTTGTTGATTCTTCACAAAAAAATACAGTTTTATATCTATGTTTGAAGCCTGAAATGTGGCAAAAGGTCGCAAAGTTCAAGGGGGCCGAATACTTTCGCAAGGCACTGTATGTGGTGGAGTAGGGGCCTGAGGGCACACCGTGTGTTGTGACATCTGTGAATGTATTTTAATGTTTTTTAAATGGTATAACTGCCTTCATTTTGCGGGAAGAGAAGCTGCTGGCTTGATGAGGATCCATAATAAATACAAATACCCAAGACTCAAGGCTGTAATCGCTGCCAAAGGTGCTTCAACAAAGTACTGAGTAAAGAGTCTGAATACTTATGTAAATGTAATATTAAATTTTTTAAATTTTTTTTAATACATTTGCAAACATTTCTAAATACCTGTTTTTGCTTTGTCATTAGGGGGTATTGTGATGTCATTAGGGGGTATTGTGATGTCATTAGGGGGTATTGTGATGTCATTAGAGGGTATTGTGTGTAGATTGTGGGGGGGGGACAATTTAATCCATTGTAGAATAAGGCTGTAACGTAACAAAATGTGGAAAAAGTCAAGGGCTCTGAATACTATACTTTTACTTTATTGTTACTAGCTTTTGAAATATTAATGGGGAAAATATATATGTTTCCTGGTTGCTAAAATTCGAATAGTTCGCCTACTTTCAGTTTGTGACAGCAAGCAAGTATAGTGTAGAGAATGTTTGTTCAAAAAAATGTAGGGGGTGGATCAACTTTAACATTGCATATAGATTGTGGCTTCCATCAATGTAATTGTCTGCATTTCCAATCCCCTTAAAATATATATTATGAATAATTTCCTTTATTATTTTCCCCTAACCGTACCATTTAGTAAACTAATGGACAACAACTCTTAGGCTTCTACTTCCAGCTTATACATACTATGTATACACAGTATATTTTACAATAGTTATCGTTTGTTCGTAGTCCCATCCTTCAGCTACCCTCAACACCTCCCAGTTTTTATTTCTATTTGTCATATTTTTCAACTCTGCTGTGATGTTTCACACAAGTTCTGAACCTTTCTATTCTCGTAGTTTCTACAGATTGTAAATTTAAAACATTTTTTTGCTTAGAGTGAAATTGACTGACTTTTTTAGATTACCCAGCAGTACTATCTGCAGAGCTAGCTCCAGGTAAATGTTTCAATTCTTCTGTCATTCCTGGACCTTCGACCAAAAGCCGAAAATAAAATACGGAAAAACAAAACTTAAGAACGAGTGCATTGAAATAGCGCACATAGAACAGACCAACCCATTCTTAGACTCCCTTTCAATAAGAATATCAGAACTATTACTGACATTTCTGTGAATTTGGTCAGGTCGCCCAAAAAGTTGCTTTAATAAGTAGCTGTAGAACTCAACAGCAGGAAGGGTATCATCAATCTGAAACATTCTATTCACCCTCAGAGTTTTCTGTTGTGCTGCTACAGGCCTTCAGGGTAACACCCTCTAACACACCCTAACATGTCTGTCATAACACACCCCTCTCATACAACACACCCCTCTCATACAGCTAGTCTGCCCCCAGCAGCTCCCATAGCAGTTACTCTCTCCTCTCTCCTGTCCTCCCAGGCAAGGAAGGGCGGGGCTGGAGAACCAGGGACGCCAAAACCAAGTAAGGGGAAGGTAGGGCCAGCAAACCCCGCCTCCAGCCGGGGAGCGAAGAAGAAGAAGAATAAAGGGAAGAGAACACAGAGGCGAGACAAGTGGATGAAGAGGCAGATCCAACGCTCTATCCAGCAGAACAGCCCTTAGGACCACCTACAGAACCATCTATAAATCAAATGTTATTGGTCGCATACACATGTTTAGTAGATGTTATTGTGGCTGTAGCGAAATGCTTGTGTTTCTAGCTCCAACAGTGCAGTAATATTTAACAAATAATATTTAACAATTTCACAAGTGTTAGATATGCATGTATAGAACCATTATAGCATGGCGCTTGCAATGCCAGGTGTGTGGGTTCGATTGTCATGAGGGACCAGTACGAAAATGTATGCTCTGGATGAAAGCGTCTGCTAAAATCTTGAGTGGGTTGGTGTACTTATTGTATTATTCAGATTAAAGAGTATAATAGTCACATGTACAGGGTTGCAGGTGTTATTACAGGGTACAGTGTTTAATAGTCACATGTACAGGGTTTAATAGTCACATGTACAGGGTTGCAGGTGTTATTACAGGGTTTAATAGTCACATGTACAGGGTTGCAGGTGTTATTACATTGTAATAGTCACATGTACAGGGTTGCAGGTGTTATTACAGTGTTTAATAGTCACATGTACAAGGTAGCAGGTGTTATTACAGGGTTTAATAGTCACATGTACAAGGTAGCAGGTGTTATTACAGTGTTTAATAGTCACGTGTACAGGGTTACAGGTGTTATTACAGGGTACAGTGTGTAATAGTCACATGTACAGGGTTGCAGGTGTTATTACAGGGTACAGTGTTTAATAGTCACATGTACAGGGTTACAGGTGTTATTACAGGGTACAGTGTTTAATAGTCACATGTACAGGGTTGCAGGTGTTATTACAGGGTACAGTGTTTAATAGTCACATGTACAGGGTTACAGGTGTTATTACAGTGTAATAGTCACATGTACAGGGTAGCAGGTGTGATTACAGTGTTTAATAGTCACATGTACAGGGTTGTAGGTGTTATTACAGGGTTTAATAGTCACATGTACAGGGTTGCAGGTGTTATTACAGGGTTTAATAGTCACATGTACAGGGTTACAGGTGTGATTACAGGGTTTAATAGTCACATGTACAGGGTTGCAGGTGTTATTACAGGGTACAGTGTTTAATAGTCACATGTACAGGGTTACAGGTGTTATTACAGGGTTTAATAGTCACATGTACAGGGTAGCAGGTGTTATTACAGTGTTTAATAGTCACATGTACAGGGTTACAGGTGTTATTACAGTGTAATAGTCACATGTACAAGGTAGCAGGTGTTATTACAGTGTTTAATAGTCACATGTACAGGGTTGCAGGTGTTATTACAGTGTTTAATAGTCACATGTACAGGGTTGCAGGTGTTATTACAGTGTTTAATAGTCACATGTACAGGGTTACAGGTGTTATTACAGTGTAATAGTCACATGTACAGGGTTACAGGTGTTATTACAGGGTTTAATAGTCACATGTACAGGGTAGCAGGTGTTATTACAGTGTTTAATAGTCACATGTACAAGGTAGCAGGTGTTATTACAGTGTTTAATAGTCACATGTACAGGGTTGCAGGTGTTATTACAGGGTACAGTGAAATTCTTGAGCTCCAATATATATATATATATATATACACACACACACATTAACTATCAAAATCATATATATATGTACCTTAAATGTCAAAATAATAATTATATATACTTATACATGAACTGTGGCAATGAATAGGAACATTTAAAAACCTACAATGTTTTGAAGAACTTGAGGCGAGACGCCCCCCTTTGTAGTGAAAATACAGAAAGATAAACTATTGAATATTACATTTTGTCATGCTTTGGAGAAGCTCAATAGCATATGACTTTAAATATATTTTGATCGAATAAGAGCTTAAACGGTGTACCTTTTCCTTGGGAAAAGTCAAGAAGTGTGGTGGCTAGTCCTTGGGCCAGGGCTGGTCTGACTCAGAGGTGGAGACTAGTGGCAGAGTTTTATTATAGGCCCTAGACATTACATTTAGAAACATCCCTGTGGTATTTAAGCACTACAACCCTTCCAGTACAGCACCACAGCTCAGCTCGCTTCAGTACAGTCAGGTAAGGTGCCAATTCCTTTACATGTCACTACAATAGATTTACCTACATAATGGATGCGAGTGGCATTTCCCGTATAGTTGATGAGAATCTCCCTCTTGCAAATGTATGGTCCCTTATTATACGTCTGCGGATGTTATTAAAATAGTCCTACGGCCCCAGATCGTCCCCCAGGGCCCGGAAAAAAAGTATCTCAGTCATTTGGTTTCGGCGTTGTAAAGTTTTCACATTTTTCCGCTGTACTGGAAAATTCCACCAGATGGCAACTGGCTGCTTATTGCAAATGGACAAAACATCAAACGGACATGGCCGTTTCTCGTAAATGGAAAAGACTTCGAAGACGAAACTCGGTGAGCACAGGTTTGGCCAAATGTGCTTTTAGCCCATAAATAAGATGGCGTTGAGGCCACAACTCTCTTTGAGTTCAGGCCCATTTTCTGGAATTAATGGTCAAAAACAGTAATACAGCGCTAATTTGACCACTTCACGTCAAAGTACATAAACCTCCGGTGTAAGGAAAAATAGAACCAGCCATTTATCTATTGTAATTTACGAGAAATTGTACAACGTCCGTCTGGTGATGGTTACATTTTCAGGCGAATCCATTAAGGATGGTTTCGGGGGCTCTACGTGATTTCTGTGATTATCTGTACTCACACACAGTCAATGTGGAGTGACACAGTGTGAGGCTTACAGACACACAGAGCCTGCAATAATTACATGTGTTCGAACTATCAAAGAACCATCAGACCTAGAGCTTTGAAACTTTAGAAACCTTAAGTCGATCGTGCACGGTGAGTTATGTGGCTCAAGAAGGTTCTCAGGCCGAGAAACAGCCTTGTCCATTTGCAAAACCTCATTTTTAATGTCTCGAAAATGACAACATTTAGAAAAGTCCCAGAATCACAAGAGTAAACTCAGCAAAAAAATAAACCCTGTCTTTCAAAGATAATTCGTAAAAATTAAAATAACTTCACACAAGTTCATTGTAAAAGTTTTAAACACTGTTTCCCATGCTTGCTCAATAAACCAAAAACAATTAATGAACATGCACCTGTGGAACGGTCATAAGACACTAACAGCTGACAGACGGTAGGCAATTAAGGTCACAGTTATGGAAACTTAGAGGACACAAAAGAGGCCTTTCTGCTGACTCTGAAAAACACCAAAAGAAAGATGCCCATGGTCCCTGCTCACCTGCGTGAATGTGCCTTATGCATGCTGCAAGGAGGCATGAGAACTACAGATGTGGCCAGGGCAATAAATTGCAATGTCCGTACTACAGAGAGACAGGACGACAGCTGATCGTCCTCGCAGTGTCAGACCACGTGTAACAACACCTGCATATGATCGGTGCATCCGAACATCACACCTGCGGGACAGGTACAGGATGGCAACAACTGCCCGAGCTACACCAGGACAATCCCTCCATCAGTGCTCAGACTGTCCGCAATAGGCTGAGAGAGGCTGGACTGAGGGCTTGTAGGCCTGTTGTAAGGCAGGTCCTCACCAGACATCACTGGCAACAACATCGCCTATGGGCACAAATCCACCATCACTGGACCAGACAGGACTGGCAAAAAGTGCTCTTCACTGACGAGTCGTGGTTTGGTCTCAACAGGGGTGATGGTTGGATTCGTGTTTATCGTTGAAGGAATGAGCATTACACCGATGCCTGTACTCTGGATTTGGAGGAGGAGGTTTGGATTTGGAGTCGGAGGTTCCGTCATGGTCTGGGGCGGTGTGTCACAGCATCATTGGACTGAGCTTGTTGTCATTGCAGGCAATCTCAACGCTGTGTGTTACAGGGAAGACATCCTCCTCCCTCATGTGGTACCCTTCCTGCAGGCTCATCCTGACATGACAATGGCACCAGCAATACTGCTCGTTCTGTGCCTGATTTCCTGCAAGACAAGAATGTCAGTGTTCTGCTATGGCCAGCGAAGAGCCCGGATCTCAATCCCATTGAGCACGTCTGGGACCTGTTGGATCGGAGGGTGTTGGCTAGGGCCATTCCCCCCAGAAATGTCTGGGAACTTGCAGGTGCCTTGGTGGAAGAGTGGGATAACATCTCACAGCAAGAACGGGAAAATCTGGGGCAGTCCATGAGGAGGAGATGCAATGCAGTGCTTAATGCAGCTGGTGGCCACATCAGATACTGTCTGTTACTTTTAACCCCCCCTTTGTTCAGGGACACATTATTCAATTTCTTTAAGTCACATGTCTGTGGAACTTGTTCAGTTTTTGTCTGTTGTTGAATCTTGTTATGTTCATACAAATATTTACACATGTTAAATTTGTCGAAAATAAACGCAGTTGACAGTAAGAGGAGTTTATGTGCATTGAGACCATCTCGGCCCATAGAGACAGACCCTAAAGTTTCTGTAGCAATGTAACTTGTGTTTTTGAAGGTTTTTATGGTTTTAAAAGAAGGCGCTATGAATTGTGGGCAGGCTCTGAAATATGTGATAGTTAATGAGGGATTTACCATCACCAAATGGACAGGCTGAAATCAACACCAACGAGCGATGGAGAGGAACCACTATCACTGCTCAACCATCCCGAGTTCAACGGGCCAGTCAATTGGGCATTTCTGCAGTATATTAGAGCATGTCCAATTCGTGATGGTAAATGCCCATTGTAAGACATTACAAATGGACAGCGTGCACCTGGTAATTGAACAGGTATTTTTAATATGGCTCTAAATTGCTTCAGGGGGGTTCCAGGGGTCCATGGCCGGGTAGGGAGCACACCCCCACCCGGGTCCAACCAACAGGGGGCGCCCCTGGTCATTTTTAACGTTTTCAACCACCAGCACCTGGGAACCCAATGTAAGTCAATGACAGAGCCGTGCACCTGGTGATTGAACAGGTTACCAGGAGTGTATTTTTAATATGGCTCTAAATGGCTTCAGGGGGAGCTAGGGGTCCATGACCGGGTAGGGAGCAACCCCCACCAGGTCCAACCAACATTCGTGATGGTAAATGCCCATTGTAAGACCTTGCAAATGGACAGTTTACATTTGTCCATTTCCAATGTATTTATTGAGGGATTTTCCATCACCAAATGGACAGGCTGAAATCAACACCAATGAGCGATTGTACAGTGTCCATCATACATATGCTAAATTGACAGTGTGAACATGCTCTTCTGCAAGTTGACAGTGTCCATTGCCAATGTATATCCAATAAGACTTTCCATTACAAAATGGACATGCTGAATCAACATCCGATGATCAAACATGACAAGTAGACCTTCTTGGTTGATTCAGGGCTTAACATATATCATTTGATCAGTATATATATGCCATTTTGATATTTCTTATGCCATTTGTACATGGTTCATTGACTTTTGGGTTCGGAAGCTGACTTCCTATGATCATATATGCAAATGGACAAAACATAGGCCTTATGGACAAACTCAATAAAATAAGAGAAATGTATGTCCATACAGTTATTACACGTAAAATTGACCAAAAAATAAATAAAAAAATGGTCCAAAAAGCACTTTTTATGAGGTTTTAAAATTGAGGGAAAAAATGATATTTCACCCTTGGGACCTGAAAGGGTGACCATTTGCCATATGAAAATCTACAGTGGAGCGTGCTCGCTATCTTTGGGATTTATGCAGTATGACACTTGGTATTTGCAATATGGTTTTGATGAACTGCTGTCCATTTGAGTAGTATTTGCGCATGTGTGTATGGTTCGCCCAATGCCAATAAATTGCCATTCATTTTTGCCCATTTCATGGCAATGACTTTGTAATCTTTCTATCATATGTAAAAACTACCAGTGAGGTTTGGCGTGTAGGGGAATAAACCCAAGTTAGATTCATAATGTTATTATTCATTGTGTCAGTTTATCTTGTGATTTATTCTGTCGGATAGAATTTCTAGATGTTCAAAATGCAGTCTTCTCTCTGTATGATCCGTCCTGATAAGGCAGTGATTCAGCTGTATTGAGGTAATTTGCTGCCAGCTCCAGGGTATGTCTGTGCTATAGTCCTGTAGCTGGGTTAAGGCATGTGTCGAACTCATTCCACAGAGGGACAAGTGTCTGTGGGGTTTCCTCCTTTGTACTTGATTGATAAATTAAGGTCAATAATTAGTAAAGAACTCCCCTCACCTGGTTGTCTAGGGCTGAGTGTGACACCCCTGAGATAGGGTTTAGAGGTTAGTTCTCTGTGCTAGATACTGTTTCATCAGGATGTGTCTAGATTGGTTAGGGTGTAGTAGTAGAGTTAATAGCCACTTGTCGTCGGATCCTCACAAGGCACCCTGATTTCTTTCCACTATATCTTTTCCATCTTTTTCTCCTGCGAATAATGGGGATGAGAGCGTCTTGAGTAAATCCCTCTCGTCCATTTCATTAAAGATACATTTTGGGCCTAGTCTCGAGTTTCAGGACTAGCCTCGAGTATATCCTTCGCGTCGAACTCATTAAATAAAAAATATTGTCCAGTTCGAGGTGAGTAATCACTGTTATGATGTCCAGAAGCTCTTTTCGGTCATAAAAGATGGTAGCAGCAACATTATGTACAAAATAAGTTCCAAACAATGCGAAAAAACAAACAAAATAGCAGTTGGTTAGGATCCCTACTGCGTGTCTACTGAGTGTGAATGATGGAAGAATATTGCCCCAGCTGTTGGTCTATTTGAGTGTGTGGTCACTTAACCCTTGTGTGATGTTTTTGTTATTCACCAAATGTTCGTGGGTCTGATGGACCCACAACAATATTGTATTTTTAAAACAACACAGCCATAACAATTTACATAAAAATACTTAATACTTAGATGTTGATATATCGATTACAAGCAATATAGACAGTATATATGGTTAATATTTGCCATTTACCTCTACTAGATCACATTTATCAATAAAAGCACTACTCCGATACACAGCGTGCGGGAGGCGATACCGTGTGCTGGCTAGTTTGATAGTTAGCTAGCTAGCACACAGTGTCAGTCCCGCTTGCTGTGTAACGGAGTCCTCCTTACGACTAGCTGGCTAAGCTAGCACACAGTGTTCTTTGCTCCCGCCTGCCGAAAACCTGCCCTCGTCGTCGTTAACAGCGCTAAGGGAAAACAGTGCCTGACAGGCAGGGGCGAAGGACGCTCTACCGGTGTGTGCTAACTATAGCTATCTACCGTTGTCGCCTTTTCTTCTTCTGTGGGGGTTTATCGGCGGTTGGCATTACCTCCATCTACAGTATTGGAGCGCTCCTGCCTCCTGCCTTTGTACTGGAGTCATATCTTAAAAATGGACCAATAGAAGTATAAAGAGGGGTTCCTGCAGATGCACTCTTCTAGCTTAAACAGGGAGTAGGGGAGATGCCGTGCGGTATGCTTCTGAGTAAAGAGGGGAGCAGGGAGGGGGACAGACCCGCGCTGGTAGACTAACTTATTGTTAGTTATTTATCATCTCATCTGATTACATAGTAACTGTCTTGACTGCATAAAACTGAGAGAAGCTAGTTAAGCTAGCCAGCTAGCTAGCTAACATTAGCTAGGTACATTTTTGACAATTAATCAAATTCAATCAAATGTATTTATAAATCCCTTTTTTACATCAACAAATGTCACAAAGTGCTATACAGAAACCCAGCCTAAAACCACAAATTGCAAGCAATGCAGATGTAGAAGCACGGTGGCTAGGAAAAACTCCCTAGAAAGGCCAAAACCTAGGAAGAAATGTAGAGAGGAACCAGGCTCTGAGGGGTGGCCAGTCCTCTTCTGGCCGTGCCGGGTGGAGATTATAAGAGTACATGGCCATTAAGGCCAGATTGTTCTTCAAGATGTTTGAATGTTCATAGATGACCAGCAGGGTCAAATAATAATCTGTGGTTGTAGAGGGTGCAACAAGTCAGTACCTCAGAAGTAAATGTCAGTTGGCTTTTCATAGCCGAGCATTCAGAGGTTGAGACAGCAGATGCGGAACAGAGAGAGAGAGAGTCGAACACAGCAGGTCCGGGACAAGGTAGCACGTCCGGTGAACAGGTCAGGGTTCCATTGCTGCAGGAAGAAACTGGAGCAGCAGCATGACCAGGTGGACTGGGGAATGGTCCTAGGGCTCAGGTTCTCTGGGAGGGGAGGGAGAGAGAGAATTACAGGGAGCATAATTACATTTACACTTGACACCAGATAAGACAGGATGATTACACCAAATATAACAGACTGACCCTAGCCGTCTGCCACATAGACTATTGCAGCATAGATACTGGAGGCTGAGACAGGGGCTGGTCGGGGACACTGTGGCCTCGTACAACTATACCCCCGGACAGGGCCAACCAGACAGGATATAACACCACCCACGTTGCCAAAGCACAGTCCCCATACCACAAGAGGGATATCAACAGACCACCAAATTACTACCCTGAGACAAGGCTGCATATAGTCCACAAAGATCTCCACCGCACAAGCCTGAGGAGCAAAAACAGACAGGAAGATCACGTCAGTGACTAAACCCACTCAAGTGACGCCCCCCTTCCGGCATGGAAAAGCACTAGTAAGCCATTGACTCAGCCCACGTAATAGGGTCAGAGGCAGAGACTCCCCAGTGGTGCAACGGTCAAAGACACTGCATCACAGTGCAAGAGGCGTCACTACAGTCCCTGGTTCGAATCCAGGCTGTATCACTTCCGGCCATGATTGGGAGTCCCATATGGTGGCACACAATTGGCCCAGCATCGTCCAGGTTTGGCCGGGGTAGGCCGGCATTGTAAATAAGAATGTTCTTAACTGACTTGCCTAGTTAAATAAATAAAATAATAAAACATCCCAGTGGGGAGCCGGCCATGCAGAGGGGGGTTTGTTGCTCCAGTGCCTTGCCTTTCACCTTTGCACCCCTGGATCAGACTACACTCAATCATAGGATCTACTGAAGAGATGAGTCTTCAGTAAAGACTTAAAGGTCGAGACAGAGCTGCGTCTCTCACATGGATAGGCAGACAATTACATAAAAATGAAGGGGAAAGCCCTGCCTCCAGCTGTTTGCTTAGAAATTCTAGGGACAATATGGAGGCCTGCGTTCTGTGACCTTAGCGAACGTGTAGGTATATTATGTATGGCAGGACCAAATCGGAGAGATAGGTAGGAGCAATCTGCTTTGTAGGTTATTAGTAAAACCTTGAAATCAGCCCTAGCCTTAACAGAAAGCCACCTTCTAGAGAGGCTAGCACTGGAGTAATATTAGCACATTTTTGGTTCTAGTCAAGATTCTAGCAGCCGTATTTAGCTCTGAAGTTTATTTAGTGCTTTATCCGGGTAGCCGGAGAGTAGACCATTGCAGTAGTCTAATCTAGAAGTGACAAAAGCATGAATTAGCTTTTCTGCATTATTTTGGACAGAAAGTTTCTGATTTTCGCTATGTTACGAAGATGGAAAAAAAGCTGTCCTTGAAGTATTCTTGATATGTTCGTCAAAAGAGAGATCAGGGTCCATAGTAACGTCGAGGCCCTTCACAGTTTTATTTGAGACGACTGTATAACCATCAAGATTAATTTTCAGATCCAACAGCAGATCTCTTTGTTTCTTGGGACCTAGAACTAGCATCTCTGTTTTGTCAGAGTTTAAAAGTAAAAAATGTCCTGCAATTTTGGAGAGGAATAGGAGATTCGATATAGGCAGATAGTTTTTTACATTTTCCACGTCAAGGTTTGGCTTTTTCAAGAGAGGCCTGTAAATATTGAAGTCACCAAATATCTGAATATTATCTGCCAAGATCCGATAGGAATTCGAGGAACGCTGTATATGGTCCAAGAGGCCTGTAAACAGTAGCTATAAAAAAACTGATTGAGTAGACTGCATAGATTTCATGAATAGGAGCTCAAAAGACGAAAACGCAGTCTTTTTTTCCCCCTCTTAAAACCTTTTAGGGATAGTGTGCAGCATTTTCACTTTGGATGAATTGCGTGCCCATAGTGAACTGCCCCCTGCTCTGTCCCAGATGCTAATATAGGCATATTATTATTACTATTGGATAGAGAACACTCTGAAGTTTTTAAAACTGTTTAAATTATGTCTGTGAGTATAACAGAACTCATAGGGCAGGCAAACTTCCAAACAGGAAGTGAAATTCTGGGGCTGGTTGATTTTCAACTCATCGCCTATTCACATCCAAATAAGATTTGGATCTGTTCACACTTCCTACGCCTTCCACTAGATGTCAACAGTCAGTAGAACGTGGAATGAAGCCTCTACTGTGATGTGGGACTGGATGGCAGCTATTTGAGTCACTGGTCTGACAGAATGCCAGTTCCTGGTTATGCTCAGTAGTCATTATATCGCCTTGCGTTCCATTACTCTGTAGACAAAAACGAATGCACCGGTTGGAACGTTATTGGATATATATGATAATAGCATCCGGAAGATTGCTTAGTTTGACCAGTTTATTCGACCTGGAATATAACTTTTTGAAGTTTTCGTCCGAGTTCGCCTGGACCAGCACCAGCTTTTGGACATGTGAACTAAACGTGGTAGCAAAAGTAGCTAATTGGACACTAGTAATGGACATTATGGAACAAAACAATGATTTATTGCGGAACTAGGATTCCTTGCACTGCATTCTGATTAAAGATCATCAAAGGTAAGGAAATATTTATGATGGAATTTCGTATTTCTGTTGACTCCAACATGGCAGAGAAATATATTTACTTCTGAGCACCGTCTCAGATTATTGCATGGTATTCTTTTTTCGTAACGTTTAAAAAAAATCTGACACAGCGGTTGCATTAACAACCAGTGTATCTTTAATTATATGTAAAACATGTATCTTTCGTCAAAGTTTATGATGAGTATTTCTGTTATATGACGTGACTCTCTGTAATTACTCTGGATATTTTGGAGGCATTTCTGAACATGGCGCCAATGTAAACTGAGATTTGTGGATATAAATATGCATATTATTATCGAACAAAACATAAATGTATTGTGTAACATGATGTCATATGAGTGTCATCTGATGAAGATTATCAAAGGTTAGTGATTAATTTTTATCTCTAATTCTGCTTTTGTGATTATCTTTGGCTGGGAAAAATGGCTGTGTGTTTTTTTGGATTTGGTGGTGATCTAACATAAATATATTGTAACGGTTTTCTTTAGGTGAAGGAGAGGCGGACCAAAATGCTGCGTGGTTATGATACATGTTTAATAAAGAAGAAACACGAACAGTACAAAAAACAACAAATTAAAACCTATACAACCTATACAGCCTATCTGGTGCAAACTAACACAGAGACAGGAACAATCACCCACGAAACACTCAAAGAATATGGCTGCCTAAATATGGTTCCCAATCAGAGACAACGATAAACACCTGCCTCTGATTGAGAACCACTCCAGACAGCCATAGACTATGCTAGAAACCCCTACTATAATACAAACCCAATACCTAACAAAAACCCCAAGACAAAACACACCACATACAAAACCCATGTCACACCCTGGCCTGACCAAATTAATAAAGAAAACACAAAATACTAAGACCAGGGCGTGACAGAACCCCCCCCCCCCCCCCCCCCCCCCCAAGGTGCGGACTCCCGACCGCACAACTAAACCCATAGGGGAGGGTCCAGGTGGGCGTCTGTCCATGGTGGCGGCTCCGGCGCGGGACGTGGACCCCACTCCAACAAAGTCTTAGTCCCTTTACCTTGCGTCCTTAGATAGGCGATCCTCTCCACCGACCTTGGCCTAGTAGTCCTCACCAAGGACCCCACTGGACTGAGGGGCAGCTCGGGACTGAGGTAGCACGGGACTGAGGGGTAGCTCGGGACTGAGGGGTAGCTCGGGACTGAGAGGAAGCTCAGCACTGAGAGGAAGCTCAGGCAGGTAGTTGGCTCTGGCAGATCCTGGCTGGCTGGCAGTTCTGGCAGATCCTGGCTGACTGGCGGATCCTGGCTGAATGGCGGATGCTGGCTGAATAGCGGATCCTGGCTGACTGGCGGATCTGGAAGATCCTGGCTGACTGGCAGCTCTGGCTGCTCCATGCTGACTGGCAGCTCTGGCTGCTCCATGCTGACTGGCTGCTCTGGCTGCTCCATGCTGACTGGCTGCTCCATGCTGACTGGCGGCTCTGGCTGCTCCATGCTGACTGGCGGCTCTGGCTGCTCCATGCTGACTGGCGGCTCTGGCTGCTCCATGCTGACTGGCGGCTCTGGCTGCTCCATGCTGACTGGCGGCTCTGGCTGCTCCATGCTGACTGGCGGCTCTGGCTGCTCCATGCTGACTGGCGGCTCTGGCGAATCCATGCTGACTGGCGGCTCTGGCGAATCCATGCTGACTGGCGGCTCTGGCGAATCCATGCTGACTGGCGGCTCTGGCGAATCCATGCTGACTGGCGGCTCTGGCGGCTCCTTGCAGACTGGCAGCTCTGGCGGCTCCTTGCAGACTGGCAGCTCCTTGCAGACTGGCAGCTCCTTGCAGACTGGCAGCTCTGAACAGGCAGGAGACTCCGGCAACGCTGTAGAGGCGGAAGGCTCTGGCAGCGCTAAACAGGCGGGAGACTCCGACAGCGCTGTAGAGGAGGAAGGCTCTGACTGCGCTGAACAGGCGGGAGACTCCGGCAGCGCTGTAGAGGAGGAAGGCTCTGGCAGCGCTGTAGAGGAGGAAGGCTCTGATTGCGCTGAACAGGCGGGAGACTCCGGCAGCGCTGGAGAGGAGGAAGGCTCTGGAAGCGCTGGACAGGCGAGGCGCACTGTAGGCCTGATGCGTGGTGCTGGCACTGGTGGTACTGGGCCGAGAACACGCACAGGAAGCCTGGTGCGGGGAGCTGCCACCGGAGGGCTGGTGCGTGGAGGTGGTACTGGGTAGACCGGACCGTGCAGGCACACTGGAGCTCTTGAGCACCGAGCCTGCCCAACCTTACCTGGTTGAATGCTCCCGGTCGCCCTGCCAGTGCGGCGAGGTGGAATAGCCCGCACTGGGCTATGCAGGCGAACCGGAGACACCGAGCACAAGGCTGGTGCCATGTAAGCCGGCCCAAGGATGGCACTTGGCTCATGGCACTTGGCTCGATGCTCACTCTAGCCCGGCCGATACGCGGAGCTGGAATGTACCGCACCGGGCTATGCACCCGCACTGGAGACACCGTGCGCACCACAGCATAACACGGTGCCTGTCCGGTCTCTCTAGCCCCCCGGTAAGCACAGGAAGTTTACGCAGGTCTCCTACCTGGCGTAGCCATACTACCTGTGAGCCTCCCCCCAATACATTTTTGGGGCTGACTCTCGGGCTTCCATCCGTGTCGCCGTGCTGCCTCCTCATACCAGCGCCTCTCCGCTTTCGCCGCCTCCAGTTCTTCTTTGGGGCGGCGATATTCTCCAGGCTGAGCTCCAGTTCTTCTTTGGGGCGGCGATATTCTCCAGGCTGAGCCCAGAGTCCTTCTCCGTCCAATTCGTCCTCCCATGTCCATTCCTCTCGCTGCTCCTGCTGCCGTTTCTCCTGCTGCACCTTGGGGCGGCGACACTCCCCTGGCTTTGCCCAGGGTCCTCTCCCGTCGAGGATTTCTTCCCAAGTCCAGAAATCCTTATTACGCTGCTCCTGCTGCTGCCCGTTACCACGCCGCTTGGTCCTGTTGTGGTGGGTGATTCTGTAACGGTTTTCTTTAGGTGAAGGAGAGGCGGACCAAAATGCGGCGTGGTTATTCTGATACAGTTTTAATAAAGAAGAAACACGAACAGTACGAAAAACAACAAACGTAACGTGAACTGTGCAAACTAACACAGAGACAGGAACAATCACCCACGAAACACTCAAAGAATATGGCTGCTTAAATATGGTTCCCAATCAGAGACAACGATAAACACCTGCCTCTGATTGAGAACCACTCCAGACAGCCATAGACTATGCTAGAAACCCCTACTATAATACAAACCCAATACCTAACAAAAACCCCAAGACAAAACACATCACATACAAAACCCATGTCACACCCTGGCCTGACCAAATTATTAATGAAAACACAAAATACTAAGACCAGGACATTTTAAAAATTGTGTATATATAATAATAATGTGTGAAAGTTAAATATTTCTACAAAATATTTTTGAATTTCCCGCGCTGCCTTTTGGAATGTTGGGGGGGGCATTCCGTTAGCGGAACCTGTGTCCTAGACAGGTTAAATGTTAGTAACACCTCCGCCTTTGTGGGATGCAGGTGGGATATGGTCACAAGTGTAACCAGGAGGTGAGGCCTCATTTAACACAGTAAATTCATCAGACTTAAGCCATATTTCAGTCAGGCCAATCACATCAAGATTATGAATAGTGATTAGTTCATTGACTATAACTGCCTTGGAAGTGAGGGATCTAACATTAAATAGCCCTATTTTGAGATGTGCAACATCATAATCTCTTTCAGTAATGACAGGAATGGAGGAGGTCTTTATTCCAGTGAGATTACTAAGGCGAACACCGGAATGTTTAGTTTTGCCCAACCTAGCACAGACCTGGTCTCAATGGGGATAGCTGAGCTGACTAAACTGCCTGTACTAGTGGCAGACTCCACTATGCTGGCAGGCTGGTTAGC
The DNA here is from genome assembly GCF_013265735.2 of Oncorhynchus mykiss. Lineage (NCBI taxonomy): Eukaryota > Metazoa > Chordata > Actinopteri > Salmoniformes > Salmonidae > Oncorhynchus > Oncorhynchus mykiss. The sequence continues at coordinate 386,545 of NC_050570.1, read as the reverse complement.
TAACACTGTACTAACCCAGTAACCCTTTACACTGTACTAACCCAGTAACCCTTTACACTGTACTAACCCTTTACACTGTACTAACCCAGTAACACTTTACACTGTACTAACCCAGTAACCCTTTACACTGTACTAACCCAGTAACCCTTTACACTGTACTAACCCACTAACCCTTTACACTGTACTAACCCAGTAACCCTTTACACTGTACTAACCCACTAACCCTTTACACTGTACTAACCCAGTAACCCTTTACACTGTACTAACCCAGTAACCCTTTACACTGTACTAACCCAGTAACCCTTTACACTGTACTAACCCAGTAACCCTTTACACTGTACTAACCCAGTAACCCTTTACACTGTACTAACCCAGTAACCCTTTACACTGTACTAACCCAGTAACCCTTTACACTGTTCTAACCCAGTAACCCGTTACATTGTACTAACCCAGTAACCCTTTACACTGTACTAACCCAGTAACCCGTTACATTGTACTAACCCAGTAACCCTTTACACTGTACTAACCCAGTAACCCTTTACACTGTACTAACCCAGTAACCCGTTACACTGTACTAACCCAGTAATGCTTTACACTGTACTAACCCAGTAACCCTTTACAATGTACTAACCCAGTAACCCTTTACACTGTACTAACCCAGTAACCCTTTACACTGTACTAACCCAGTAACCCTTTACACTGTACTAACCCTTTACACTGTACTAACCCAGTAACCCTTTACACTGTACTAACCCAGTAACCCTTTACACTGTACTAACCCAGTAACCCTTTACACTGTACTAACCCAGTAACCCTTTACACTGTACTAACCCAGTAACCCTTTACACTGTACTAACCCAGTAACCCTTTACACTGTACTAACCCAGTAACCCGTTACACTGTACTAACCCAGTAATGCTTTACACTGTACTAACCCAGTAACCCTTTACAATGTACTAACCCAGTAACCCTTTACACTGTACTAACCCAGTAACCCTTTACACTGTACTAACCCAGTAACCCTTTACACTGTACTAACCCTTTACACTGTACTAACCCAGTAACCCTTTACACTGTACTAACCCAGTAATGCTTTACACTGTACTAACCCAGTAACCCTTTACAATGTACTAACCCAGTAACCCTTTACACTGTACTAACCCAGTAACCCTTTACACTGTACTAACCCAGTAACCCTTTACACTGTACTAACCCTTTACACTGTACTAACCCAGTAACCCTTTACACTGTACTAACCCAGTAACCCTTTACACTGTACTAACCCAGTAACCCTTTACACTGTACTAACCCAGTAACCCTTTACACTGTACTAACCCAGTAACCCTTTACACTGTACTAACCCAGTAACCCTTTACACTGTACTAACCCAGTAACCCTTTACACTGTACTAACCCAGTAACCCTTTACACTGTACTAACCCAGTAACCCTTTACACTGTACTAACCCTTTACACTGTACTAACCCAGTAACCCTTTACAATGTACTAACCCAGTAACCCTTTACACTGTACTAACCCAGTAACCCTTTACACTGTACTAACCCAGTAACCCTTTACACTGTACTAACCCTTTACACTGTACTAACCCAGTAACCCTTTACACTGTACTAACCCAGTAATGCTTTACACTGTACTAACCTAGTAACCCTTTACACTGTACTAACCCAGTAACCCTTTACACTGTACTAACCCAGTAACCCTTTACACTGTACTAACCCAGTAACCCGGTACACTGTACTAACCCAGTAACCCTTTACACTGTACTAACCCAGTAACCCTTTACACTGTACTAACCCAGTAACCATTTACACTGTACTAACCCAGTAACCATTTACACTGTACTAACCCAGTAACCCTTTACACTGTACTAACCCAGTAACCATTTACACTGTACTAACCCAGTAACCCTTTACACTGTACTAACTCTTTACACTGTACTAACCCAGTAACCCTTTACACTGTACTAACCCAGTAACCCTTTACACTGTACTAACCCAGTAACCCGGTACACTGTACTAACCCAGTAACCCTTTACACTGTACTAACCCAGTAACCCTTTACACTGTACTAACCCAGTAACCATTTACACTGTACTAACCCAGTAACCATTTACACTGTACCAACCCAGTAACCCTTTACACTGTACTAACCCAGTAACCCTTTACACTGTACTAACCCAGTAACCCGGTACACTGTACTATGATGACTGTGGTGGTGATGATGATGGTGGTGACGTTCCCACTTTCTGAGAGCAGTAATAAAAACGAGATGATCAGAATCAAACCTTTATTGAGACTGTGCCACTTAATTTAATATTCCCTTGTGTGTGTGTGTGTTAAGTGCCATTGTGTGTCTATGGGTGGTCCAGTAGAGTAAGCCCGGCCCCTGCAGGGTCAGCGGTCAGCAGCAGCCAATGGTTGATGTCTCGCTCGGCCTTATGGGAGTCCAGGAAGGTGTGGGCTGTCACCTCATATTCTTTACCATACGGAGTCCTGCAGGAATATACAGTATAATATTACTTCTACACTATTACAATACTACTACTACTACAATAGTACTAATACTACACTATTACAATACTACTACTACTGCCACCTCGTATTATTTGCCATACAGAGTCCTGCAACAATATATAATATTACTACTACATCAATACCACTACTACTACACTATGACTATTGTCACATCATATTCTTTACCATGCAGAGTCCTGTTAGAGACAATAATATATACAAGATTACTACCATACTACTAGCTACTCACACTACTGCTACTGCTGTCACCTTGTATTCTTTACCATGCATAGTTCTGTTAGACACAATAATACATAATGTTACTACTGCACTACTGCTACTGCTGTCACCTTATATTCTTTACCATGCAGAGTCCTGTTAGAGACAATAATACTAGCACTACTACTACACTACTGCCACCTCATATTCTTTACCATACGGAGTCATGTCAGACACAGTTATACACAATATTACTACTATACTGCTACAATCCCGTGCCTCTAAATTGAAGATGCTTTTCATAATTTGACGACATTCAGAAACAAATTCACCAATGGAAAGACGGTTCATATTTTTTTCCAATCTCAAAGCAGACAGATTTTAACAGTAAATTATCAACACATTGAAAGGGTGGCCTCTTATCTTGGTATCTGGATAGATTAAAAATGTCGTTTTAAACAGCACATACAATTTGTATCTCAAAAGTTGGGTTTTATTTCAGGAATAAATCTTGTTTCTTTATGTGTCAGGAAAGACCTAATATAGTTTACATGTGTCATGACGTGGCGCTTTCTGGGTATAGATCATGGCTTCCCCCTCTCTCACTCTCTCCTACACCCAGGTTCTGTTATCTCAGGTCGTAAATTCCTGGCGGAGACTCTCTCCCCCTGGCCATGCAGAGAGAGAGACCACAGAGTGAACACAGGATTTCACGTGGACGAACTCCTAAATCCCCAAAATGGGAAAAGTAAACTATATGTCCACTTGTAAGAATGTGGGAAGGGTCCGTGGACACTTAAGGGACAGCTATGTTGAGTGTGTTTCATTTGGTGACCTCACGAAGGACAGAATACCACGTGGAGCATTGCCTACACGGCTGGAAATGGTTAAACTCCGAGACTATCGATTCCTTCAGAATAAGAGCAAATCTTAGATACTAATTACTAGTCTGCAGCTAAAAATGAGGTAACCCTGGGATGCGAATACCGACAACCGCCGAAACACCTAGTCTATGAGATCATTTCTGAATGGTTCTCTGAAGTATCCATTCTAACCACGAAATACTTTGATCTTCAGGGAAACAGAAAGAAAGACTTGGATGAACTCTCCAGCAGACGGACTGGATTCCAAAAGAGAAGACAACAATGACATACACCATAAATATGTACTTGCAATTATTCCCGAATGAGCGGCCGTTCACGTGTGAAGGATTAGCATTTCAATGTATATAATTATAGACTGTGTAATGAATCCATTTTTGTCTTTCCCGCTCTTTCTCAGTCCCACCCCCTTCCGTTAGTCCACCAAGCCGTCATATCAGTTTAGCCCACTAGGGAATCTTCTCTATCATTTTTAGTAACCAATATCTACTGTTTGTGCATTTCTGTGATTATTTAGTTAGTAAATAAATGATTAAGCCAACTGGTGTATGGATGATTTAGAGTAAAGGCTGGGTTCATGCAGATAACCAACAATTTACGACATTCAGATGAGACTGATATAATAATTCATTAATAGAAGACTAATAATAATTCATTAATAGAAGACTAATTGATCAGATATTAAAATATCTGAAGAGTTATATTCGGAAAAGCATAACTGTAATCTGAAGATTGTCCGTGGTGCCCCGACTTCCTAGTTAATAAAATGTACATTATTAGTTTAATCACGTAATAATAATAATAATTTCAGAGAATCGATTTGATAAAATAAGTCTTCACTTTTAATGATGCCAAAGACACGACACATGCAAACCTCAGCCAGCATCCTTCAGATACTGGGCACTGTGTATCACAAGTCACTTAGATTTAGAACTAATGCAAGACCACTCACCCATCACTGTGATCTACAGAACATGGTGAGGTGGCCCTACCCTCCAACAAGAAGCCTGAAACACTGAAACATCTTTTGTGCTTGGATTATTGCCTACTTATCTGTGCTCCTCACTTACAAAGTCATTGACTTTCCCGAAGTGGATCCAGTGTTTTGCCCACCACCCAGGACAATGGATCAGATCCCAGCCGGCGAACCAAAACAACGATGCCGTAAAAGGGGCAGACGAAGCAGTCTTCTGGTCAGGCTCCGGAGACGGGCACAAAGCGCACCACTCCTGAGCATACTACTTGCCAATGTCCAGTCTCTTGACAACAAGGTTGGTGAAATCCAAGCAAGGGTTGTCTTCCAGAGAGACATAAGAGACTGTAACGTTCTATGCTTCACGGAAACATGGCTCACTCGAGACACGCAATCGGAGTCGGGACAGCCAGCTGGTTTCTTCACGCATTGCGCCGACAGAAACAAGCATCTTTCTGGTAAGAAGAGGGGCGGGGGGGTATGCCTTATGATTAACAAGACGTGGTGTGATCATAACAACATACAGGAACTCAAGTCCTTCTGTTCACCTGACTTCACAATCAAATGTCGACCGCATTATCTACCAAGAGAATTCTCTTCGATTATAATCACAGCCGCATATATTCTCCCCCAAGCAGACACATCGATGGCAGAGACTAAAACAGGAAGCTCTCACGCTCAGGTCTGATCAACGCTGGTCCGACCATTCTGATTCCACGCTTCAAGATTGCTTCGATCACGTGGATTGGGATATGTTCCGCATTAAGTCAAACAACAACATTGATGAATACACTGATTCGGTGAGCGAGTTTATTAGCAAGTGCACCGGCGATGTCGTACCCACAACAAACATTAAAACATTCCCAAACCAGAAACCGCGGATTGACCGCGGATTCGCGCAAAACTGAAAGCACGAACCACTGCTTTTAATCAGGGCAAGGTGACCGGAAACATGACCGAATACAAACAGTGTAGCTATTCCCTCCGCAAGGCAATCAAACAAGCTGAGCGTCAGTATAGAGACAAAGTAGAGTCGCAATTCAAAGGCTCAGACACAAGAGGTATGTGGCAGGGTTTACAGTCAATCACAGACTACAAAAAGAAAACCAGCCCCGTCACGGACCAGGATTTTGCTCCCAGACGGACTGAACAACTTCTTTGCTCGCTTTGAGGACAATACAGTGCCACCGCTACCAAAACCTGCGGACTCTCCTTCACTGCAGCCAACGTGAGTAAAACATTTAAACATGTTAACCCTCGCAAGGCTGCAGGCCCCGACGGCATCCCCAGCTGCATCCTCAGGGCATGCGCAGACCAGCTGGCTGGTGTGTCTACGGACATATTCAATCAATCCTTATCCCAGTCTGCTGTTCCCACATGCTTCAAGAGGGCCACCATTGTTCCTGTTCTCAAGAAAGCTAAGGTAACTGAGCTAAATGACTACCACCCCGTAGCACTCACTTCCGTCATCATGAAGTGCTTTGAGAGACTAGTCAAGGAACATATCACCTCCACCCTACCTGACACCCTAGACCCACTCCAATTTGCTTACCGCCCCAATAGGTCTACAGACGACACAATCACAATCACACTGCCCTAACCCATCTGAACAAGAGGAATACCTATGTAAGAATGCTGTTCATCGACTACAGCTCAGCATTTAACACCATAGTACCTTCCATACTCATCATTAAGCTCGAGACCCTGGGTCCTGGAGTTCCTGACGGGTCGCCCCCAGGTGGTGAGGGTAGGTAACAACATCTTCACCCCGCTGATCCTCAACACTGGGGCACCACAAGGGTGCGTTCTGAGCCCTCTCCTGTACTCCCTTGTTCACCTATGACCGTGTGGCCATGCACGCCTCCAACACAATCATCAAGTTTGCAGACGACACCACAGTGGTATGCTTGATTACCAACAACGACGAGACGGCCTACAGGGAGGAGGTGAGGGCCCTCGGAGTGTGGTGTCAGGAAAATAACCTCACACTCAATGTCAGCAAAACAAAGGAGATGATCGTGGACTTCAGGAAACAGCAGAGGGAGCAGCCCCCTATCCACATTGATGGGACAGTAGTGGAGAAGGTGGAAAGTTTTGAAGTTCCTCTGTGTACACATCACGGACAAACTGAAATCATCCACCCACACAGACAGCGTTGTGAAGAAGGGACAGCAGCAGCGATTATGGCGGAATACAGCTCATTCAATGCTGTCTTAGTGCCAGCTGTGTCATGTTCTGACTTATTCCTTTGTTTTGTTTTTATTTAGTATGGTCAGGGCGTGAGTTGGGGTGGGCAGTCTATGTTAGTTTTTCTATGTTTGGTTTCTGTTTCGGCCTAGTATGGTTCTCAATCAGAGGCAGGTGTTGTTAGTTGTCTCTGATTGAGAATCATACTTAGGTAGCCTGGGTTTCACTGTTGGGGTGGGTGGTTCTGGTCCGATCCTTACTCCTCTTCAGACGAAGAGGAGATCTGCCGTTACAGAACCACCCACCAACAAAGGACCAAGCAGGTAACGGGCAGCAGCAGGAGAGGACTTGGGAGGAGATTCTGGACGGCAAAGGACCCTGGACTCAGCCAGGGGAATATCGCCGTCCCAAAGCAGAACTGGAGGCAGCAAAAGCAGAGAGGCGCCGGTATGAGGAGGCAGCACGGCAGCGCGGCTGGAAGCCCGAGAGGCAGCCCCAAAAATGTATTGGGGGAGGCACATGGGGAGTGTGGCGAGTTCAGGTAGGAGACCTGCGCCAACTTCCCGTGCTTACCGGAGAGCGAGAGGGACCGTGCAGGCACCGTGTTATGCGGTGGAGCGCACGGTCCCCGGTGCGTGTGCATAGCCCGGTGCGGTACATTCCAGCTCCTCGTATCGGCCGGGCTAGAGTGGGCATCGAGCCAGGTGCCATGAAGCCAGCTCTACGCATCTGGTCTCCAGTGCGTCTCCTCGGGCCGGCATACATGGCACCAGCCTTATGCATGGTGTCCCCGGTTCGCCAGCACAGCACAGTGCGGGCTATTCCACCTCTCCGCACTGGCCTGGCTACGGGGAGCATTCAAACAGGTAAGGTTGGGCAGGCTCGGTGCTTAAGAGCTCCAGTGCGCCTGCACGCTCCGGTCTATCCGGTGCCACCTCCACGCACCAGCCCTCCGGCGGCAGCCCCCCGCACCAGGCTGTCTCTCCGTCTTCTCCCTACAGGTGCTCCCGCCTGTCCTGAGCCGCCAGAGTCTCCCGTCTGTCCTGAGCCGCCACAGTCTCCCGTCTGTCCTGAGCCGCCACAGTCTCCCGTCTGTCCTGAGCCGCCACAGCCTCCCGTCTGTCCTGAGCCGCCAGAGCCTCCCGTCTGTCCTGAGCCGCCAGAGCCTCCCGTCTGTCCTGAGCCGCCAGTCTGTCCTGAGCCGCCAGAGCCGCCAGTCTGTCCTGAGCCGCCAGTCTGTCCTGAGCCGCCAGAGCCGCCAGTCTGTCCTGAGCCGCCAGAGCCACCAGTCTGTCCTGAGAGGCCAGTCAGCCAGGAGCTGCCAGAGCTGTCAGCCAGCCAGGAGCTGCCAGAGCCGTCAGCCAGCCAGGAGCTGCCAGAGCCGTCAGCCAGCCAGGAGCTGCCAGAGCCGTCAGCCAGCCAGGAGCTGCCAGAGCCGTCCTTCACTCCGTCCTTCACTCCGGAGTCTCCCGTCTGTCCGGTGCTGCCGGAATCTCCCGTCCATTCGGTCGGCGGCGAGGGTCGCCGCTCATAATAGGCCACAGGGGCGGTGGAGGAGGCGGACAAAAACTGTGGTGAAGTGCCGCGCCAGAGCCGCCACCACGGACAAACGCCCACTCAGACCCTCCCCTATAGGTTCAGGTTTTGCGGCCGGAGTCCGCACCTTTGAGGGGGGGGGGGGGGGGTACTGTCACGTTCTGACCTCTATTCCTTTGTTTGGACTTTATTAAGTATGGTCAGGGTGTGAGTTGGGGTGGGCAGTCTGTTAGTTTTTCTATATTTTCTATTTCTGTGTTTGGCTGATATGGTTCTCAATCAGAGGCAGCTGTCTATCGTTGTCCCTGATTGAGAACCATATTTAGGTAGCCTGTTTTCCTTTGTGTTTTGTGGGTGGTTATTTTCAGTCTTTGTGTGTCTGCACCAGATAGAACTGTTTCGCTTTTCACTTTGTTGTTTTGTATTTTGAAGTGTTCAGTTTCATTAAAAAAAGATGAACACTTACCACGCTGCGCTTTGGTCCTCTCTTTCCACCGATGACAACCGTTACAAGCTGACTGTGGTGGTATGTAAACAGTTACGAAAAATACAGATGAAAACTCTCTAGGTAGACAGTGTGGTCTACAGCTTATCATGAGATAGTCTTCCTCAGGCGAGCAAAACCTTGAGACTTCCTTAGATATCGTGCACCAGCTGTTGTTTACAAAAATACATAGTCCGCCGCCGCTGTTCTATCCTGCCGATGTGGCGTATAACCAGCCAGCTGTATGTTGATAGTGTCGTCGTTCAGCCACGACTCCGTGAAGGATAAGATACAGTTTTGAATGACCTGTTTAGTTTATTAATTCAACCATTTTAAAAAACAAGCACACATTAAACTTAAAAGCCATACATGCACATGAATAAAATCATTTAGGATAACACACAATAAAGTCTGGGACTTTTTTCCATTGTGGTCCTCTTGAGACAAGATCGAACACAGTATGGCAGTGAAATAATAAAACAAGAACATCTATCTCGTCATTCCAGTTACATCATAGGGGTTATTTATATGGGCATAGAAGACATCAAACATATTTTTTACTTTACTTTTAAAGCTGTCCAGAGAGAACGTTGTTTTTATTGGCAGAGGCAACTCATTCCATTCTGAGGCTCCAGTTTACAAGAAAGTACCTTGGTAGTTTAATCTTCCACGTAGGTCCTCTTTTTCTCCGCCTTCTCTTCACGCAAATCACGGGGATCTGGGCCTGTTCCTGAGAAAGCAGTATATAGTACGCGTTGTCCCCGTCAGACTCGTTAAAGGAAGTCCGTGGTGAGTAATTGCAGTCCTGATGTCCAGAAGTTATTTTCGGTCATAAGAGACGGTAGCGGCAACATTATGTACAAAATAAGTAAAAAACAACGCAGATAAATGAACAAAAAAACACAATAGGTTGGGGGCATGTAAAACATCTGCCTTCTTCTCCGGCGCCATTTTAGGGATTACTACTACTTCTGCTGTCTCGTATTCTTTACCATATGGAGCCCTGTTAGCCACAATAATCCACAATATTACTACTGTAGTACTACTACTTACTACTACTACAAAAATACTACTACTATTACTGCTACTACTACCAGTGTAATCTTTACCATACGGAGTCCTGTTAGACACAATAATACACAATATTACTACTATAATACTGCTTTTACTACTGCTACTACAACACTAATTCTACTAATAAAATACTAATACTACTAATTATACTACTAGATACTGCTACTACTATAGTAAAACTACTACTACTACAGTAAAACTAGACTACTACTACTACTGCCACCTTATATTCTTTACCATACAGAGTCCTGTTAGACACAATATATTACTACTGTAGTACTACTAGCTACTCCAACACTACTACTGCCACCTCGTATTCTTTTCCATACATAGTTATGCTAGACACATTAATACACAATATTACAACTGTAGTACTACTAGCTACTACTACAACACTATTGTCACCTCATATTCTTTACCATATGGACTCCTGTTAGGTACAATAATAAACAATAATACAACTGTAGTACTACTAGCTACAACTACAACTACACCTGCATTGCTTGCTGTTTGGGGTTTTAGGCTGGGTTTCTGTACAGCACTTTGAGATATCAGCTGATGTACGAAGGGCTATATAAATAAATTTGATTTGATTAGATTTAATAATACTACAACTACAACTACTAGGGTTGGGCTCCCGAGTGGCAAAGTGTTCTAAGGCACTACATCTCAGTGCTTGAGACGTCACTACAGACACCCTGGTTCGAATCCAGGCTGTATCACAATCGGCCGTGATTGGGAGTCCCATAGGGTGGCTGGCGCACAATTGGCCCAGGTTTGGCCGGTGTAGGCCGTCATTGTAAATAAGAATTTGTTCTTAACTGACTTGCCTAGTTAAATAAAGGTTAAATTAAAAAAATACTACCATACTTACTACTACTACTATCCCTCATATGGAGTTCTGATGAAATAATACACTATATAACTAATACTACTACTGTCACCTCATATTCTTTACCAAATGGAGTTTTGTAAAAACAAAATACACAATGTAACTACTATACTACTAACGCTTCATATTCTTTACCATATGGAGTTATGTTGAAATAATACACTAACTACTAATATTACTACTACTAGTAGTAGTACTGTTTTCACCTCATATTATTTACCATATGGAGTTATGTTGAAATAATACACTATATAACTAATACTACTACTACTACTGTCACCTCATATTCTTTACCAAATGGAGTCCTGCATTATATACTATTACTACGCTACTACCACTACTAATACTACTACATTCTTTACCATACAGAGTCCTGCAGGAATATGTTTAATATTAGATACTAGTAGTGCTATTACTACTACAAAATACAACATAGACTACTGCTGATTCTATCCTGTGTAACTTTACAGGGTTCTCTAATGTGAAATGTCAAGTAAAGTTTTACCACAGGATGTGTTGTCCTAGAACAGCCAGAGCCTGGTTGGTCTTGCAGTGGGAGATGAGCACTTTACTGTTGGCCTGTAGAGACACAGAGTTACATCACTTTACTGTTGGCCTGTAGAGAGACACAGAGTTACATCACTTTACTGTTGGCCTGTAGAGACACAGATTTACATAACTTTACTGTTGGCCTGTAGAGAGACAGATCAGAAGTTCCTGACCGCACCTGGAGGTAGACAGGGGCCCATTGTGTCTGGAAATCTAACAAGTGTAAACAGATCTGGATGGTCAAACCATCATTATAGTGCCCTCAAATCATTGACAGGTGGCACCATTGACATATAGCATCAATAAGTGTCTTAAATTAAAAAAAACATATTTTCAAAGAATATCTGTCAAATGATTTGCATATAGAGAGGGACCAGGAAGTCTGGTCACAAGGTGGACACAGTAGACAGAAAAGGGACACATTTTACAACAAAGGGTAGACACGTCAAATGTTGATCAGATAGTGATTGGATAATGTTGATCGGATCACAAATACCCCATGCTACCACAAGGTATAAACTGGTCTACTGATAACAGAACTGTGTGTGTGTGTGTTGTTTTCTTTACGTACAGGAACAGGCAGCCCCTCATGCTCCAGTCTTTCCTGAGGGTCATTGTGTAGAACCTTCCACCAGGACAGGAAGTTAGCCTGATGCTCCATGATCACTTCCTGGAGGCGGGACTTCTTGGCACACTTCAAATCACAGCAAAGCATATTTCATAACCTAGCTAAAATATACCTCACAGAAACGATAAGAAAGAAAACTGAGATAAAAATAAAGTAAGAAAAAAATGAAGATTAAGTGAAGAATGCCTGAACACAATCCAGGAGACATGAATGAAGCAGTCCTTCAATGAAAGAAAGAGTTACATGTCTGTTAGGGGTCAGGGATACATGTCTGTTAGGGGTCGGGGATACATGTCTGTTAGGGGTCAGGGATACATGTCGGTTAGGGGTCAGGGATACATGTCTGTTAGGGGTCAGGGATACATGTCTGTTAGGGGTCGGGGATACATGTCTGTTAGGGGTCAGAGATACATGTCTGTTAGGGGTCAGGGATACATGTCTGTTAGGGGTCAGAGATACATGTCTGTTAGGGGTCAGGGATACATGTCTGTTAGGGGTCAGGGGTCAGGGATACATGTCTGTCAGGGGTCTGGGATACATGTCTGTCAGGGGTCGGGGATACATGTCTGTCAGGGGTCGGAGATACATGTCTGTTAGGGGTCAGAGACACATGTCTGTTAAGGGTCAGGGATACATGTATGTCAGGGGTCAGGGATACATGTCTGTTGGGGGTCAGGGGTCCGGGATACAAGTCTGTTAGGGGTCAGGGATACATGTCTGTTAGGGGTCAGGGATACAAGTCTGTTAGGGGTCAGGGAGACATGTCTGTCAGGGGTCAGGGATACATGTCTGTCAGGGGTCAGGGATACATGTCTGTTAGGGGTCAGAGATACATGTCTGTTAGGGGTCAGGGATACATGTCTGTTAGGGGTCAGGGGTCAGGGATACATGTCTGTCAGGGGTCAGGGATACATGTCTGTCAGGGGTCGGGGATACATGTCTGTCAGGGGTCGGAGATACATGTCTGTTAGGGGTCAGAGATACATGTCTGTCAGGGGTCAGGGATACATGTCTGTTAGGGGTCAGGGGTCAGGGATACATGTCTGTCAGGGGTCAGGGATACATGTCTGTCAGGGGTCGGGGATACATGTCTGTTAGGGGTCAGAGATACATGTCTGTTAGGGGTCGGGGATACATGTCTGTTAGGGGTCAGAGATCCATGTCTGTTAGGGGTCAGCGATACATGTCTGTCAGGGGTCAGGGATACATGTCTGTCAGGGGTCGGGGATACATGTCTGTCAGGGGTCGGAGATACATGTCTGTTAGGGGTCAGAGATACATGTCTGTCAGGGGTCAGGGATACATGTCTGTTAGGGGTCAGGGGTCAGGGATACATGTCTGTCAGGGGTCAGGGATACATGTCTGTCAGGGGTCGGGGATACATGTCTGTTAGGGGTCAGAGATACATGTCTGTTAGGGGTCGGGGATACATGTCTGTCAGGGGTCAGAGATCCATGTCTGTTAGGGGTCAGGGATACATGTCTGTCAGGGGTCGGGGATACATGTCTGTCAGTGGTCGGGGATACATGTCTGTCAGGGGTCGGGGATACATGTCTGTTAGGGGTCGGGGATACATGTCTGTCAGGGGTCAGGGATCCATGTCTGTTAGGGGTCAGAGATCCATGTCTGTTAGGGGTCAGGGGTCAGGGATACATGTCTGTCAGGGGTCAGGGATACATATCTGTTAGGGGTCGGGGATACATGTCTGTTAGGGGTCAGAGATCCATGTCTGTTAGGGGTCAGGGATACATGTCTGTCAGGGGTCAGGGATACATGTCTGTCAGGGGTCGGGGATACATGTCTGTCAGGGGTCGGAGATACATGTCTGTTAGGGGTCAGAGATACATGTCTGTCAGGGGTCAGGGATACATGTCTGTTAGGGGTCAGGGGTCAGGGATACATGTCTGTCAGGGGTCAGGGATACATGTCTGTTAAGGGTCAGGGATACATGTCTGTCAGGGGTCAGGGATACATGTCTGTTAGGGGTCAGAGATCCATGTCTGTTAGGGGTCAGGGATACATGTCTGTTAGGGGTCAGAGATCCATGTCTGTTAAGGGTCAGGGATACATGTCTGTCAGGGGTCAGGGATACATGTCTGTTAGGGGTCAGAGATCCATGTCTGTTAAGGGTCAGGGATACATGTCTGTTAAGGGTCAGGGATACATGTCTGTTAAGGGTCAGAGATACATGTCTGTCAGGGGTCAGGGATACATGTCTGTTAGGGGTCAGGGGTCAGGGATACATGTCTGTCAGGGGTCAGGGATACATGTCTGTCAGGGGTCGGGGATACATGTCTGTTAGGGGTCAGAGATACATGTCTGTTAGGGGTCGGGGATACATGTCTGTTAGGGGTCAGAGATCCATGTCTGTTAGGGGTCAGGGATACATGTCTGTCAGGGGTCAGGGATACATGTCTGTCAGGGGTCGGGGATACATGTCTGTCAGGGGTCGGAGATACATGTCTGTTAGGGGTCAGAGATACATGTCTGTCAGGGGTCAGGGATACATGTCTGTTAGGGGTCAGGGGTCAGGGATACATGTCTGTCAGGGGTCAGGGATACATGTCTGTCAGGGGTCGGGGATACATGTCTGTTAGGGGTCAGAGATACATGTCTGTTAGGGGTCGGGGATACATGTCTGTTAGGGGTCAGAGATCCATGTCTGTTAGGGGTCAGGGATACATGTCTGTCAGGGGTCGGGGATACATGTCTGTCAGTGGTCGGGGATACATGTCTGTCAGGGGTCGGGGATACATGTCTGTTAGGGGTCGGGGATACATGTCTGTCAGGGGTCAGGGATCCATGTCTGTTAGGGGTCAGAGATCCATGTCTGTTAGGGGTCAGGGGTCAGGGATACATGTCTGTCAGGGGTCAGGGATACATATCTGTTAGGGGTCGGGGATACATGTCTGTTAGGGGTCAGAGATCCATGTCTGTTAAGGGTCAGGGATACATGTCTGTCAGGGGTCAGGGATACATGTCTGTTAAGGGTCAGGGATACATGTCTGTCAGGGGTCAGGGATACATGTCTGTTAGGGGTCAGAGATCCATGTCTGTTAGGGGTCAGGGATACATGTCTGTTAGGGGTCAGAGATCCATGTCTGTTAAGGGTCAGGGATACATGTCTGTCAGGGGTCAGGGATACATGTCTGTTAGGGGTCAGAGATCCATGTCTGTTAAGGGTCAGGGATACATGTCTGTTAAGGGTCAGGGATACATGTCTGTTAAGGGTCAGGGATACATGTCTGTTAGGGGTCAGGGATACATGTCTGTTAGGGGTCAGGGGTCAGGGATACATGTCTGTCAGGGGTCAGGGATACATGTCTGTCAGGGGTCGGGGATACATGTCTGTTAGGGGTCAGAGATACATGTCTGTTAGGGGTCAGAGATCCATGTCTGTTAAGGGTCAGGGATACATGTCTGTTAAGGGTCAGGGATACATGTCTGTTAGGGGTCAGAGATCCATGTCTGTTAAGGGTCAGTCCTTCAATGAAAAAAAAAGCAATCACCTTATGGAAGGTCTTGTGGTCACTCGTCAGATACAACTGTAAAACACACACACACATTCAGTAAGCATAGTATTAAAGCTGGTGCTTTCTCTAGTTCCATGGTACGAGTTTGTTAGGGGTTAGGGGTCAGACAAACATGTATTTTAAGGGTTAGGGGTCAGGGATACATGTCGGTTAGGGTTAGGGGTCAGGGTTACATGTCGGTTAGGGTTAGGGGTCAGGGATACATGTCGGTTAGGGTTAGGGGTCAGGGTTACATGTCTGTTAGGGGTCAGGGATACATGTCTGTTAGGGGTCAGGGATACATGTCGGTTAGGGTTAGGGGTCAGGGATACATGTCTGTTTGGGGTCAGGGGTCAGGGATACATGTCTGTTTGTGGTCAGGGATACATGTCTGTTAGGGGTCAGGGTTACATGCCTGTAAGGGGTCAGGGATACATGTCGGTTAGGGTTAGGGTTACATGTCTGTTAGGGGTTAAGGGTCAGGGTTACATGTCTGTTAGGGGTCAGGGATACATGTCTGTAAGGGGTTAGGGGTCAGGGATACATGTCTGTAAGGGGTTAGGGGTCAGGGTTACATGTCTGTTAGGGGTTAGGGGTCAGGAATACATGCCTGTTAGGGGTCAGGGGTACAAGTCTGTTAGGGGTCAGGGAGACATGTCTGTCAGGGGTCAGGGATACATGTCGGTTAGGGTTAGGGTTACATGTCTGTTAGGGGTTAAGGGTCAGGGTTACATGTCTGTTAGGGGTCAGGGATACATGTCTGTAAGGGGTTAGGGGTCAGGGATACATGTCTGTAAGGGGTTAGGGGTCAGGGTTACATGTCTGTTAGGGGTTAGGGGTCAGGAATACATGCCTGTTAGGGGTCAGGGGTACATGTCTGTTAGAGGTTAGGGGTACTCTCCCACAGAGATCATATTAAAGATAATTTAAATGTATGTACTGTATATTAGAGTTCTAATTGTATATTAGAGTTCTAATATGTAATTCTATGGGTTAGGTTAAATGTATACATTATATTATAGAGGTACAATATGTAGTTCTATGGATTGGGGTTATGTATTATATTATAGAGGTACAATATGTAGTTCTATGGATTGGGGTTATGTATTATATTATAGAGGTATATAATGTAGTTCTATGGGTTACGGTTAGGTTCATGTATTTTTCTTATAGAGGTCTAATATGTATAGTGTTAGATGTTTATGTGTGTGTGTCTCTGGAACTCACCCCTCCAGCAAAGCCACTAGTTGTTCTGAGGGCGAAACTCTGATTATAGCGCAGAGGCTCTCCCTCTGCACTGCCATCCACACTGGACACACACCGCAATGTTAAAAAACACCTATTCCTGTGTGTGTGTGTGTGTGTGTGTGTGTGTGTGTGTGTGTGTGTGTGTACCTGCTGATGATGAATGCGTTGCGTGTGCATGGCTGCAGACTCCTCCCCCCACTGACCCCACAGGGAGCCTGAATGGCTAAAGAGACAAACAGGGTTTATATTATCATCATCACCACCATCATTATCATCATCACTATCATCATCATCGTCACTGTCATCACCACTATCATCATCATCACCATCATCGTCACTATCGTCACTATCATCATTGTCACTATCATCATTGCTATCATTGCTATCATCATTATCATCACTATCAATATCATCAGCATCACTATCATCATTGCTATCATCGCTGTCATCACTGCTATCAATACTGTCATCACTAGCATCATCACTATCATGGTCATCATCACAATCATCACTATCAATATCATCACTATCACCATCATCAGCATCACTATCATTATCCCTATCATCACTATCATCATCATCACCACTATCATCACCATCATCATCACTATCACCACTATCATCATCATCATCATCACCATCATATTCATCATCACTATCATCATCATCACTATCAACACGGTCATCATCGTCGCCACTATCATCACCATTACTATCACCACTATCATCATCATCATCACTATCATCATCATCACCACTATCATCATCATCATCATCATCATCATCACCACTATCACCAGCATCACTATCATCATCATCACTATCATCATCATCATCATCACCACTATCACCACTATCATCATCACCACTAGCATCATCATCATCATCACCACTATCATCATCATCACCATCACTATCATCATCACTATCACCACTATCATCATCATCATCATCATCACTATCATCATCATCATCACCACTATCATCATAATCACTATCACCACTATCATCATCATCACTATCACCACTATCATCATCATCATCATCATCACTATCATCATCATCACTATCATCATCATCATCACCACTATCATCATCATCACTATCATCATCACTATCACCACTATCATCACTATCATCATCATCACTATCACCACTATGATCATCATCACTATCATCATTACCACTATCATCATCATCATCATCATCATCACTATCACCACTATCATCATCACTATCACCACTATCATCATCACTGTCATCACTATTACTACTATCATCATCATCACTATCATCATCATCATCACTATCATTGGACAGTATCCACATTGGTGACATGGATGAAGCTTGTCTTTTGAAAATCCTAAATATTACTTCTGGCTTAGTGACTTTCCCTCAGGGATAGAGTTATGGCACGCGTGTGTGTACCTGGACTAGGCCCCTCCCCCACGTTGGTCAGGTCAGCGTAGATGCTGACTGAGCAGCTGTTGTCTCCGCACACATTCACCAGCATCACAACATCACCAAAACACACTGCACCTCCCACAGAAACAGACAGGTTAACCTAAACACACACACACACACACACACACACACACACACACACACACACACACACACACACACACACACACACACACACACACACACACACACATTACATTACATTTGAGTTATTTAGCAGAAACTTATCCAGAGTGATACAGATTAATGCATTCATCTAGATGGAACAACTACATATCTCAGTCATAGTAAGTACATTTGTCCTCAATAAAGTAGCTTTCAGAAATGTCAGCTAGTAGGAAAAGACAAGTGGGGACGTGGGACGGGGACGGGGGGTATAAGACTGACTGATGTCTTATTTAAGATACTCTGACCTGTTTGAGGATGTTTTGTTTGAGGAACCCAGTTTTCTGCACCATCAGCTCTCCCCTCTCCTTCCTATCCAAGAAGTCCTTCAGTGTGTCCTGTGTGGAGAGACACAGCTCAGTGTGTGTGTGTGTGTGTGTGTGTGTGGAGAGACACAGCTCAGTGTGTGTGTGTGTGTGTGTGTGTGTGTGTGCGTGCGTGCGTGCGTGCGTGCGTGTGTGTGTGTGCGCGCCAAGGACAGAGACATCAGTGAAGTCCCCAAACAAAAATAATATTGTATAAAAACTAGACGGTAACTTTACAAGTAAAGTTGTAAGTTGTAATGAAAGTTGGTGGAGCTAGCTAAAGCTCTTTACAAGTAAAGTTGTAAGTTGTAATGAAAGTCGGTGGAGCTAGCTAAAGCTCTTTACAAGTAAAGTTGTAAGTTGTAATGAAAGTTGGTGGAGCTAGCTAAAGCTCTTTATACGTTTGTTTGTGAAAGTGAAAGAAGTGTAAAAATGTCATTTTTAAATACCATCGAAATTCATTTGATTTAGTCAGAAGTTGTGGTCGGTAGTTTGGATATGGTCAATAGTTAAATGTGTGGTTGTGGTATGTAATTGTGTGGTTGTTGTCACTAGATATGGTAAGCAGTTGTGTGGTTGCTGTCAGATTGTTGTATGTGGTTGTGGTCAAAACGGCAGCTGTTTGGGAAAGTTTGAAAAACATGTGGTAATGCAGTTACAAAAACAACTGTACCATAAGTTCCGTATTGAATATTTTGATTCCGTAGACGAATAGCCCATACACTAACTTTTCGTGGTAGTGGTCAAAATTGACGTTGTTTGCAAAAATGTTACAGAAAATGTTGATGTGGTTACTTAAATTGCTGTAAATATTGATCCGAATGTTAAGTTTGGTCCAAACGCCAGATTTGAGTAGCAGAGAAGTATACGAAGCTGGTAAGCTTGGAATATTTTGTCTAAGTGGTTGCAAATTAGGAATAATTAGCTGATTTGGGTCAAAAGTTGCATGAGAAAATGACGGTTGGAAGTGATGTCACAATAGGAAGCCTTAGAATCTTAATGAAATGCCATGAAAGCGGATGGGGGGGGCAACAAAATGGATTCCATAAAACCTACAGCAGACATAAAACATTTACCACACATCATAAAACCTATAGCACACATCATAAAACCTATAGCACACATCATAAAACCTATACCACACATCATAAATCCTATACCACACATCATAAAACCTATAGCACACATCATAAAACCTATAGCACACATCATAAAACCTATACCACACATCATAAAACCTATACCACACATCATAAAACCTATACCACACATCATAAAACCTATAGCACACATCATAAAATCTATAGCACACATAAAACCTATACCACACATCATAAAACCTATACCACACATCATAAAACCTATAGCACACATCATAAAACCTATACCACGCATCATAAAACCTATACCACACATAAAACCTATACCACGCATCATAAAACCTATACCACACATAAAACCTATAGCACACATCATAAAACCTATACCACACATCATAAAACCTATAGCACACATCATAAAACCTATAGCACACATCATAAAACATATACCACACATCATAAAACCTATACCACACATCATAAAACCTATACCACACATCATAAAACCTATACCACACATCATAAAACCTATAGCACACATCATAAAACCTATACCACACATCATAAAACCTATACCACACATCATAAAACCTATACCACACATCATAAAACCTATACCACGCATAAAACCTATACCACGCATCATAAAACCTATACCACACATCATAAAACCTATACCACGCATCATAAAACCTATACCACACATCATAAAACCTATACCACACATCATAAAACCTATAGCACACATAAAACCTTTACCACGCATCATAAAACCTATACCACGCATCATAAAACCTATAGCACACATAAAACCTATACCACACATCATAAAACCTATACCACACATCATAAAACCTATAGCACGCATCATAAAACCTATACCACGCATAAAACCTATACCACGCATCATAAAACCTATACCACGCATCATAAAACCTATACCACACATCATAAAACCTATAGCACACATAAAACCTTTACCACGCATCATAAAACCTATACCACGCATCATAAAACCTATACCACACATCATAAAACCTATAGCACGCATCATAAAACCTATACCACGCATAAAACCTATACCACGCATCATAAAACCTATAGCACACATAAAACCTATACCACGCATCATAAAACCTATACCACGCATCATAAAACCTATACCACGCATAAAACCTATACCACGCATCATAAAACCTATACCACGCATCATAAAACCTATACCACGCATCATAAAACCTATAGCACACATCATAAAACCTATACCACACATCATAAAACCTATAGCACACATCATAAAACCTATAGCACACATCATAAAACCTATACCACACATCATAAAACCTATACCACACATCATAAAACCTATACCACACATCATAAAACCTATACCACGCATAAAACCTATAGCACACATCATAAAACCTATAGCACACATCATAAAACCTATACCACACATCATAAAACCTATACCACACATCATAAAACCTATACCACACATCATAAAACCTATACCACACATCATAAAACCTATAGCACACATCATAAAACCTATACCACACATCATAAAACCTATACCACACATCATAAAACCTATACCACACATCATAAAACCTATACCACGCATAAAACCTATACCACGCATCATAAAACCTATACCACACATCATAAAACCTATACCACGCATCATAAAACCTATACCACACATCATAAAACCTATACCACGCATAAAACCTATAGCACACATCATAAAACCTATAGCACACATCATAAAACCTATAGCACACATCATAAAACATATACCACACATCATAAAACCTATACCACACATCATAAAACCTATACCACACATCATAAAACCTATACCACACATCATAAAACCTATAGCACACATCATAAAACCTATACCACACATCATAAAACCTATACCACACATCATAAAACCTATACCACACATCATAAAACCTATACCACGCATAAAACCTATACCACGCATCATAAAACCTATACCACACATCATAAAACCTATACCACGCATCATAAAACCTATACCACACATCATAAAACCTATACCACACATCATAAAACCTATAGCACACATAAAACCTTTACCACGCATCATAAAACCTATACCACGCATCATAAAACCTATAGCACACATAAAACCTATACCACACATCATAAAACCTATACCACACATCATAAAACCTATAGCACGCATCATAAAACCTATACCACGCATAAAACCTATACCACGCATCATAAAACCTATACCACGCATCATAAAACCTATACCACACATCATAAAACCTATAGCACACATAAAACCTTTACCACGCATCATAAAACCTATACCACGCATCATAAAACCTATACCACACATCATAAAACCTATAGCACACATCATAAAACCTATACCACACATAAAACCTATACCACGCATCATAAAAGCTATACCACACATCATAAAACCTATAGCACACATCATAAAACCTATACCACACATAAAACCTATAGCACACATCATAAAACCTATACCACGCATAAAACCTATACCACGCATCATAAAACCTATAGCACACATAAAACCTATACCACGCATCATAAAACCTATAGCACGCATCATAAAACCTATACCACGCATAAAACCTATACCACGCATCATAAAACCTATACCACACATCATAAAACCTATACCACGCATAAAACCTATACCACGCATCATAAAACCTATACCACGCATCATAAAACCTATAGCACACATAAAACCTTTACCACGCATCATAAAACCTATACCACACATCATAAAACCTATAGCACACATAAAACCTATACCACGCATCAAAAAGTGGTATACAAGCAACTCGATCCAAACCATTCCGCACCTTCTGAAGTTAGAATGGCGTTTCTAGCATAAAGGCTGTAGGAGGCGCTGGAATAATAATAATAATAATAATAATAAGTAGTATGTCGAATATCTAAGCACCAACTAATATTGATTTAACGCCAACTTCACATTGTGCCAATATATATACCCGTGCCAATATATCCTTCCAACACCGGCTTCTCTGGCATCATCATTTAATTAGCTAGCCATGCCCGTAGCAACTGTGCTCTTCTGGAGACACTCACCTCCTCCAATGTAACGTCCTCCCTCCAGTTTCCAACACGGACGTCTGGTCTGTATGTCCTAACGTGAGCCATGGTGGTGCAGATGCTTGTTATGTTTGTGTACTTATTGTAAGTTAGCTAGGTAACTGGCTAGTATTTATCCTCTAGCTAGCCAAGCTCTCCAACCAAAACAACTAGACAAGCTTTGTTGAGTGGTCTCCACGGTAACTGTAATGCGGTGACAGTTACGCTGTAGTCCACCAGGGGGTGGACTCTTACCGGGAGATCTGGACCTGGAGCGCCAGCGGTGTTTGACTTGTCTATGTGGTGACTTTACACATTACATTTACAGTAAAAGAGACACAAATACATCAAAAACACTCTTTAAAATGTCAGTGTTCCCTCACCTCCCGTTTAGCAACATTTGGAAGACATGGAAGGTGTCAGGATGAACTATACTTGTTCTCTTTTAAAAGGCAGTTGTCAACAGTGTTGGGGAGTGTGGAACTATGTAATTCAGCGAATAATATGACTACATTT
This sequence comes from Oncorhynchus mykiss, assembly GCF_013265735.2. Taxonomy (NCBI): domain Eukaryota; kingdom Metazoa; phylum Chordata; class Actinopteri; order Salmoniformes; family Salmonidae; genus Oncorhynchus; species Oncorhynchus mykiss. The sequence goes on along the minus strand of NC_050570.1, from coordinate 363,145 downwards.
TCCAGTAGCTTGGTCGTAGTTGGACTAAGTAAAAAAATATTGCTGGTGTTACCAGTAGTTAACATATTTTTTTCCATGTAGTGGTGTAGGGTTACCCACTACTTTTTCTGTAAAAAGAAAGGAAAATATGGGTGAAGGAGGCGATAATTTCCTTTCTGTTTTGGCATCAGACGTTCCTTATTTTCACTTTAAACATCATTTTTGTTTATCGGCTGAATTACACATTCTGACTCCAGAGTGATCCATTCTTATAATTTGTAGTCTACGATATTTCATATGATACATTTTCACAAAGTAGTTTGTATATAGTGAACTGCTTTTTCAAAGTAACTTCAGTTAAGTAAACAATATTTTTCTTAAGGGTAGCTTTAGTGTAGCTACTTCTTCTAGTGTGGCATAATTGGTAGTTTGGTAAACCACATTTAGTAGAGTAGTTTCCCCAACACTGGTTGTCAGATATATTCAAAAGCTATACCAGTACTGGACCTTGGTTGTTGACAAGAGAAAACTCATAACAAAAATGTTTTTTTTTTAATAGATTTTTTTCTTATGAACAAAAGTAATGATTTTCATATTATCAAAATGTCACAGTTGTAATATAATAAATCTACAAGCATAGCTCTGTTATTACTGTTGATCTAAATACTAAATAGAGGGTCTACTGGGAGTAGATGGCACCCTATTCCCCTATATAGTGTAGTTATTTTGGCCAGAGCCTGATAGGGAATAGGGTGCCATTTTAGATTGGCCCTGTGTCTTCTGGGGGAGGGGAGCTGGCTCTGTCTGGTGTGGTCTTGTTTGGTCTGGTCCAGTTCAGCCCGGTTTGGTCCAGTTTCGTCTGGCAGTAACAATACAGTGTGAGCGGCAGCAGTGTCTTCTTATTGGCTGAGAGAGTTAGAACACTGGGACATTCTCAGTCTGAGGCCTTAAAGGTCGTTATCAACAAAATGTCTCAATAAGGTGCAGAGCGTTCGATTTGCCTGCTGAGGGAGCAAGGTCCACTAAAACCATTGACAACTGCGTGCCGTTTGCAAGGGATTGTTATTTGAATGTTAACTATTTGGTTGTAATATCATCACCTCTTGAAGAGCATAGTCAGATCTACACATTTCAGACTATTCCATGCAAAACAATTTAGCACATTTAGCTCTATCAGAGTTATACAGCAAGTATCTGCATGTTTTTAATGATCATTAAACATCAATTGATCATGTAATTTCAGCTACGTCAGGGTAGCCTCACGATATCTCTCAATATTGACCACCATTAATTGGATATTTGAGTGATATAATATACAGTGCCTTGCGAAAGTATTCAGCCCCCTTGAACTTTGTGACCTTTTGCCACATTTCAGGCATCAAACATAAAGATATAAAACTGTATTTTTTGTGAAGAATCAACAACAAGTGGGACACAACCATGAAGTGGAACGACATTTATTGGATATTTCAAACTTTTTTAACAAATCAAAAACTGAAAAATTGGGCGTGCAAAATTATTCAGCCCCCTTAAGTTACCTTAAGTTACCTTAAGTTACCCTTAAGTTGCTACGACTACAGCTGTAAGTCGCTTGGGGTATGTCTCTATCAGTTTTGCACATCGAGAGACTGAAATTTTTTCCCATTCCTCCTTGCAAAACAGCTCGAGCTCAGTGAGGTTGGATGGAGAGCATTTGTGAACAGCAGTTTTCAGTTCTTTCCACAGATTCTCGATTGGATTCAGGTCTGGACTTTGACTTGGCCATTCTAACACCTGGATATGTTTATTTTTGAACCATTCCATTGTAGATTTTACTTTATGTTTTGGATCATTGTCTTGTTGGAAGACAAATCTCTGTCCCAGTCTCAGGTCTTTTGCAGACTCCATCAGGTTTTCTTCCAGAATGGTCCTGTATTTGGCTCCATCCATCTTCCCATCAATTTTAACCATCTTCCCTGTCCCTGCTGAAGAAAAGCAGGCCCAAACCATGATGCTGCCACCACCATGTTTGACAGTGGGGAGGGTGTGTTCAGCTGTGTTGCTTTTACGCCAAACATAACGTTTTGCATTGTTGCCAAAAAGTTCAATTTTGGTTTAATCTGACCAGAGCACCTTCTTCCACATGTTTGGTGTGTCTCCCAGGTGGCTTGTGGCAAACTTTAAACAACACTTTTTATGGATGTCTTTAAGAAATGGCTTTCTTCTTGCCACTCTTCCATAAAGGCCAGATTTCTGCAATATACGACTGATTGTTGTCCTATGGACAGAGTCTCCCACCTCAGCTGTAGATCTCTGCAGTTCATCCAGAGTGATCATGGGCCTCTTGGCTGCATCTCTGATCAGTCTTCTCCTTGTATGAGCTGAAAGTTTAGAGGGACGGCCAGGTCTTGGTAGATTTGCAGTGGTCTGATACTCCTTCCATTTCAATATTATCGCTTGCACAGTGCTCCTTGGGATGTTTAAAGCTTGGGAAATCTTTTTGTATCCAAATCCGGCTTTAAACTTCTTCACAACAGTATCTCGGACCTGCCTGGTGTGTTCCTTGTTCTTCATGATGCTCTCTGCGCTTTTAACGGACCTCTGAGACTATCACAGTGCAGGTGCATTTATACGGAGACTTGATTACACACAGGTGGATTGTATTTATCATCATTAGTCATTTAGGTCAACATTGGATCATTCAGAGATCCTCACTGAACTTCCGGAGAGAGTTTGCTGCACTGAAAGTAAAGGGGCTGAATAATTTTGCACGCCCAATTTTTCAGTTTTTGATTTGTTAAAAAAGTTTGAAATATCCAATAAATGTCGTTCCACTTCATGATTGTGTCCCACTTGTTGTTCATTCTTCACAAAAAAATACAGTTTTATATCTTTATGTTTGAAGCCTGAAATGTGGCAAAAGGTCGCAAAGTTCAAGGGGGCCGAATACTTTCGCAAGGCACTGTAACTATACCTGACAAGTATGAGTGGTTAAGGTTCATTTCCCATCCTTTGTGGGGTCTGGCTGTCAAGCAGCAGAAGGGCCCATATGCCAATGTAACATTACTGTTAGCTGATAATGTTTACTTTTCTAGCTACCGGTAGACCTAGTGTACTTTTTTCTCCAACCAACGTAGGCCTACTTAGCAAACTTAGCTAACATTATCCCCTTTTCAACATTGTTTTTAAGAGTGTTTAATCCCAATTGCTGCTGACAGACATGATATTGATGGACCACATCAAATTGGCTAGCTAGCTAACAACAGATCACAGAAATATGGCTAGTTAACAAGCTAATAACAGATCACAGCAATATGGCTAGTTAACAAGCCAACTTTCAGGGGATAAACTAGTTGGCTAAATCCAAATATTGTTTAATTTGCTTGACATCTATAGTGGTGATGACAGTAGTCCGACTGACAATGTAAAACTCTTTCCAAAACCCTAATCTCTGATGAAGCAGGCTAAATGACACGTTGTCTGCTTTAGCTAGCTAGCTACATACCAAATGAATCTGGCTACCTTCACATAGCTGAAAAAACATGATCAATTGATGTTTACCGATTGCTGTAAAACTCTGATGGAGCTAAATGGGGAATAATAGTTAACATTTATTTAACAATCCCTTGAAAACAGCATATTGTTGTCAATGGTTTTAGCAGAGCTGCGGATCACCTTGCCCCCCAGCAGCAAAATCAAATTATATTGTGACATTTTATCGATAACGAACTGTTGTCTCAGAATCACCAAAACCTGTTCTCCTTTATTCTCCTTTATTCTCATTTATCCTAATTTATTTTCCTTTATCCTGGTTTATTCTCCTTTATTCTCATTTTGTCACGACTTCCGCCGAATTCGGTTCCTCTCCTTGTTCGGGTGGCGTTCGGCGGTCGACGTCACTGGTCTTCTAGCCATCGCCGATCCACCTTTCATTTTCCATTTGTTTTGTCTTGTTTTCCCACACACCTGGTTTACATTCCCTCATTACGTGACGTGTATAATACCCTCTGTTCCCCCTATGTATGTGTGTGGAATTGTTTGTTGTAAAATGTGTGTGCATTATAGACTGGTTTGCGACAGGTTATTTAGTCGGTTTTTCCTCATTAAACTGCTCCGGTTATTACCCAGTTCTGCTCTCCTGCGCCTGACTTCCCTGCAGCCCGTTACGAACCTCTTACACATTTATCCTTGTTTATTGTCATTTGTTCTGGTTTATTCTCATTTATCCTGGATTTTTGCATCCTTTATTCTCATTTGTCCATTGTCCTGGGTTTTTCTCTTTTATTATCCTTTAATCTCCTTTATTATACTTGAATGTACTTTATTCTCCTTTATCCTGGTTTATACTCCTCTATTCTTCTTTGTTCTGGTTTATTCTCCTTTATCCTGGTTTGTTCTCCTTTAGTCTCCTTTATCCTGGTTTGTTCTCCTTTGTTCTCCTTTATTCTCCTTTATCCTGGTTTGTTCTCCTTTAGTCTCCTTTATCCTGGTTTGTTCTCCTTTATTCCCCCTTTATCCGGGTTTATACTCCTCTATTCTTCTTTGTTCTGGTTTATTCTCCTTTATCCTGGTTTGTTCTCCTTTATTCTCCTTTATCCTGGTTTATACTCCTCTATTCTTCTTTGTTCTGGTTTATTCTCCTTTATCCTGGTTTATACTCCTCTATTCTTCTTTGTTCTGGTTTATTCTCCTTTATCCTGGTTTGTTCTCCTTTAGTCTCCTTTATCCTGGTTTGTTCTCCTTTATTCTCCTTTATCCTGGTTTATACTCCTCTATTCTTCTTTGTTCTGGTTTATTCTCCTTTATCCTGGTTTGTTCTCCTTTAGTCTCCTTTATCCTGGTTTGTTCTCCTTTGTTATTTTTTGTTGTGGTTTATTCTCCGTTGTCCCGGTATATTTAAGCAATAATACACACGGAGGTGTGGTATATGGCCAATATACCACAGCTAAGGGCTGTTCTTTTGCAAGACGCAACGAGGAGTGCCTGAATATAGCCCTTAGCCATGGTATATTGGCCACATACCACAAACCCCTGAGTTGCCTTATTGCTATTATAAACTGGTTACCAACGTAATTAGAGCTGTAAAAATATATGTTTTGTCATACCCGTAGTATACGGTCTGATATACCATGGCTGTCAGCCAATCAGCATTCAGGGCTCGAACCACCCAGTTTATAATCTCCTTAATTCTCATTTATCCTGGTTTATTCTCCTTTATTCTAATTTATTTTGGTTTATTATACTTTATTCCCCATTATTCTTGTTTATTCTCCTTCATTCTATTTTAGTCTCTTTTATTTTTCTTTATTATCCTTTAATACATTTTATTATGCTTTATTCTCCTCTACTCTCTTTTATCCTGGTTTATTCCGCTTCATTCTCCTTTATAAACCCAGTGAATCGACCTGAGCTATTAACTGATGCGTTAGAAGAAGAACAGGTTCATTTGGTTTCTACAACCAAGTCAGTGTTGCATCTGAGCTGTCATATGAGATGGGTGGATGAAGACGGAGAGATGGACGGATCAATTTCTCTGATGATGAGACTCAGCTGTCCCTCTCTAATCCTCCCCCTCTATTTCACCTCTCCTCACACCGGGGTGTCTTGTTTTAGTTCACTGGGGGATGGGGGGATACGGTCTTCCTGCCGGGTGAAGCTGGAAGAATGGCTCGGTCTGGACGAGCTCTCCCCAGCCTCCGGACCTCGCTGGCGGGCAGGCAGAGTGGAGCAGCGCCCCTTAGCACTGGAGCCTCCTGGTTCTCTTCTGGGAGGCCCCTTCAGCATGAACAGTTCACTGTGAGACAGGGGCTTGGGAGGGGGTGACTGAGGGGTGTTTGTAGGGGAAGGTGAGGGGGCCAGAGGAGGTAGAGGTGGAAGGTGGAACTTCGTGAGACTGGTTGAGTGGCTGGGTCGGGGCCGGCTGTGCCCTGGCTCAGGCCCTCTCTGTTTGGGAGGCAGGGTGGAGCAGCGGCCCTTGGTCCTGGAGTATGCTGAATCTATGAGGGGAGGGCCTCTGGAGAACAGCCTGCTGTCTGCAGCCTTCAGGCCTGCTGGGTGGGTCTTGGCCAGGGGCGTCTCGGGGGAGGCTGTGTCCCCTACTGGGGCAGCTGGAGGGCTGTCTGGGCCTGGTGGCTCGTCCTCCTGCTCCAGTCGGGCAGCTCCAGAGACAGGCAGCTCCATGTCAGCTAGGCTCTGGGACGGCTCTGGGTCTGCAGCAAATCAAATCCAAATGTATTTAAGTTACACTGTACAACAACATAGACATATTAATACAAGTGAAGAGAAAAGTAAAGGATAGACTCTTAGCACCTTTTTTCCTATCAATAACCTAAAAGGGTTCTTTGGCTTTCCCCATAGGAGAACCCTTTGAAGAACCATTTTTGATTCCAGATAGAACCCCTTTTAATTCCATGTTGAACCTTTTCTACAGAGGGTTCTACATGGAACCCAAAGGGATTCTACCTGGAACCAAAAAGGGCTCTGAATGGAACCAAAAAGGATTATCCTATGGAGACAGGAGTAGAACCCTTTTGGAACCCTTTTTTCCTAAGAGTATAGATTTGAAACCAATGAGTGTTTTAAGAAGATGAAACTAGAAAACATGCTCATCATAGGTACCTGACAGATTCAGCAGGTAACTAGGGATTAGGGGTCAGGGTTTAGTGTTATTACCTGACAGATTCAGCAGGTAACTATGGATTAGGGGTTAGTGTTATTACCTGACAGATTCAGCAGGTAACTAGGGATTACGGGTTAGTGTTATTACCTGACAGATTCAGCAGGTAACTAGGGATTAGGGGTCAGGGGTTAGTGTTATTTCCTGACAGATTCAGCAGGTAACTAGGGATTAGTGGTCAGGGGTTAGTGTTATTTCCTGACAGATTCAGAAGGTAACTAGGGATTAGGGGTCAGGGGTTAGTGTTATTTCCTGACAGACACAGCAGGTAACTAGGGATTAGGGGTCAGGGGTTAGTGTTATTACTTGACAGATTCAGCAGGTAACTAGGGATTAGGGGTCAGGGGTTAGTGGTATTACCTGACAGACACAGCAGGTAACTAGGGATTAGGGGTCGGGGGTTAGTGTTATTACTTGACAGATTCAGCAGGTAACTAGGGATTAGGGGTCAGGGGTTAGTGTTATTTCCTGACAGATTCAGCAGGTAACTAGGGATTAGGGGTTAGTGTTATTTCCTGACAGATTCAGCAGGTAACTAGGGATTAGGGGTCAGGGGTTAGTGGTATTACCTGACAGACACAGCAGGTAACTAGGGGTTAAGGGTTAGTGGTATTACCTGACAGACACAACAGGTAACTAGGGATTAGGGGTCAGGGGTTAGTGTTATTACCTGACAGATTCAGCAGGTAACTATGGATTAGGGGTTAGTGTTATTACCTGACAGATTCAGCAGGTAACTAGGGATTAGGGGTCAGGGGTTAGTGTTATTTCCTGACAGACACAGCAGGTAACTAGGGATTAGGGGTCAGGGGTTAGTGTTATTACCTGACAGATTCAGCAGGTAACTATGGATTAGGGGTTAGGGTTTAGTGTTATTACCTGACAGATTCAGCAGGTAACTATGGATTAGGGGTTAGTGTTATTACCTGACAGATTCAGCAGGTAACTAGGGATTAGGGGTCAGGGTTTAGTGCTATTTCCTGACAGACACAGCAGGTAACTAGGGATTAGGGGTCAGGGGTTAGTGTTATTTCCTGACAGATTCAGCAGGTAACTAGGGATTAGGGGTCAGGGGTTAGTGTTATTTCCTGACAGATTCAGCAGGTAACTAGGGATTAGGGGTCAGGGGTTAGTGTTATTTCCTGACAGACACAGCAGGTAACTAGGGATTAGGGGTCAGGGGTTAGTGTTATTACTTGACAGACAAGTAACTAGGGATTAGGGGTCGGGGGTTAGTGTTATTACTTGACTGATTCAGCAGGTAACTAGGGATTAGGGGTCAGGGGTTAGTGTTATTTCCTGACAGATTCAGCAGGTAACTAGGGATTAGTGGTCAGGGGTTAGTGTTATTTCCTGACAGATTCAGAAGGTAACTAGGGATTAGGGGTCAGGGGTTAGTGTTATTTCCTGACAGACACAGCAGGTAACTAGGGATTAGGGGTCAGGGGTTAGTGTTATTACTTGACAGATTCAGCAGGTAACTAGGGATTAGGGGTCAGGGGTTAGTGGTATTACCTGACAGACACAGCAGGTAACTAGGGATTAGGGGTCGGGGGTTAGTGTTATTACTTGACAGATTCAGCAGGTAACTAGGGATTAGGGGTCAGGGGTTAGTGTTATTTCCTGACAGATTCAGCAGGTAACTAGGGATTAGGGGTTAGTGTTATTTCCTGACAGATTCAGCAGGTAACTAGGGATTAGGGGTCAGGGGTTAGTGGTATTACCTGACAGACACAGCAGGTAACTAGGGGTTAAGGGTTAGTGGTATTACCTGACAGACACAACAGGTAACTAGGGATTAGGGGTCAGGGGTTAGTGTTATTACCTGACAGATTCAGCAGGTAACTATGGATTAGGGGTTAGTGTTATTACCTGACAGATTCAGCAGGTAACTAGGGATTAGGGGTCAGGGGTTAGTGTTATTTCCTGACAGACACAGCAGGTAACTAGGGATTAGGGGTCAGGGGTTAGTGTTATTACCTGACAGATTCAGCAGGTAACTATGGATTAGGGGTTAGGGTTTAGTGTTATTACCTGACAGATTCAGCAGGTAACTATGGATTAGGGGTTAGTGTTATTACCTGACAGATTCAGCAGGTAACTAGGGATTAGGGGTCAGGGTTTAGTGTTATTTCCTGACAGACACAGCAGGTAACTAGGGATTAGGGGTCAGGGGTTAGTGTTATTTCCTGACAGATTCAGCAGGTAACTAGGGATTAGGGGTCAGGGGTTAGTGTTATTTCCTGACAGATTCAGCAGGTAACTAGGGATTAGGGGTCAGGGGTTAGTGTTATTTCCTGACAGACACAGCAGGTAACTAGGGATTAGGGGTCAGGGGTTAGTGTTATTACTTGACAGACACAGCAGGTAACTAGGGATTAGGGGTCGGGGGTTAGTGTTATTACTTGACTGATTCAGCAGGTAACTAGGGATTAGGGGTCAGGGGTTAGTGTTATTTCCTGACAGATTCAGCAGGTAACTAGGGATTGGGGGTCAGGGGTTAGTGGTATTACCTGACAGACACAGCAGGTAACTAGGGGTTAAGGGTTAGTGGTATTACCTGACAGACACAACAGGTAACTAGGGATTAGGGGTCAGGGGTTAGTGTTATTACCTGACAGATTCAGCAGGTAACTATGGATTAGGGGTTAGTGTTATTACCTGACAGATTCAGCAGGTAACTAGGGATTAGGGGTCAGGGGTTAGTGTTATTTCCTGACAGATTCAGCAGGTAACTAGGGATTAGGGGTCAGGGGTTAGTGTTATTTCCTGACAGACACAGCAGGTAACTAGGGATTAGGGGTCAGGGGTTAGTGTTATTACTTGACAGATTCAGCAGGTAACTAGGGATTAGGGGTCAGGGGTTAGTGTTATTACCTGACAGACACAGCAGGTAACTAGGGATTAGGGGTCGGGGGTTAGTGTTATTACTTGACAGATTCAGCAGGTAACTAGGGATTAGGGGTCAGGGGTTAGTGGTATTTCCTGACAGATTCAGCAGGTAACTAGGGATTAGGGGTCAGGGGTTAGTGGTATTACCTGACAGACACAGCAGGTAACTAGGGGTTAAGGGTTAGTGGTATTACCTGACAGACACAACAGGTAACTAGGGATTAGGGGTCAGGGGTTAGTGTTATTACCTGACAGATTCAGCAGGTAACTAGGGGTTAAGGGTCAGGGTTTAGTGTTATTACCTCACAGATTCAGCAGGTAACTAGGGATTAGGGTCAGGGGTTAGTGTTATTACCTGACAGATTCAGCAGGTAACTAGGGGTTAAGGGTCAGGGTTTAGTGTTATTACCTGGCAGATACAGCTGGTCCATAACAGAGTCCAGATCCACAACGGAGACTTCCTCCTGGTCTGGCCCTTCTCCTTCTCTGTCTCCTTCTGCTCCTTCTCTCCCGTCTTCTCCTCCTTCTCCCACTCCTTCGCTCTGCTCTTCTGACTCTTCTTCTTTCCCCTCTTCTCCTCTCCCATCTTTTCCCCCTCCTTCTTCTCCTCCTTCTGCTGGGTCAGTGCTATCTGGGCTCTCCAGGGTTTGTCCTGATCTGTCCATATTCTCCTCCTCCGCCCCCTCTTCTCCCACTGACCCCTCCACCACTATGTCAATGTGTGAGTGTATGTTATGTGTTTGTGCAGGTTGTCGTGTGGGGGAGCGGTGTGGAAGTCTGGAGCGTAGGGCCTCCTGTTCATCCTGAACAAGGAACTCCATCAGCAACATGTTCTCTTTCCTGACCTGTTCTCTAAGAGAACGAGGAACATCAGGGATCAACCAGGCCACCAGCATGCTCAGGAACATCGCCAGGTTCTACAACAGAAAGGGTCTACATTAGATCCATTACCATAGGTTCTTCATAAAATACAACAGAAAGGTTCTACATGAAATACAACAGAAAGGTTCTACATGAAATACAACAGAAATGTTCTACATGAAATACAGCAGAAAGGTTCTACATGAAATACAACAGAAAGGTTCTACATGAAATACAACAGAAAGGTTCTACATTAGATCCAACAGAAAGGTTCTACATTAGATCCATCAAAAATGTTCTACATTAGATACAACAGAAAGGTAGATACAACAGAAAGGTTGTTTCTTTGTGTTCTGGAACGCAGCCCTGTTTCTTTGTGTTCTGGAACGTAGACCTGTTTCCTTGTGTTCTGGAACGTAGTCCTGTTTCTTTGTGTTCTGGAACGTAGCCCTGTTTCTTTGTGTTCTGGAACTTAGTCCTGTTTCTTTGTGTTCTGGAACGTAGCCCTGTTTCTTTGTGTTCTGGAACGTAGCCCGGTTTCTTTGTGTTCTGGAACGTAGCCCTGGTTCTTTGTGTTCTGGAACGTAGCCCTGTTTCTTTGTGTTCTGGAACGTAGCCCTGTTTCTTTGTGTTCTGGAACGTAGCCCTGTTTCTTTGTGTTCTGGAACGTAGCCCTGTTTCTTTGTGTTCTGGAACGTAGCCCTGTTTCTATGTGTTCTTGAAGGTAGCCCTGTCTTTCATTTTTGTTCATTGATTTCACCTGTGTTTGTTTCTCACCTGGTCTCATCAGCTCCTTATTTAGTTCAGGCATTGTTTGTTTGACCATTGCCTGCCTGTGTTTGACCATTGCCTGCCAGTGTTTGACCATTTCCTGCCTGTGGTTGACCATTGCCTGCGTGTGGTTGACCATTGCCTACCTGTGGTTGACCATTGCCTGCCTTCTGCAAAGGCTTAAAAATCTGCCGTGTTCTGCTCACATTTTTCTCCCCGAGTAGTGAATCTACACCCTTTTCTCCCCGAGTAGTGAATCTACACCCTGTTCTCCCCGAGTAATGAATCTACACCCTGTTTTCCCCGAGTAGTGAATCTACACCTTGTTCTCCCCGAGTAGTGAATCTACACCATGTTCTCCCCGAGTAATGAATCTACACCTTGTTCTCCCCGAGTAGTGAATCTACACCTTGTTCTCCCCGAGTAGTGAATCTACACCCTGTTCTCCCATAGTAGTGAATCTACACCCTGTTCTCCCGAGTAATGAATCTACACCCTGTTCTCCCCGAGTAGTGAATCTACACCCTGTTCTCCCCGAGTAGTGAATCTACACCCTGTTCTCCCCGAGTAATGAATCTACACCCTGTTCTCCCCGAGTAGTGAATCTACACCCTGTTCTCCCCGAGTAGTGAATCTACACCCTGTTCTCACCGAGTAGTAAATCTATACCCTGTTCTCCCCGAGTAGTGAATCTACACCCTGTTCTCCCCGAGTAGTGAATCTACACCCTGTTCTCCCCGAGTAATGAATCTACACCATGTTCTCCCCGAGTAATGAATCTACACCCTGTTCTCCCCGAGTAGTGAATCTACACCCTGTTCTCCCCGAGTAGTGAATCTACACTCTGTTCTCCCCGGGTAGAGAATCTACACCCTGTTCTCCCCGAGTAGTGAATCTACACCCTGTTCTCCCCGAGTAATGAATCTACACCCTGTTCTCCCCGAGTAATGAATCTACACCCTGTTCTCCCCGAGTAATGAATCTACACCCTGTTCTCCCCGAGTAATGAATCTACACCCTGTTCTCCCCGAGTAATGAATCTACACCCTGTTCTCCCCGAGTAGTGAATCTACACCCTGTTCTCCCCGAGTAGTGAATCTACACCCTGTTCTCCCCGAGTAGTGAATTTACACCCTGTTCTCCCCGAGTAATGAATCTACACCTTGTTTTCCCCGAGTAATGAATCTACACCCCTGTTCTCCCCTTTGACTTCCGGCGCCGACAGAGATGGCCGCCTCGCTTCGCGTTCCTAGGAAACTATGCAGTTTTTTGTTTTTTTACGTGTTATTTCTTACATTAGTACCCCAGGTCATCTTAGGTTTCATTACATACAGTCGAGAAGAACTACTGAATATAAGATCAGCATCAACTCACCATCAGTACTACCAAGAATATGTTTTTCGCGACGCGGATCCTGTGTTCTGCCTTACAAACAGGACAACGGAGTGGATTCCATGCAGCGACCCAAAAAAAAAACAACTCCGAAAAAGAGGGAAACGAGGCGGTCTTCTGGTCAGACTCCGGAGACGGGCACACCGTGCACCACTCCCTAGCATTCTTCTTGCCAATGTCCAGTCTCTTGACAACAAGGTTGATGAAATCCGAGCAAGGGTAGCATTCCTGAGGGACATCAGAGACTGTAACGTTCTTTGCTTCACGGAAACGTGGCTCACTGGAGAGACTCTATCCGAAGCGGTGCAGCCAGCGGGTTTCTCCACGCATCGCGCAGACAGAAACAAACATCTTTCTGGTAAGAAGAGGGGCGGGGGCGTATGCCTTATGACTAACGTGACATGGTGTGATGAAAGAAACATACAGGAACTCAAATCCTTCTGTTCACCTGATTTAGAATTCCTCACAATCAAATGTAGACCGCATTATCTACCAAGAGAATTCTCTTCGATTATAATCACAGCCGTATATATCCCCCCCCCAAGCAGACACATCGATGGCTCTGAACAAACTTTATTTAACTCTTTGCAAACTGGAAACCATTCATCCGGAGGCTGCATTCATTGTAGCTGGGTATTTTAACAAGGTTAATCTGAAAACAAGACTCCCTAAATTTTATCAGCATATCGATTGCGCAACCAGGGGTGGAAAGACCTTGGATCATTGTTACTCTAACTTCCGCGACGCATATAAGGCCCTGCCCCGCCCCCCTTTCGGAAAAGCTGACCACGACTCCATTTTGTTGATCCCTGCCTACAGACAGAAACTAAAACAAGAGGCTCCCACGCTGAGGTCTGTCCAACGCTGGTCCGACCAAGCTGACTCCACACTCCAAGACTGCTTCCACCACGTGGACTGGGACATGTTTCGTATTGCGTCAGACAACAACATTGACGAATACGCTGATTCGGTGTGTGAGTTCATTAGAACGTGCGTTGAAGATGTCGTTCCCATAGCAACAATTAAAACATTCCCTAACCAGAAACCGTGGATTGATGGCAGCATTCGCGTGAAACTGAAAGCGCGAACCACTGCTTTTAATCAGGGCAAGGTGTCTGGTAACATGACCGAATACAAACAGTGCAGCTATTCCCTCCGCAAGGCTATCAAACAAGCTAAGCGTCAGTACAGAGACAAAGTAGAATCTCAATTCAACGGCTCAGACACAAGAGGCATGTGGCAGGGTCTACAGTCAATCACGGACTACAGGAAGAAATCCAGCCCAGTCACGGACCAGGATGTCCTGCTCCCAGGCAGACTAAATAACTTTTTTGCCCGCTTTGAGGACAATACAGTGCCACTGACACGGCCTGCTACGAAAACATGCGGTCTCTCCTTCACTGCAGCCGAGGTGAGTAAGACATTTAAACGTGTTAACCCTCGCAAGGCTGCAGGCCCAGACGGCATCCCCAGCCGCGCCCTCAGAGCATGCGCAGACCAGCTGGCCGGTGTGTTTACGGACATATTCAATCAATCCCTATACCAGTCTGCTGTTCCCACATGCTTCAAGAGGGCCACCATTGTTCCTGTTCCCAAGAAAGCTAAGGTAACTGAGCTAAACGACTACCGCCCCGTAGCACTCACTTCCGTCATCATGAAGTGCTTTGAGAGACTAGTCAAGGACCATATCACCTCCACCCTACCTGACACCCTAGACCCACTCCAATTTGCTTACCGCCCAAATAGGTCCACAGACAATGCAATCTCAACCACACTGCACACCGCCCTAACCCATCTGGACAAGAGGAATACCTATGTGAGAATGCTGTTCATTGACTACAGCTCGGCATTCAACACCATAGTACCCTCCAAGCTCGTCATCAAGCTCGAGACCCTGGGTCTCGACCCCGCCCCGTGCAACTGGGTACTGGACTTCCTGACGGGCCGCCCCCAGGTGGTGAGGGTAGGCAACAACATCTCCTCCCCGCTGATCCTCAACACTGGGCCCCCACAAGGGTGCGTTCTGAGCCCTCTCCTGTACTCCCTGTTCACCCACGACTGCGTGGCCACGCACGCCTCCAACTCAATCATCAAGTTTGCGGACGACACAACAGTGGTAGGCTTGATTACCAACAACGACGAGACGGCCTACAGGGAGGAGGTGAGGGCCCTCGGAGTGTGGTGTCAGGAAAATAACCTCACACTCAACGTCAACAAAACTAAGGAGATGATTGTGGACTTCAGGAAACAGCAGAGGGAACACCCCCCTATCCACATCGATGGAACAGTAGTGGAGAGGGTAGCAAGTTTTAAGTTCCTCGGCATACACATCACAGACAAACTGAATTGGTCCACTCACACAGACAGCATTGTGAAGAAGGCGCAGCAGCGCCTCTTCAACCTCAGGAGGCTGAAGAAATTCGGCTTGTCACCAAAAGCACTCACAAACTTCTACAGATGCACAATCGAGAGCATCCTGGCGGGCTGTATCACCGCCTGGTACGGCAACTGCTCCGCCCTCAACCGTAAGGCTCTCCAGAGGGTGGTGAGGTCTGCACAACGCATCACCGGGGGCAAACTACCTGCCCTCCAGGACACCTACACCACCCGATGTCACAGGAAGGCCATAAAGATCATCAAGGACATCAACCACCCGAGCCACTGCCTGTTCACCCCGCTATCATCCAGAAGGCGAGGTCGGTACAGGTGCATCAAAGCTGGGACCGAGAGACTGAAAAACAGCTTCTATCTCAAGGCCATCAGACTGTTAAACAGCCACCACTAACATTGAGTGGCTGCTGCCAACACACTGACACTGACTCAACTCCAGCCACTTTAATAATGGGAATTGATGGGAAATGATGTAAATGTATCACTAGCCACTTTAAACAATGCTACCTTATATAATGTTACTTACCTTACATTATTCATCTCATATGCATATGTATATACTGTACTCTATATCATCGACTGTATCCTTATGTAATACATGTATCACTAGCCACTTTAACTATGCCACTTTGTTTACATACTCATCTCATATGTATATACTGTACTCGATACCATCTACTGTATCTTGGCTATGCTGCTCTGTACCATCACTCATTCATATATCCTTATGTACATATTCTTTATCCCCTTACACTGTGTACAAGACAGTAGTTTTGGAATTGTTAGTTAGATTACTTGTTGGTTATTACTGCATTGTCGGAACTAGAAGCACAAGCATTTCGCTACACTCGCATTAACATCTGCTAACCATGTGTATGTGACAAATAAAATTTGATTTGATTTGATTTGATTTAATGAATCTACACCCTGTTCTCCCCGAGTAATGAATCTACACCCTGTTCTCCCCGAGTCGTGAATCTACACCCTGTTCTCCCCGAGTAGTGAATCTACACCCTGTTCTCCCCGGGTAGAGAATCTACACCCTGTTCTCCCCGAGTAGTGAATCTACACCCTGTTCTCCCCGAGTAATGAATCTACACCCTGTTCTCCCCGAGTAATGAATCTACACCCTGTTCTCCCCGAGTAATGAATCTACACCCTGTTCTCCCCGAGTAGTGAATCTACACCCTGTTCTCCACGAGTAATGAATCTACACCTTGTTCTCCCCGAGTAATGAATCTACACCCTGTTCTCCACGAGTAATGAATCTACACCTTGTTCTCCCCGAGTAATGAATCTACACCTTGTTCTCCCCGAGTAATGAATCTACACCCTGTTCTCCCCGAGTAATGAATCTACACCCTGTTCTCCCCGAGTAATGAATCTACACCTTGTTCTCCCGAGTAATGAATCTACACCTTGTTCTCCCCGAGTAGTGAATCTACACCCTGTTCTCCCCGAGTAGTGAATCTACACCCTGTTCTCCCCGAGTAGTGAATCTACACCCTGTTCTCCCCGAGTAGTGAATCTACACCCTGTTCTCCCCGAGTAGTGAATCTACACCCTGTTCTCCCCGAGTAGTGAACCTACACCCTGTTCTCCCCGAGTAGTGAATCTACACCCTGTTCTCCCCGAGTAGTGAATCTACACCCTGTTCTCCCCGAGTAATGAATCTACACCCTGTTCTCCCCGAGTAGTGAATCTACACCCTGTTCTCCCCGAGTAGTGAATCTACACCTTGTTCTCCCCGAGTAGTGAATCTACACCTTGTTCTCCCCGAGTAATGAATCTACACCCTGTTCTCCCCGAGTAATGAATCTACACCCTGTTCTCCCCGAGTAGTGAATCTACACACTGTTCTCCCCGAATAGTGAATCTACACCCTGTTCTCCCCGAGTAGTGAATCTACACCCTGTTCTCCCCGAATAGTGAATCTACACCATGTTCTCCCCGAGTAGTGAATCTACACCCTGTTCTCCCCGAGTAGTGAATCTACACCCTGTTCTCCCCGAGTAGTGAATCTACACCTTGTTCTCCCCGAGTAGTGAATCTATACACTGTTCTCCCCGAGTAGTGAATCTACACCTTGTTCTCCCCGAGTAGTGAATCTACACCATGTTCTCCCCGAGTAGTGAATCTACACCCTGTTCTCCCCGAGTAGTGAATCTACACCCTGTTCTCCCCGAGTAGTGAATCTACACCTTGTTCTCCCCGAGTAGTGAATCTATACCCTGTTCTCCCCGAGTAGTGAATCTACACCTTGTTCTCCCCGAGTAGTGAATCTACACCCTGTTCTCCCCGAGTAATGAATCTACACCCTGTTCTCCCCGAGTAATGAATCTACACCCTGTTCTCCCCGAGTAGTGAATCTACACCCTGTTCTCCACGAGTAATGAATCTACACCTTGTTCTCCCCGAGTAATGAATCTACACCCTGTTCTCCACGAGTAATGAATCTACACCTTGTTCTCCCCGAGTAATGAATCTACACCTTGTTCTCCCCGAGTAATGAATCTACACCCTGTTCTCCCCGAGTAATGAATCTACACCCTGTTCTCCCCGAGTAATGAATCTACACCTTGTTCTCCCGAGTAATGAATCTACACCTTGTTCTCCCCGAGTAGTGAATCTACACCCTGTTCTCCCCGAGTAGTGAATCTACACCCTGTTCTCCCCGAGTAGTGAATCTACACCCTGTTCTCCCCGAGTAGTGAATCTACACCCTGTTCTCCCCGAGTAGTGAATCTACACCCTGTTCTCCCCGAGTAGTGAATCTACACCCTGTTCTCCCCGAGTAGTGAATCTACACCCTGTTCTCTCCGAGTAGTGAATCTACACCCTGTTCTCTCCGAGTAGTGAATCTACACCCTGTTCTCCCCGAGTAGTGAATCTACACCCTGTTCTCCCCGAGTAGTGAATCTACACCCTGTTCTCCCCGAGTAGTGAACCTACACCCTGTTCTCCCCGAGTAGTGAATCTACACCCTGTTCTCCCCGAGTAGTGAATCTACACCCTGTTCTCCCCGAGTAATGAATCTACACCCTGTTCTCCCCGAGTAGTGAATCTACACCCTGTTCTCCCCGAGTAGTGAATCTACACCTTGTTCTCCCCGAGTAGTGAATCTACACCTTGTTCTCCCCGAGTAATGAATCTACACCCTGTTCTCCCCGAGTAATGAATCTACACCCTGTTCTCCCCGAGTAGTGAATCTACACCCTGTTCTCCCCGAATAGTGAATCTACACCCTGTTCTCCCCGAGTAGTGAATCTACACCCTGTTCTCCCCGAATAGTGAATCTACACCCTGTTCTCCCCGAGTAGTGAATCTACACCCTGTTCTCCCCGAGTAGTGAATCTACACCTTGTTCTCCCCGAGTAGTGAATCTACACCCTGTTCTCCCCGAGTAGTGAATCTACACCTTGTTCTCCCCGAGTAGTGAATCTATACACTGTTCTCCCCGAGTAGTGAATCTACACCCTGTTCTCCCCGAGTAGTGAATCTACACCTTGTTCTCCCCGAGTAGTGAATCTACACCATGTTCTCCCCGAGTAGTGAATCTATACACTGTTCTCCCCGAGTAATGAATCTACACCTTGTTCTCCCCGAGTAATGAATTTACACCTTGTTCTCCCCGAGTAGTGAATCTACACCCTGTTCTCCCCGAGTAGTGAATCTACACCCTGTTCTCCCCGAGTAGTGAATCTACACCCTGTTCTCCCCGAGTAAAGAATCTACACCTTGTTCTCCCCGAGTAGTGAATCTACACCCTGTTCTCCCCGAGTAGTGAATCTACACCCTGTTCTCCCCGAGTAGTGAATCTACACCTTGTTCTCCCCGAGTAGTGAATCTACACCATGTTCTCCCCGAGTAGTGAATCTATACACTGTTCTCCCCGAGTAATGAATCTACACCTTGTTCTCCCCGAGTAGTGAATCTACACCCTGCTCTCCCCGAGTAGTGAATCTACACCCTGTTCTCCCCGAGTAGTGAATCTACACCATGTTCTCCCCGAGTAGTGAATCTACACCATGTTCTCCCCGAGTAGTGAATCTACACCCTGTTCTCCCCGAGTAGTGAATCTACACCTTGTTCTCCCCGAGTAGTGAATCTACACCATGTTCTCCCCGAGTAGTGAATCTACACCCTGTTCTCCCCGAGTAGTGAATCTACACCCTGTTCTCCCCGAGTAGTGAATCTACACCCTGTTCTCCCCGAGTAGTGAATCTACACCCTGTTCTCCCCGAGAAATGAATCTACACCTTGTTCTCCCCGAGTAGTGAATCTACACCCTGTTCTCCACGAGTAGTGAATCTACACCCTGTTCTCCCCGAGTAGTGAATCTACACCTTGTTCTCCCCGAGTAGTGAATCTACACCATGTTCTCCCCGAGTAGTGAATCTATACACTGTTCTCCCCGAGTAATGAATCTACACCTTGTTCTCCCCGAGTAGTGAATCTACACCCTGTTCTCCCCGAGTAGTGAATCTACACCCTGTTCTCCCCGAGTAGTGAATCTACACCATGTTCTCCCCGAGTAGTGAATCTACACCATGTTCTCCCCGAGTAGTGAATCTACACCCTGTTCTCCCCGAGTAGTGAATCTACACCTTGTTCTCCCCGAGTAGTGAATCTACACCATGTTCTCCCCGAGTAGTGAATCTACACCCTGTTCTCCCCGAGTAGTGAATCTACACCATGTTCTCCCCGAGTAGTGAATCTACACCATGTTCTCCCCGAGTAGTGAATCTACACCATGTTCTCCCCGAGTAGTGAATCTACACCATGTTCTCCCCGAGTAGTGAATCTACACCCTGTTCTCCCCGAGTAGTGAATCTACACCATGTTCTCCACGAGTAGTGAATCTACACCCTGTTCTCCCCGAGTAGTGAATCTACACCCTGTTCTCCCCGAGTAGTGAATCTACACCCTGTTCTCCCCGAGTAGTGAATCTACACCCTGTTCTCCCCGAGTAGTGAATCTACACCCTGTTCTCCCCGAGTAATGAATCTACACCCTGTTCTCCCCGAGTAATGAATCTACACCTTGTTCTCCCGAGTAATGAATCTACACCTTGTTCTCCCCGAGTAGTGAATCTACACCCTGTTCTCCCCGAGTAGTGAATCTACACCCTGTTCTCCCCGAGTAGTGAATCTACACCCTGTTCTCCCCGAGTAGTGAATCTACACCCTGTTCTCCCCGAGTAGTGAATCTACACCCTGTTCTCCCCGAGTAGTGAATCTACACCCTGTTCTCCCCGAGTAGTGAATCTACACCCTGTTCTCTCCGAGTAGTGAATCTACACCCTGTTCTCTCCGAGTAGTGAATCTACACCCTGTTCTCCCCGAGTAGTGAATCTACACCCTGTTCTCCCCGAGTAGTGAATCTACACCCTGTTCTCCCCGAGTAGTGAACCTACACCCTGTTCTCCCCGAGTAGTGAATCTACACCCTGTTCTCCCCGAGTAGTGAATCTACACCCTGTTCTCCCCGAGTAATGAATCTACACCCTGTTCTCCCCGAGTAGTGAATCTACACCCTGTTGTCCCCGAGTAGTGAATCTACACCTTGTTCTCCCCGAGTAGTGAATCTACACCTTGTTCTCCCCGAGTAATGAATCTACACCCTGTTCTCCCCGAGTAATGAATCTACACCCTGTTCTCCCCGAGTAGTGAATCTACACCCTGTTCTCCCCGAATAGTGAATCTACACCCTGTTCTCCCCGAGTAGTGAATCTACACCCTGTTCTCCCCGAATAGTGAATCTACACCATGTTCTCCCCGAGTAGTGAATCTACACCCTGTTCTCCCCGAGTAGTGAATCTACACCCTGTTCTCCCCGAGTAGTGAATCTACACCTTGTTCTCCCCGAGTAGTGAATCTACACCCTGTTCTCCCCGAGTAGTGAATCTACACCTTGTTCTCCCCGAGTAGTGAATCTATACACTGTTCTCCCCGAGTAGTGAATCTACACCCTGTTCTCCCCGAGTAGTGAATCTACACCTTGTTCTCCCCGAGTAGTGAATCTACACCATGTTCTCCCCGAGTAGTGAATCTATACACTGTTCTCCCCGAGTAATGAATCTACACCTTGTTCTCCCCGAGTAATGAATTTACACCTTGTTCTCCCCGAGTAGTGAATCTACACCCTGTTCTCCCCGAGTAGTGAATCTACACCCTGTTCTCCCCGAGTAGTGAATCTACACCCTGTTCTCCCCGAGTAATGAATCTACACCCTGTTCTCCCCGAGTAGTGAATCTACACCCTGTTCTCCCCGAGTAGTGAATCTACACCCTGTTCTCCCCGAGTAGTGAATCTACACCTTGTTCTCCCCGAGTAGTGAATCTACACCATGTTCTCCCCGAGTAGTGAATCTATACACTGTTCTCCCCGAGTAATGAATCTACACCTTGTTCTCCCCGAGTAGTGAATCTACACCCTGTTCTCCCCGAGTAGTGAATCTACACCCTGTTCTCCCCGAGTAGTGAATCTACACCATGTTCTCCCCGAGTAGTGAATCTACACCATGTTCTCCCCGAGTAGTGAATCTACACCCTGTTCTCCCCGAGTAGTGAATCTACACCTTGTTCTCCCCGAGTAGTGAATCTACACCATGTTCTCCCCGAGTAGTGAATCTACACCCTGTTCTCCCCGAGTAGTGAATCTACACCCTGTTCTCCCCGAGTAGTGAATCTACACCCTGTTCTCCCCGAGTAATGAATCTACACCTTGTTCTCCCCGAGTAGTGAATCTACACCCTGTTCTCCCCGAGTAGTGAATCTACACCCTGTTCTCCCCGAGTAGTGAATCTACACCTTGTTCTCCCCGAGTAGTGAATCTACACCATGTTCTCCCCGAGTAGTGAATCTATACACTGTTCTCCCCGAGTAATGAATCTACACCTTGTTCTCCCCGAGTAGTGAATCTACACCCTGTTCTCCCCGAGTAGTGAATCTACACCCTGTTCTCCCCGAGTAGTGAATCTACACCATGTTCTCCCCGAGTAGTGAATCTACACCATGTTCTCCCCGAGTAGTGAATCTACACCCTGTTCTCCCCGAGTAGTGAATCTACACCATGTTCTCCCCGAGTAGTGAATCTACACCCTGTTCTCCCCGAGTAGTGAATCTACACCTTGTTCTCCCCGAGTAGTGAATCTACACCATGTTCTCCCCGAGTAGTGAATCTACACCCTGTTCTCCCCGAGTAGTGAATCTACACCATGTTCTCCCCGAGTAGTGAATCTACACCATGTTCTCCCCGAGTAGTGAATCTACACCATGTTCTCCCCGAGTAGTGAATCTACACCCTGTTCTCCCCGAGTAGTGAATCTACACCCTGTTCTCCCCGAGTAGTGAATCTACACCATGTTCTCCACGAGTAGTGAATCTACACCCTGTTCTCCCCGAGTAGTGAATCTACACCCTGTTCTCCCCGAGTAGTGAATCTACACCCTGTTCTCCCCGAGTAGTGAATCTACACCCTGTTCTCCCCGAGTAGTGAATCTACACCCTGTTCTCCCCGAGTAATGAATCTACACCCTGTTCTCCCCGAGTAATGAATCTACACCTTGTTCTCCCGAGTAATGAATCTACACCTTGTTCTCCCCGAGTAGTGAATCTACACCCTGTTCTCCCCGAGTAGTGAATCTACACCCTGTTCTCCCCGAGTAGTGAATCTACACCCTGTTCTCCCCGAGTAGTGAATCTACACCCTGTTCTCCCCGAGTAGTGAATCTACACCCTGTTCTCCCCGAGTAGTGAATCTACACCCTGTTCTCCCCGAGTAGTGAATCTACACCCTGTTCTCTCCGAGTAGTGAATCTACACCCTGTTCTCTCCGAGTAGTGAATCTACACCCTGTTCTCCCCGAGTAGTGAATCTACACCCTGTTCTCCCCGAGTAATGAATCTACACCCTGTTCTCCCCGAGTAGTGAATCTACACCCTGTTCTCCCCGAGTAGTGAATCTACACCTTGTTCTCCCCGAGTAGTGAATCTACACCTTGTTCTCCCCGAGTAATGAATCTACACCCTGTTCTCCCCGAGTAATGAATCTACACCCTGTTCTCCCCGAGTAGTGAATCTACACCCTGTTCTCCCCGAATAGTGAATCTACACCCTGTTCTCCCCGAGTAGTGAATCTACACCCTGTTCTCCCCGAATAGTGAATCTACACCATGTTCTCCCCGAGTAGTGAATCTACACCCTGTTCTCCCCGAGTAGTGAATCTACACCCTGTTCTCCCCGAGTAGTGAATCTACACCCTGTTCTCCCCGAGTAGTGAATCTACACCTTGTTCTCCCCGAGTAGTGAATCTATACACTGTTCTCCCCGAGTAGTGAATCTACACCCTGTTCTCCCCGAGTAGTGAATCTACACCTTGTTCTCCCCGAGTAGTGAATCTACACCATGTTCTCCCCGAGTAGTGAATCTATACACTGTTCTCCCCGAGTAATGAATCTACACCTTGTTCTCCCCGAGTAATGAATCTACACCTTGTTCTCCCCGAGTAGTGAATCGACACCCTGTTCTCCCCGAGTAGTGAATCTACACCCTGTTCTCCCCGAGTAGTGAATCTACACCCTGTTCTCCCCGAGTAATGAATCTACACCTTGTTCTCCCCGAGTAGTGAATCTACACCCTGTTCTCCCCGAGTAGTGAATCTACACCCTGTTCTGCCCGAGTAGTGAATCTACACCTTGTTCTCCCCGAGTAGTGAATCTACACCATGTTCTCCCCGAGTAGTGAATCTATACACTGTTCTCCCCGAGTAATGAATCTACACCTTGTTCTCCCCGAGTAGTGAATCTACACCCTGTTCTCCCCGAGTAGTGAATCTACACCCTGTTCTCCCCGAGTAGTGAATCTACACCATGTTCTCCCCGAGTAGTGAATCTACACCATGTTCTCCCCGAGTAGTGAATCTACACCCTGTTCTCCCCGAGTAGTGAATCTACACCTTGTTCTCCCCGAGTAGTGAATCTACACCATGTTCTCCCCGAGTAGTGAATCTACACCCTGTTCTCCCCGAGTAGTGAATCTACACCATGTTCTCCCCGAGTAGTGAATCTACACCATGTTCTCCCCGAGTAGTGAATCTACACCATGTTCTCCCCGAGTAGTGAATCTACACCCTGTTCTCCCCGAGTAGTGAATCTACACCATGTTCTCCCCGAGTAGTTAATCTACACCCTGTTCTCCCCGAGTAGTGAATCTACACCATGTTCTCCCCGAGTAGTGAATCTACACCTTGTTCTCCCCGAGTAGTGAATCTACACCATGTTCTCCCCGAGTAGTGAATCTACACCTTGTTCTCCCCGAGTAGTGAATCTACACCTTGTTCTCCCCGAGTAATGAATCTACATCCTGTTCTCCCCGAGTAGTGAATCTACACCTTGTTCTCCCCGAGTAGTGAATCTACACCCTGTTCTCCCCGAGTAGTGAATCTACACCCTGTTCTCCCCGAGTAGTGAATCTACACCTTGTTCTCCCCGAGTAGTGAATCTACACCCTGTTCTCCCCGAGTAATGAATCTACATCCTGTTCTCCCCGAGTAGTGAATCTACACCTTGTTCTCCCCGAGTAGTGAATCTACACCCTGTTCTCCCCGAGTAGTGAATCTACACCCTGTTCTCCCCGAGTAGTGAATCTACACCCTGTTCTCCCCGAGTAGTGAATCTACACCCTGTTCTCTCCGAGTAGTGAATCTACACCCTGTTCTCTCCGAGTAGTGAATCTACACCCTGTTCTCCCCGAGTAGTGAATCTACACCATGTTCTCCCCGAGTAGTGAATCTACACCCTGTTCTCCCCGAGTAGTGAATCTACACCATGTTCTCCCCGAGTAGTGAATCTACACCATGTTCTCCCCGAGTAGTGAATCTACAGCCTGTTCTCCCCGAGTAGTGAATCTACACCATGTTCTCCCCGAGTAGTGAATCTACACCCTGTTCTCCCCGAGTAGTGAATCTACACCATGTTCTCCCCGAGTAGTGAATCTACACCCTGTTCTCCCCGAGTAATGAATCTACACCCTGTTCTCCCCGAGTAGTGAATCTACACCCTGTTCTCCCCGAGTAGTGAATCTACACCATGTTCTCCCCGAGTAGTGAATCTACACCTTGTTCTCCCCGAGTAGTGAATCTACACCATGTTCTCCCCGAGTAGTGAATCTACACCTTGTTCTCCCCGAGTAGTGAATCTACACCATGTTCTCCCCGAGTAGTGAATCTACACCATGTTCTCCCCGAGTAGTGAATCTACACCCTGTTCTCCCCGAGTAATGAATCTACACCCTGTTCTCCCCGAGTAGTGAATCTACACCCTGTTCTCCCCGAGTAGTGAATCTACACCCTGTTCTCCCCGAGTATTCATTACAAAAGGTTTTACATTATGATACAACAGGTTATTTAACAGAAAGGTTCTACATCATCACCACTTTCAGGTTACAGGCTTTGGATTGATGATGAAGTCAGGGATTGGGCTCAGAAGACAGGGCTGGATTGATACTGAGGTCAGGGGTTAGGGTCAGGGGTTAGGGTCAAGGGTTAGGGTCAAGGGTTAGGGTCAGGGGTTAGCAGTGGTCTGTACCTGAAAGAAGATGACAAAGGCCAATCGAGCTGCCAGGACAGACCAGTACTGTTTAGAGAAGGAGTAGGGCTGAGCTCCCCAAGGTGGATCCCTGTAGTCTTTATATCTGAGAGACAAAGGTCAGGGCTAGAGGTTAGAAGCAGTAGGGATGAGCTCCCCAAGGTGGATCCCTGTAGTCTTTACATCTGAGAGACAGAGACATTACAGTTCAGGGTTAGAGAACAGCATTAGAGGTCAGGGTTAGAGAACAGCATTAGAGGTCAGGGTTAGAGAACAGCATTAGAGGTCAGGGTTAGAGAACAGCAATAGAGGTCAGGGTTAGAGGACAGCATTAGAGGTCAGGGAACAGCATTAGAGGTCAGGGTTAGAGAACAGCATTAGAGGTCAGGGTTAGAGAACAGCATTAGAGGTCAGGGTTAGAGAACAGCATTAGAGGTCAGGATTAGAGAACAGCATTAGAGGTTATAGTTACCTGCATATGGTGACTCCAGTAAATAGTGTAGAGGAGGGGGAGGAATCAGCCTCAAAGTTGGACACGTTAAAGTAGGACAGGGAGTGTTCTGTGAATCCGTGCATGCTGCCAGTCTGACTGTACATGTACTGGTACACCGTCCGAGGAATGAAGTCAGAGGTGAACGAGATCACAAAGGCCTGAAGAAGAGAGCAACAAACAGACTGACAAGCTGAATACCAGGTCTCTCTCTCTCTCTCTAAAATTATTTATTGGCATGAGAAATATATGGTGGAACAAATTCAACAGACAATAAACAAGGGAAACATCAGTAAACATTACAATCACAAAGGTTTTAATAAGAAATAGACATTTACAATCTCTCCGTCACACACACACACACACACACACACACACACACACACACACACACACACACACACACACAAAGTGAAGGATATCGCATCAAAATAATGAATTATCTACAAAAAACACACACACACACACGTGCACACACACGCGCACACACGTGCACACACACACACACACACACACGCAGACACACACACGAGACTTACATTTGTAATGACAGAAAACTTGCTGATACCAATGAGAATGTTGAACCAAATACCTGGAGAGATGAGAGGGAGAGGAGGAGAGGAGGAGAGAAGGAGAGAAGGAGAGGAGGAGAGAAGGAGAGGAGGAGAGGGAGGATAGAAGGAGAGGAGGAGAGGAGGAGGGGAGGAGAGGAGGAGAGTGACAGAGACCGAAGGAGAGGAGGAATGTGACAGAGACCGAAGGAGAGGAGGAGAGTGACAGACACCAAAGGAGAGGAGGAATGTGACAGAGACCAAAGGAGAGGAGGAATGTGACAGACACCAAAGGAGAGGAGGAATGTGACAGACACCAAAGGAGAGGAGGAATGTGACAGAGACCAAAGGAGAGGAGGAATGTGACAGAGACCAAAGGAGAGGAGGAATGTGACAGAGACCGAAGGAGAGGAGAAATGTGACAGAGAAAGTGGAGGAGGAGAAATGTGACAGAGACCGAAGGAGAGGAGGAATGTGACAGAGAAAGAGAGAGAAGGAATGTGACAGAGAAAGAGAAGGAATGTGACAGAGACCGAAGGAGAGGAAGAATGTGACAGAGAAGGAGAGGAGGAATGTGACAGAGAAAGAGAAGGAATGTGACAGAGAAAGAGAAGGAATGTGACAGAGAAGGAGAGGAGGAATGTGACAGAGAAAGAGAAGGAATGTGACAGAGAAAGAGGAGGAATGTGACAGAGAAGGAGAGAGAAGGAATGTGACAGAGAAGGAGAGGAGGAATGTGATAGAGAGGGAGAGGAGGAATGTGACAGAGAGGGAGAGGAGGAATGTGACAGAAGGAGAGGAAGAATGTGACAGAGAAGGAGAGGAGGAATGTGACAGAGAAGGAGAGGAGGAATGAATGTGACAGAGAAGGAGAGGAAGCATGTGACAGAGAAGGAGAGGAGGAATGTGACAGAGAAGGAGAGGAGGAATGTGACAGAGAAGGAGAGGAAGAATGTGACAGAGAAGGAGAGGAGGAATGTGACAGAGAAGGAGAGGAGGAATGTGACAGAGAAGGAGAGGAGGAATGTGACAGAGAAGGAGAGGAGGAATGTGACAGAGAAGGAGAGGAAGAATGTGACAGAGAAGGAGAGGAAGAATGTGACAGAGAAGGAGAGGAGGAATGTGACAGAGAAGGAGAGGAAGAATGTAACAGAGAAGGAGAGGAGGAATGTGACAGAGAAGGAGAGGAGGAATGTGACAGAGAAGGAGAGGAGGAATGTGACAGAGAAGGAGAGGAAGAATTTGACAGAAAAAGAGAATGAGAGGGGGAATGTGACAGAGACCGAAGGAGAGGAGGAATGTGACAGAGAGGGAGAGGAGGAATGTGACAGAGAAGGAGAGGAAGAATGTGACAGAGACCGAAGGAGAGGAAGAATGTGACAGAGAGGGAGAGGAGGAATGTGACAGAGAAGGAGAGGAAGAATGTGACAGAGAATGAGAGGGGGAATATGACAGAGAGGGAGAGGAGGAATGAATGTGACAGAGAAGGAGAGGAAGAATGTGACAGAGAATGAGAGGGGGAATATGACAGAGAGGGAGAGGAGGAATGAATGTGACAGAGAAGGAGAGGAGGAATGTGACAGAGACCGAAGGAGAGGAAGAATGTGACAGAGAGGGAGAGGAGGAATGTGACAGAGAAGGAGAGGAGGAATGTGATAGAGAGGGAGAGGAGGAATGTGACAGAGAGGGAGAGGAGGAATGTGACAGAAGGAGAGGAAGAATGTGACAGAGAAGGAGAGGAGGAATGTGACAGAGAAGGAGAGGAGGAATGAATGTGACAGAGAAGGAGAGGAAGCATGTGACAGAGAAGGAGAGGAGGAATGTGACAGAGAAGGAGAGGAGGAATGTGACAGAGAAGGAGAGGAAGAATGTGACAGAGAAGGAGAGGAGGAATGTGACAGAGAAGGAGAGGAGGAATGTGACAGAGAAGGAGAGGAGGAATGTGACAGAGAAGGAGAGGAGGAATGTGACAGAGAAGGAGAGGAAGAATGTGACAGAGAAGGAGAGGAAGAATGTGACAGAGAAGGAGAGGAGGAATGTGACAGAGAAGGAGAGGAAGAATGTAACAGAGAAGGAGAGGAGGAATGTGACAGAGAAGGAGAGGAGGAATGTGACAGAGAAGGAGAGGAGGAATGTGACAGAGAAGGAGAGGAAGAATTTGACAGAAAAAGAGAATGAGAGGGGGAATGTGACAGAGACCGAAGGAGAGGAGGAATGTGACAGAGAGGGAGAGGAGGAATGTGACAGAGAAGGAGAGGAAGAATGTGACAGAGACCGAAGGAGAGGAAGAATGTGACAGAGAGGGAGAGGAGGAATGTGACAGAGAAGGAGAGGAAGAATGTGACAGAGAATGAGAGGGGGAATATGACAGAGAGGGAGAGGAGGAATGAATGTGACAGAGAAGGAGAGGAAGAATGTGACAGAGAATGAGAGGGGGAATATGACAGAGAGGGAGAGGAGGAATGAATGTGACAGAGAAGGAGAGGAGGAATGTGACAGAGACCGAAGGAGAGGAAGAATGTGACAGAGAGGGAGAGGAGGAATGTGACAGAGAAGGAGAGGAAGAATGTGACAGAGAATGAGAGGGGGAATATGACAGAGAGGGAGAGGAGGAATGAATGTGACAGAGAAGGAGAGGAAGAATGTGACAGAGAAGGAGAGGAGGAATGTGACAGAGAAGGAGAGGAGGAATGAATGTGACAGAGAAGGAGAGGAAGCATGTGACAGAGAAGGAGAGGAGGAATGTGACAGAGAAGGAGAGGAGGAATGTGACAGAGAAGGAGAGGAAGAATGTGACAGAGAAGGAGAGGAGGAATGTGACAGAGAAGGAGAGGAGGAATGTGACAGAGAAGGAGAGGAGGAATGTGACAGAGAAGGAGAGGAGGAATGTGACAGAGAAGGAGAGGAAGAATGTGACAGAGAAGGAGAGGAAGAATGTGACAGAGAAGGAGAGGAGGAATGTGACAGAGAAGGAGAGGAAGAATGTAACAGAGAAGGAGAGGAGGAATGTGACAGAGAAGGAGAGGAGGAATGTGACAGAGAAGGAGAGGAGGAATGTGACAGAGAAGGAGAGGAAGAATTTGACAGAAAAAGAGAATGAGAGGGGGAATGTGACAGAGACCGAAGGAGAGGAGGAATGTGACAGAGAGGGAGAGGAGGAATGTGACAGAGAAGGAGAGGAAGAATGTGACAGAGACCGAAGGAGAGGAAGAATGTGACAGAGAGGGAGAGGAGGAATGTGACAGAGAAGGAGAGGAAGAATGTGACAGAGAATGAGAGGGGGAATATGACAGAGAGGGAGAGGAGGAATGAATGTGACAGAGAAGGAGAGGAAGAATGTGACAGAGAATGAGAGGGGGAATATGACAGAGAGGGAGAGGAGGAATGAATGTGACAGAGAAGGAGAGGAGGAATGTGACAGAGACCGAAGGAGAGGAAGAATGTGACAGAGAGGGAGAGGAGGAATGTGACAGAGAAGGAGAGGAAGAATGTGACAGAGAATGAGAGGGGGAATATGACAGAGAGGGAGAGGAGGAATGAATGTGACAGAGAAGGAGAGGAAGAATGTGACAGAGAAGGAGAGGAAGAATGTGACAGAGAAGGAGAGGAGGAATGTGACAGAGAAGGAGAGGAAGAATGTGACAGAGAAGGAGAGGATGAATGTGACAGAGAAGGAGTGGAAGAATGTGACAGAGAAGGAGAGGAGGAATGTGACAGAGAAGGAGAGGAGGAATGAATGTGACAGAGAAGGAAAGGAAGAATGTGACAGAGAAGGAGAGGATGAATGTGACAGAGAAGGAGAGGAAGAATGTGACAGAGAAGGAGAGGATGAATGTGACAGAGAAGGAGTGGAGGAATGTGACAGAGAAGGAGAGGAAGAATGTAACAGAGAAGGAGAGGAGGAATGTGACAGAGAAAGAGAAGGAATGTGACAGAGAAAGAGGAGGAATGTGACAGAGAAGGAGAGAGAAGGAATGTGACAGAGAAGGAGAGGAGGAATGTGATAGAGAGGGAGAGGAGGAATGTGACAGAGAGGGAGAGGAGGAATGTGACAGAAGGAGAGGAAGAATGTGACAGAGAAGGAGAGGAGGAATGTGACAGAGAAGGAGAGGAGGAATGAATGTGACAGAGAAGGAGAGGAAGCATGTGACAGAGAAGGAGGAATGTGACAGAGAAGGAGAGGAGGAATGTGACAGAGAAGGAGAGGAAGAATGTGACAGAGAAGGAGAGGAGGAATGTGACAGAGAAGGAGAGGAAGAATGTGACAGAGAATGAGAGGGGGAATATGACAGAGAGGGAGAGGAGGAATGAATGTGACAGAGAAGGAGAGGAAGAATGTGACAGAGAAGGAGAGGAAGAATGTGACAGAGAAGGAGAGGAGGAATGTGACAGAGAAGGAGAGGAAGAATGTGACAGAGAAGGAGAGGATGAATGTGACAGAGAAGGAGTGGAAGAATGTGACAGAGAAGGAGAGGAGGAATGTGACAGAGAAGGAGAGGAGGAATGAATGTGACAGAGAAGGAAAGGAAGAATGTGACAGAGAAGGAGAGGATGAATGTGACAGAGAAGGAGAGGAAGAATGTGACAGAGAAGGAGAGGATGAATGTGACAGAGAAGGAGTGGAGGAATGTGACAGAGAAGGAGAGGAAGAATGTAACAGAGAAGGAGAGGAGGAATGTGACAGAGAAAGAGAAGGAATGTGACAGAGAAAGAGGAGGAATGTGACAGAGAAGGAGAGAGAAGGAATGTGACAGAGAAGGAGAGGAGGAATGTGATAGAGAGGGAGAGGAGGAATGTGACAGAGAGGGAGAGGAGGAATGTGACAGAAGGAGAGGAAGAATGTGACAGAGAAGGAGAGGAGGAATGTGACAGAGAAGGAGAGGAGGAATGAATGTGACAGAGAAGGAGAGGAAGCATGTGACAGAGAAGGAGAGGAGGAATGTGACAGAGAAGGAGAGGAGGAATGTGACAGAGAAGGAGAGGAAGAATGTGACAGAGAAGGAGAGGAGGAATGTGACAGAGAAGGAGAGGAGGAATGTGACAGAGAAGGAGAGGAGGAATGTGACAGAGAAGGAGAGGAGGAATGTGACAGAGAAGGAGAGGAAGAATGTGACAGAGAAGGAGAGGAAGAATGTGACAGAGAAGGAGAGGAGGAATGTGACAGAGAAGGAGAGGAAGAATGTAACAGAGAAGGAGAGGAGGAATGTGACAGAGAAGGAGAGGAGGAATGTGACAGAGAAGGAGAGGAGGAATGTGACAGAGAAGGAGAGGAAGAATTTGACAGAAAAAGAGAATGAGAGGGGGAATGTGACAGAGACCGAAGGAGAGGAGGAATGTGACAGAGAGGGAGAGGAGGAATGTGACAGAGAAGGAGAGGAAGAATGTGACAGAGACCGAAGGAGAGGAAGAATGTGACAGAGAGGGAGAGGAGGAATGTGACAGAGAAGGAGAGGAAGAATGTGACAGAGAATGAGAGGGGGAATATGACAGAGAGGGAGAGGAGGAATGAATGTGACAGAGAAGGAGAGGAAGAATGTGACAGAGAATGAGAGGGGGAATATGACAGAGAGGGAGAGGAGGAATGAATGTGACAGAGAAGGAGAGGAGGAATGTGACAGAGACCGAAGGAGAGGAAGAATGTGACAGAGAGGGAGAGGAGGAATGTGACAGAGAAGGAGAGGAAGAATGTGACAGAGAATGAGAGGGGGAATATGACAGAGAGGGAGAGGAGGAATTAATGTGACAGAGAAGGAGAGGAAGAATGTGACAGAGAAGGAGAGGAAGAATGTGACAGAGAAGGAGAGGAGGAATGTGACAGAGAAGGAGAGGAAGAATGTGACAGAGAAGGAGAGGATGAATGTGACAGAGAAGGAGTGGAAGAATGTGACAGAGAAGGAGAGGAGGAATGTGACAGAGAAGGAGAGGAGGAATGAATGTGACAGAGAAGGAAAGGAAGAATGTGACAGAGAAGGAGAGGATGAATGTGACAGAGAAGGAGAGGAAGAATGTGACAGAGAAGGAGAGGATGAATGTGACAGAGAAGGAGTGGAAGAATGTGACAGAGAAGGAGAGGAGGAATGTGACAGAGAAGGAGAGGAGGAATGAATGTGACAGAGAAGGAGAGGAAGAATGTGACAGAGAAGGAGAGGAAGAATGTGACAGAGAAGGAGAGGAGGAATGTGACAGAGACCGAAGGAGAGGGGGAATATGACAGAGACCGAAGGAGAGGAGGAATGTGACAGAGACCAAAGGAGAGGAGAAATGTGACAGAGAAAGAGGAGGAGGAGAAATGTGACAGAGACCGAAGGAGAGGAGGAATGTGACAGAGAAGGAGAGGAATAATGTGACAGAGAAGGAGAGGATGAATGTGACAGAGAAGGAGTGGAAGAATGTGACAGAGAAGGAGAGGAGGAATGTGACAGAGAAGGAGAGGAGGAATGAATGTGACAGAGAAGGAGAGGAAGAATGTGACAGAGAAGGAGAGGAAGAATTTGACAGAAAAAGAGAATGAGAGGGGGAATGTGACAGAGACCGAAGGAGAGGAGGAATGTGACAGAGACCGAAGGAGAGGAAGAATGTGACAGAGAAGGAGAGGAGGAATGTGACAGAGAAGGAGAGGAAGAATGTGACAGAGAATGAGAGGGGGAATGTGACAGAGACCGAAGGAGAGGAGGAATGTGACAGAGACCAAAGGAGAGGAGAAATGTGACAGAGAAAGAGGAGGAGGAGGAATGTGACAGAGAAAGAGAGAGAAGGAATGTGACAGAGAAAGAGAAGGAATGTGACAGAGAAATAGAAGGAATGTGAGAGAAATAGAAGGAATGTGACAGAGAAAGAAAGAGAATGAATGTGACAGAGAAAGAGAGAGAAGGAATGTGATAGAGACCGAAGGAGAGGAGGAATGTGACAGAGAAATAGAAGGAATGTGACAGAGAAAGAGAGAGAAGGAATGTGACAGAGAAAGAGAAGGAATGTGACAGAGAAAGAGAGAGAAGGAATGTGATAGAGACCGAAGGAGAGGAGGAATGTGACAGAGAAAGAGAAGGAATGTGACAGAGAAAGAGAAGGAATGTGACAGAGAAAGAGAGAGAAGGAATGTGACAGAGAAAGAGAGAGAAGGAATGTGACAGAGAAAGAGAAGGAATGTGACAGAGAAAGAAAGAGAAGGAATGTGACAGAGAAAGAGAAGGAATGTGACAGAGAAAGAGAGAGAAGGAATGTGACAGAGAAAGAGAAGGAATTTGACAGAGAAAGAGAGAGAAGGAATGTGACAGAGAAAGAGAGAGAAGGAATGTGACAGAGAAAGAGAGAGAAGGAATGTGACAGAGAAAGAGAGAGAAGGAATGTGACAGAGAAAGAGAGAGAAGGAATGTGATAGAGAAAGAGAGAGAAGGAATGTGACAGAGAAGGAGAGGAGGAATTTGACAGAGAAGGAGAGGAGGAATTTGACAGAGAAGGAGAGGAGGAATGTGACAGAGAGGGAGAGGAGGAATGTGACAGAGAGGGAGAGGGGGAATGTGACAGAGAAGGAGAGGAAGAATGTGACAGAGAAGGAGAGGAAGAATTTGACAGAAAAAGAGAATGAGAGGGGGAATGTGACAGAGACAGAAAGAGAGGGGTAATGTGACAGAGAAAGAGAGGAGAGGGGTAATGTGACAGAGAAAGAGAGAAGGAATGTGACAGAGAAGGAGAGGAGGAATGTGACAGAGAAGGAGAGGAGGAATGTGACAGAGAAATAGAATAAGAAGAGGAATGTGAAGGAGAGAGAAGGAGAGGAGGAATGTGACAGAAAAGGAGAGGGGGAATGTGACAGAGAAGGAGAGGAGGAATGTGAGATTGTGTTACAGTTCGAAGTTGTTTGATTGTGGTTCATGTATGGTTACGTCATGATTGTCTTGCAGTTGACTGTGAGGTGGCTGAGGTGGCTGAGGTGGCTGTGTTGTGGTCAGTACCTATGTCTTTGCAGCGCACAGCATCTGGGCGACGGATCTCTGTGGTGAACTTGGCAGCGTCGAGGCGGATCTCAATCACGTTGTTGAGCAGAGCAAAGAGAGGAGCCAGAGGGAACGATGCCACGAAGATGGTGACAAACCCATACTGGATTACTGCACACACACATACACACTGTTTGTTAATTGTTCACTTTCCATGTACACTTTGGGTGCGGGTGCGTGTGTGTGCGCGTGCTTGACTCACTCATCTCCATGTATTCCGGGCTAAGCCCCTCATAGGGATCAAGAGAGAAGTCTTTGTCCCACTGTTGCTTTGGCCTCTTCGTCTCCTCCTCATCCTCATCTTCCTCTCCTCCTTTATCCTTCTCCTTGTATGTTCTGTACATTTTTTTTAGCTTACTGCAGAGAGAGAAAGTGATAGAGACAGAGAGAGAATTAAAGTAGTTATACAGTGCAGTAGACATTACAGTGCATTCAGACAGTATTCAGACCATGACTTTTTGTTACGTTACAGCCTTATTCTAAAATTAATTAAATTGTTTTAATTTACACACAATACCCCATAATGACATCACAATACCCCATAATGACATCACAATACCCCATAATGACATCACAATACCCCATAATGACATCACAATACCCATAATGACATCACAATACCCCATAATGACATCACAATACCCCATAATGACAAAGAAAAAACAGGTTTAAGAAATGTTTGCAAATGTAAAAAGAAAAAAATGAAATATCACATTTACATAAGTATTCAGACCCTTTACTCAGTACCTCTGGCAGCGATTACGGCCTCGAGTCTTCATGGGTATGACGCTACAAACTTGGCACAGCTGTATTTGGGGAGTTTCTCCCATTCTTCTCTGCAGATCCTCTCAAGCTCTGTCAGGTTGGATGGGGATGCGTCACTGCACAGCTATTTTCAGATCTCTCCAGAGATGTTCGATTGGGTTCAAGTCCAGGTTCTGGGTGGGCAACTCAAGGACATTCAGAGAATTGTCCCGAAGCCACTCCTGCGTTGTGGCTTCGGCTGTGTGCTGAGGGTTGTTTTCCAGTTGAAAGATGAACCTTTGGCCCAGTCTGAGGTCCTGAGCACTCTGAAGCAGGTTTTCATCAAGGATCTCTCTGTACTTTGCTTTGTTCATCTTTCCCTCGATCCTGACTAGTCTCCCAGTCCCTGCTGCTGATTAGTGCCTTTTGTCCAGCTCTATACCATAAAGGCCTGATTGGTGGAGTGCTGCAGAGATGGTTTTCCTTCTGGAACGTTCTCCGATCTCCCCAGAGGAATTCTGGAACTCTGTCAGCGTGACCATTGGGTTCTTCAACTCCCTGACCAAGGCCCTTCTCCCCGATTGCTGAGTTTGGCTGGGTCGCCAGCTCTAGGAAGGGTCTTGGTGCTTCCAAACTTCTTCCATTTAAGAATGATGGAGGCCACTGTGTTCTGGGGACCTTCAATGCTGCAGAAATGTTTTGGTACCCTTCCCCAGATCTGTGCCTCGACTCCTTCCTGTCTCAGAGCTCTACGGACAACTCCTTTGACCTCATTGCTTGGTTTTTGCTCTGACATGCACTGTCAACTCTGAGACCTTATATAGACAGGTGTGTGCCTTTCCAAATCATGTCCAATCAATTGAATGTACCACAGGTGGACTCCTATGAAGTTGTAGAAACCTCTCAAGGATGATCAATGGAAACAGGATGATTCCCGAGCTCAATTTCCAGTCTCATAGCAAAGGCTCTGAATATGTAAATAATGTATTTCTGTTTAAAAAATAAAAAATAAAAAGTGTTTTTGCTTTTACATTATGGGGTATTGTGAGGAAAAATTATTATTTATTCAATTAAGGCTGGAAGGTAACAACATCTGGAATAAGGGAAGGGGTCTGAATACTTTTCGAATGCCCTGTATATATTTTTTTAGCTGTAAGCTGTATTTACTTTGGGTTATGTAGGGTATATATATGTATATATATATATATATATATATATATATATAGGGTTATGCAGGGTATATATATGTATATATATGTATATATATATATATATAGGGTTATGTAGAGTATATATATATATATATATATATATATATATATATAGGGTTATGTAGAGTATATATATATATATATATATAGGGTTATGTAGGGTATATATGTGTATATATATATATATATATATATATATATATAGGGTTATATATGTATATATATATATATATATATATATATATATATATATATATATATATATATATATATATATAGGGTTATGCAGGGTATATATATGTATATATATATATAGGGTTATGTAGAGTATATATATATATATGTATATATATAGGGTTATGTAGGGTATATATATGTATATATATAGGGTTATATAGGGTATATATGTGTATATATATATATATATATATATATATATAGGGTTATATATGTATATATATATATATATATATATATATATATATATATATATATATATATATATATATATATATATATATATATATAGGGATATGTAGGGTATATATATGTATATACACTGCTCAAAAAAATAAAGGGAACACTAAAATAACACATCCTAGATCTGAACGAATGAAATATTCTTATTAAATACTTTTTTTTTCTTTACATATTTGAATGTGCTGACAACAAAATCACACAAAATTATCAACGGAAATCAAATTTATCAACCCATGGAGGTCTGGATTTGGAGTCACACTCAAAATTAAAGTGGAAAACCACACTACAGGCTGATCCAAATTTGATGTAATGTCCTTAAAACA
Organism: Oncorhynchus mykiss; assembly: GCF_013265735.2. Taxonomy (NCBI): domain Eukaryota; kingdom Metazoa; phylum Chordata; class Actinopteri; order Salmoniformes; family Salmonidae; genus Oncorhynchus; species Oncorhynchus mykiss. The sequence continues at coordinate 325,826 of NC_050570.1, read as the reverse complement.
AGTCAAAATGAGGTTCAGTAGTGTGTGTGGCCTCCACGTGCCTGTATGACCTCCCTACAACGCCTGGGCATGCTCCTGATGAGGTGGCGGATGGTCTCCTGAGGGATCTCCTCCCAGACCTGTACTAAAGCATCCGCCAACTCCTGGACAGTCTGTGGTGCAACGTGGCGTTGATGGATGGAGCGAGACATGATGTCCCAGATGTGCTCAATTGGATTCAGGTCTGGGGAACGGGCGGGCCAGTCCATAGCATCAATGCCGTCCTCTTGCAGGAACTGCTGACACACTCCAGCCACATGAGGTCTAGCATTGTCTTGCATTAGGAGGAACCCAGGGCCAACCGCACCAGCATATGGTCTCACAAAGGGTCTGAGGATCTCATCTCGGTACCTAATGGCAGTCAGGCTACCTCTGGCGAGCACATGGAGGGCGATGCGGCCCCCCAAAGAAATGCCACCCCACACCATGACTGACCCATCGCCAAACCGGTCATGCTGGAGGATGTTGCAGGCAGCAGAACGTTCTCCACGGAGTCTCCAGACTCTGTCACGTCTGTCACATGTGCTCAGTGTGAACCTGCTTTCATCTGTGAAGAGCACAGGGCGCCAGTGGCGAATTTGCCAATCTTGGTGTTCTCTGGCAAATGCCAAACGTCTTGCACAGTGTTGGGCTGTAAGCACAACCCCCACCTGTGGACGTCGGGCCCTCATTACCACCCTCATGGAGTCTGTTTCTGATCGTTTGAGCAGACACATGCACATTTGTGGCCTGCTGGAGATAATTTTGCAGGGCTCCGGCAGTGGTCCTCCTGCTCCTCCTTGCACAAAGGCGGAGGTAGCGGTCCTGCTGCTGGGTTGTTGCCCTCCTCCACGTCTCCTGATGTACTGGCCTGTCTCCTGGTAGCGCCTCCATGCTCTGGACACTACGCTGACAGACACAGCAAACCTTCTTGCCACAGCTCGCATTGATGTGCCATCCTGGATGAGCTGCACTACCTGAGCCACTTGTGTGGGTTGTAGACTCCATCTCATGCTACCACTAGAGTGAAAGCACCGCCAGCATTCAAAAGTGACCAAAACATCATGCCAGGAAGCATAGGAACTGAGAAGTGGTCTGTGGTCACCACCTGCAGAACCACTCCTTTATTGGGGGTGTCTTGCTAATTGCCTATAATTTCCACCTGTTGTCTATTCCATTTGCACAACATCATGTGAAATTTATTGTCAATCAGTGTTGTTTCCTAAGTGGACAGTTTGATTTCACAGAAGTGTAATTGACTTGGAGTTACATTGTGTTGTTTAAGTGTTCCCTTTATTTTTTTGAGTAGTGTATATATAGGGTTATGTAGGGTATATATACAGTGGGGCAAGAAAGTATTTAGTCAGCCACCAATTGTGCAAGTTCTCACACTTAAAAAGATGAGAGAGGCCTGTAATTTTCATCATAGGTACACTTCAACTATAACAGACTAAATGAGAAAAAAAATCCAGAAAATCACATTGTAGGATTTTTAATGAATTTATTTGCAAATTATGGTGGAAAATAAGTATTTGGTCACCTACAAACAAGCAAGATTTCTGGCTCTGTGGATCTGTTGGGGCGGTATGCAAATTGGAGTGGTTCTAGAGTTTCTGGGATAATGGTGTTGATGTGAGCCATGACCAGCCTTTCAAAGCATTTCATGGCTAGAGACGTGAGTGCTAAGGTTGGTAGTCATTTATGCAGGTTAGCTTAGTGTTCTTGGGCACAGGGACTATGGTGGTCTGCTTGAAACATGTTGGTATTACAGACTCGGATAGGGAGAGGTTGAAAATGTCAGTGAAGACACTTGCCAGTTGGTCAGCGCATGCTCGCGGTACACGTCCTGGTAATCCGTCTGGCCCTGCAGCCTTGTGAATGTTGACCTGTTTAAAGGGCTTACTCACATCGGCTGTGGAGAGCATGATCACACAGTGGTCCGGAACAGCTGATGCTCTCATGCATGTTTCAATGTTCCTTGCCTCGAATCGAGCATAGAAGCTATTTAGCTTGTCTGGTTGGCTTGTGTCACTGGGTAGCTCTCAGCTGTGCTTCCCTTTGTAGTCTGTAATAGTTTGCAAGCTCTACCACATCCGACGAGAGTCAGAGCCGGGTATAGTACGATTCGATCTAAGTCCTGTATTGAAGCTTCTGGGTTAGAGTCCCGCTCCTTGAAAGTGGCAGCTCTACCCTTTAGCTCAGTGCAAATGTTGCCTGTAATCCACTGCTTCTGGTTGGGGTATGTACGTATGGTCACTGTGGGGACGATGTCATCAATGCACTTATTGATGAAGTCAGTACTGATGCGGTATACTACTCAATGCCATCGGAAGAATTCCGGAACATATTCCAGTCTGTGATAGCAAAACAGTCCTGTAGCATAGCATCTGCTTCATCTGACCACTTTTTTATAGACTGAGTCACTGGTGCTTCCTGCTTTAATTTTTGCTTGTAAGCAAGAATCAGGAGGATACAATAATGGTCAGATTTGCCAAATGGAGGGCGAGGGAGAGCTTTGTACGCATCTCTGTGTGTGGAGTAAAGGAGGTCTAGATTTTTCCCCTCTGGTTGCACATTTAACATGCTGATAGAGATGAAGTAAAACTGATTTAAGTTTCCCTGCATTAAAGTCCCCGGCCACTAGGTGCGCCGCCTCTGGATGAGCGTTGTCCTGTTTGCTTAAGCCCTATACAGCTCATTGAGTGCGTTCTTAGTTCCAGCATCGGTCTGTGGTGGTATGTAGACAGCTACAAAAAATACAGATGAAATCTCTCTCGGTAAATATTGTGGTCTATAACTTATCATGAGATCCTCTACCTCAGGCGAGCAAAACCCTGAGACTTCCTTAGATATCGTGCACCAGCTGTTGTTTACAAATATGCATAGGCCCCCGCCCCATGTCTTACCAGAGGCTGCTGTTGTATGCTGCCGATAGTGTATAACCCGCCAGCTGTTTGTTCTTAATGTCGCCGTTCAGCCATTTTAAGATAGTTATATATTTACAGATATGAACTAGCTAACTACTAATGTAGTAACCTAGGTAACGTCTAGGTAACCTAATCTAGGTAACGTTAAAGCTACCTCTCAGACTGCTCCAAACTGTAATTGACATAAGCGATAGTATGTGTGTGTGTGTTTGTGTGTGTGTGTGTATATACATACGGTATAACAATCTCGAACACGTTGTTCTGGATGAGTTGTTTTCCCAACATGATCATACTAAGCTGGATACACAGCTCTATCAGACAGCCTGGTGGGGCACACTGTGGAGAAAATACGCACACACGCAAACAGCATTAGTGTGTGTGTGTTTGTGTGCACATGTGTGTGTGTGTGTTGTAGTGAACCCACCTCCTCCATGCGGAAGTGGCCAAACAAGTAGACATAGTCCCCTGGAGGTCCAGCAAACCTACAGAGCGAGAGGGAGGAGGGGAGAGAGGCACATACAGTGGGAAAGCATTCAGACCCCTTGACTTTTTCCACATTTTGTTTTACGTTACAGCCTTATTCAGACGTATTTACTCAACTTTTACCCTCAATCTAAACACAATACCCCGAACTCATCAATAAGCTAAGAACCCTGGAACTAAACACCTCCCTCTGCAACTGGATCCTGGACTTCCTGAAGGGCCGCCCCCAGGTGGTAAGGGTAGGTTACAACACATCCGCAATGTTGATCCTCACACAATACTCCACAATGACAAAGCAAAAACAGGTTTTAATAAATGTTGCAAATGTATAAAAAAAATAAAAAATGAAATAACTTATTTACATAAGTAATCAGACCCTTTGTTATGAGACTCAAAATTGAGCTCAGGTGCATCCTGTTTCCATTGATCATCCTTGAGATGTTTCTACAACTTGATTGGAGTCCACCTGTGGTAAATTCAATTGATTGGACATGATTTGGAAAGACACACACCTGTCTATATAAGGTCCCACAGTGCATGTTGACAGTGCATGTCAGAGCAAAAACCAAGCAATGAAGTCGAAGGAATTGTCAAGGCACAGATCTAGAGAATGGTACCAAAAGATTTTTGCTGCATTGAATGTCCCCAAGAACACAGTGGCCTCCATCATTCTCATTCTAGAGCTGGCCACCCGGCCAAACTAAGCAATTGGGTGAGAAGGGCCTTGGTCAGAGAGGTGACCAAGAACCTGATGGTCATTCTGACAGAGCGCCAGTGTTCCTCTGTGGAGTTGGGAGAACCTGCCAGAAGGACAACCATCTCTGCAGCACTCTATCAATGAAGCCTTTATGGTAGAGTGGCCAGACGGAAGCTACTCCTCAGTAAAAGGCACATGACAAGATTGAACACTTTGGCCTTAATGCCAAGCATCACATCTGGCATCATCCCTACATTTGACGCATGGGGGTGCCAGCATCATGGTGTAATTATGTTTTTCAGCAGCAGGGACTAGGAGGCTAGTCAGGATCGAGGGAAGATGAATGGAGCAAAGTACGGAGAGATCCTTGATGAAAACCTTCTCCAGAGCGCTCAGGACCTCAGACTGGGGCGAAGGTTCACCTTCCAACAGGACAACGACCCTAAGCAAACATTCAAGACAACGCAGGCATGGCTTCGGGACAAGTCTCTGAATGTCCTTGAGTGGCCCAGCCAGAACCCAGACTTGAACCCGATCTAACATCTCTGGAGAGACCTGAAAATAGCTGTGCAGCAACACTCCCCATCCAACCTGACAGAGATTGAGGATCTGCAGAGAAGAATGGGAGAAACTCCCCAAAATACAGGTGTGCCAGGCTGCAATCGCTGCCAAATGTGCTTGAGTAAAGGGTCTAAATACTTACTTAAATGTGAAATTTCCGTTTTATTTCAGAAATTAGCCAAAATAAACAACTGTTTTTGGTTTGTCATTATGGGGTATTGTGTGTAGATTGATGAGAAAAAAAAACATTTTAATAAATTTTAGAAGAAGTTGTAATGTAACAAAATGTGGAAAAACTCAAGGGGTCTGAATACTTTCTGAAGGCAATGTAATTAGGTACCTAGCTAAGTAAACAACATGCATAATTTAGCCTGTTTCATCAGCTTTTGGAAAGAGTTTGGCATTGTCAGCTGGTCCACTTTCATCACCACTATAGCTGTCAAGCAAATGAAACAATATTTGGATTTAGTCCCAAACACAATGCTTTTAGTTTTAAAAAATATTTAGAACAAATGTATTCCTTGCCATCCACGCAGTCATTTCAGTCGCTGTAGTAGCTGACTTATATACTATATACATAAATAGACACTCTGGCTTTACTCACAGTCAGTGGCATGTCGTTAGTAAAGACTTAAAAAGTAAGGGGTGTAGACAGCTACCTTGGGGAATTCCTGATTCTACCTGGATTATGTTGGAGAGGCTTCCATTGAAGAACACCCTCTGTGTTTCTGTTAGACAGGTAACTCTTTAGCAGGGGGTCTAGAGCCATAATGTTTTTCCAGCAGCAGACTATGACCAGCACCGAAGTCTAACAGCCCCCATAATCTTTTCATCATCAACTTCTCTCAGCCAATTATCAGTAATTTGTGTAAGTGCTGTGCGTGTTGAATGTCCTTCCCTATAAATGTGCTGAAAATCTGTTTTAAATTATTTTAATGTAAAATAGCATTGTATCTGGTCAAATACAATTTTTTCCAAAAGTTATCAAAAAAGGGTTAGTAACAGGTTGATTGGTTGACTATTTGAGCCAGTAAAGGGGGCTTTACTATTCTTAGGTAGCAGAATGAAAGGGCACACACGTTCTAGTAGGCTTAAATTGAAAATATGGCAAATAGGAGTGGCAATATAGTCTGCTATTATCCTCAGTAATTTTCCATCCAATTTGTCAGACCCTGGTCATTGTTTTTTTTGTTTTTATTTTACTGTTTTTTAAACTTTTTATTATATCCAAGCCGCACTGCTTCTTGACACACTGCCCGCTTAACCCGGAAGCCAGCCGCACCAACGTGTTGGAGGAAACACTGTACAACTGGCAACCATGTCAGCATGCATGCGCCCGGCCCGCCACAGTAATTGATAGAGCGCGAAATAACAAGGACATCCCGGCCGGCCAATTTATTATAATAATTTTATTTCACCTTTATTTAACCAAGTAGGCCAGTTGAGAACAAGTTCTCATTTACAACTGCGACCTGGCCAAGATAAAGCAAAGCAGTGCGACAAAAACAACAGATTTACACATGGGATAAACAAACGTACAGTCAATAACACAATAGAAAATCTGTATACAGTGTGTGCAAATGAAGTAAGGAGATAAGGCAATAAATAGGCCATAGTGGCGAAGAAATTATAATTTAGCAATTAACACTGGAGTGATAGATGTGCAGATGAGGATGTGCAAGTAGAAATACTGGTGCGGAAAAGAGCAGAAAAAAAAACAAATATGGGGATGAGGTAGGCAGTTGGTTGGATGGGCTATTTACAGATGGGCTGTGTACAGCTGCAGTGATCGGTAAGCTGCTCTGACAGCCGATGCTAGAAGTTAGTGAGGGAGATACAGTGGGGCAAAAAAGTATTTAGTCAGCCACCAATTGTGCAAGTTCTCCCACTTAAAAAGATGAGAGAGGCCTGTAATTTTCATCATAGGTACAGTTCAACTATGACAGACAAAATGAGAGAAATCACATTGTAGGATTTTTAATGAATTTAATTGCAAATTATGGTGGAAAATAAGTATTTGGTCAATAACAAAAGTTTATCTCAATACTTTGTTATATACCCTTTGTTGGCAATGACAGAGGTCAAACGTTTTCTGTAAGTCTTCACAAGGTTTTCACACACTGTTGCTGGTATTTTGGCCCATTCCTCCATGCAGATCTCCTCTAGAGCAGTGAAGTTTTGGGGCTGTTGCTGGGCAACACGGACTTTCAACTCCCTCCAAAGATTTTCTATGGGGTTGAGATCTGGAGACAGGCTAGGCCACTCCAGGACCTTGAAATGCTTCTTACGAAGCCACTCCTTCGTAGCCTGGGCGGTGTGTTTGGGATCATTGTCATGCTGAAAGACCCAGCCATGTTTCATCTTCAATGCCCTTGCTGATGGAAGGAGGTTTTCACTCAAAATCTCACGATACATGGCCCCATTCATTCTTTCCTTTACACGGATCAGTCGTCCTGGTCCCGTTGCAGAAAAACAGCCCCAAAGCATGATGTTTCCACCCCCATGCTTCACAGTAGGTATGGTGTTCTTTGGATGCAACTCAGCATTCTTTGTCCTGCAAACACGAAGAGTTGAGTTTTTACCAAAAAGTTATATTTTCGTTTCATCTGACCATATGACATTCTCCCAATCTTCTTCTGGATCATCCAAATGCTCTCTAGCAAACTTCAGACAGGACTGGACATGTACTGGCTTAAGCAGGGGGACACGTCTGGCACTGCAGGATTTGAGTCCCTGGCGGCGTAGTGTGTTACTGATGGTAGGCTTTGTTACTTTGGTCCCAGCTCTCTGCAGGTCATTCACTAGGTCCCCCCGTGTGGTTCTGTGATTTTTGCTCACCGTTGTTGTAATCATTTTGACCCCACGGGGTGAGATCTTGCATGGAGGCCCAGACCGAGGGAGATTATCAGTGGTCTTGTATGTCTTCCATTTCCTAATAATTGCTCCCACAGTTGATTTCTTCAAACCAAGCTGCTTACCTATTGCAGATTCGGTCTTCCCAGCCTGGTGCAGGTCTACAATTTTGTTTCTGGTGTCCTTTGACAGCTCTTTGGTCTTGGCCATAGTGGAGCTTGGAGTGTGACTGTTTGAGGTTGTGGACAGGTGTCTTTTATTCTGATAACAAGTTCAAACAGGTGCCATTAATACAGGTAACGAGTGGAGGACAGAGGAGCCTCTTAAAGAAGAAGTTACAGGTCTGTGAGAGCCAGAAATCTTGCTTGTTTGTAGGAGACCAAATACTTATTTTCCACCATAATTTGCAAATAAATTCATTAAAGATCCTACAATGTGATTTTCTGGATTTTTTTCTCTCATTTCGTCTGTCATAGTTGAAGTGTACCTATGATGAAAATTACAGGCCTCTCATCTTTTTAAGTGGGAGAACATGCACAATTGGTGGCTGACTAAATACTTTTTTGCCCCACTGTATAAGTCTCCAACTTCAGTGATTTTTGCAATTTGTTCCAGTCATTGTCAGCAGAGAACTGGAAGGAAAGGCGGCCAATTTGAGGAGTTGGCTTTGGGTATGACCAGTGAAATATACCTGCTAAAACGCGTGTTATGGGTGGGTGTTGCTATGGTGACCAGTGAGCTGAGATATGGCAGAGCTTTACCTAGCAAAGCCTTATAGATGACCTGGAGCCAGTGGGTTTGGTGACGAATATGTAGCGAGGACAAGCCAATGAGAGCATACAGGTCGCAATGGTGGGTAGTGTATGGGGCTTTGGTGACAAAACGGATGGCACTGTGATAGACTGCATCCAATTTGCTGAGTAGCGTGTTGGAGGCTATTTTGTAAATGACAGCGCTGAAGTTTAGGATCGGTAGGATAATCAGTTTTACGAGGGCATGTTTGGCAGCATGAGTAAAGGAGGCTTTGTTGTGAAATAGGAAGTGTTCTATGGCATTGAAGCGTTGTTTGGTGGTTGGTTAACCCAGTGTCCAAAGAAGTGCCAGATGTATACATAATGGTGTCGTCTGCGTAGAGGTGAATCAAAGAATCACCCGCAGCAAGAGAGACATCATTGATATATACCGAGAAAAGAGTCGGCCCGAGATTTAAACCCTGTGGCATCCCCATAGAGATTACCAGAGGTCCGGGAAACAGGCCCTCAGATTTGACACACTGAACTCTATTTGAGAAGTAGTTAGTGAACCAGACGAGGCAGTCATTAGAGAAACCAAGGCTATTGAGACTGCCTATAAGAATACGGTGATTGACAGAGTCGAAAGCCTTGACCAGGTTGATGAAGATGGCTGCACAGTACTGTTTTTATCGATGGTGGTTATGATATCGTTTAGGACCTTGAGCACGGCTGAGGTATACTCATGACCAGCTCGGAAACGGGATTGCATAGCGGAGAAGGTACGGTGGGATTCGAGATGGTCGGTGATCTGTTTGTTCACTTGGCTTTCAAAGACTTTAGAAAGGCAGCGCAGGATGGATGATATTTCTGTATCAGTTTGGGTCTAGATTGTCTCCCACTTTGAAGAGGGGGATGACCTCGGCCGCTTTCAAATCTTTAAGAATATCAGACGATACGAAAGAGAGGTTTAACAGATTAGTAATAGGGGTTGCAACAATTTGGGTTGATAATTTTAGGAAGAGACCATCCAGAATGTCTAGCCCAACTGTTTTGTAGGGATACAGATTTTGCAGCTCTTTCAGAACATCAGCTGTCTGGATTTGGGTGAAGGAGAAGTGGGGGAGGCTTGGGCCAGTGCGGGGGGTGTAGAGCTGTTGGCCCAGGGTTGGGGTTGCCAGGTGGAAAGCGTGGCCAGCCGTAGCGAAATGCTTATTGAAATTCTCGATCATAGTGGATTTATCGGAGTTTCCTAGCCTCAGTGCAGTGGGCAGCTGGGAGGAGGTGCTCTTATTCTCCATGGACTTTACAGTGTCCCAGAAGGAGGTGCTCTTATTCTCCATGGACTTTACAGTGTCCCAGAAGGAGGTGCTCTTATTCTCCATGGACTTTACAGTGTCCCAGAAGGAGGTGCTCTTATTCTCCATGGAATGCTGTGGGAACAACGTCCTCGAAGCACGTATTGATAAAGCCAGTGATGGATGTGGTGTACTCCTCAAGGCCATCGGAAGAATCCCGGAACATGTTCCAGTCTGTGATAGCAAAACAGTCCTGTAGTTTATCATCTGGAAGAACCCTTCTGGGAGGGATCCCTGCAGAGTAACGGCCAGTCGGCTGTAGAGAGCCGACACAGCGGAGACACTTCCACTAGGCCAGAGCGGTATCTGACTACTGGGGTAGAAAACAAAGAAGAAGTAGGCGGGTGTGGATTCCCTAGTAGCTTGTGTACGTTCACTACTTGTTTGCTAAAAGTAGCCACTTTGCACCTGTAGGCCTCCGCAAGCAAATAGCAGCTACATTGGAAGTCCTGGCAGACCACATTGTCCCGGGTAAACCAAACACAGAATTAAACATTTTGTGAAATTCACGTTGTGATAAATGAATGGCGGAGTATTGTAATTCAGGCTAGCAAAACACGTTTCATCAACACACTCACTGACATTGGGGGGCGTGTCGCGCTGATGATATTACATGTGTTGTAGTGATGAGATTACAACCAGATAGTTAACATTTATTTAACAATCCCTTGAAAATGGCACGAAGTTGTCAATGATTTAGTGGAGCTGGGGGTCTCCTTGCCCCGGGAAGGAAAATTGATTGCTCTGCACCTTGTGATGTTTTATTGATAACGACCTGTAGACACCGTCTGGAACACAATTTTAACCAATCAGCATCCAGGATTAGACCCGCCCGTTGTATAAAAGTAATTACATTGCTCTTTTTTCATTCATAAAGCTCTTTTGCAAAAACTCCCTCTGTACCTAACATCATGAATAACCTTTACACGTAGGAGTTACCACACCCAATGTCAGGGATGGCTAACTCTGGAAATGAATTGGGTCTCTACATAGGTAAATCAGATTTTAGTTTTATTGCATTTAACTTGTGGAATAATCTCCAAAAGTAAAAAAAAAAAAAATGATTTGGTGCCTGTAGAGCAATTCAGATGAATGATTGACGACCTTTATGCTGAAACATGGGTTTATTTTCTATGATTGTGTATGTGTATCTCTGTTTGGCTTTTCCTAGTAAACTGATGTGTATAATGTTTTATTATTTGGTATTGTGGTGCTATACAGGGCTCATTTGGAAAGGAGACCTTGGTCTCAACATGACTCCCTGTCAATATAAAGGTTCAATAAAAATAAATAAATAAAACACACACACACACACACACCCTCACCTGCCCTTGAAGAAAGCCACATAGAAGACGGGAGCAAAGGTGTTCATGGACTTCAACAGAAACGATTTCAGAATCAGACGCTCCTCAAACTCCGCTTCTGTCTTAGGAACCTCTGACAGACAAGACAAGCAGCCAATCACATTATTAGACGTTATCAGAAGTGTGCTAAACAGTTCAGTGAGCCAGACAGTGACAGGTTGAGGGTTAGTGTTAGGGTTAAGGTTAAGGTGAGGGTTAGTGTTACCCAGTTTAGTGAGCCAGACAGCGATAGGGTTAGTGTCAGTGTTACCCAGACAGCGATAGGGTCAGTGTTACCCAGTTTAGTGAGCCAGACAGCGATAGGGTTAGTGTTAGGGTGAGGGTCAGTGTTAGTGTTACCCAGACAGCAATAGGGTCAGTGATACCAAGTTTAGTGAGCCAGATAGTGATAGGGTTAGTGTTAGGGTCAGGTTAGTGTTACCCAGGTTAGTGTTAGGGTTACCCAGTTTAGTCAGCCAGACAGCGATAGGGTTAGTGTTAGGGTCAGGGTTAGTGTTAACCAGTTCAGTGAGCCAGACAGCAATACGGTTAGTGTTAGGGTGAGGGTCAGTGTTAGGGTCAGTGTTATCCAGTTCAGTTTATTTATTTATTTTTATTTTACCTTTATTTAACTAGGCAAGTCAGTTAAGAACAAATTATTATTTTCAATGACGGCCTAGAAACAGTGGGTTAACTGCCTGGTCAGGGGCAGAACGACAGAACGAGGGATTTGAACTTGCAACCTTCCGGTTACTAGTCCAACGCTCTAACCACTAGGCTACCCTGCCGCCCCGCTCAGTGAGCCAGGCAGTGATAGGGTGAGGGTCAGTGTTAGTGTTAGGGTTAGGGTCAGTGTTACCCAGTTCAGTCAGCCAGACAGCGATAGGGTCAGTGTCAGGGTTAGTGTTAGGGTGAGGGTCAGTGTTAGGGTCAGGTTAGTGTTACCCAGTTTAGTGAGCCAGACAGCGATAAGGTCAGTGTTAGTGTTAGGGTGAGGGTCAGTGTTAGGGTCAGGTTAGTGTTACCCAGTTTGGTCAGCCAGACAGCCAGACAGCGATAGGGTGAGGGTCAGTGTTAGGGTTAGGGTGAGGGTCAGTGTTAGGGTCATGTTAGTGTTACCCAGTTTAGTCAGCCACACAGCCAGACAGTGTTAGGGTCAGTGTTAGGGTGAGGGTCAGGTTAGTGTTAGTGTTACCCAGTTTAGTGAGCCAGACAGCGATAGCACCGTAGATCTCATCCAGTATCAATACAACAAGCAGGTTGATGATGATGGCAGTGGTGGTGACGGTCATCCTAACAGAGGCCTTGGCCTCAGGGTCTGGGTTCATGGACCAGATAGACAGCATGGTGATACGATACAGGATCACTCCAAACACTGCGGAAAACGTTACCCCCATCTAACACAAACACACATACAGTAAATTATCAACCAAAATACAGGAAAGAGTGATACATAGCTAACTATTGTAATTAGCCTGTATAAGCATTGTTCGCTATCTAATCAAATTAAACTTTATTTGTTAAATGCGCCGAATACAACAAGTGTAGACCTTTTTATTTTACTTCACCTTTATTTAACCAGGTAGGCTAGTTGAGAACAAGTTCTCATTTGCAACTGCGACCTGGCCAAGATAAAGCGAAGCAGTTCGACACATACAACAACACAGAGTTACACATGGAATAAACAAACATACAATCAATAATAGAGTAGAAAAATCTATAAAGAGCGTGTGCAAATGAGGTAGGATAAGGGGGGTAAGACAATAAATAGGCCATAGTGGCGAAATAATTACAATATAGAAATTAAACACTGGAATAGTAGGATGTGCAGAAGATGAATGTGCAAGTTGAGATACTGGGGTGCAAAGGAGCAAGAAAAATAAATACAGTATGGGGATGAGGTAGTTGGATGGGCTGTTTACAGATGGGCTATGTACAGGTGCAGAGATCTGTGAGCTGCTCTTACAGCTGGTGCTCAAAGCTAGTAAGGGAGGTAAGAGTCTCCAGCTTCAGAGATTTTTGCAGTTCGTTCCAGTCATTGGCAGCAGAGAACTGGAAGGAGAGGCGGCCAAAGGAAGAATTGGCTTTGGGGGTGACTAGTGAGATATACCTGCTGGAGCTCGTGCTACGGGTGGGTGCTGCTATGGTGACCAGTGAGCTGAGGTAAGGCTGGGCTTTACCTAGCAGAGACTTGTAGATGACACCTTACTGTGAAATGCTTACTTACAAGCTCTTAACCATCAGTGTAGTTCAAGAGTTAAGAAAATATTTACCAAATAAACTAAAGTAAAAAATAATATAAATTAACACAATAACATAACAATAACGAGGCAATATACAGGTTAGTGTTAGGGTGAGGGTTAGTGTTAAGGTGAGGGTTAGTGTTAAGGTGAGGGTTAGTGTTAAGGTGTGGGTTAGTGTTAAGGTCAGGGTTAGTGTCAGGGTGAGGGTTAGTGTTAAGGTCAGGGTTAGTGTTAAGGTGAGGGTTAGTGTTAAGGTGTGGGTTAGTGTTAAGGTGTGGGTTAGTGTTAAGGTCAGGGTTAGTGTCAGGGTGAGGGTTAGTGTCAGGGTGAGGGTTAGTGTCAGGGTGAGGGTTAGTGTTAAGGTGTGGGTTAGTGTTAAGGTGTGGGTTAGTGTTAAGGTCAGGGTTAGTGTCAGGGTGAGGGTTAGTGTTAAGGTGTGGGTTAGTGTTAAGGTCAGGGTTATTGTCAGGGTGAGGGTTAGTGTTAAGGTGTGGGTTAGTGTTAAGGTCAGGATTAGTGCTAATGTGAGGATGTGTTACACAATTCAGTGAGCCAGGGTTTTGGTTAAAACAAATTGGTGTGGGGTAAATGTAATAGTCCGGTGGCCATCTGATTAATTGTTCAGCAGTCTTATGGCTTGGGGGTAGAAGCTGTAAAGGAGCCTTTTGGTTTTAGACTTAGAGCTCCGGTACCACTTGTTGTGTGGTAGCAGAGAAAACAGTCTATGACTTGGGTGACTGGATAATTTTATGGGCTTTCCTCTCACACCACCTATTATATAGTTCCTGTCCTGGATTGCAGGAAGCTTGGCCCCGGTGATGTACTGGGCCGTACGCACTACCCTCTGTAGCGCCTTATGGTCAGATGCCGAGCAGTTGCCATACCAGGCGGTGATGCAACCGGTCAGGATGCTCTCGATGGTGCAGCTACTTCTGAGGATCTGGGGACCCATGCCAAATCTTTTCAGTCTCCCGAGGGGCAAAAGGTTTTGTCATGCTATCTTCATGACTGTCTTGGTTTGTTTGGACCATGATAGTTTGTTGATGATGTGGACACCAAGGAACTTGTACCTCACTCCACTACAGCCCCATTGATGTTAATGGGGGCCTGTTCGGTCCACCTTTTCCTGTCATCCATGATCAGCTCCTTTGTCTTGCTCACATTGAGGGAGAGGTTGTTGTCCTGCACCACACTACCAGTTCTCTGACCTCCTTCCTACAGGCTGTCTCATCATTGTCGGTGATCAGGCCTACCACTGTTGTGTCGTCAACAAACTTAATGGTGTTGGAGTCGTGTTTGGCCACGCAGTTGTGGGTGAACAGGGAGTACAGGAGGGGACTAAGTACAAACCCCTGAGGGGCCCCAGTGTTGAGGATCAGTGTGGCAGATGTGTTGTTGCCTACCCTTACCACCTGGGGGTGGCCCCCTCAGGAAGTCCAGGATCCATTTGCAGAGAGAGGTGTTTAGTCCCAGGGTCCTTAGCTTAGTGATGAGCTTCATGGGCACTATGGTGTTGAACTTTGAGCTGTAGTCAATGAACAGAATTCTCACATAGGTGTTCCTTATGTCGCGGTATGCAAATTGGAGATGTTCTAAGGTATCCGGGAGGATGCTGTTGATGTGAGCCATGACCAGCCTTTCAAAGCACTTTATGGCTACTGACGTGAGGGCTATGGGGCGGTAATCATTTAGGCAGGTTACCTTCGCTTCATTGGGCACAGGGACTATGGTGGGTGCTTGAAACATGTAGGTATTACAGACTCAGTCAGGCAAAGGTTGAAAATGTCAGTGAAGACACCTGCCAGTTGGTCCACGCATGTTTTGAGTACACCTCCTGGTAATCCATCTGGCCCCGCGGCTTTGTGAATGACCTGTTTAAAGGTCTTGCTCACATCGGCTACCGAGAGTGTTATCGCACTCTCCTGGTGCTCTCCTGCATGCTTCAGTGTTGCTTGCCTTGAAGCGAGCATAAAAGGCATTTAGCTCGTCTGGTAGGCTCGCGTCACTGGGCAGCTCGCGTCTGGGTTTCCCTTTTTAGCCAGTAATAGTTTTCAAGCCCTGCCACTTACGACGAGCGTCAGAGCCGGTGTAGTAGTATTCAATCTTAATCCTGTATTGACGCTTTGATGGTTCGTCGGAGGGCATAGCGGGATTTCTTATAGGCGTCTAGATTAGTGTCCCTCTCTTTGAAAGCAGCAGCTCTAGCCTTTAGCTCGATACCGATGTTGCCTGTAATCCATGGCTTCTGGTTGGGATATGTATTTACGGTCATTGTGGGGGGGACGTCGTCGAAGCACTTATTGATGAAGCTTGTGATTGAGGTTGTATACTCTTCAATGCCATTGGATGAATCCCGGAACATATTCCAGTCTGCGCTAGCAAAACAATTCTGTAGTGTAGCATCCACATCATCTGACCACTTATTGAGTGAGTCACTGGTACTTCCTGCTTTAGTTTTTGCTTGTAAGCAGGAATCAGGAGGATATCATTATAGTCAGATTTGCCAAGGGAGGGCGGGGGAGAGCTTTGTGCTCATCTCTGTGTGTGGAGTAAAGGTGGTCAAGAGTTTTATTCCTCTGGTTGCACATGTGACATGCTGGCAAAAAACTGGTAAAACTGATTTAAGTTTGACTGCATTAAAGTCCCCGGCCACTAGGAGAGCCACTTCTGGGTGAGCATTTTCTTGTTTGCTTATGGCCTTATAGAGTTGCTTGAGTGCCATCTTAGTGCCAGCATCGGTCTATGGTGGTAAATAGACGGCTAGGAATAAAATAGATGAGAACTCTTGGTAGACAGTGTGGTCTACAGCTTATCATAAGTTACTCTAACTCAGGCAAGCAATACCTTGAGACTTCTTTAATATTAGACGTCGCGCACCAGCTGTTATTGACAAAAACACACCCCCACCCCTTGTCTTACCAGCAATAGCTTCTCTGTTCTCTCTTTAAAGGAAAGGTTTTCTTCCAGTTCGTGGTGAGTAACCCCAGTTCTGATGTCCAGAAGATATTTTCGGTCATAAGAGATGGTAGCAGCAACATTATGTACAAAATACATTTTTTAAATAATTTACAAACAACGCAAAAAAACAAACAAAATAGCACAATTCGTTACGGGCATGTAAAACGTCAACCTCTTCGGCGCCATCTCATCATTATTAACTTGTATTAGCATTGTTAGCTATCTAACTATTATTACTAGTCTGTATTGTAGATAGGTAGCTTGGTAACTTGTATTAGCAAATGTCCTGTGGTACTCTGTGATTGTCCAGTGGTATTCATGGGAAATGTAAACCAGAAAGTACCACAAAGATCCATGATTGAGTCTTTGAGTGTTTCAATGAAGAGATTGAGATGAAACTGTCCAGTTTGAGTGTTTGTTGCAGCTTGTTCCAGTCGCTAGCTGCAGAGAACTGAAAAGAGGAATGGGATGTGTCTGCTTTGAGGACCTTAAACAGAATGTGACTGGCAGAACGGGTGTTGTATGTGGAGGATGAGGGCTGCAGTAGATATCTCAGATAGGGGGAAGTGAGGAGTACTGGGGGGAGTCTGGAGTACTTCTCCTGTCTTATCCGGTGTCCTGTGTGAATTTAAGTATGCTCTCTCTAATTCTCTCTTTCTCTCTTTCTTTCTCTCTCTCGGATGACCTGAGCCGTAGGACCATGCCTCAGGACTACCTGACATGATGACTCCTTGCTGTCCCCAGTCCACCTGGCCATGCTGCTGCTCCAGTTTCAACTGACCTGAGCCCTAGGACCATGCCTCAGGACTACCTGGCATGATGACTCCTTGCTGTCCCCAGTCCACCTGGCCGTGCTGCTGCTCCAGTTTAAACTGTTCTGCCTGCGGCTATGGAATCCTGACCAGTTCACCGGACGCGCTACCTGTCCCAGACCTATTATTTGACCATGCTGGTAATTTTTGAACATTTTAACATCTTGGTCATGTTCTGTTATAATCTCCACCTGGCACAGCCAGAAGAGGGCTGGCCACCCCTCATAGCCTGGTTCCTCTCTAGGTTTCTTCCTAGGTTTTGGCCTTTCTAGGGAGTTTTTCCTAGCCAACGTGCTTCATCACCTGCATTGCTTGCTGTTTGGGGTTTTAGGCTGGGTTTCTGTACAGCACTTTGAGATGTCAGCTGATGTACGAAGGGCTATATAAATAAATTTGATTTGATTTGATTTTGATTTGAGTGAGGCTTAAGAGGGTTTAATAAATAAGCATCAACCAGTGGGTCTTGGGACGGGTACACAGAGATGACCAGTTTACAGAGGAGTATAGAGTGCAGTGATGTGTCCTATAAGGAGCATTGGTGGCAAATCTGATGGCCAAATGGTAAAGTACATCTAGCCGCTCGAGAGCACACTTACCTACCGATCTATAAATTATGTCTCCGTAATCTAGCATGGGAAGAATGGTCATTTGAATCAGGGTTAGTTTGGCAGCTGTTGTGAAAGAGGAGCGATTACGATTGAGGAAACCAAGTCTAGATTTAACTTAAGCCTGCAGCTTTGATATGTGCTGAGAGAAGGACAGTGCACCGTCTAGCCATACTCCCAAGTACTTGCATGAGGTGACTACGTCAAACTCTAAACCCTCAGAGGTAGTAATCACACCTGTGGGGAGAGGGGCATTCTTCTTACCAAACCACATGACCTTTGTTTTGGAGGTGTCAGAACAAGGTTAAGGGTCGAGAAACCTTGTTGGACACTAAGAAAGCTTTGTTGTAGAGCATTTAACACAGAATCCGGGGAGGGGCCAGCTGAGTATACGACTGTATCATCTGCATATAAATGGATGAGAGAGCTTCCTACTGCCTGAGCTATGTTGTTGATGTAAATTGAGAAGAGCGTGGGGCCTAGGATGGAGCCTTGGGGTACTCCCTTGGTGACAGGCAGTGGCTGAGACAGCAGATTTTCTGACTTTATACACTGCACTCTTCGAGAGAGGTAGTTAGCAAACCAGGCCAAAGACACCTCAGAGACACCAATACTCCTTAGCCAGCCCACAAGAACGGAATGGTCTACCGTATCAAAAGCTTTGGCCAAGTCAATAAAAATAGCAGAACAACATTGATTAGAATCAAGGGCAATGATGACATCATTGAGGACCTTTAAGGTTGCAGTGACACATCCATAACCTGAGTGTAAACCAGATTGCATACCATAGAGAATACTATAGACATCAAGAAAGCCAGTCAGTTGATTATTGACACGTTTTTCCAACACGTTTGATAAACAGGGGAAAATAGAAATAAGCCTATAACAGTTAGGATCAGCTTGATCTCCCCCTTTAAATAAAGGACAAACCGTGGCTGCCTTCCAAGCAATGGGAACCTCCTCAGAAAGGAGAGACAGGTTAAACAGGTCAGAGATAGGCTTGGTGATGATAGGGGCAGCAAGTTTCAGGGGCTCCTCTAGCACATCAGACTCAGTGACTGCCTGCAGGGAGAAACTTTGTAGCGGGGCAGGGGAAAAAGCGAGAGATGCATCGGGGATAGTTGCATTACAAGGGGTGGGAGATGAGGAAATGTTGGCTTTGAAAGTTTAATGCTTAAAACCAGCAAATCAAATTGTTTGGGGACAGACTTGGTGAAGACAACCGATCACTGACGGTGATCCTTGATAAAGATTGCCACTCCCACACCTTTGGAAGATCTGTCTTTCCGAAAAAGGTTATAACCAGAAAGGTTAACATCAGTATTCAAAACACTCTTCCTTAACCACGTCTCAGTAACGACCAACACATCTGGATTGGAGCTGTGAACCCAGACTTTCAATTGGAGTATAGAAGGATATAATGCTAGATAGAGGGATATAATTCTAGATGGAGGTATGGAAAGATATAATTCTAGATGGAGGTATAGAAGGATATAATTCTAGATGGAGGTATAGAGGGATATAATTCTAGATGGAGGTATAGACGGATAGAGTGGTAGATAGGAGTATAGAAGGATATAATGCTAGATAGAGGTATAGATGGATAGAGCGCTAAATAGAGGTGTAGAGAGATATAATGCTAGATAGAGGTATAGAAGGATATCATTCTAGATGGAGGTATAGAAGGATATCATTCTAGATGGAGGTAGAAGGTTATAATGCTAGATAGAGGTATAGAAGGATCTAATTTTAGATAGAGGTATAGAAGGATATAATTCTAGATAGAGGAATAGATGCACAGTGCTAGATATAGGTATAGAAGGACAGAGTGATACTTAGAGGTATAGAGAGATAGAGTGATAAATAGAGGTATAGAGTTATACTTAGAGGTTTTGAATGATAGCGGTATAGAGGTATACAAGGATAGGGTGATATAGAGATAGATGTATAGAAGGATAGGGTGATAATTTGAGGTATAGAATGAACTTAGATGTATTGAATGATAGAGGTATAGCTGGATAGTGATAATTAGAGGTATAGAAGGATAGTTATAATTAGAGGTATAGACGGATAGTGATGATTAGAGGTATAGAAGGAGAGTGATAATTAGAGATATAGACTCGTGGCTATAATTAGAGGTATTGAAGGATAGAGTGATAGAGCTATATGGATAGAGGTATAGAAGGATAGTGATAATTAGAGGTATAGAGTGATAGCTAGTTCTAGAGCTGTGGATAGAGGTATAAAAGGATAGATTGATATATTGATAATTGGAGGTATAGAATGATAGAAGTATAGAATGATAGTGATGGATAGGGGTAAAAAGGAAAGTGTGATAGTGACAGTACCATCATTAGAACGACGGACACGTTGATCATGTATCCTGGCAACCGATCCTCCAAGGTCAATGACTCTTGCTCCCTCTGCCAGAGGAACACAAACAAACACACAAACACACACACACACACACGTTTAGCAACTACTGTTGTTAATACAGCTAAATCAAAGTAACCATTATGAAAATGTTTAGATTACCATAACTACCACGGTGAATACAGCTAGATCACAGTAACCACGGTGAATACAGTTACATCACAGTAACCATGGTGAATACAGCTACATCACAGTAACCATGGTAAATACAGCTAGATCACAGTAACCATGGTTATTAAAGCTAAATCCCAGTAACCATGGTGAATACAGCTTCATCACAGTAATCAGGGTGAATGTTCAGAAACTGTTTTTCTTCCTGTAAGCATGGCAACACAGGAATTTTGATAGCGCACAGAAGGTTGTGGGTTCGCAGACCACTGTGTACAAGAGTAGGGACGGAAAGATCACCTTTATAGTAAAGCATTGCATGAATCTATCATTGTATTTGCAGTTTCAAGAAAAAACTGCCGTTCATAAGTATTATATGCAGGTCTTGGTTTTAATTTAACAGCCCGTCACTGACAAGGAAGAAGGCTATTTAAAGAGTGCATGGTGGGTGGAGGATTTTTTATTTATTTTATTTTTTATTTCACCTTTATTTAACCAGGTAGGCTAGTTGAGAACACCTTTATTTAACCAGTTAGGCTAGTTGAGAACACCTTTATTTAACCAGGTAGGCTAGTTGAGAACAAGTTCTCATTTACAACTGCAACCTGGCCAAAATAAAGCAAAAACGTGTGACAAAAACAAGAGTTACACATGGGATAAACAAACGTACAGTCAATAACACAATATCAAAATCTATATACAGTGTGTGGAAAGTTAGTAAGATTAGGGAGATAAGGCAATAAATAGGCCAGAGTGGCGAGATAATTCCAATGAAGCATTAACATCTGAATGATAGATGTGCAGATGATGATGTGCAAGTAGAGATACTGGGGTGAAAAAGAGCAAAAATAAATAACAATATGGGGATGAGGTAGTTGGATGGGCTATTTACAGACGGGCTGTGAACAGGTGCAATGATCAGTAAGCTGCACTTACAGCTGATGCTTGAAGTTAGTGAGGGAGATTTAAGTTTCCAGCTTCAGTGATTTTTGCTATTCGTTCCAGTCATTGGCAGCAGAGAACTGGAAGGAAAGGCTGCCAAAGTACGAGTTGGCGTTGGGGATGACCAGTGAAATATACCTGCTGGAGCAGGTGCTACGGGTGGGTGTTGTTATGGTGACCAGTGAGCTGAGATAAGGCAGGCCTTTACCTAGCAAAGACTATAGACTATAGATGACCAGGAGGTCGCAGTGGTGGGTAGTATATGGGGCTTTGGAGACAAAATGGAAGTAACTGTGATAGCAAATTGAATGCAGTCTGAGTAGAGTGTTGGAGGCGATTTTGTAAATGACATCGCTAAAGTGAGGGATCGGAAGGATAGTCAGTTTTACGAGGGTATGTTTGGCGGCGTGAGTGAAGGAGGCTTCGTTGCGAAATAGGAAGCCGATTCTAGATTTAATTTTGGACTGGAGATGCTGTGAGTCTGGAAGGAGAGTTTACAGTCTAACCAGACAACTAGGTATTTGTAGTTGTCCACATATTCTAAGTCAGAACCGTCCAGAGCAGTGATGCTAGGCAGGTGGAGGAAGCGATCGGTTGAAGAGCATTCATTTAGTTTTACTTGCAATTAAGAGCAGTTGGAGGCCATGGAAGAGTATTGTATGGCATTGAAGCTCGTCTGGAGGTTTGTTAACAGTGTCCAAAGAAGGGCCAGAAGTATACAGAATGGTATCGTCTGCGTAGAGTTGGATCAGAGAGTCAACAGCAGCAAGAGCGACATCATTGATGTATAGAGAGAAAAGAGTGTAGAATTTAGAGTTTAGAATTTAACCCTCTGGTAGTCTCTATGGAGGTGCAACAGGCCCTCCAATTTGAAACACTGAACTTTATCTGAAAAGTAGTTGGTGAACCAGGCGAGGCAGACATACTGACAGGTTTACGGTTGGACTCGCACTGTCAGGGTTAGACTCGCACTGACAGGGTTACGGTTGGACTCACACTGACAGGGTTACGGTTGGACTCACTGACAGGGTTACGGTTGGAGTCACTGACAGGGTTACGGTTGGAGTCACTGACAGGGTTACGGTTGGACTCACACTGACGGGGTTACGGTTGGAGTCACTGACAGGGTTACGGTTGGAGTCACTGACAGGGTTACGGTTGGACTCGCACTGACAGGGTTATGGTTGGACTCAAACTGACAGGGTTACGGTTGGACTCGCACTGACAGGGTTACGGTTGGACTCGCACTGACAGGGTTACGGTTGGACTCACAATGACAGGGTTACGGTTGGACTCACACTGACAGGGTTACGGTTGGAGTCACTGACATGGTTACGGTTGGACTCGCACTGACAGGGTTACGGTTGGACTCGCACTGACAGGGTTACGGTTGGACTCACACTGACAGGGTTACGGTTGGACTCACACTGACAGGGTTACGGTTGGAGTCAATGACAGGGTTACGGTTGGAGTCACTGACATGGTTACGGTTGGACTCACACTGACAGAGTTATGGTTGGACTCACACTGACAGGGTTACGGTTGGACTCGCACTGACAGGGTTACGGTTGGACTCACACTGACAGGGTTATAGTTGGACTCACACTGACAGGGTTACGGTTGGACTCGCACTGACAGAGTTATGGTTGGACTCACACTGACAGGGTTACGGTTGGACTCGCACTGACAGGGTTACGGTTGGACTCGCACTGACAGGGTTACGGTTGGAGTCACTGACAGGGTTACGGTTGGACTCACACTGACAGAGTTATGGTTGGACTCACACTGACAGGGTTACGGTTGGACTCACACTGACAGAGTTATGGTTGGACTCACACTGACAGGGTTACGGTTGGACTCGCACTGACAGGGTTACGGTTGGACTCGCACTGACAGGGTTACGGTTGGAGTCACTGACAGGGTTACGGTTGGACTCACACTGACAGGGTTACGGTTGGAGTCACTGACAGGGTTACGGTTGGACTCACACTGACAGGGTTACGGTTGGACTCACACTGACAGGGTTACGGTTGGAGTCACACTGACAGGGTTACGGTTGGACTCACACTGACAGGGTTACGGTTGGACTCACACTGACAGGGTTACGGTTGGACTCGCACTGACGGGGTTATGGTTGGAGTCACTGACAGGGTTACGGTTGGAGTCACTGACAGGGTTACGGTTGGACTCACACTGAAAGGGTTACGGTTGGAGTCACTGACAGGGTTACGGTTGGAGTCACTGACAGGGTTACGGTTGGACTCACACTGACAGGGTTACGGTTGGACTCACACTGACAGGGTAACGGTTGGACTCACACTGACAGGGTTACGGTTGGATTCACACTGACAGGGTTACGGTTGGAGTCACTGACAGAGTTACTGTTGGAGTCACTGACAGGGTTACGGTTGGACTCACACTGACAGAGTTATGGTTGGACTCACACTGACAGGGTTACGGTTGGACTCGCACTGACAGGGTTACGGTTGGACTCGCACTGACAGGGTTACGGTTGAAGTCACTGACAGGGTTACGGTTGGACTCACACTGACAGGGTTACGGTTGGAGTCACTGACAGGGTTACGGTTGGACTCACACTGACAGGGTTACGGTTGGACTCACACTGACAGGGTTACGGTTGGAGTCACACTGACAGGGTTACGGTTGGACTCACACTGACAGGGTTACGGTTGGACTCACACTGACAGGGTTACGGTTGGACTCGCACTGACGGGGTTATGGTTGGAGTCACTGACAGGGTTACGGTTGGAGTCACTGACAGGGTTACGGTTGGACTCACACTGAAAGGGTTACGGTTGGAGTCACTGACAGGGTTACGGTTGGAGTCACTGACAGGGTTACGGTTGGACTCACACTGACAGGGTTACGGTTGGACTCACACTGACAGGGTAACGGTTGGACTCACACTGACAGGGTTACGGTTGGATTCACACTGACAGGGTTACGGTTGGAGTCACTGACAGAGTTACTGTTGGAGTCACTGACAGGGTTACGGTTGGACTCACACTGACAGGGTTACGGTTGGACTCACACTGACAGGGTTACGGTTGGACTCGCACTGACAGGGTTACGGTTGGACTAGCACTGACAGGGTTACGGTTGGACTCGCACTGACAGGGTTACGGTTGGAGTCACTGACAGGGTTATGGTTGGACTCACACTGACAGGGTTACGGTTAGACTCACTGACAGGGTTACGGTTAGACTCACACTGACAGGGTTACGGTTGGACTCACACTGACAGGGTTACGGTTGGACTCACACTGACAGGGTTACGGTTGGACTCACACTGACAAGGTTACGGTTGGATTCACACTGAAAGGGTTACGGTTGGACTCACACTGACAGGGTTACGGTTGGACTCTCACTGACTGGGTTATGGTTGGAGTCACTGACAAGGTTACGGTTGGACTCACAATGACAGGGTTACGGTTGGACTCACACTGAAAGGGTTACGGTTGGACTCACACTGACAGGGTTACGGTTGGACTCGCACTGACGGGGTTATGGTTGGAATCACTGTCAGGGTTACGGTTGGAGTCACTGACAGGGTTACGGTTGGACTCACACTGACAGGGTTACGGTTGGACTCACACTGACGGGGTTACGGTTGGACTCACACTGACGGGGTTACGGTTGGAGTCACTGACAGGGTTACGGTTGGAGTCACTGACAGAGTTACGGTTGGACTCGCACTGACAGGGTTATGGTTGGACTCAAACTGACAGGGTTACGGTTGGACCCGCACTGACAGGGTTACGGTTGGACTCGCACTGACAGGGTTACGGTTGGAGTCACTGACAGGGTTACGGTTGGACTCACACTGACAGGGTTACGGTTGGAGTCACTGACAGGGTTACGGTTGGACTCACACTGACAGGGTTACGGTTGGACTCACACTGACAGGGTTACGGTTGGAGTCACACTGACAGGGTTACGGTTGGAGTCACACTGACAGGGTTACGGTTGGACTCACACTGACAGGGTTACGGTTGGAGTCACACTGACAGGGTTACGGTTGGACTCACACTGACAGGGTTACGGTTGGAGTCACACTGACAGGGTTACGGTTGGACTCGCACTGACGGGGTTATAGTTGGAATCACTGACAGGGTTACGGTTGGAGTCACTGACAGGGTTACGGTTGGACTCACACTGACAGGGTTACGGTTGGACTCACACTGACAGGGTTATGGTTGGAGTCACTGACAGGGTTACGGTTGGAGTCACTGACAGGGTTACGGTTGGACTCGCACTGACAGGGTTATGGTTGGACTCAAACTGACAGGGTTACGGTTGGACCCGCACTGACAGGGTTACGGTTGGACTCGCACTGACAGGGTTACGGTTGGAGTCACTGACAGGGTTACGGTTGGACTCACACTGACAGGGTTACGGTTGGACTCACACTGACAGGGTTACGGTTGGACTCACACTGACAGGGTTACGGTTGGACTCACACTGACAGGGTTACGGTTGGACTCACACTGACAGGGTTACGGTTGGACTCGCACTGACAGGGTTACGGTTGGAGTCACACTGACAGGGTTACGGTTGCACTCACACTGACAGGGTTACGGTTGGAGTCACACTGACAGGGTTACGGTTGGACTCACACTGACAAGGTTACGGTTGGAGTCACTGACAGGGTTACGGTTGGACTCACACTGACAGGGTTACGGTTGGACTCACACTGACAGGGTTACGGTTGGACTCACACTGACAGGGTTACGGTTGGACTCACACTGACAGGGTTACGGTTGGACTCACACTGACAGGGTTACGGTTGGAGTCACACTGACAGGGTTACGGTTGGAGTCACTGACAGGGTTATGGTTGGAGTCACTGACAGGGTTACGGTTGGACTCACACTGACAGGGTTACGGTTGGACTCACACTGACAGGGTTACGGTTGGACGCACACTGACAGGGTTACGGTTGGACTCACACTGACAGGGTTACGGTTGGAGTCACTGACAGGGTTATGGTTGGAGTCACTGACAGGGTTACGGTTGGACTCACACTGACAGGGTTACGGTTGGACTCACACTGACAGGGTTACGGTTGGACTCACACTGACAGGGTTACGGTTGGAGTCAATGACAGGGTTACGGTTGGAGTCACTGACATGGTTACGGTTGGACTCACACTGACAGAGTTATGGTTGGACTCACACTGACAGGGTTACGGTTGGACTCACACTGACAGGGTTACAGTTGGACTCGCACTGACAGGGTTACGGTTGGACTCGCACTGACAGGGTTACGGTTTGACTCGCACTGACAGGGTTACGGTTGGAGTCACTGACAGGGTTACGGTTGGAGTCACTGACAGGGTTACGGTTGGACTCACACTGACAGGGTTACGGTTGGAGTCACTGACAGGGTTACGGTTGGACTCACACTGACAGGGTTACGGTTGGAGTCACTGACAGGGTTACGGTTGGACTCACACTGACAGGGTTACGGTTGGACTCACACTGACAGGGTTACGGTTGGAGTCACACTGACAGGGTTACGGTTGGACTCACACTGACAGGGTTACGGTTGGACTCACACTGACAGGGTTACGGTTGGACTCGCACTGACGGGGTTATGGTTGGAGTCACTGACAGGGTTACGGTTGGAGTCACTGACAGGGTTACGGTTGGACTCACACTGACAGGGTTACGGTTGGAGTCACTGACAGGGTTACGGTTGGACTCACACTGACAGGGTTACGGTTGGACTTACACTGACAGGGTAACGGTTGGACTCACACTGACAGGGTTACGGTTGGATTCACACTGACAGGGTTACGGTTGGAGTCACTGACAGAGTTACGGTTGGAGTCACTGACAGGGTTACGGTTAGACTCACACTGACAGGGTTACGGTTGGACTCACACTGACAGGGTTACGGTTGGACTCGCACTGACAGGGTTACGGTTGGACTCGCACTGACAGGGTTACGGTTGGACTAGCACTGACAGGGTTACGGTTGGACTCGCACTGACAGGGTTACGGTTGGAGTCACTGACAGGGTTATGGTTGGACTCACACTGACAGGGTTACGGTTAGACTCACTGACAGGGTTACGTTTAGACTCACACTGACAGGGTTACGGTTGGACTCACACTGACAGGGTTACGGTTGGACTCACACTGACAGGGTTAAGGTTGGACTCACACTGACAAGGTTACGGTTGGACTCACACTGAAAGGGTTACGGTTGGACTCACACTGACAGGGTTACGGTTGGACTCTCACTGACTGGGTTATGGTTGGAGTCACTGACAAGGTTACGGTTGGACTCACAATGACAGGGTTACGGTTGGACTCACACTGAAAGGGTTACGGTTGGACTCACACTGACAGGGTTACGGTTGGACTCGCACTGACGGGGTTATGGTTGGAATCACTGTCAGGGTTACGGTTGGAGTCACTGACAGGGTTACGGTTGGACTCACACTGACAGGGTTACGGTTGGACTCACACTGACGGGGTTACGGTTGGACTCACACTGACGGGGTTACGGTTGGAGTCACTGACAGGGTTACGGTTGGAGTCACTGACAGAGTTACGGTTGGACTCGCACTGACAGGGTTATGGTTGGACTCAAACTGACAGGGTTACGGTTGGACCCGCACTGACAGGGTTACGGTTGGACTCGCACTGACAGGGTTACGGTTGGAGTCACTGACAGGGTTACGGTTGGACTCACACTGACAGGGTTACGGTTGGAGTCACTGACAGGGTTACGGTTGGACTCACACTGACAGGGTTACGGTTGGACTCACACTGACAGGGTTACGGTTGGAGTCACACTGACAGGGTTACGGTTGGAGTCACACTGACAGGGTTACGGTTGGACTCACACTGACAGGGTTACGGTTGGAGTCACACTGACAGGGTTACGGTTGGACTCACACTGACAGGGTTACGGTTGGAGTCACACTGACAGGGTTACGGTTGGACTCGCACTGACGGGGTTATAGTTGGAATCACTGACAGGGTTACGGTTGGAGTCACTGACAGGGTTACGGTTGGACTCACACTGACAGGGTTACGGTTGGACTCACACTGACAGGGTTATGGTTGGAGTCACTGACAGGGTTACGGTTGGAGTCACTGACAGGGTTACGGTTGGACTCGCACTGACAGGGTTATGGTTGGACTCAAACTGACAGGGTTACGGTTGGACCCGCACTGACAGGGTTACGGTTGGACTCGCACTGACAGGGTTACGGTTGGAGTCACTGACAGGGTTACGGTTGGACTCACACTGACAGGGTTACGGTTGGACTCACACTGACAGGGTTACGGTTGGACTCACACTGACAGGGTTACGGTTGGACTCACACTGACAGGGTTACGGTTGGACTCACACTGACAGGGTTACGGTTGGACTCGCACTGACAGGGTTACGGTTGGAGTCACACTGACAGGGTTACGGTTGCACTCACACTGACAGGGTTACGGTTGGAGTCACACTGACAGGGTTACGGTTGGACTCACACTGACAAGGTTACGGTTGGAGTCACTGACAGGGTTACGGTTGGACTCACACTGACAGGGTTACGGTTGGACTCACACTGACAGGGTTACGGTTGGACTCACACTGACAGGGTTACGGTTGGACTCACACTGACAGGGTTACGGTTGGACTCACACTGACAGGGTTACGGTTGGAGTCACACTGACAGGGTTACGGTTGGAGTCACTGACAGGGTTATGGTTGGAGTCACTGACAGGGTTACGGTTGGACTCACACTGACAGGGTTACGGTTGGACTCACACTGACAGGGTTACGGTTGGACGCACACTGACAGGGTTACGGTTGGACTCACACTGACAGGGTTACGGTTGGAGTCACTGACAGGGTTATGGTTGGAGTCACTGACAGGGTTACGGTTGGACTCACACTGACAGGGTTACGGTTGGACTCACACTGACAGGGTTACGGTTGGACTCACACTGAAAGGGTTACGGTTGGAGTCAATGACAGGGTTACGGTTGGAGTCACTGACATGGTTACGGTTGGACTCACACTGACAGAGTTATGGTTGGACTCACACTGACAGGGTTACGGTTGGACTCACACTGACAGGGTTACAGTTGGACTCGCACTGACAGGGTTACGGTTGGACTCGCACTGACAGGGTTACGGTTTGACTCGCACTGACAGGGTTACGGTTGGAGTCACTGACAGGGTTACGGTTGGAGTCACTGACAGGGTTACGGTTGGACTCACACTGACAGGGTTACGGTTGGAGTCACTGACAGGGTTACGGTTGGACTCACACTGACAGGGTTACGGTTGGAGTCACTGACAGGGTTACGGTTGGACTCACACTGACAGGGTTACGGTTGGACTCACACTGACAGGGTTACGGTTGGAGTCACACTGACAGGGTTACGGTTGGACTCACACTGACAGGGTTACGGTTGGACTCACACTGACAGGGTTACGGTTGGACTCGCACTGACGGGGTTATGGTTGGAGTCACTGACAGGGTTACGGTTGGAGTCACTGACAGGGTTACGGTTGGACTCACACTGACAGGGTTACGGTTGGAGTCACTGACAGGGTTACGGTTGGACTCACACTGACAGGGTTACGGTTGGACTTACACTGACAGGGTAACGGTTGGACTCACACTGACAGGGTTA
Source organism: Oncorhynchus mykiss (assembly GCF_013265735.2). Lineage (NCBI taxonomy): Eukaryota > Metazoa > Chordata > Actinopteri > Salmoniformes > Salmonidae > Oncorhynchus > Oncorhynchus mykiss. Next base: position 296,085 of record NC_050570.1, on the reverse strand, counting down.
CGGTTGGATTCACACTGACAGGGTTACGGTTGGAGTCACTGACAGAGTTACGGTTGGAGTCACTGACAGGGTTACGGTTAGACTCACACTGACAGGGTTACGGTTGGACTCACACTGACAGGGTTACGGTTGGACTCGCACTGACAGGGTTACGGTTGGACTCGCACTGACAGGGTTACGGTTGGACTAGCACTGACAGGGTTACGGTTGGACTCGCACTGACAGGGTTACGGTTGGAGTCACTGACAGGGTTATGGTTGGACTCACACTGACAGGGTTACGGTTAGACTCACTGACAGGGTTACGTTTAGACTCACACTGACAGGGTTACGGTTGGACTCACACTGACAGGGTTACGGTTGGACTCACACTGACAGGGTTAAGGTTGGACTCACACTGACAAGGTTACGGTTGGACTCACACTGAAAGGGTTACGGTTGGACTCACACTGACAGGGTTACGGTTGGACTCTCACTGACTGGGTTATGGTTGGAGTCACTGACAAGGTTACGGTTGGACTCACAATGACAGGGTTACGGTTGGACTCACATTGAAAGGGTTACGGTTGGACTCACACTGACAGGGTTACGGTTGGACTCGCACTGACGGGGTTATGGTTGGAATCACTGTCAGGGTTACGGTTGGAGTCACTGACAGGGTTACGGTTGGACTCACACTGACGGGGTTACGGTTGGACTCACACTGACGGGGTTACGGTTGGACTCACACTGACGGGGTTACGGTTGGAGTCACTGACAGGGTTACGGTTGGAGTCACTGACAGGGTTACGTTTGGACTCGCACTGACAGGGTTATGGTTGGACTCAAACTGACAGGGTTACGGTTGGACCCGCACTGACAGGGTTACGGTTGGACTCGCACTGACAGGGTTACGGTTGGAGTCACTGACAGGGTTACGGTTGGACTCGCACTGACAGGGTTACGGTTGGAGTCACTGACAGGGTTACGGTTGGACTCACACTGACAGGGTTACGGTTGGAGTCACTGACAGGGTTACGGTTGGACTCACACTGACAGGGTTACGGTTGGACTCACACTGACAGGGTTACGGTTGGAGTCACACTGACAGGGTTACGGTTGGACTCACACTGACAGGGTTACGGTTGGACTCACACTGACAGGGTTACGGTTGGACTCGCACTGAGGGGGTTATGGTTGGAGTCACTGACAGGGTTACGGTTGGAGTCACTGACAGGGTTACGGTTGGACTCGAACTGACAGGGTTACGGTTGGAGTCACTGACAGGGTTACGGTTGGAGTCACTGACAGGGTTACGGTTGGACTCACACTGACAGGGTTACGGTTGGACTCACACTGACAGGGTTACGGTTGGATTCACACTGACAGGGTTACGGTTGGAGTCACTGACAGAGTTACGGTTGGAGTCACTGACAGGGTTACGGTTGGACTCACACTGACAGGGTTACGGTTGGACTCACACTGACAGGGTTACGGTTGGACTCACACTGACAGGGTTACGGTTGGACTCACACTGACAGGGTTACGGTTGGACTCGCACTGACAGGGTTACGGTTGGACTAGCACTGACAGGGTTACGGTTGGACTCGCACTGACAGGGTTACGGTTGGAGTCACTGACAGGGTTATGGTTGGACTCACACTGACAGGGTTACGGTTAGACTCACTGACAGGGTTACGGTTAGACTCACACTGACAGGGTTACGGTTGGACTCACACTGACAGGGTTACGGTTGGACTCACACTGACAGGGTTACGGTTGGACTCACACTGACAGGGTTACGGTTGCACTCACACTGACAAGGTTACGGTTGGACTCACACTGAAAGGGTTACGGTTGGACTCACACTGACAGGGTTACGGTTGGACTCTCACTGACTGGGTTATGGTTGGAGTCACTGACAAGGTTACGTTTCGACTCACAATGACAGGGTTACGGTTGGACTCACACTGAAAGGGTTACGGTTGGACTCACACTGACAGGGTTACGGTTGGACTCGCACTGACGGGGTTATGGTTGGAATCACTGTCAGGGTTACGGTTGGAGTCACTGACAGGGTTACGGTTGGACTCACACTGACAGGGTTACGGTTGGACTCACACTGACGGGGTTACGGTTGGACTCACACTGACGGGGTTACGGTTGGAGTCACTGACAGGGTTACGGTTGGAGTCACTGACAGGGTTACGGTTGGACTCGCACTGACAGGGTTATGGTTGGACTCAAACTGACAGGGTTACGGTTGGACCCGCACTGACAGGGTTACGGTTGGACTCGCACTGACAGGGTTACGGTTGGAGTCACTGACAGGGTTACGGTTGGACTCACACTGACAGGGTTACGGTTGGAGTCACTGACAGGGTTACGGTTGGACTCACACTGACAGGGTTACGGTTGGACTCACACTGACAGGGTTACGGTTGGAGTCACACTGACAGGGTTACGGTTGGAGTCACACTGACAGGGTTACGGTTGGACTCACACTGACAGGGTTACGGTTGGACTCACACTGACAGGGTTACGGTTGGACTCACACTGACAGGGTTACGGTTGGAGTCACACTGACAGGGTTACGGTTGGACTCGCACTGACGGGGTTATGGTTGGAATCACTGACAGGGTTACGGTTGGAGTCACTGACAGGGTTACGGTTGGACTCACACTGACAGGGTTACGGTTGGAGTCACTGACAGGGTTACGGTTGGAGTCACTGACAGGGTTACGGTTGGACTCGCACTGACAGGGTTATGGTTGGACTCAAACTGACAGGGTTACGGTTGGACCCGCACTGACAGGGTTACGGTTGGACTCGCACTGACAGGGTTACGGTTGGAGTCACTGACAGGGTTACGGTTGGACTCACACTGACAGGGTTACGGTTGGACTCACACTGACAGGGTTACGGTTGGACTCACACTGACAGGGTTACGGTTGGACTCACACTGACAGGGTTACGGTTGGACTCACACTGACAGGGTTACGGTTGGACTCACACTGACAGGGTTACGGTTGGACTCACACTGACAGGGTTACGGTTGGACTCGCACTGACAGGGTTACGGTTGGAGTCACACTGACAGGGTTACGGTTGCACTCACACTGACAGGGTTACGGTTGGAGTCACACTGACAGGGTTACGGTTGGACTCACACTGACAAGGTTACGGTTGGAGTCACTGACAGGGTTACGGTTGGACTCACACTGACAGGGTTACGGTTGGACTCACACTGACAGGGTTACGGTTGGACTCACACTGACAGGGTTACGGTTGGACTCACACTGACAGGGTTACGGTTGGACTCACACTGACAGGGTTACGGTTGGACTCACACTGACAGGGTTACGGTTGGAGTCACTGACAGGGTTATGGTTGGAGTCACTGACAGGGTTACGGTTGGACTCACACTGACAGGGTTACGGTTGGACTCACACTGACAGGGTTACGGTTGGACTCACACTGACAGGGTTACGGTTGGACTCACACTGACAGGGTTACGGTTGGACTCACACTGACAGGGTTACGGTTGGACTCGCACTGACAGGGTTACGGTTGGACTAGCACTGACAGGGTTACGGTTGGACTCGCACTGACAGGGTTACGGTTGGAGTCACTGACAGGGTTATGGTTGGACTCACACTGACAGGGTTACGGTTAGACTCACTGACAGGGTTACGGTTAGACTCACACTGACAGGGTTACGGTTGGACTCACACTGACAGGGTTACGGTTGGACTCACACTGACAGGGTTACGGTTGGACTCACACTGACAAGGTTACGGTTGGATTCACACTGAAAGGGTTACGGTTGGACTCACACTGACAGGGTTACGGTTGGACTCTCACTGACTGGGTTATGGTTGGAGTCACTGACAAGGTTACGGTTGGACTCACAATGACAGGGTTACGGTTGGACTCACACTGAAAGGGTTACGGTTGGACTCACACTGACAGGGTTACGGTTGGACTCGCACTGACGGGGTTATGGTTGGAATCACTGTCAGGGTTACGGTTGGAGTCACTGACAGGGTTACGGTTGGACTCACACTGACAGGGTTACGGTTGGACTCACACTGACGGGGTTACGGTTGGACTCACACTGACGGGGTTACGGTTGGAGTCACTGACAGGGTTACGGTTGGAGTCACTGACAGGGTTACGGTTGGACTCGCACTGACAGGGTTATGGTTGGACTCAAACTGACAGGGTTACGGTTGGACCCGCACTGACAGGGTTACGGTTGGACTCGCACTGACAGGGTTACGGTTGGAGTCACTGACAGGGTTACGGTTGGACTCACACTGACAGGGTTACGGTTGGAGTCACTGACAGGGTTACGGTTGGACTCACACTGACAGGGTTACGGTTGGACTCACACTGACAGGGTTACGGTTGGAGTCACACTGACAGGGTTACGGTTGGAGTCACACTGACAGGGTTACGGTTGGACTCACACTGACAGGGTTACGGTTGGAGTCACACTGACAGGGTTACGGTTGGACTCACACTGACAGGGTTACGGTTGGAGTCACACTGACAGGGTTACGGTTGGACTCGCACTGACGGGGTTATAGTTGGAATCACTGACAGGGTTACGGTTGGAGTCACTGACAGGGTTACGGTTGGACTCACACTGACAGGGTTACGGTTGGACTCACACTGACAGGGTTACGGTTGGAGTCACTGACAGGGTTACGGTTGGAGTCACTGACAGGGTTACGGTTGGACTCGCACTGACAGGGTTATGGTTGGACTCAAACTGACAGGGTTACGGTTGGACCCGCACTGACAGGGTTACGGTTGGACTCGCACTGACAGGGTTACGGTTGGAGTCACTGACAGGGTTACGGTTGGACTCACACTGACAGGGTTACGGTTGGACTCACACTGACAGGGTTACGGTTGGACTCACACTGACAGGGTTACGGTTGGACTCAAACTGACAGGGTTACGGTTGGACTCACACTGACAGGGTTACGGTTGGACTCGCACTGACAGGGTTACGGTTGGAGTCACACTGACAGGGTTACGGTTGCACTCACACTGACAGGGTTACGGTTGGAGTCACACTGACAGGGTTACGGTTGGACTCACACTGACAAGGTTACGGTTGGAGTCACTGACAGGGTTACGGTTGGACTCACACTGACAGGGTTACGGTTGGACTCACACTGACAGGGTTACGGTTGGACTCACACTGACAGGGTTACGGTTGGACTCACACTGACAGGGTTACGGTTGGACTCACACTGACAGGGTTACGGTTGGAGTCACACTGACAGGGTTACGGTTGGAGTCACTGACAGGGTTATGGTTGGAGTCACTGACAGGGTTACGGTTGGACTCACACTGACAGGGTTACGGTTGGACTCACACTGACAGGGTTACGGTTGGACGCACACTGACAGGGTTACGGTTGGACTCACACTGACAGGGTTACGGTTGGAGTCACTGACAGTGTTATGGTTGGAGTCACTGACAGGGTTACGGTTGGACTCACACTGACAGGGTTACGGTTGGACTCACACTGACAGGGTTACGGTTGGACTCACACTGACAGGGTTACGGTTGGAGTCAATGACAGGGTTACGGTTGGAGTCACTGACATGGTTACGGTTGGACTCACACTGACAGAGTTATGGTTGGACTCACACTGACAGGGTTACGGTTGGACTCACACTGACAGGGTTACAGTTGGACTCGCACTGACAGGGTTACGGTTGGACTCGCACTGACAGGGTTACGGTTTGACTCGCACTGACAGGGTTACGGTTGGAGTCACTGACAGGGTTACGGTTGGAGTCACTGACAGGGTTACGGTTGGACTCACACTGACAGGGTTACGGTTGGAGTCACTGACAGGGTTACGGTTGGACTCACACTGACAGGGTTACGGTTGGAGTCACTGACAGGGTTACGGTTGGACTCACACTGACAGGGTTACGGTTGGACTCACACTGACAGGGTTACGGTTGGAGTCACACTGACAGGGTTACGGTTGGACTCACACTGACAGGGTTACGGTTGGACTCACACTGACAGGGTTACGGTTGGACTCGCACTGACGGGGTTATGGTTGGAGTCACTGACAGGGTTACGGTTGGAGTCACTGACAGGGTTACGGTTGGACTCACACTGACAGGGTTACGGTTGGAGTCACTGACAGGGTTACGGTTGGACTCACACTGACAGGGTTACGGTTGGACTCACACTGACAGGGTAACGGTTGGACTCACACTGACAGGGTTACGGTTGGATTCACACTGACAGGGTTACGGTTGGAGTCACTGACAGAGTTACGGTTGGAGTCACTGACAGGGTTACGGTTAGACTCACACTGACAGGGTTACGGTTGGACTCACACTGACAGGGTTACGGTTGGACTCGCACTGACAGGGTTACGGTTGGACTCGCACTGACAGGGTTACGGTTGGACTAGCACTGACAGGGTTACGGTTGGACTCGCACTGACAGGGTTACGGTTGGAGTCACTGACAGGGTTATGGTTGGACTCACACTGACAGGGTTACGGTTAGACTCACTGACAGGGTTACGTTTAGACTCACACTGACAGGGTTACGGTTGGACTCACACTGACAGGGTTACGGTTGGACTCACACTGACAGGGTTAAGGTTGGACTCACACTGACAAGGTTACGGTTGGACTCACACTGAAAGGGTTACGGTTGGACTCACACTGACAGGGTTACGGTTGGACTCTCACTGACTGGGTTATGGTTGGAGTCACTGACAAGGTTACGGTTGGACTCACAATGACAGGGTTACGGTTGGACTCACATTGAAAGGGTTACGGTTGGACTCACACTGACAGGGTTACGGTTGGACTCGCACTGACGGGGTTATGGTTGGAATCACTGTCAGGGTTACGGTTGGAGTCACTGACAGGGTTACGGTTGGACTCACACTGACGGGGTTACGGTTGGACTCACACTGACGGGGTTACGGTTGGACTCACACTGACGGGGTTACGGTTGGAGTCACTGACAGGGTTACGGTTGGAGTCACTGACAGGGTTACGTTTGGACTCGCACTGACAGGGTTATGGTTGGACTCAAACTGACAGGGTTACGGTTGGACCCGCACTGACAGGGTTACGGTTGGACTCGCACTGACAGGGTTACGGTTGGAGTCACTGACAGGGTTACGGTTGGACTCGCACTGACAGGGTTACGGTTGGAGTCACTGACAGGGTTACGGTTGGAGTCACTGACAGGGTTACGGTTGGACTCACACTGACAGGGTTACGGTTGGACTCACACTGACAGGGTTACGGTTGGAGTCACACTGACAGGGTTACGGTTGGACTCACACTGACAGGGTTACGGTTGGACTCACACTGACAGGGTTACGGTTGGACTCGCACTGAGGGGGTTATGGTTGGAGTCACTGACAGGGTTACGGTTGGAGTCACTGACAGGGTTACGGTTGGACTCGAACTGACAGGGTTACGGTTGGAGTCACTGACAGGGTTACGGTTGGAGTCACTGACAGGGTTACGGTTGGACTCACACTGACAGGGTTACGGTTGGACTCACACTGACAGGGTAACGGTTGGACTCACACTGACAGGGTTACGGTTGGATTCACACTGACAGGGTTACGGTTGGAGTCACTGACAGAGTTACGGTTGGAGTCACTGACAGGGTTACGGTTGGACTCACACTGACAGGGTTACGGTTGGACTCACACTGACAGGGTTACGGTTGGACTCACACTGACAGGGTTACGGTTGGACTCACACTGACAGGGTTACGGTTGGACTCGCACTGACAGGGTTACGGTTGGACTAGCACTGACAGGGTTACGGTTGGACTCGCACTGACAGGGTTACGGTTGGAGTCACTGACAGGGTTATGGTTGGACTCACACTGACAGGGTTACGGTTAGACTCACTGACAGGGTTACGGTTAGACTCACACTGACAGGGTTACGGTTGGACTCACACTGACAGGGTTACGGTTGGACTCACACTGACAGGGTTACGGTTGGACTCACACTGACAGGGTTACGGTTGCACTCACACTGACAAGGTTACGGTTGGACTCACACTGAAAGGGTTACGGTTGGACTCACACTGACAGGGTTACGGTTGGACTCTCACTGACTGGGTTATGGTTGGAGTCACTGACAAGGTTACGTTTCGACTCACAATGACAGGGTTACGGTTGGACTCACACTGAAAGGGTTACGGTTGGACTCACACTGACAGGGTTACGGTTGGACTCGCACTGACGGGGTTATGGTTGGAATCACTGTCAGGGTTACGGTTGGAGTCACTGACAGGGTTACGGTTGGACTCACACTGACAGGGTTACGGTTGGACTCACACTGACGGGGTTACGGTTGGACTCACACTGACGGGGTTACGGTTGGAGTCACTGACAGGGTTACGGTTGGAGTCACTGACAGGGTTACGGTTGGACTCGCACTGACAGGGTTATGGTTGGACTCAAACTGACAGGGTTACGGTTGGACCCGCACTGACAGGGTTACGGTTGGACTCGCACTGACAGGGTTACGGTTGGAGTCACTGACAGGGTTACGGTTGGACTCACACTGACAGGGTTACGGTTGGAGTCACTGACAGGGTTACGGTTGGACTCACACTGACAGGGTTACGGTTGGACTCACACTGACAGGGTTACGGTTGGAGTCACACTGACAGGGTTACGGTTGGAGTCACACTGACAGGGTTACGGTTGGACTCACACTGACAGGGTTACGGTTGGACTCACACTGACAGGGTTACGGTTGGACTCACACTGACAGGGTTACGGTTGGAGTCACACTGACAGGGTTACGGTTGGACTCGCACTGACGGGGTTATGGTTGGAATCACTGACAGGGTTACGGTTGGAGTCACTGACAGGGTTACGGTTGGACTCACACTGACAGGGTTACGGTTGGAGTCACTGACAGGGTTACGGTTGGAGTCACTGACAGGGTTACGGTTGGACTCGCACTGACAGGGTTATGGTTGGACTCAAACTGACAGGGTTACGGTTGGACCCGCACTGACAGGGTTACGGTTGGACTCGCACTGACAGGGTTACGGTTGGAGTCACTGACAGGGTTACGGTTGGACTCACACTGACAGGGTTACGGTTGGACTCACACTGACAGGGTTACGGTTGGACTCACACTGACAGGGTTACGGTTGGACTCACACTGACAGGGTTACGGTTGGACTCACACTGACAGGGTTACGGTTGGACTCACACTGACAGGGTTACGGTTGGACTCACACTGACAGGGTTACGGTTGGACTCGCACTGACAGGGTTACGGTTGGAGTCACACTGACAGGGTTACGGTTGCACTCACACTGACAGGGTTACGGTTGGAGTCACACTGACAGGGTTACGGTTGGACTCACACTGACAAGGTTACGGTTGGAGTCACTGACAGGGTTACGGTTGGACTCACACTGACAGGGTTACGGTTGGACTCACACTGACAGGGTTACGGTTGGACTCACACTGACAGGGTTACGGTTGGACTCACACTGACAGGGTTACGGTTGGACTCACACTGACAGGGTTACGGTTGGACTCACACTGACAGGGTTACGGTTGGAGTCACTGACAGGGTTATGGTTGGAGTCACTGACAGGGTTACGGTTGGACTCACACTGACAGGGTTACGGTTGGAGTCACACTGACAGGGTTACGGTTGGACTCACACTGACAAGGTTACGGTTGGAGTCACTGACAGGGTTACGGTTGGACTCACACTGACAGGGTTACGGTTGGACTCACACTGACAGGGTTACGGTTGGACTCACACTGACAGGGTTACGGTTGGACTCACACTGACAGGGTTACGGTTGGACTCACACTGACAGGGTTACGGTTGGACTCACACTGACAGGGTTACGGTTGGACTCACACTGACAGGGTTACGGTTGGAGTCACTGACAGGGTTATGGTTGGAGTCACTGACAGGGTTACGGTTGGACTCACACTGACAGGGTTACGGTTGGACTCACACTGACAGGGTTACGGTTGGACTCACACTGACAGGGTTACGGTTGGACTCACACTGACAGGGTTACGGTTGGAGTCACTGACAGGGTTATGGTTGGAGTCACTGACAGGGTTACGGTTGGACTCACACTGACAGGGTTACGGTTGGACTCACACTGACAGGGTTACGGTTGGACTCACAATGACAGGGTTACGGTTGGACTCACACTGAAAGGGTTACGGTTGGAGTCACACTGACAGGGTTACGGTTGGACTCACACTGACAGGGTTACGGTTGGAGTCACACTGACAGGGTTACGGTTGGACTCGCACTGACGGGGTTATGGTTGGAGTCACTGACAGGGTTACGGTTGGACTCACACTGACAGGGTTACGGTTGGACTCACACTGACAGGGTTACGGTTGGACTCACACTGACAGGGTTACGGTTGGACTCACACTGACAGGGTTACGGTTGGACTCACACTGACAGGGTTATGGTTGGAGTCACTGACAGGGTTACGGTTGGAGTCACTGACAGGGTTACGGTTGGACTCACACTGACAGGGTTACGGTTGGACTCGCACTGACAGGGTTACGGTTGGACTCGCACTGACAGGGTTACGGTTGGACTCGCACTGACAGGGTTACGGTTGGACTCGCACTGACAGGGTTACGGTTGGACTCGCACTGACAGGGTTACGGTTGGACTCGCACTGACAGAGTTACGGTTGGACTCGCACTGACAGGGTTACGGTTGGAGTCACTGACAGGGTTACGGTTGGACTCACACTGACAAGGTTACGGTTGGAGTCACTGACAGGGTTACGGTTGGACTCACACTGAAAGGGTTACGGTTGGACTCACACTGACAGGGTTACGGTTGGAGTCGCACTGACAGGGTTACGGTTGGAGTCACACTGACAGGGTCACGGTTGGAGTCACTGACAGGGTTACGGTTGGACTCACACTGACAAGGTTACGGTTGGAGTCACTGACAGGGTTACGGTTGGACTCACACTGACAGGGTTACGGTTGGACTCACACTGACAGGGTTACGGTTGGACTAACACTGACAGGGTTACGGTTGGACTCACACTGACAAGGTTACGGTTGGACTCACACTGACAGGGTTACGGTTGGACTCACACTGACAGGGTTACGGTTGGACTCACACTGACAGGGTTACGGTTGGAGTCACTGACAGGGTTATGGTTGGAGTCACTGACAGGGTTACGGTTGGACTCACACTGACAGGGTTACGGTTAGAGTTACTGACAGGGTTACGGTTGGAGTCACTGACAGGGTTACGTTTGGACTCACACTGACAGGGTAACGGTTGGAGTCACTGACAGGGTTACGGTTGGACTCACACTGACAGGGTTACGGTTGGACTCACACTGACAGGGTTACGGTTTGAATCACACTGACAGGGTTACGGTTGGACTCACACTGACGGGGTTACGGTTGGACTCGCACTGACGGGGTTACGGTTGGAGTCACTGACAGGGTTACGGCTGGAGTCACTGACAGGGTTACGGTTGGAGTCACTGACACGGTTACGGTTGGACTCGCACTGACAGGGTTACGGTTGGACTCGCACTGACAGGGTTACGGTTGGGCTCGCACTGACAGGGTTACGGTTGGACTCGCACTGACAGGGTTACGGTTGGACTCTCACTGAAAGGGTTACGGTTGGAGTCACACTGACAGGTTTACGGTTGGACTCACACTGACAGGGTTACGGTTGGACTCACACTGACAGGGTTACGGTTGGACTCACACTGACAGGGTCACGGTTGGACTCACACTGAAAGGGTTACGGTTGGAGTCACACTGACAGGGTTACGGTTGGACTCACACTGACAGGGTTACGGTTGGAGTCACACTGACAGGGTTACGGTTGGACTCGCACTGACGGGGTTATGGTTGGAATCACTGACAGGGTTACGGTTGGAGTCACTGACAGGGTTACGGTTGGACTCATACTGACAGGGTTACGGTTGGACTCACACTGCCAGGGTTACGGTTGGACTCACACTGACAGGGTTACGGTTGGACTCACACTGACAGGGTTATGGTTGGAGTCACTGACAGGGTTACGGTTGGAGTCACTGACAGGGTTACGGTTGGACTCACACTGACAGGGTTACGGTTGGACTCACACTGACAGGGTTACGGTTGGACTCGCACTGACAGGGTTACGGTTGGGCTCGCACTGACAGGGTTACGGTTGGACTCGCACTGACAGGGTTACGGTTGGACTCTCACTGAAAGGGTTACGGTTGGAGTCACACTGACAGGGTTACGGTTGGACTCACACTGACAGGGTTACGGTTGGACTCACACTGACAGGGTTACGGTTGGACTCACACTGACAGGGTTACGGTTGGACTCACACTGAAAGGGTTACGGTTGGAGTCACACTGACAGGGTTACGGTTGGACTCACACTGACAGGGTTACGGTTGGAGTCACACTGACGGGGTTATGGTTGGAATCACTGACAGGGTTACGGTTGGAGTCACTGACAGGGTTACGGTTGGATTCACACTGACAGGGTTACGGTTGGACTCACACTGACAGGGTTACGGTTGGACTCACACTGACAGGGTTACGGTTGGACTCGCACTGACAGGGTTACGGTTGGACTCGCACTGACAGAGTTACGGTTGGACTCGCACTGACGGGGTTATGGTTGGAATCACTGACAGGGTTACGGTTGGAGTCACTGACAGGGTTACGGTTGGATTCACACTGACAGGGTTACGGTTGGACTCACACTGACAGGGTTACGGTTGGACTCACACTGACAGGGTTACGGTTGGACTCACACTGACAGGGTTATGGTTGGAGTCACTGACAGGGTTACGGTTGGAGTCACTGACAGGGTTACGGTTGGACTCACACTGACAGGGTTACGGTTGGACTCACACTGACAGGGTTACGGTTGGACTCGCACTGACAGGGTTACGGTTGGACTCGCACTGACAGGGTTACGGTTGGACTCGCACTGACAGGGTTACGGTTGGACTCGCACTGACAGAGTTACGGTTGGACTCGCACTGACAGGGTTACGGTTGGAGTCACTGACAGGGTTACGGTTGGACTCACACTGACAAGGTTACGGTTGGAGTCACTGACAGGGTTACGGTTGGACTCACACTGAAAGGGTTACGGTTGGACTCACACTGACAGGGTTACGGTTGGAGTCGCACTGACAGGGTTACGGTTGGAGTCACACTGACAGGGTTACGGTTGGAGTCACTGACAGGGTTACGGTTGGACTCACACTGACAAGATTACGGTTGGAGTCACTGACAGGGTTACGGTTGGACTCACACTGACAGGGTTACGGTTGGACTCACACTGACAGGGTTACGGTTGGACTAACACTGACAGGGTTACGGTTGGACTCACACTGACAGGGTTACGGTTGGACTCACACTGACAGGGTTACGGTTGGACTCACACTGACAGGGTTACGGTTGGAGTCACTGACAGGGTTATGGTTGGAGTCACTGACAGGGTTACGGTTGGACTCACACTGACAGGGTTACGGTTGGACTCACACTGACAGGGTTACGGTTGGACTCACACTGACAGGGTTACGGTTGGACTCACACTGAAAGGGTTACGGTTGGACTCACACTGACAGGGTTACGGTTGGAGTCACTGACAGGGTTACGGTTGGAGTCACTGACAGGTTATACGGTTGGACTCACACTGACAGGTTATACGGTTGGACTCACACTGACAGGGTTACGGTTGGACTCACACTGACAGGGTTACGGTTGGAGTCACACTGACAGGGTTACGGTTGGAGTCACACTGACAGGGTTACGGTTGGACTCACACTGACAGGGTTACGGTTAGAGTTACTGACAGGGTTACGGTTGGAGTCACTGACAGGGTTACGTTTGGACTCACACTGACAGGGTAACGGTTGGAGTCACTGACAGGGTTACGGTTGGACTCACACTGACAGGGTTACGGTTTGAATCACACTGACAGGGTTACGGTTGGACTCACACTGACGGGGTTACGGTTGGACTCGCACTGACGGGGTTACGGTTGGAGTCACTGACAGGGTTACGGCTGGAGTCACTGACAGGGTTACGGTTGGAGTCACTGACAGGGTTACGGTTGGACTCGCACTGACAGGGTTACGGTTGGACTCGCACTGACAGGGTTACGGTTGGACTCGCACTGACAGGGTTACGGTTGGACTCGCACTGACAGGGTTACGGTTGGACTCTCACTGACAGGGTTACGGTTGGACTCGCACTGACAGGGTTACGGTTGGACTCGCACTGACAGGGTTACGGTTGGACTCGCACTGACAGGGTTACGGTTGGACTCACACTGACAGGGTTACGGTTGGACTCGCACTGACAGGGTTACGGTTGGACTCGCACTGACAGGGTTACGGTTGGACTCGCACTGACAGGGTTACGGTTGGAGTCACTGACAGGGTTACGGTTGGACTCACACTGACAGGGTTACGGTTGGAGTCACTGACGGGGTTACGGTTGGACTCACACTGACAGGGTTACGGTTGGACTCACACTGACAGGGTTAAGGTTGGACTCACACTGACAGGGTTACGGTTGGAGTCACACTGACAGGGTTACGGTTGGACTCACACTGACAGGTTTACGGTTGGACTCACACTGACAGGGTTACGGATGGACTCACACTGACAGGGTTGGACTCGTACCATCAGGGTTAGACTCTCACTGACAGGGTTACGATTGGACTCACACTGACAGGGTTACGGTTGGAGTTACTGACAGGGTTAAGGTTGGAGTCACTGACAGGGTTACGGTTGGACTCACACTGACAGGGTTACGTTTGGAGTCACTGACAGGGTTGGACTCGCACCGTCAGGGTTAGACTCACACTGACAGGGTTAAGGTTGGACTCACTGACAGGGTTACGGTTGGACTCACACAGACAGGGTTACGGTTGCACTCACACTGACAGGGTTACGGTTGGACTCACACTGACAGGGTTAAGGTTGGAGTCACACTGACAGGGTTACGGTTGGACTCACACTGACAGGGTTACGGTTGGACTCACACTGACAGGGTTACGGTTGGAGTCACACTGACAGGGTTACTGTTGGACTCACACTGACAGGGTTACGGTTGGAGTCACACTGACAGGGTTACGGTTGGAGTCACACTGACAGGGTTACGGTTGGAGTCACACTGACAGGGTTACGGTTGGAGTCACACTGACAGGGTTACGGTTGGAGTCACACTGACAGGGTTACGGTTGGACTCGCACTGACAGGGTTACGGTTGGAGTCACTGACAGGGTTACGGTTGGAGTCACTGACAGGGTTACGGTTGGAGTCACACTGACAGGGTTACTGTTGGACTCGCACTGACAGGGTTACGGTGGGACTCACACTGACAGGGTTACGGTTGGACTCACACTGACAGGGTTACGGTTGGACTCACACTGACAGGGTTACGGTTGGACTCACACTGACAGGGTTACGGTTGGACTCACACTGACAGGGTTACGGTTGGAGTTACTGACAGGGTTACGGTTGGAGTCACTGACAGGGTTACGGTTGGACTCGCACTGACAGGGTTACGGTTGGAGTCACTGACAGGGTTACGGTTGGACTCACACTGACAGGGTTACGGTTGGAGTCACTGACAGGGTTACGGTTGGACTCACACTGACAGGGTTACGGTTGGACTCACACTGACAGGGTTAAGGTTGGAGTCACACTGACAGGGTTACGGTTGGACTCACACTGACAGGGTTACGGTTGGACTCACACTGACAGGGTTACGGTTGGAGTCACACTGACAGGGTTACTGTTGGACTCACACTGACAGGGTTACGGTTGGAGTCACACTGACAGGGTTACGGTTGGAGTCACACTGACAGGGTTACGGTTGGAGTCACACTGACAGGGTTACGGTTGGAGTCACACTGACAGGGTTACGGTTGGAGTCACACTGACAGGGTTACGGTGGGACTCACACTGACAGGGTTACGGTTGGAGTCACTGACAGGGTTACGGTTGGAGTCACTGACAGGGTTACGGTTGGAGTCACTGACAGGGTTACGGTTGGACTCACACTGACAGGGTTACGGTTGGACTCACACTTACAGGGTTACGGTTGGACTCACACTGACAGGGTTACGGTGGGACTCACACTGACAGGGTTACGGTGGGACTCACACTGACAGGGTTACGGTTGGACTCACACTGACAGGGTTACGGATGGACTCACACTGACAGGGTTGGACTCGCACCGTCAGGGTTAGACTCACACTGACAGGGTTACGGTTGGACTCACACTGACAGGGTTACGGTTGGAGTTACTGACAGGGTTGCGGTTGGAGTTACTGACAGGGTTGCGGTTGGAGTCACTGACAGGGTTACGGTTGGACTCACACTGACAGGGTTACGTTTGGAGTCACTGACAGGGTTGGACTCACACCGTCAGGGTTAGACTCACACTGACAGGGTTACGGTTGGACTCACTGACAGGGTTACGGTTGGACTCACACAGACAGGGTTACGGTTGGACTCACACTGACAGGGTTATGGTTGGACTCGCACTGACAGGGTTACGGTTGGAGTCACTGACAGGGTTAAGGTTGGAGTCACACTGACAGGGTTACGGTTGGACTCACACTGACAGGGTTACGGTTGGACTCACACTGACAGGGTTACGGTTGGAGTCACACTGACAGGGTTACTGTTGGACTCACACTGACAGGGTTACGGTTGGAGTCACACTGACAGGGTTACGGTTGGAGTCACACTGACAGGGTTACGGTTGGAGTCACACTGACAGGGTTACGGTTGGAGTCACACTGACAGGGTTACGGTGGGACTCACACTGACAGGGTTACGGTTGGAGTCACTGACAGGGTTACGGTTGGAGTCACTGACAGGGTTACGGTTGGAGTCACTGACAGGGTTACGGTTGGACTCACACTGACAGGGTTACGGTTGGACTCACACTTACAGGGTTACGGTTGGACTCACACTGACAGGGTTACGGTTGGACTCACACTGACAGGGTTACGGATGGACTCACACTGACAGGGTTGGACTCGCACCGTCAGGGTTAGACTCACACTGACAGGGTTACGGTTGGACTCACACTGACAGGGTTACGGTTGGAGTTACTGACAGGGTTGCGGTTGGAGTTACTGACAGGGTTGCGGTTGGAGTCACTGACAGGGTTACGGTTGGACTCACACTGACAGGGTTACGTTTGGAGTCACTGACAGGGTTGGACTCGCACCGTCAGGGTTAGACTCACACTGACAGGGTTACGGTTGGACTCACTGACAGGGTTACGGTTGGACTCACACAGACAGGGTTACGGTTGGACTCACACTGACAGGGTTATGGTTGGACTCGTACTGACAGGGTTACGGTTGGAGTCACTGACAGGGTTACGGTTGGACTCACACTGACAGGGTTACGGTTGGACACACACTGACAGGGTTACGGTTGGAGTCACTGACAGGGTTACGGTTGGACTCACACTGACAGGGTTACGGTTGGAGTTACTGACAGGGTTACGGTTGGAGTTACTGACAGGGTTACGGTTGGACTCACACTGTCAAGGTTACGGTTGGACTCACACTGACAGGGTTACGGTTGGACTCGCACTGACAGGGTTACGGTTGGACTCGCACTGACAGGGTTACGGTTGGACTCACACTGACAGGGTTACGGTTGGACTCGCACTGACAGGGTTACGGTTGGACTCGCACTGACAGGGTTACGGTTGGACTCGCACTGACAGGGTTACGGTTGGAGTCACTGACAGGGTTACGGTTGGACTCACACTGACAGGGTTACGGTTGGAGTCACTGACGGGGTTACGGTTGGACTCACACTGACAGGGTTACGGTTGGACTCACACTGACAGGGTTAAGGTTGGACTCACACTGACAGGGTTACGGTTGGAGTCACACTGACAGGGTTACGGTTGGACTCACACTGACAGGTTTACGGTTGGACTCACACTGACAGGGTTACGGATGGACTCACACTGACAGGGTTGGACTCGTACCATCAGGGTTAGACTCTCACTGACAGGGTTACGATTGGACTCACACTGACAGGGTTACGGTTGGAGTTACTGACAGGGTTAAGGTTGGAGTCACTGACAGGGTTACGGTTGGACTCACACTGACAGGGTTACGGTTGGACACACACTGACAGGGTTACGGTTGGAGTCACTGACAGGGTTACGGTTGGACTCACACTGACAGGGTTACGGTTGGAGTTACTGACAGGGTTACGGTTGGAGTTACTGACAGGGTTACGGTTGGACTCACACTGTCAAGGTTACGGTTGGACTCACACTGACAGGGTTACGGTTGGAGTCACTGACAGGGTTACGGTTGGACTCACACTGACAGGGTTACGGTTGGACACACACTGACAGGGTTACGGTTGGAGTCACTGACAGGGTTACGGTTGGACTCACACTGACAGGGTTACGGTTGGAGTTACTGACAGGGTTACGGTTGGAGTTACTGACAGGGTTACGGTTGGACTCACACTGTCAAGGTTACGGTTGGACTCACACTGACAGGGTTACGGTTGGACTCGCACTGACAGGGTTACGGTTGGACTCGCACTGACAGGGTTACGGTTGGACTCACACTGACAGGGTTACGGTTGGACTCGCACTGACAGGGTTACGGTTGGACTCGCACTGACAGGGTTACGGTTGGACTCGCACTGACAGGGTTACGGTTGGAGTCACTGACAGGGTTACGGTTGGACTCACACTGACAGGGTTACGGTTGGAGTCACTGACGGGGTTACGGTTGGACTCACACTGACAGGGTTACGGTTGGACTCACACTGACAGGGTTAAGGTTGGACTCACACTGACAGGGTTACGGTTGGAGTCACACTGACAGGGTTACGGTTGGACTCACACTGACAGGTTTACGGTTGGACTCACACTGACAGGGTTACGGATGGACTCACACTGACAGGGTTGGACTCGTACCATCAGGGTTAGACTCTCACTGACAGGGTTACGATTGGACTCACACTGACAGGGTTACGGTTGGAGTTACTGACAGGGTTAAGGTTGGAGTCACTGACAGGGTTACGGTTGGACTCACACTGACAGGGTTACGTTTGGAGTCACTGACAGGGTTGGACTCGCACCGTCAGGGTTAGACTCACACTGACAGGGTTAAGGTTGGACTCACTGACAGGGTTACGGTTGGACTCACACAGACAGGGTTACGGTTGCACTCACACTGACAGGGTTACGGTTGGACTCACACTGACAGGGTTAAGGTTGGAGTCACACTGACAGGGTTACGGTTGGACTCACACTGACAGGGTTACGGTTGGACTCACACTGACAGGGTTACGGTTGGAGTCACACTGACAGGGTTACTGTTGGACTCACACTGACAGGGTTACGGTTGGAGTCACACTGACAGGGTTACGGTTGGAGTCACACTGACAGGGTTACGGTTGGAGTCACACTGACAGGGTTACGGTTGGAGTCACACTGACAGGGTTACGGTTGGAGTCACACTGACAGGGTTACGGTTGGACTCGCACTGACAGGGTTACGGTGGGACTCACACTGACAGGGTTACGGTTGGAGTCACTGACAGGGTTACGGTTGGAGTCACTGACAGGGTTACGGTTGGAGTCACACTGACAGGGTTACTGTTGGACTCGCACTGACAGGGTTACGGTGGGACTCACACTGACAGGGTTACGGTTGGACTCACACTGACAGGGTTACGGTTGGACTCACACTGACAGGGTTACGGTTGGACTCACACTGACAGGGTTACGGTTGGACTCACACTGACAGGGTTACGGTTGGAGTTACTGACAGGGTTACGGTTGGAGTCACTGACAGGGTTACGGTTGGACTCGCACTGACAGGGTTACGGTTGGAGTCACTGACAGGGTTACGGTTGGACTCACACTGACAGGGTTACGGTTGGAGTCACTGACAGGGTTACGGTTGGACTCACACTGACAGGGTTACGGTTTGACTCACACTGACAGGGTTAAGGTTGGAGTCACACTGACAGGGTTACGGTTGGACTCACACTGACAGGGTTACGGTTGGACTCACACTGACAGGGTTACGGTTGGAGTCACACTGACAGGGTTACTGTTGGACTCACACTGACAGGGTTACGGTTGGAGTCACACTGACAGGGTTACGGTTGGAGTCACACTGACAGGGTTACGGTTGGAGTCACACTGACAGGGTTACGGTTGGAGTCACACTGACAGGGTTACGGTGGGAATCACACTGACAGGGTTACGGTTGGAGTCACTGACAGGGTTACGGTTGGAGTCACTGACAGGGTTACGGTTGGAGTCACTGACAGGGTTACGGTTGGACTCACACTGACAGGGTTACGGTTGGACTCACACTTACAGGGTTACGGTTGGACTCACACTGACAGGGTTACGGTGGGACTCACACTGACAGGGTTACGGTGGGACTCACACTGACAGGGTTACGGTTGGACTCACACTGACAGGGTTACGGATGGACTCACACTGACAGGGTTGGACTCGCACCGTCAGGGTTAGACTCACACTGACAGGGTTACGGTTGGACTCACACTGACAGGGTTACGGTTGGAGTTACTGACAGGGTTGCGGTTGGAGTTACTGACAGGGTTGCGGTTGGAGTCACTGACAGGGTTACGGTTGGACTCACACTGACAGGGTTACGTTTGGAGTCACTGACAGGGTTGGACTCACACCGTCAGGGTTAGACTCACACTGACAGGGTTACGGTTGGACTCACTGACAGGGTTACGGTTGGACTCACACAGACAGGGTTACGGTTGGACTCACACTGACAGGGTTATGGTTGGACTCGCACTGACAGGGTTACGGTTGGAGTCACTGACAGGGTTAAGGTTGGAGTCACACTGACAGGGTTACGGTTGGACTCACACTGACAGGGTTACGGTTGGACTCACACTGACAGGGTTACGGTTGGAGTCACACTGACAGGGTTACTGTTGGACTCACACTGACAGGGTTACGGTTGGAGTCACACTGACAGGGTTAC
Organism: Oncorhynchus mykiss; assembly: GCF_013265735.2. Lineage (NCBI taxonomy): Eukaryota > Metazoa > Chordata > Actinopteri > Salmoniformes > Salmonidae > Oncorhynchus > Oncorhynchus mykiss. The sequence goes on along the minus strand of NC_050570.1, from coordinate 275,022 downwards.
GGTTGGAGTCACACTGACAGGGTTACGGTTGGAGTCACACTGACAGGGTTACGGTTGGAGTCACACTGACAGGGTTACGGTGGGACTCACACTGACAGGGTTACGGTTGGAGTCACTGACAGGGTTACGGTTGGAGTCACTGACAGGGTTACGGTTGGAGTCACTGACAGGGTTACGGTTGGACTCACACTGACAGGGTTACGGTTGGACTCACACTTACAGGGTTACGGTTGGACTCACACTGACAGGGTTACGGTTGGACTCACACTGACAGGGTTACGGATGGACTCACACTGACAGGGTTGGACTCGCACCGTCAGGGTTAGACTCACACTGACAGGGTTACGGTTGGACTCACACTGACAGGGTTACGGTTGGAGTTACTGACAGGGTTGCGGTTGGAGTTACTGACAGGGTTGCGGTTGGAGTCACTGACAGGGTTACGGTTGGACTCACACTGACAGGGTTACGTTTGGAGTCACTGACAGGGTTGGACTCGCACCGTCAGGGTTAGACTCACACTGACAGGGTTACGGTTGGACTCACTGACAGGGTTACGGTTGGACTCACACAGACAGGGTTACGGTTGGACTCACACTGACAGGGTTATGGTTGGACTCGTACTGACAGGGTTACGGTTGGAGTCACTGACAGGGTTACGGTTGGACTCACACTGACAGGGTTACGGTTGGACACACACTGACAGGGTTACGGTTGGAGTCACTGACAGGGTTACGGTTGGACTCACACTGACAGGGTTACGGTTGGAGTTACTGACAGGGTTACGGTTGGAGTTACTGACAGGGTTACGGTTGGACTCACACTGTCAAGGTTACGGTTGGACTCACACTGACAGGGTTACGGTTGGAGTCACTGACAGGGTTACGGTTGGAGTCAGTGACAGGGTTACGGTTGGAGTCACTGACAGTGTTACGGTTGGAGTTACTGACAGGGTTACGTTTGGACTCGCACTGACCGGGTTAGTCCCCTCTACCACATGGAACCCCTCTAATCTACCGACGAAAACGCATGGGGTGGCTAAAAACAGACCTCCATCTTCTGCTAGCTTGCTACCGATGGCTCGGCTAGCTGTCTGAATCGCCGTTATCCCAACCAACCTCACTACTCACTGGACCCTTATGATCACTCGACTAAGCATGCCTCTCCTTAATGTCAATATGCCTTGTCCATTGCTCTTCTGGTTAGTGTTTATTGGCTTATTTCACCGCAGAGCCTCTAGCCCTGTTCATTATACCTTATCCAACCCTTCAGTTCCACCACCCACACATGCGATGACATCACCTGGTTTCAATTATATTTCTAGAGACAATATCTCTTTCATCATCACTAAATGACTATGTTTACCTCCACTGTATTCACATCCTACCATACCTTTGTCTGTACACTATACCTTGAATCTATTTTATCGAAACTTGCTCCTTTTACTCTGTTCCGGACTTCCTAAACGTTCAATTCTCATAGCTTTTTGCCGTACCCTTATCCTACTCCTCCTCTGTTCCTCTGGTGATGTAGAGGTGAATCAAGGCCCTATTCCCCAGGAGCTCTCTTTTGATGACTTCTGTAATTATAAAAGCCTTGGTTTCATGCATGTTAACATTAGAAGCCTCCTCCCTAAGTTTTATTCACTGCTTTAGCACACTCTGCCAACCCGGATGTATTAGCCGTGTCTGAATCCTGGCTTAGGAAGACCACGAATAACTCTGAAATCTCCATCCCTAACTACAACATTTTCAGACAAGATAGAACGGCCAAAGGGGGCGGTGTTGCAATCTACTGCAGAGATAGCCTGCAGAGTTCTGTCCTGCTATTCAGGTTTGTATCCAAACCATTTGAACTTCTACTTTTAAAAGCCAACTCTCTAAAAACAAGTCTCTCACAAGTGCCGCCTGCAATAGACCACCCTCTGCCCCCAGCTGTGCTCTGGATACCATATGTGAACTGATTTTCCCCATCTACCTTCAGAGCTCGTGCTGCTAGGTGACCTAAACTGTGACATGCTTAACACCCCGGCCATCCTACAATCTAAACTTGATGCCTTCAATCTCACACAAATTATCAATGAACCAACCAGGTACAACCCCAAAGCCGTAAACATGGGCACCCTCATAGATATCATCCTAACCAACTTTCAACCAAGATCTCAGAGATCACTGCCTCATTGCCTGCATCCGTAACGGGTCAGCGGTCACACAACCTCCACTCATCACTATCAAACGCTCCCTGAAACACTTCAGCGAGCAGGCCTTTCTAATCGACCTGGCCCAGGTATCCTAGAAGGATATTGACCTCATCCCGTCAGTAGAGGATGCCTGGTTATTCTTTAAAAATGCCTTCCTCACCATCTTAAATAAGCATGCCCCATTCAAGAAATGTAAAACCAGGAACAGATACAGCCTTAGGTTCTCTCCAGACCTGACTGCCCTTAACCAACACAAAAACATCCTGTGGCGTTCTGCATTAGCATTGAACAGCCCCCATGAAATGAAACTTTTCAGGGAAGCTAGAAACCAATATACACAGGCAGTTAGAAAAGCCAGGGCTAGCTTTTTCAAGCAGAAATTTGCTTCCTACAACACAAACTCAAAAACGTTCTAGGACATCGTAAAGTCCATGGAGAATAAGTGCACCTCCTCCCAGCTGCCCACTGCACTGAGGAAAGGAAACTTTTTCCCCTCCGATAAATCCACTATAATTGAGAATTTCAATAAGCATTTTTCTACGGCTGGCCATGCTTTCCACCTGGCTACCCCGGTCAACAGCACTGCACCCCCACAGCAACTCGCCCAAGCCTTCCCCATTTCTCCTTCTCCCAAATCCAGTCAGCTGATGTTCTGAAAGATCTGCAAAATCTGGACCCCCACAAATCAGCCGGGCTAGACATACTGGACCCTTTCTTTCTAAAATTATCTGCCGAAATTGTTGCAACCCCTATTACTAGCCTGTTCAACCTCTCTTTCGTGTTGTCTGAGATTCCCAAAGATTGGAAAGCAACTGCTGTCATCCCCCTCTTCAAAGTTGCGGACGCTCTTGACCCAAACTACTACAGACCTATATCTATCCTACCCTGCCTTTCTAAGGTCTTCAAAAGCCAAGTTAACAGACAGATCACCGACCATTTTGAATCCTACTGTACCTTCTCCGCTATGCAATCTAGTTTCAGAGCTGGTCATGGATGCACCTCAGCCACGCTCAAGGTCCTAAACGATATCTTTATCCGCCATCGATAAGAAACAATACTGTGCAGCCGTCTTCATTGACCTGGCCAAGGCTTCGACTCTGTTAATCACCACATCCTCATCGGCAGACTCGATAGCCTTGGTTTCTCAAATGATTGTCTCGCCTGGTTCACCAACTACTTCTCCGACAGAGTTCAGTCTGTCAAATCTGAGGGCCTGTTGTCTGGGCCTCTGGCAGTCTCTATGGGGATGCCACAGGGTTCAATTCTTGGGCCGACTCTCTTCTCTGTATACATCAATGATGTCGCTCTTGCTGCTGGTGATTCTCTGATCCACCTCTACGCAGACGACACCATTCTGTATATTTCTGGCCCTTCTTTGGACACTGTTAACAACCCTCCAAATGAGCTTCAATGCCATACAACTCTCCTTCCTTGGCCTCCAACTGCTCTTAAATACATGTCAAACAACAAAACATCCTTCACCCATGCTGCCAAATATACCCCCGTAAAACTGACCATCTTACAGATCCTTGACTTCGGCGATGTAATTTACAAAATAGCCTCCAACACCCTACTCAACAAATTGGATGCAGCCTATCACAGTGCCATCCGTTTTGTCACCAAAGCCCCATATACTACCCACCACTGCGACCTGTACACTCCGGTTGGCTGGCCCTCGCTTCATACTCGTTGCCAAACCTACTGGCTCCAGGTCATCTACAAGACTCTGCTAGGTAAAGTCCCGCCTGCTCGCTGGTCACCATAGCAGCACCCACCTGTAGCACGCGCTCCAGCAGGTATATCTCACTTGTCACCCCCAAATTCCTCCTTTGGCCGCCTCTCCTTCCAGTTCTCTGCTGCAATTGACTGGAACGAACTACAAAAATCTCTGAAACTGGAAACACATATCTCCCTCACTAGCTTTAAGCACCAGCTGTCAGAGCAGCTCACAGATCACTACACATAGCCCATCTATAAATAGACCAAACAACTACCTCTTCCACTACTGTATTTATTTATTTTGCTCCTTTGCACCCCAGTATTACTACTTTGCACACTCATCTACTGTCAAATCTACGATTCCAGTGCTATATTTTACTTCGCCACCATGGCCTATTTATTGCCTTTACCTCCCTTTTCTCACCTCATTTGCTCACATTGTATATAGACTTATTTTTCTACTGTATTATTGACTGTATGTTTGTTTTACTCCATGTGTAACTCTGTGTTGTTATATGTGTCGAACTGCTTTACTTTATCTTGCTTTATCTTGGCCAGGTCGCAGTTGTAAATGAGAACTTGTTCTCAACTTGCCTACCTGGTTAAATAAAGGTTAAATAAAATAAAAAATACTGACAGGGTTAGACTCACACAGACAGGTTTAGGGTTAGACGCATACTGACATGGAAATCATGTGCCTGTTTACTGAAAGTCTCAACATCTCTCTAGCTAGTCTACCTTCTCTCTCTATATATAATCTGAGGTAATCTGCAGAAGGTAAGCAGCTTTTGGCTAAACCAACCAGAGCAGGGGTTCCCACACACACACGCACGTGCACACACACACACGCACGTACACACACGCACGTACACACACACACACACGCACGTACACACACACAGGTTTATTTACTAAATTGCAGTTAAGCCTTAGCATTAGCATCCTTCAGTTCAAAACAATGGAAGCTTTGTTAGCATCCTTCAGTTCAAAACAATGGAATCTCTGTTAGCATCCTTCAGATAAAAACAATGGAAGCTCTGCAAGCAACCTTCAGATAAAAACAATGGAAGCTTTGCTAGCATCCTTCAGATAAAAACAATGGAAGCTCTGCTAGCATCCTTCAGATAAAAACAATGGAAGCTCTGTTAGCTTGATCTGTAACAAAACAGTAGGAGCTCGTCAGCATGCTTTGTTTAACAAATTCAATGGAACTCCTCCCTCTCTCTTCCCTCCCAACCTCTCTCCAGCCCACCACTTCTCCCTCCCTCCCTCCCTCCCTCAACTTCTCTGTCCCTCCCTCCCCTCCCACAACTTCTTTCCCTCCCTCCCTGCCTCCCTCTCTCTCTCTCCTTCCCTCCCACCACTTCTCTCCTTCCCGCCCTCCACTCCCACAACTTCTTTCTTTCCCTCTCCCTCCTTGCTTCTCTCTTTCCCTCCCACCACTTATCTCCTTCCCTCCCTTCACTCCACCACTTCTCTCCCCTCTCCCTCCTTGCTTCTCTCCTTCCCTCCCAGCACTTCTTTCTTTTCCTCCCTTTCTCTCTTTCCCTCCCTCCCTCCTCTCCTCCTTCCCTCGCACCACTTCTCTCCCCCCTCCCTCACCCTCTTTCCTTCCACTACTTCTCTTTTCCTTCCTTCCTTCCTTCCTTCCTTCCTTCCTTCCTTCCTTCCTTCCTTCCTTCCTTCCTTCCTTCCTTCCCACCACAGCTCTCCTTCCCTCCCTCCCACCACTTTCTTTACCTCCTTCCCTCCCTCTCTCCTCCCTCCCACCACTTCTCTTTCCCTCCCTCCCTTTCTCTCTCCTTCCCTGCTTCCCTCCCCTGCTTCCCTCACTACTTCTTTCTTTCCCTCCCTCTCCTTCCCTCCCCCTCCCTCCATTTCTCCATCCTTCCCTATCTCCTTCTCTCCTTCCCTTGCTCCCTCCCACCACTTATCTCCCCCTCTCTCCCTCGCTCTTTCCATTCCTCCCTCCCTCTGCTCTTTCCATTCCTCCCTCCCTCCTCTCCCTCCATTCCTCCCTCCCTCCCTCCTCTCCTTCGATTCCTCCCTCCCTCCCTCCCTCCTTTCATGCCTCCCTCCATTCCCCCCCTCGTCTCCTTCCATTCCTCCCTCCCTCCATTCCTCCCTCCATTCCTCCCTCCTCTCCTTCCATTCCTCCCTCCCTCCTTTCATGCCTCCCTCCATTCCCCCCCCTCCTCTCCTTCCATTCCTCCCTCCTTCCATTCCTCCCTCCCTCCTCTCCTTCCATTTCTCCCTCCCTCCCCTCCTTCCATTCCTCCTTCCATCCTCTCCTTCCATTCCTCCCTCTCTCCTCTCCTTCCATTCCTCCTTCCCTCCCTCCTCTCCTTCCATTCCTCCCTCCCTCCATTCCTCCTTCCCTCCTTCCCTCGCTCCCTCCTTCCCTCGCTCCCTCCTTCCCATCCCATCCATCCTCTCCTTCCATTCCTCCCTCCCTCCCCTCCTTCCATTCCTTCCTCTCTCTGTCCATCAGTTGTACCTGTGAGAGCATCGTGTCTTTCCCTCCTTCCATTCCATTCCTCCCTCCCTCCATTCCCCCCTCCCACCCTCCATCAGTTGTACCTGTGAGAGCATCGTGTCTTTCCCTCCCTCCTCTCCTTCCATTCCCCCCTCCCACCCTCCATCAGTTGTACCTGTGAGAGCATCTTGTCCTTCTCTCCCTCCTCTGCTTCGCCATACCCCACTCCACCCAGCTGCAAATAATAGAAGGCATAATGTCATCACACACACACCTGTATGCTAACACACACCATATATACTTACAGTACCAGTCAAAAGTTTGGAGACACCCACTCATTCAAGGGTTCTTATTTATTTTACTATTGTCTACATTGTAGAATAATAGTGAAGACATCAAAACTATGAAATAACACAAATGGAACCATGTAGCAATCAAAAAGTGTTAAACAAATAAAAATATATTTTATATTTGAAATTCTTCAAAGTTTTTTTGCCTTGATGACAGCTTTGCTCACTCTTGGCATTCTCTCAACCAGCTTCATGAGGTAGTTGGTGCTACATGAAGCTGGTTGAGAGAATGTCAAGTGTGCAAAGCTGTCATCAAGACAAAGGGTGGCTATTTGAAGAATCTCAAATATAAAATATATTTTGATTTGTTTAACACTTTTTTGGTTAGTACATAATTCCATATGTGTTTTACAATGTAGAAAATAGTAAAAATAAAGAAAAAACCTTTGAATGAGTAGGTGTTCTAAAACATTTGACCGGTAGTCTAGCTCTATATATCTCTATCTATAAATATCTATAACTATATCTACAGTATATGTCAATCTATGTCTATATACAGTGCCTTGCAAAAGTATTTATTCCCCTTGGAGTTTTTCCTATTTTGTTGCATTACAACCCGCAATTTAAAAGGCTTTTTATTTGGATTTCATGTAATGGACATACATACACAAAATAGTCAAAATTGGTGAAGCGAAATGAAAAAAATAACTTATTTAAAATAAAAATAAAATTGAAAAGTGGTGCGTGGATATGTATTCACCCCCTTTGCTATGAAGCCCCTAAATAAGATCTGGTGCCATCAATTACCTTCAGAAGTCACATAATTAGTTAAATAAAGTGCACCTGTGTGCAATCTAAGAGTCACACGATCTCACATGATATATATATATATTAATCAGAGGCAACAAAGAGACCAAAGATAACCCTGAAGGAGCTGCAAAGCTCCACAGCGGAGATTGGAGTATCTGTCCCTAGGTCCACTTTAAGTCTTACACTCCACAAAGCTGGGCTTTACAGAAAAGTGGCCAGACAAAAAGCCATTGCTTAAAGTGTTGTGGGAAAAAGCCATGTGGGAAACTCCTCAAACATATGGAAGAAGGTACTCTGGTCAGATGTGACTAACACTGAGTTTTTTGGCCATCAAGATATACGCTATGTTTGGCGCAAACCCATCACCTCTCATCACCACGAGAACACCATCCCCATGTTTTTCATTGGCAGGGACTGGGAAACTGGTCAGAATTGAAGGAATGATGGATGGCGCTAAATACAGGGAAATTCTTGAGGGAAACCTGTTTCTGTCTTCCAGAGATATGAGACTGGGACGGAGGTTCACCTTCCAGCAGGACAATGATCCTAAGCATACTGCTAATGCAACACTCAAGTGGTTTATGGGGAAACAATTAAATGTATTGGAATGGCCTAGTCAAATCCCAGACCTCAATCCAATTGAGAATCTGTAGTGTGACTTAAAGATTGCTGTACACCACCGGAACCCATCCAACTTGAAGGAGCTGGAGCAGTTTGGCTTGAAGAATGGGCAACAATCCCAGTGGCTAGATGTGCCAAGCTTATAGAGACATACCCCAAGAGACTTGCAACTGTAATTGCTGAAAAAGGTTGCTCTACAAAGTAGTTCATGCACGCTCAAGTTCTGTTTTTTTTTGTCTTATTTCTTGCTTGTTTCACAATAATATTTAGCCTTTTCAAAGTGGTAGGCATGTTGTGTAAATCAAATGATACAACCCCCCCCCCCAAAAAAAATATATTTTAATTCCAGGTTGTATGGTAACACAATAGGAAAAATTCCAAGGGAGGTGAATACTTTTGCAAGCAACTGTATCTCTCTATATATATAGATATTATAATACATACCTCACTCCTCCTTTTTGTCCCACTCTTATTCCGTCTCTTCTCTTGTAGGATTTGATCATACTCTGGCCTGGGGGTTTCCTGAGACACACAAACAAACACACTGAAGGCACACAAACACACAGACAACATATACTGTATCTCACACTATGATCACTAAAAGGTGCAACAATGACGTCTAGTTGATTATCCATTTATAGATCAAACGTGCTCAGTTAAAGATTAAAAATGTAAAAAGATTTAAAAATGTAACTAGGCAAGTCAGTTTAGAACAAATTCTTATTTATAATGACGGCCTACTCCGGCCAAACACTCATGACGCTGGGCCAATTGTGCGCCGCCCTATGGGACTCCCAATCACAGCCGGTTGTGATACAGCCCTGGATCGAACCCGGGTCTGTAGTGCCTTAGACCCTTGCGCCACTCAGGATCCCCAAAGATAATAGATAAATAAGGTACAAAATGCTCATTTATAGATAATCAGGTCAAACATACCCAGTTATCAATAATCAGGTAAAACATGCCCATCAGGTAAATTAAATCAAACTTTATTTGTCACCTGCGCCGAATACAACATGTGTAGACCTTACTGTGAAATGCTTACTTACAAGCCCTTAACCAACATGGTGGTCTGCTTGAAATATGTTGTTATGACAGACTCGGTCAGGGAGAGGTTGAAAATGTCAGTGAAGACACTTGCCAGTTGGTCAGCGCATGCTCAGAGTACACGTCCTGGTAATCCGTCTGGCCCAGCGGCTGTGTGAATGTTGACCTGTTTAAATGTCTTACTCACATCGGCTATGGAGAGCGTGATCACACAGTCGTCCGGAGCAGCTGATGCTCTCATGCATGCTTCAGTGTTGCTTGCCTCAAAGCAAGCAGAGAAGTTATTTAGCTCGTCTGGTAGGCTCGTGTCACTGGGCAGCTCGCAGCTGTGCTTCCCTTTGCAGTCCGTAATAGTTTGTAAGTCCTGCCACATCCGACGAGCGTTGGAGCCAGTGTAGTACGATTCGATCATAGTCCTGCATTGACGCTTTGCCTGGAATTTCTTCTAACCGTCCCGGTTAGAGTCCTGCTCCTTGAAAGCGGCAGCTCTACCCTTTAGCTCAGTGTGGATGCTGCCTGTGATTGCCATTGCTTCTGGTTGGGGTATTTTACGTACAGTCACTGTGGGGATGACGCCATAAATACACTTATTGATGAAGCCAGTACTGATGCGGTGTACTCCTCAATGCCGTCAGAAGAATCCTGGTACATATTCCAGTCTGTGCTAGCAAAACATTCCTGTAGATTAGCATCTGAGTCATCTGACAACTTCCTTATTGAGCGAGTCACCGGTACTTCCTGCTATAATTTTCGCTTGTAAGCAGGAATCAGGAGAATACAGTTATGGTCAGATTTGCCAAATGGAGGGCGAGGGAGAGCTTTGTAAGCGTCTCTGTGTGTGGAGTAAAGGTGGTCTAGAGTTTTTTTTCCCTGTTTGCACATTTAACATGCTGGTAGAAATGAGGTAAAACAGATTTAAGTTTACCTGCATTAAAGTCCCCGGCCACAAGGAGTGCCGCCTCTGAATGAGCATTTTCTTGTTTGCTTATGGCCTTATACAGCTTGTTGAGTGCCATCTTAGTGCCAGCATTGGTTTGTGGTGGTAAATAGACAGCTACAAAAAATATAGATGAAAACTCTCTTGGTAAATTCTGTGGCCTACAGCTTATCATGAGATACTCTACCTCAGGCGAGCAAAACCTTGAGACTTCCTTAATATTAGATTTTGTGCACCAGCTGTTATTTACACATAGACACAGACCACCACCCCTTGCCTTGCCGGAGGCAGCTGTTCTATCTTGCTGATGGACTGAAAACCCAGCCAGCTGTATGTTATCTATGTTGTCGTTCAGCCACGACTTGGTTGAACATAAGCTATTACAGTTTTTATTATCCCGTTGGTAGGATATTCGTGATTGGAAATCATCCATTTTGTTATCCAATGATTGCACATTGGCTAATAGGACGGATGGGTGAGGGGGATTACTCACTCACCGTCGGATCCTTACAAAGCACCCCGACCTACGTCCCCGATATCTCTGTCTCTTCTTCATGTGAATGATGGGATTTGGACCTTGTCGGGTGTCTGAAGTAAATCCTTCGCATCCGACTCGTTAAAGAAAAAAATTTCATCCAGTTCGAGGCGAGTAATCGCTGTTCTGATATCCAGAAGCTCTTTTCGGTCATAAGAGACTGTGGCAGAAACATTATGTACAAAATAAAAAATAAATAAAAAAAAGTTACAAATAATGTGAAAAAACACACACAAAAGCACAATTGGTTAGGTGAGCGTAAAATGGCAGCCATCTCTTCCGGCGCCATCATAATATCCATGCTGTTAAATCAGCTTCTTGATATGCCATACCTGTCAGGTGGATGGATTATATTAGCAAAGAAGAAATGCTCTTTAACAGGGATGTAAACAAATGTGTGCACAACATTTGAGAGAAATTAGCTTTTTGTGCATATGGAACATTTCTGGGATCTTTTATTTCCACTCATGAAACATTGGGCCAACACTTTACATGTTGCGTTTATATTTTTATTTAGCATGCATATGAAGTGGGTAAAACAGGGTGTAAACATGAAAGGGACCAGTGTTCAATTACTATATACATAGGGCAGGGTCTCTAAGGTGCAGTGTAGAGTCCCGGGTGGTAGCTGAATAGCAACAATTTCACTTCTATCACTCCAGTGTTAACTTGCTAAACTGTAATTACTTTGCTACTATGGCCTATTTATTGCCTTACCTCCTCATGCAATTTGCACACAATGTATATAGACTTTCTTTTTTTCTATTGTGTTGTTGACTGTACGTCTGTTTATTCCATGTATAACTCTGTGTTGTTGTTTCTGTCGCACTGCTTTGCTTTATCTTGGCCAAATCGCATTTGTAAATGAGAACTTGTTCTCAACTAGCCTAGCCTTAAATAAAGCCTTAAATAAAGGTGAAATAAAAAAAATTATGACTAAGTTCATGGCAGGGTGCTGACTATAACAGTCTGATGGCCGGAGATAGAAGAATCAAACCGAGAGACTGAAAAACAGCAACTGTACTGTCTCTGCCTTTTAGATGGTACTGTGGTGAACAGGCCGTTCATGGGTGGCTGAGGTCCTTGATGATCTTCATGACCCTGGTGTAGATCTTCTTGCCCCCAGTGTAAAGCGTTGGGCTGACTGCGCCACCCTCTGGAGAGCCCTGCAATTGCGGACAGTATAATTGCCATGCCAGACAGTGATACAGTCAGACAGGATGCTCTCATTGGTGCATCTGTAGAAGTTTGTGAGGGTCTTAAGGGCCAAGCCAAATTCCTTCAGGCCCCTGAGGTTGAAGAGGCGCTGGACCATTTCAGGTTGTCGGTGATGTGCCAAGGAGCAGATAGCACACTGCTTAAATAGACCCTGAAGAGCTTAACCACAGCGTGGCCAGTAATAAACTGCTTCTGAACATTTCTAAAACCTAAGAGCAGTGTATTTGGTACAAATCATTCCCTAAGCTCTAGACCTCAACTGAATCTGGTAATGAATGGTGTGGCTGTTGAAGTAGAGGAAACTAAACTAATTAGTGTTAACTTCACTTGTAAACTGTCATGTCAAATAATATAGATTCAATGGTTATAAAGATGGGGAAAGGTTTGTCCATAATAAAGAGATTGGCTGCTTTTTTTGACATCACACTCCAAAAAGCAAATCCTGCAGGCTCTAGTTTTATCTTATCTTGATTATTGTCCAGATATGTGGTCAATTGCTGCAAGGAAATACCTAATTAAGCAGCTGCTGCCCCAGAACAGAGTGGCACATCTTGCTCTTCATTGTAATCAGAGGGTTAATATAAATACAATCCATTCCAGTCTCTTCTTTTTATAAGACTCATTAATGTGTTAAAAATTCCAAATTATTTGCATAGTCACCTTACACACAGCTCTGACACACACTTACCGCACTAAATATGCCACCAGGGGTCTTTTCAGTCCCCAAATCCAGACCAAATTCAAGAAAGTGTGCAATATTATATAGAGCAATTACTGCATGCTGTGGACCACAGGAAGAGGAGAGGTTGCTTTTGTAACAGCTAATGGGGATTCCAATAAAATAACAAATACAGAAGCAGCTCTTTCTCCAGCTAACTCACTGCATTAACAGACCTTGAAGCAGCTCTTTATCCAGCTCACTGCTTTAACAGACCCTAAAACAGCTCTTTATCCAGCTCACTACTTTAACAGACCCTAAAACAGATCTTTATCCAGCTCACTACTTTAACAGACCATAAAGCAGCTCTTTATCCAGCTCACTGCATTAACAGACCTTGAAGCAGCTCTTTATCCAGCTCACTGCTTTAACAGACCCTAAAGCATCTCTTTATCTAGCTCACTGCTTTAACAGACCCTAAAGCAGCTCTTTATCCAGCTCACTGCTTTAACAGACCCTAAAGCAGCTCTTTATCCAGCTCACTGCTTTAACAGACCCTAAAACAGCTCTTTATCCAGCTCACTACTTTAGCAGACCCTAAAACAGCTCTTTATCCAGCTCACTACTTTAACAGACCCTGAAGCAGCTCTTTATCCAGCTATCGTACCACTTTAACAGAACCTGAAGCACTTACCTATACTAACCACTGATTTAACAGACCCTGAAACAGCTCCTTTTCCAGCTCACTGCTTTAACAAACCCTGAAACAACTCTTTATACAACTAGCTAACTGTTTTAATAGACCCGGAAGCAGCTCTTTTTCCAGCTAGCTCAATGTTTTAACAGACTTTGAAGCAGCTATTTATCCAGCTAGCTCACAAATTTAACAGACCCTGAAACAGCTCTTTATTTAGCCAGGCCACTGCTTTAAAACACTCTAAAGCAGCTTTTTACCCAGCTAGCTCACTGCTTTAATCGAACCTTAATCCAGCTAGCTTCTTTAACAGACCTAGAAGCAGCTTTTTATCCAGCCAGTTCACTGGTTTAAAACCTCTCTGGGATAGGCTGGACGTAAATGTCCCACTTGGCCAATTGCCAGGGAAATGCAGAGCGCCAGATTCAAATAAAATACTATAAAATTCAAACGCCTGACCAGCATCACCACCCTGGATGGTTCCGACCTTGAATATGTGGACATCTATAAGTACCTAGGTGTCTGGCTAGACTCTAAACTCTCCTTCCAGACCCATATCAAACATCTCCAATCGAAAATCAAATCAAGAGTCGGCTTTCTATTCCGCAACAAAGCCTCCTTCACTCACGCCGCCAAACTTACCCTAGTAAAACTGACTATCCTACCGATCCTCGACTTCGGCGATGTCATCTACAAAATTGCTTCCAACACTCTACTCAGCAAACTGGATGCAGTTTATCACAGTGCCATCCGTTTTGTCACTAAAGCACCTTATACCACCCACCACTGCGACTTGTATGCTCTAGTCGGCTGGCCCTCGCTACATATTCGTCGCCAGACCCACTGGCTCCAGGTCATCTACAAGTCCATGCTAGGTAAAGCTCCGCCTTATCTCAGTTCACTGGTTACGATGGCAACACCCATCCGTAGCACGCGCTCCAGCAGGTGTATCTCACTGATCATCCCTAAAGCCAACACCTCATTTGGCCGCCTTTCGTTCCAGTTCTCTGCTGCCTGTGATTGGAACGAATTGCAAAAATCGCTGAAGTTGGAGACTTTTATCTCCCTCACCAACTTCAAACATCTGCTATCTGAGCAGCTAACCGATCGCTGCAGCTGTACATAGTCTATTGGTAAATAGCCCACCCATTTTCACCTACCTCATCCCCATACTGTTTTTTATTTATTTATTTTTCTGCTCTTTTGCACACCAATATCTCTACCTTTACATAACCATCTGATCATTTATCACTCCAGTGTTAATCTGCATAATTGTAATTATTTGCCTACCTTCTCATGCCTTTTGCACACAATGTATATATAGACTCCCCTTTTTTCTACTGTGTTATTGACTTGTTAATTGTTTACTCCATGTGTAACTCTGTGTTGTCTGTTCACACTGCTATGCCTTATCTTGGCCAGGTCGCAGTTGCAAATGAGAACTTGTTCTCCACTAGCCTACCTGGTTAAATAAAGGTGAAATAAAAATAAAAAATAAAAAAATCACACATGTAAGATACCAAATTAAAGATACACTCGTTGTGAATCCAGCCAACATGTCAGATTTCAAAAAGGCTTTTCGGCGAAAGCATAAGAAGCTATTATCTGATGATAGCACAACAGTAAACAAAGATAGAAATAATATTTCAACCCTGCAGGCGCTACACAAAACACAGAAATAAAATATAAATCATGCCTTACCTTGGACGAGCTTCTTTTGTTGGCACTTTTGTTGGCACAATATGTCCCATAAACATCACAAATGGTCCTTTTGTTCTATTAATTCCGTCCATATATATCCAAAATGTCCATTTATTTGGCGCGTTTGATCCAGAAAAAAACAGCTTCCAATTTGCGCAACTTCACTTCAAAATATCTCAAAAGTTACCTGTAAACTTTGCCAAAACATTTCAAACTACTTTTGTAATAAAACTTTAGGTATTTTTAAACGTTAATAATCGATCAAATTGAAGACGGGTCTATCTGTTTTCAATACAGGACAACAACAAACTGACGCTACTTTTCTAGTCTTGCCCAACTCTCAACAGTGTTACACTGTTTCAAGATGGCCGTACTTCTTCATTTCACAAAGGAATAACCTCAACCATTTTCCAAAGACTGGTGACATCCAGTGGAAGCGGTAGGAACTGCAAACAAGTGCCTGAGAAATCCAGTTCCCCAATGGAATATCATTGAATAGACAGTGACCTCAATGTTTTTTTTCTGAATGGTTAGTCCTCAGGGTTTTGCCTACTACATAAGTTCTGTTATACTCACAGACATGATTCAAACAGTTTTAGAAACCTCCAAGGGTTTTCTATCCAAATCTACTAATAATATGCATATCTTATATTCTTGGCATGAGTAGCAGGAAGTTGAAATTGGGCACGCTATTTATCCAAAAGTGAAAATGCTGCCCCCTATCCCAAAGAGGCAAGAAAACTCAATCTCAGGTAGGGGTATTTTTTTATTTAGTTTATTTAGTAAACATTTCACGGTAAGGTCTACACCGATAAGGTCTACACCGCTTGTATTCAGCGCATGTGACAAATACAATTTGATTTGATATAAGCATGCTGACAGAGAGATGACAGTGTGTAGTGTGGGGTGTGTGTGTGTTTGGGTGTGTGTGTGTGTGTTCGGGTTTAAGAGGATAATCTGCAAAGATGGGGAGCTGGTATCACCTCTTGACATCATAGAGCAGCAGGTCATGACCCTAGTAACGCTAACATGCCATTTAAGTCAGTGTGTCTGGTCCTACCTCCTCGTCCTCTAGACTGGTCAGATCCCAGGCATGTTTCAGACACATCTGCCTCCTCTTCCAGTGCTCCAGAAAAAAAGCAGCTAAACACACACACAAAAACGTTAAAAGGACCTGAAATGTATTAGAACTCTCAGTGGCCAAAGCCCCTAAAAGCTATGTAGCTTAATTTGTTGCTAGTAAGTAGGGGCAGTAGTGGGTTAAGTAGGGGCAGGCAGTGGGGCAGGCAGGTAGGGGAAGTAAGGGGGCAGGCAGTGGGGCAGGCAGGTAGGGGAAGTAAGGGGGCAGGCAGTGGGGCAGGCAGGTAGGGGAAGTAAGGGGGCAGGCAGTGGGGCAGGAAGGTAGGGGAAGTAAGGGGGCAGGCAGGTAGGGGAAGTAAGGGGGCAGGCAGTGGAGGTAGGGGAACGGTAGGAGCAGTAGTGGGTAGAGGTCGACCGATTATGATTTTTCAACGCCGATACCGATTATTGGAGGACCCCCCCCCCAAAAAACGATACCGATACCGATTATTGGAGGACCAAAAAAAAGGCAGATACCGATTATTGGAGGACCCAATATGAACACTTATTTTAACTTAATATAATACATCAATAAAGTCAATTTAGCCTCAAATAAATAATGAAACATGTTCAATTTGGTTTAAATAATGCAAAAACAAAGTGTTGCAGAAGAAAGTAAAAGTGCAATATGTGCCATGTAAGAAAGCTAACGTTTAAGTTCCTTGCTCAGAACATATGAAAGCTGGTGGCTCCTTTTAACATGAGTCTTCAATATTCCCAGGTAAGAAGTTTTAGGTTGTAGTTATTATAGGAATTATAGGACTATTTCTCTCTATACGATTTGTATTTCATATACCTTTGACTATTGGATGTTCTTATAGGCACTTTAGTATTGCCAGTGTAACAGTATGGCTTCCATCCCTCTCCTCACCGCTACCTGGGCTCGACAACAGCCACCCTCGAAGCATCATTACCCATGCAGAGCAAGGGGAACAACTACTCCAAGTCTCAGAGCGAGTGATGTTTGAAACGCTATTAGCGCGCACCCCGCTAACTAGCTAGCCATTTCACATCGGTTACACCAGCCTAATCTCGGGAGTTGATAGGCTTGAAGTCATAAACAGCGCAATGCTTGGAGCACAACGAAGAGCTGCTGGCAAAACGCACAAAAGTGCTATTTGAATGAATGCTTACGAGCCTGCTGGTGCCTACCATCGCTCAGTCAGACTGCCCTATCAAATCATAGACTTAATTATAACATAATAACATACAGAAATACGAGCCTTAGGTCAAAATTGGTCAATCCGGAAAATATCATTTCGAAAACAAAGCGTTTATTCTTTCAGTGAAATACTGAACCGTTCCCTATTTTATCTAACGGAAGGCAACCCTAAGTCTAAATATTGCTGTTACATAGCACAACCTTCAAGGTTATGTCATAATTATGTAATATTCTGTCAATTTAGTTCTCAATGAGCCAGGTGGTCAAACTGTTGCATATACCCTGACCCCGAAGAGAAGTGACACAATTTCACCTGGTTAATATTGCCTGCTAACCTTTCTTTTAGCTAATATGCAGGTTTAAAAATATATACTTCTGTGTGTTGATTTTAAGAAAGGCATTGATGTTTATGGTTAGGTACACGTTGGAGCAACGACAGTCCTTTTTCGCGAATGCGCACCACATAGATTATATGCAACGCAGGACACGCTAGATGAACTAGTAATATCATCAACCATGTGTAGTTAACTAGTGATTATGATTGATTGATTGTTTTTTATAAGATAAGTTTAATGCCAGCTAGCAACTTACCTTGGCTTCTTACTGCATTCATGTAACAGGCTGGCTCCTCGTGAGGCAGGTGGTTAGAGCGTTGGACTAGTTAACCGTAAGGTTGCAAGATTGAATCCCTGAGCTGACAAGGTAAAAATCTGCCATTCTGCCCCTGAACACGGCAGTTAACCCACCGTTCCTAGGCCGTCATTAAAATAATAATGTGTTCTTAACTGACTTGCCTAGTTAAATAAAATAATATTATAAAATAAAATAAAATAAATTTAGAAAATGGCAAAATCGGCGTCCAAAAATACCGATTTCCGATTGTTATGAAAGGGGGTAGTTAGGGGAAGTAAGGAGGATAGTTAGGGGCAGGTAGGGGTGGTAGGGGAAAGTAAGGGGGTAGTTAGGGGCAGATAGGGGTGGTAGGGGAAAGTAAGAGGGTAGGTAGGGGAAGTAAGGAGGATAGTTAGGGACAGGTTGGGGTGGTAGGGGAAATTAAGGGGGTAGTTAGGGGCAGGTAGGGGTGGTAGGGGAAAGTAAGGGGGTAGTTAGTGGCAGTAAGAGGATAGTTAGGGGCAGTATTATTATAGAGTTGAAGGCTGAAGTTTACATACACCTTAGCCAAATACATTTAAACTCTGTTTTTCACAATTCCTGACATTTAATCCTAATAAAAATGTCCTGTCTTAGGTCAGTTAGGATCACCACTTTATTTTAGGAATGTGAAATGTCAGAACAATAGTTGAGAGAATGATTTATTTCAGCTTTTATTTCTTTCATCACATTTCCAATGGGTCAGAAGTTTACATACACTCAATTAGTATTTTGTAGCATTGCCTTAAAAAAATGTCAATTGGGTCAAACATTTCGGGAAGCCTTCCACAATCTTCCCACAATAAGTTGGGTGAATTTTGGCCCATTCATCCTGACAGAGCTGTGTAACTGAATCAGGTTTGTAGGCCTCCTTGCTTGCACATGCTTTTTAAGTTCTGCCCACACATTTTCTATAGGATTGAGGTCAAGGCTTTGTGATGTCCACTCCAATACCTTGACTTAGTTGTACTTAAGCCATTTTGCCACAACTTTGGAAGTATGCTTGAGGTCATTGTCCATTTGGAAGACCCATTTGCGACCAAGCTTTATCTTCCGGACTGATGTCTTGAGATGTTGCTTCAATATAGCCACAATTTTCCCCCCTCCTGATGCCATCTATTTTGTGAGGTGCACCAGTTCCTCCTGCAGCAAAGCACCCCCACAACATGATGCTGCCACCCCCGTGCTTCACAGTTGGGATGGTGTTCTTCGGCTTGCAAGACTCCCCCTTTTTCCTCCAAACATAACGATGGTCATTATGGCCAAACAGTTCCATTTTTGTTTCATCAGACCAGAGGACATTTCTCCAAAAAGTAAGATCTTCGTCCTCATGTGCAGTTTCAATCCATAGTCTGGCTTTTTTATGGCGGTTTTGGAGCAGTGGCTTCTTCCTTGCTGAGCGGCCTTTCAGGTTATGTCGATATAGGACTTGTTTTACTGTGGATAAAGATACTTTTGTAACTGTTTCCTCCAGCATCTTCACAAGGTCCTTTGCTGTTGTTCTGGGATTGATTTGCACTTTCCTCACCAAAGTATGTTCATCTCTAGGAGACAGAACACGTCTCCTTCCTGAGCGGGATGACGGCTGCGTGGTCCCATGGTGTTTATGCTTGCGTACTATTGTTTGTACAGATGAACGTGGTACCTTCAGGCGTTTGGAAATTGCTCCCAAGGGTGAACCAGACTTGTGGTCTACAATTTGTTTATGAGTTCTAGGCTGATTTATTTTTATTGTCCCATGATGTCAAGTAGAGAGGCACTGAGTTTGAAGGTAGGCCTTGAAATACATCCACAGGTACACCTCCAATTGACTCAAATTATGTCAATTAGCCTATCAGTAGCTTCTAAAGCCATGACATAATTTTTTGACATTTTCCAAGCTGTTTAAAGGCACAGTCAACTTAGTGTATGTAAACGTCTGAACCACTGGAATTGTGACACAGTGAATTATGTGAAATAATCTGTCTGTAAACAATTGTTGGAAAAATGACTTGTGTCATGCACAAAGTAGATGTTCTAACCGACTTGCCAAAATCTTAGTTTGTTAACAAGAGTGTGGAGTGGTTGAAAAATGAGTTTCAATGACTCCAACCTAAGTGTATATAAACTTCTGAATTGTTTAAACCTTTATTTAACTAGGCAAGTCAGTTAAGAACAAATTCTTATTTTCAAAGACAGCCTAGGAACAGTGGGTGAACTGCCTTGTTCAGAACAACAGATTTTTTTTACCCTGTCAACTCAGGGATTCGTTCTTGCAATCTTTCGGTTACTAGTCCAGCGCTCTAACCACTAGGCTACCTGTCACCCCATGAGGTAGGTGTGGGTAGGAGCATTAGGGGGCAGGTAGGGGTAGGAGGAATAGGGGGGTAGGTAGTGGCAATAGGAGGTCATTAGGGGCAGTCGGGGGTAGGAAGGGGAAGTAGAACAATAATTAGGGGGAGTAGGTTGAAATTAGGGGCAGTATGGGACAGGTAGGGGCAGTGGTGGGTAGGTAGGGGCAGTATGGGACAGGTAGGGGCAGTATGGGACAGGTAGGGGCAGTGCAACTGTAGGTAGGGGTAGTATGGGACAGGCAGGGGCAGTAGAGTGTAGGTAGGGTCAGTAGGGGCTAGGTAGGGGCAGTAGGGGGTAGGTAGGGTCAGTAGGGGTTAGGTAGGGTCAGTAGGGGGTAAGTAGGGTCAGTAGGGGGTAGGTAGGGTCAGTAGGGGACAGGTAGGGGCAGTAGAGGGGTAGAAGGGAGTATGTGGGGCATTAGGGAGATGGGGCAGTAAGGGATTAGGAAGGGGTAGTAGTGGATATGTAGGTGCAGTAAGGGGGTATGTATGGGGAGTAAGGGGGATAGATAGTTGCGGTAGGGGGTAGGTAGGGGCAGTATGGGACAGGTAGGGGCAGTATGGGACAGGTAGGGGCAGTATGGGACAGGTAGGGGCAGTGCAAGTGTAGGTAGGGGCAGTATGGGACAGTCAGGGGCAGTAGAGTGTAGTTAGCGTCAGTAGGGGCTAGGTAGGGGCAGTAGGGGGTAGGTAGGGTCAGTAGTGGCTAGGTAGGGGCAGTAGGTAGGGTCAGTAGGGGGTAGGTAGGGGCAGTATGGGACAGGTAGAGGCAGTAGAGGGGTAGAAGGGAGTATGTGGGGCACTAGGGAGATGGGGCAGTAAGGGTTAGGAAGGGGTAGTAGTGGATATGCAGGTGCAGTAAGGGGGTATGGGACAGGTAGGGTCAGTATGGGACAGGTAGGGGCAGTACGTGGGTAGGTAGGGGCAGTACGTGGGTAGGTAGGGACAGTATGGGACAGGTAGGGGCAGTATGGGACAGGTAGGAGCTGTATGGGACAGGTAGGGGCAGTATGGAACAGGTAGGGGCAGTAGAGGGGTAGAAGGGAGTATGTGGGGAATTAGGGAGGTGGGGCAGTAAGGGATTAGGAAGGGGTAGTAGTGGATATGTAGGTTCAGTAAGGGGGTATGGAACAGGTAGGGTCAGTAGAGGGGTAGAAGGGAGTATGTGGGGCATTAGGGAGGTGGGGCAGTAAGGGATTAGGAAGGGGTAGTAGTGGATATGTAGGTGCAGTAAGGGGGTATGTATGGGGAGTAAGGGGGATAGATAGTTGCGGTAGGGGTAGGTAGGGGCAGTATGGGACAGGTAGGGGCAGTATGGGACAGGTAGGGGCAGTACGTGGGTAGGTAGGGGCAGTACGTGGGTAGGTAGGGACACTATGGGACAGGTAGGGGCAGAATGGGACAGGTGGGACAGATAGTTGCGGTAGGGGGTAGGTAGGGGCAGTATGGGACAGGTAGGGGCAGTATGGGACAGGTAGGGGCAGTACGTGGGTAGGTAGGGGCAGTACGTGGGTAGGTAGGGACACTATGGGACAGGTAGGGGCAGAATGGGACAGGTGGGACAGATAGTTGCGGTAGGGGGTAGGTAGGGGCAGTATGGGACAGGTAGGGGCAGTATGGGACAGGTAGGGGCAGTACGTGGGTAGGTAGGAACAGTATGGGACAGGTAGGGGCAGTATGGGACAGGTAGGAGCTGTATGGGACAGGTAGGGGCAGTATGGAACAGGTAGGGGCAGTAGAGGGGTAGAAGGGAGTATGTGGGGAATTAGGGAGGTTTGGTAGTAAGGGATTAGGAAGGGGTAGTAGTGGATATGTAGGTTCAGTAAGGGGGTATGGAACAGGTCAGTAGAGGGGTTGAAGGGAGTATGTGGGGCATTAGAGAGGTGGGGCAGTAAGGGATTAGGAAGGGGTAGTAGTGGATATGTAGGTGCAGTAAGGGGGTATGTATGGGGAGTAAGGGGGATAGATAGTTGCGGTAGGGGGTAGGTAGGGGCAGTATGGGACAGGTAGGGCAGTATGGGACAGGTAGGGGCAGTATGGGACAGGTCGGGGCAGTGCAAGTGTAGGTAGGGGCAGCATGGGACAGTCAGGGGCAGTAGAGTGTAGGTAGCGTCAGTAGGGGCTAGGTAGGGGCAGTAGGGGGTAGGTAGGGTCAGTCGTGGCTAGGTAGGGGCAGTAGGTAGGGTCAGTAGGGGGTAGGTAGGGGCAGTATGGGACAGGTAGAGGCAGTAGAGGGGTAGAAGGGAGTATGTGGGGCATTAGGGAGGTGGGACAGTAAGGGATTAGGAAGGGGTAGTAGTGGATATGTAGGTGCAGTAAGGGGGTATGTATGGGGAGTAAGGGGGATAGATAGTTGCGGTAGGGGGTAGGTAGGGGCAGTAAAGGACAGGTAGGGGCAGTATGGGACAGGTAGGGGCAGTACGTGGGTAGGTAGGGGCAGTACGTGGGTAGGTAGGGACAGTATGGGACAGGTAGGGGCAGAATGGGACAGGTAGGAGCTGTATGGGACAGGTAGGGGCAGTATGGAACAGGTAGGGGCAGTAGAGGGGTAGAAGGGAGTATGTGGGGAATTAGGGAGGTGGGGTAGTAAGGGATTAGGAAGGGGTAGTAGTGGATATGTAGGTTCAGTAAGGGGGTATGGAACAGGTAGGGTCAGTAGAGGGGTAGAAGGGAGTATGTGGGGCATTAGGGAGGTGGGGCAGTAAGGGATTAGGAAGGGGTAGTAGTGGATATGTAGGTGCAATAAGGGGGTATGCATGGGGAGTAAGGGGGATAGATAGTTGCGGTAGGGGGTAGGTAGGGGCAGTATGGGACAGGTAGGGGCAGTATGTGGGTAGGTAGGGGCAGTACGTGGGTAGGTAGGGACAGTATGGGACAGGTAGGGGCAGTATGGGACAGGTAGGGGCAGTATGGGACAGGTAGGGGCAGTATGGAACAGGTAGGGGCAGTAGAGAGGTAGAAGGGAGTATGTGGGGCATTAGGGAGGTGGGGCAGGAAGGGATTAGGAAGTGGTAGTAGTGGATATGTAGGTGCAGTAAGGGGGTATGCATGGGGAGTAAGGGGGATAGATAGTTGCGGTAGGGGGTAGGTAGGGGCAGTATGGGACAGGTAGGGGCAGTATGGGACAGGTAGGGGCAGTACGTGGGTAGGTAGGGGCAGTACGTGGGTAGGTAGGGACACTATGGGACAGGTAGGGGCAGTATGGGACAGGTAGGGGTTGTATGGGACAGGTAGGGGCAGTATGGAACAGGTAGGGGCAGTAGAGAGGTAGAAGGGAGTATGTGGGGCATTAGGGAGGTGGGGCAGTAAGGGATTAGGAAGGTGTAGTAGTGGATATGTAGGTTCAGTAAGGGGATATGTATTGGGAGTAAGGGGGATAGATAGTTGCGGTAGGGGGTAGGTAGGGGCAGTATGGGACAGGTAGGGGCAGTATGGGACAGGTAGGGGCAGCACGTGGGTAGGTAGGGGCAGTACGTGGGTAGGTAGGGACAGTATGGGACAGGTAGGGGCAGTATGGGACAGTTAGGAGCTGTATGGGACAGGTAGGGGCAGTATGGGACAGGTAGGGGCAGTACGTGGGTAGGTAGGGGCAGTACGTGGGTAGGTAGGGACAGTATGGGACAGGTAGGGGCAGTATGGGACGGGTAGGGGCAGTATGGGACAGGTAGGGGCAGTACGTGGGTAGGTAGGGGCAGTACGTGGGTAGGTAGGGACAGTATGGGACAGGTAGGGGCAGTATGGGACAGGTAGGAGCTGTATGGGACAGGTAGGGCAGTATGGAACAGGTAGGGGCAGTAGAGGGGTAGAAGGGAGAATGTGGGGCATTAGGGAGGTGGGGCAGTAAGGGATTAGGAAGGGGTAGTAGTGGATATGTAGGCGCAGTAAGGGGGTATGGAACAGGTAGGGTCAGTAGAGGGGTAGAAGGGAGTATGTGGGGCATTAGGGAGGTGGGGCAGTAAGGGATTAGGAAGGGGTAGTAGTGGATATGTAGGTGCAGTAAGGGGGTATGCATGGGGATTAAGGGGGATAGATAGTTGTGGTAGGGGGTAGGTAGGGGCAGTATGGGACAGGTAGGGCAGTATGGGACAGGTAGGGGCAGTATGGGACAGGTAGGGGCAGTGCAAGTGTGGGTAGGGGCAGTATGGGACAGTCAGGGGCAGTAGAGTGTAGGTAGCGTCAGTAGGGGCTAGGTAGGGGCAGTAGGGGGTAGGTAGGGTCAGTAGTGGCTAGGTAGGGGCAGTAGGGTCAGTAGGGGTTAGGTAGGGGCAGTATGGGACAGGTAGAGGCAGTAGAGGGGTAGAAGGGAGTATGTGGGGCACTAGGGAGATGGGGCAGTAAGGGTTAGGAAGGGGTAGTAGTGGATATGTAGGTGCAGTAAGGGGGTATGGGACAGGTAGGGTCAGTAGAGGGGTAGAAGGGAGTATGTGGCGCATTAGGGAGGTGGGGCAGTAAGGGATTAGGAAGGGGTAGTAGTGGATATGTAGGTGCAGTAAGGAGGTATGTATGGGGAGTAAGGGGCATAGATAGTTGCGGTAGGGGGTAGGTAGGGGCAGTATGGGATAGGTAGGGGCAGTATGGGACAGGTAAGGGCAGTATGGGACAGGTAGGGGCAGTACGTGGGTAGGTAGGGGCAGTACGCGGGTAGGTAGGGACAGTATGGGACAGGTAGGGGCAGTATGGGACAGGTAGGAGCTGTATGGGACAGGTAGGGCAGTATGGAACAGGTAGGGGCAGTAGAGGGGTAGAAGGGAGTATGTGGGGAATTAGGGAGGTTGGGCAGTAAGGGATTAGGAAGGGGTAGTAGTGGATATGTAGGTTCAGTAAGGGGGTATGGAACAGGTAGGGTCAGTAGAGGGGTAGAAGGGAGTATGTGGGGCATTAGGGAGGTGGGCAGTAAGGGATTAGGAAGGGGTAGTAGTGGATATGTAGGTGCAGTAAGGGGGTATGCTGGGGAGTAAGGGGGATAGATAGTTGTGGTAGGGGGTAGGTAGGGGCAGTATGGGACAGGTAGGGGCAGTACGTGGGTAGGTAGGGGCAGTACGTGGGTAGTTAGGGACAGTATGGGACAGGTAGGGGCAGTATGTGACAGGTAGGGGTTGTATGGGACAGGTAGGGGCAGTATGGAACAGGTAGCGGCAGTAGAGGGGTAGAAGGGAGTATGTGGGGCATTAGGGAGGTGGGGCAGTAAGGGATTAGGAAGGGGTAGTAGTGGATATGTAGGTGCAGTAAGGGGGTATGTATGGGGAGTAAGGGGGATAGATAGTTGCGGTAGGGGGTAGGTAGGGCCAGTATGGGACAGTTAGGGGCAGTATGGGACAGGTAGGGGCAGTACGTGGGTAGGTAGGGGCAGTACGTGGGTAGGTAGGGACACTATGGGACAGGTAGGGACAGTATGGGACAGGTAGGGGTTGTATGGGACAGGTAGGGGCAGTTTGGAACAGGTAGGGGCAGTAGAGAGGTAGAAGGGAGTATGTGGGGCATTAGGGAGGTGGGGCAGTAAGGGATTAGGAAGGGGTAGTAGTGGATATGTAGGTGCAGTAAGGGGGTATGTATGGGGAGTAAGGGGAATAGATAGTTGCGGTAGGGGGTAGGTAGGGGCAGTATGGGACAGGTATGGGCAGTATGGGACAGGTAGGGTCAGTAGTGGCCAGGTAGGGGCAGTAGGGTCAGTAGGGGGTAGGTAGGGGCAGTATGGGACAGGTAGAGGCAGTAGAGGGGTAGAAGGGAGTATGTGGGGCACTAGGGAGATGGGGCAGTAAGGGTTAGGAAGGGGTAGTAGTGGATATGTAGGTGCAGTAAGGGGGTATGGGACAGGTAGGGTCAGTAGAGGGGTAGAAGGGAGTATGTGGCGCATTAGGGAGGTGGGGCAGTAAGGGATTAGGAAGGGGTAGTAGTGGATATGTAGGTGCAGTAAGGAGGTATGTATGGGGAGTAAGGGGCATAGATAGTTGCGGTAGGGGGTAGGTAGGGGCAGGATGGGATAGGTAGGCGCAGTATGGGACAGGTAGGGGCAGTATGGGACAGGTAGGGGCAGTACGTGGGTAGGTAGGGGCAGTACGCGGGTAGGTAGGGACAGTATGGGACAGGTAGGGGCAGTATGGGACAGGTAGGAGCTGTATGGGACAGGTAGGGCAGTATGGAACAGGTAGGGGCAGTAGAGGGGTAGAAGGGAGTATGTGGGGAATTAGGGAGGTTGGGCAGTAAGGGATTAGGAAGGGGTAGTAGTGGATATGTAGGTTCAGTAAGGGGGTATGGAACAGGTAGGGTCAGTAGAGGGGTAGAAGGGAGTATGTGGGGCATTAGGGAGGTGGGGCAGTAAGGGATTAGGAAGGGGTAGTAGTGGCTATGTAGGTGCAGTAAGGGGGTATGCTGGGGAGTAAGGGGGATAGATAGTTGTGGTAGGGGGTAGGTAGGGGCAGTATGGGACAGGTAGGGGCAGTACGTGGGTAGGTAGGGGCAGTACGTAGGTAGGTAGGGACAGTATGGGACAGGTAGGGGCAGTATGGGACAGGTAGGGGTTGTATGGGACAGGTAGGGGCAGTATGGAACAGGTAGCGGCAGTAGAGGGGTAGAAGGGAGTATGTGGGGCATTAGGGAGGTGGGGCAGTAAGGGATTAGGAAGGGGTAGTAGTGGATATGTAGGTTCAGTAAGGGGGTATGGAACAGGTAGGGGCAGTAGAGGGGTAGAAGGGAGTATGTGGGGCATTAGGGAGGTGGGGCAGTAAGGGATTAGGAAGGGGTAGTAGTGGATATGTAGGTGCAATAAGGGGGTATGGAACAGGTAGGGGCAGTAGAGGGGTAGAAGGGAGTATGTGGGGCATTAGGGAGGTGGGGCAGTAAGGGATTAGGAAGGGGTAGTAGTGGATATGTAGGTGCAGTAAGGGGGTATGTATGGGGAGTAAGGGGGATAGATAGTTGCGGTAGGGGGTAGGTAGGGGCAGTATGGGACAGGTTGCGGTAGGGGTAGGTAGGGGCAGTATGGGACAGGTAGTGGACATATGGGACAGGTAGGGGCAGTATGGGACAGGTAGGGGCAGTACGTGGGTAGGTAGGGGCACTATGGGACAGGTAGGGGCAGTATGGGACAGGTAGGGGTTGTATGGTACAGGTAGGGGCAGTATGGAACAGGTAGGGGCAGTAGAGGGGTAGAAGGGAGTATAGTGCCTTGCGAAAGTATTCGTCCCCCTTGAACTTTGCGACCTTTTGCCACATTTCAGGCTTCAAACATAAAGATATAAAACAAAAGGTGGCGCTACAAAGTATTAACTTAAGGGGGCTGAATAATTTTGCACGCCCAATTTTTCAGTTTTTGATTTGTTAAAAAAGTTTGAAATATCCAATAAATGTCGTTCCACTTCATGATTGTATCCCACTTGTTGTTGATTCTTCACAAAAAATACAGTTTTATATCTTTATGTTTGAAGCCTGAAATGTGGCAAAAGGTCGCAAAGTTCAAGGGGGCCGAATACTTTCGCAAGGCACTGTATGTGGGGCATTAGGGAGGTGGGGCAGTAAGGGATTAGGAAGGGGTAGTAGTGGATATGTAGGTTCAGTAAGGGGGTATGGGACAGGTAGGTTCAGTAGAGGGGTAGAAGGGAGTATGTGGGGCATTAGGGAGGTGGGGCAGTAAGGGATTAGGAAGGGGTAGTAGTGGATATGTAGGTTCAGTAAGGGGGTATGGAACAGGTAGGGTCAGTAGAGGGGTAGAAGGGAGTATGTGGGGCATTAGGGAGGTGGGGCAGTAAGGGATTAGGAAGGGGTAGTAGTGGATATGTAGGTGCAGTAAGGGGGTATGTATGGGGAGTAAGGGGGATAGATAGTTGCGGTAGGGGGTAGGTAGGGGCAGTATGGGACAGGTAGGGGCCGTATGGGACAGGTAGGGGCAGTATGGGACAGGTAGGGGCAGTATGGAACAGGTAGCGGCAGTAGAGGGGTAGAAGGGAGTATGTGGGGCATTAGGGAGGTGGGGCAGTAAGGGATTAGGAAGGGGTAGTAGTGGATATGTAGGTGCAGTAAGGGGGTATGTATGGGGAGTAAGGGGGATAGATAGTTGCGGTAGGGGGTAGGTAGGGGCAGTATGGGACAGGTAGGGGCCGTATGGGACAGGTAGGGGCAGTATGGGACAGGTAGGGGCAGTACGTGGGTAGGTAGGGGCAGTACGTGGGTACGTAGGGACACTATGGGACAGGTAGGGGCAGTATGGGACAGGTAGGGGTTGAATGGGACAGGTAGGGGCAGTATGGAACAGGTAGGGGAAGTAGAGGGGTAGAAGGGAGTATGTGGGGCATTAGGGAGGTGGGGCAGTAAGGGATTAGGAAGGGGTAGTAGTGGATATGTAGGTGCAGTAAGGGGGTATGTATGGGGAGTAAGGGGGATAGATAGTTGCGGTTGGGGGTAGGTAGGGGCAGTATGGGACAGGTAGGGGCTGTATGGGACAGGTAGGGGCAGTACGTGGGTAGGTAGGGGCAGTATGGGACAGGTAGGGGCAGTACGTGGGTAGGTAGTGGCAGTATGGGACAGGTAGGGGCAGTATGGGACAGGTAGGAGCAGTATGGGACAGGTATGTAGTATGGGACAGGTAGGGGCAGTACGTAGGTAGGTAGGGGCAGTATGGGAGAGGTAGGGGCAGTATGGGACGGGTAGGGGCAGTATGGGACAGGTAGGGGCAGTACGTGGGTAGGTAGGGGCAGTATGGGACAGGTAGGGGCTGTATGTTGATAGGTAGGGGCAGTGGTGGGTAGGTAGGGGCAGTAGTGGGTAGGATGCGGCAGTGGTGGGTAGGTAGGGGCAGTGGTGGGTAGTTAGGGGAAGTAGGGAACAGGTAGAGGCAGTAGGGGGGTATGTATGGGCAGTAGGGGCAGTAAAAGTAGGTAGGGGCAGTACAAGGTAGGTAGGGTCAGAAGGGGTAGGTAGGGGCAGTAGGGGGTAGGTAGGATCAGTACGAGGTAGGTAGGGGCAGTATGGGACAGGTAGGGGCAGTATGGGACAGGTAGGGGCAGTACGTGGTAGGTAGAGGCAGTATGGGACAGGTAGGGGCAGTACGTGGGTAGGCAGGGAAAGTGGTGAGTAGGTAGGGGCAGTGGTGGGTAGGTAGGGGAAGTGGTGGGTAGTTAGGGGAAGTGGTGGGTAGTTAGGGGAAGTAGGGGACAGGTAGAGGCAGTAGGGGGGTACTTATGCGCAGTAGAGTGGTAAATAGGGGCAGTAAAGGTAAGTAGGGGCAGTACGTGGGTAGGTAGGGGCAGTAAAGGTAGGTAGCGGCAGTACGTGGGTAGTTAGGGGAAGTGGTGGGTAGTTAGGGGAAGTGGTGGGTAGTTAGGGGAAGTAGGGGACAGGTAGAGGCAGTAGGGGGGTATGTATGGGCAGTAGAGTGGTAAATAGGGGCAGTAAAGGTAGGTAGGGGCAGTACAAGGTATGTAGAGGCAGTAGGGGGTAGGTAGGATCAGTAGGAGGTAGGTAGGGGCAGTAGGGGGTAGGTAGGGCAGTAGGGGTAGGTAGGGTCAGTAGGGGACAGATAGGGGCAGTACGTGGGTAGGTAGGGGGCAGTACGTGGGTAGGTAGGGGCAGTATGGGACAGGTAGGGGCAGTATGGGACAGGTAGGGGAAGTATGGGACAGGTAGGGGCAGTACGTGGGTAGGTAGGGGCAGTATGGGACGGGTAGGGGCAGTATGGGAAAGGTAGGGGTAGTACGTGGGTAGGTAGGGGCAGTATGGGATATGTAGGGGCAGTACGCGGGTAGGTAGGGAAAGTGGTGGGTAGGTAGGGGCAGTGGTAGGTAGGTAGGGGCAGTGGTGGGTAGTTAGGGGAAGTAGGGGACAGGTAGGGGCAGTATGGGACAGCTAGGGGCAGTACGTGGGTAGGTAGGGGCAGTATGGGACAGGTAGGGGCAGTACGTGGGTAGGTAGGGGCAGTATGGGACAGGTAGGCGCAGTATGGGACAGGTAGGGGCAGTACGTGGGTAGGTAGGGGCAGTATGGGACAGGTAGGGGCAGTATGGGGCGGGTAGGGGCAGTATGGGACAGGTAGGGGCAGTACGTGGGTAGGTAGGGGCAGTATGGGACAGGTAGGGGCAGTACGTGGATAGGTAGGGGCAGTGGTGGGTAGGTAGGGGCTGTAGTGGGTAGGTAGGGGCAGTGGTGGGTAGGTAGGGGCAGTGGTGGGTAGTTAGGGGAGGTAGGGGACAGGTAGAGGCAGTAGGGGGGTATGTATGGGCAGTAGGGGCAGTAAAGGTAGGTAGGGGCAGTACGAGGTAGGTAGGGTCAGAAGGGGTAGGTAGGGGCAGTAGGAGGTAGGTAGGATCAGTAGGAGGTAGGTAGGGGCAGTAGGGGGTATGCAGGGGCGGTAAGGGGTAGGTAGGGTCAGTAGGGGACAGGTAGGTGCAGTACGTGGGTAGGTAGGGGCAGTACGTGGGTAGGTAGGGGCAGTATGGGACAGGTAGGGGCAGTATGGGACAGGTAGGGGCAGTACGTGGTAGGTAGGGGCAGTATGGGACAGGTAGGAGCAGTACGTGGGTAGGTAGGGAAAGTGGTGGGTAGGTAGGGGCAGTGGTGGGTAGGTAGGGGAAGTGGTGGGTAGGTAGGGGAAGTGGTGGGTAGTTAGGGGAAGTAGGGGACAGGTAAAGGCAGTAGGGGGGTATGTATGGGCAGTAGAGTGGTAAATAGGGCAGTAAAGGTAGGTAGGGGCAGTACGTGGGTAGTTAGGGGAAGTGGGGGGTAGTTAGGGGAAGTGGTGGGTAGTTAGGGGAAGTGGTGGGTAGTTAGGGGAAGTAGGGGACAGGTAGAGGCAGTAGGGGGGTATGTATGGGCAGTAGAGTGGTAAATAGGGGCAGTAAAGGTACGTAGGGGCAGTACGAGGTAGGTAGGGGCAGTAGGGGGTAGGTAGGGGCAGTAGGAGGTAGGTAGAGCAGTAGGGGGTAGGTAGGGGCAGTAGGGGGTAGGTAGGGTCAGTAGGGGATAGGTAGGGGCAGTACGTGGGTAGGTAGGGGGCAGTACGTGGGTAGGTAGGGGCAGTATGGGACAGGTAGGGGCAGTATGGGGCAGGTAGGGGCAGTATGGGACAGGTAGGGGCAGTACGTGGGTAGGTAGGGGCAGTATGGGACGGGTAGGGGCAGTATGGGACAGGTAGGGGCAGTACGTGGGTAGGTAGGGGCAGTATGGGATAGGTAGGGGCAGGACGTGGGTAGGTAGGGAAAGTGGTGGGTAGGTAGGGGCAGTGGTGGGTAGGTAGGGGCAGTGGTGGGTAGTTAGGGGAAGTAGGGGACAGGTAGGGGCAGTAGGGGGTGGGTAGGGGCAGTATGGGACGGGTAGGGGCAGTATGGGACAGGTAGGGGCAGTACGTGGGTAGGTAGGGGCAGTATGGGATAGGTAGGGGCAGTACGTGGGTAGGTAGGGAAAGTGGTGGGTAGGTAGGGGCAGTGGTGGGTAGGTAGGGGCAGTGGTGGGTAGTTAGGGGAAGTAGGGGACAGGTAGGGGCAGTATGGGATAGGTAGGGGCAGTACGTGGGTAGGTAGGGGGCAGTACGTGGGTAGGTAGGGGCAGTATGGGACAGGTAGGGGCAGTATGGGGCAGGTAGGGGCAGTATGGGACAGGTAGGGGCAGTACGTGGGTAGGTAGGGGCAGTATGGGACGGGTAGGGGCAGTATGGGACAGGTAGGGGCAGTACGTGGGTAGGTAGGGGCAGTATGGGATAGGTAGGGGCAGGACGTGGGTAGGTAGGGAAAGTGGTGGGTAGGTAGGGGCAGTGGTGGGTAGGTAGGGGCAGTGGTGGGTAGTTAGGGGAAGTAGGGGACAGGTAGGGGCAGTATGGGACAGGTAGGGGCAGTAGGGGGTAGGTAGGGGCAGTATGGGACGGGTAGGGGCAGTATGGGACAGGTAGGGGCAGTACGTGGGTAGGTAGGGGCAGTATGGGATAGGTAGGGGCAGTACGTGGGTAGGTAGGGAAAGTGGTGGGTAGGTAGGGGCAGTGGTGGGTAGTTAGGGGAAGTAGGGGACAGGTAGGGGCAGTATGGGACAGGTAGGGGCAGTAGGGGGTAGGTAGGGGCAGTATGGGACGGGTAGGGGCAGTATGGGACAGGTAGGGGCAGTACGTGGGTAGGTAGGGGCAGTATGGGATAGGTAGGGGCAGTACGTGGGTAGGTAGGGAAAGTGGTGGGTAGGTAGGGGCAGTGGTGGGTAGGTAGGGGCAGTGGCGGGTAGTTAGGGGAAGTAGGGGACAGGTAGGGGCAGTATGGGATAGGTAGGGGCAGTATGGGACAGTAGGGGGTAGGTAGGGTCAGTAGGGGTTAGGTCGGGGTTTGTAGCGGCAGTAGAGATAGATGGGGTAATAAGTGATTAGGAAGGGGTAGGTGGAGTAGCAGGGGGGTAGTTAGGGGCAGTAGGGGTAGATAGGGTCATTAGGGTTAGGTAGCAGCAGTAGGGGTTAGGTAAGGACAGTAGGGTTGTAGGTAGTTGTAGAAGGGGGTACTTAGGGGCAGTAGGGGATAGTTAGGTGCAGTAGGGGGTAGTTAGGTGCATTATGGGTTAGTTAGGGGCAGTATGGGGTCAGGTAAGGATAGTAGGGTTGTAGGTAGTTGTAGTAGGGTGTAGTTAGTACCAGTAGGGGTTAGTTGGGGGCAGTAGAGTGTAGGGGGCAGTGGGGTGTCAGTTAGCGGGCAGTAGGGTGTCAGTTAGCGGGCAGTAGGGTGTCAGTTAGGGGGCAGTAGGGTGTCAGTTAGGGGGCAGTAGGGTGTCAGTTAGGGGGCAGTGGGGTGTCAGTTAGGGGTGCAGTAGAGTGTCAGTTAGGGGGCAGTGGGGTGTCAGTTAGGGGACAGTAGGGTGTCAGTTAGGGGCAGTAGGGTGTCAGTTAGAGGCAGTAGGGTGTCAGTTAGGGGGCAGTAGGGTGTCAGTTAGGGGGCAGTAGGGTGTCAGTTAGGGGCAGTAGGGTGTCAGTTAGGGGGCAGTAGGGTGTCAGTTAGGGGGCAGTGGGGTGTCAGTTAGGGGCAGTAGGGTGTCAGTTAGGGGCAGTAGGGTGTCAGTTAGGGGGCAGTAGGGTGTCAGTTAGGGGGCAGTAGGGTGTCAGTTACGGGCAGTAGGGTGTCAGTTAGGGGGCAGTAGGTTGCCAGTTAGGGGCAGTAGGGTGTCAGTTAGGGGGCAGTAGGGAGTCAGTTAGAGGGCAGTAGGGTGTCAGTTAGGGGGCAGTAGGGTGTCAGTTAGGGGCAGTAGGGTGTCAGTTAGGGGGCAGTAGGGTGTCAGTTAGGGGGCAGTGGGGTGTCAGTTAGGGGCAGTAGGGTGTCAGTTAGGGGCAGTAGGGTGTCAGTTAGGGGGCAGTAGGGTGTCAGTTAGGGGGCAGTAGGGTGTCAGTTACGGGCAGTAGGGTGTCAGTTAGGGGGCAGTAGGTTGCCAGTTAGGGGGCAGTAGGGTGTCAGTTAGGGGGCAATAGGGTGTCAGTTAGGGGGCAGTAGGGTGTCAGTTAGGGGGCAGTAGGTTGCCAGTTAGGGGCAGTAGGGGTAGGTAGGGTCATTAAGGGTTAGGGGCAGTAGGGTGTCAGTTAGGGGGCAGTAGGGTGCCAGTTAGGGGGCAGTAGGGTGTCAGTTAGGGGGCAGTGGGGTGTCAGTTAGGGGGCAGTAGGGTGTCAGTTAGGGGGCAGTAGGGTGTCAGTTAGGGGGCAGTAGGGTGTCGGTTAGTGGGCAGTAGGGTGTCAGTTAGGGGCAGTAGGGTGTCAGTTACGGGCAGTAGGGTGTCAGTTAGGGGGCAGTAGGTTGCCAGTTAGGGGCAGTAGGGTGTCAGTTAGGGGGCAGTAGGGTGTCAGTTACGGGCAGTAGGGTGTCAGTTAGGGGGCAGTAGGTTGCCAGTTAGGGGGCAGTAGGGTGTCAGTTAGGGGGCAATAGGGTGTCAGTTAGGGGGCAGTAGGGTGTCAGTTAGGGGGCAGTAGGTTGCCAGTTAGGGTCAGTAGGGGTAGGTAGGGTCATTAAGGGTTAGGGGCAGTAGGGTGTCAGTTAGGGGGCAGTAGGGTGCCAGTTAGGGGGCAGTAGGGTGTCAGTTAGGGGGCAGTGGGGTGTCAGTTAGGGGGCAGTAGGGTGTCAGTTAGGGGGCAGTAGGGTGTCAGTTAGGGGGCAGTAGGGTGTCGGTTAGTGGGCAGTAGGGTGTCAGTTAGGGGGCAGTAGGGTGTCAGTTACGGGCAGTAGGGTGTCAGTTAGGGGGCAGTAGGTTGCCAGTTAGGGGCAGTAGGGTGTCAGTTAGGGGGCAGTAGGGAGTCAGTTAGAGGGCAGTAGGGTGTCAGTTAGGGGGCAGTAGGGTGTCAGTTAGGGGGCAGTAGGGTGTCAGTTAGGGGGCAATAGGGTGTCAGTTAGGGAGCAATAGGGTGTCAGTTAGGGGGCAGTAGGGTGTCAGTTAGGGGGCAGTAGGTTGCCAGTTAGGGGCAGTAGGGGTAGGTAGGGTCATTAAGGGTTAGGTTTCAGCGGTAGGGGTTAGGTAAGGACTGTAGAGTTGTAGGTAGTTGTAGTAGGGATTGGGTAGTGGCAGTAAGGGGAAGTTAGGGGAGTAGGGGGCAGTTAGGGGCAGTTAGGGGTCAGTTAGGGGCAATAGGGGTCAGTTAGGGGCAGGTAGGGGCAGAAGGGGGTAGGTAGTTGTAGAAGGGGGTGGTTAGGGCCATTATGGGGTAGTTAGGGCCTGTATGGGTTAGGTAGGGATAGTATGGGGTAGGTAGGGCCAGTAGGGGGTGGGTAGGGGCAGTAGGGGGTAGGTAGGGGCAGTAGGGGGTAAGTAGGGGCAGTAGGGGGTAGTTATGAGCAGTAGGGGGTAGTTATGAGCAGTATGGTGTAGTTAGGGTCATTAGGGGTTAGGTAGTTGTAGTAGGGGGATTCAGGGGACGCATGGGATAGTTAGGGGCAGTAGGGGGTAGGTCGGGGCAGTAGGGCATATTTAGGGCCAGTAATGGCTATTTAGGGGCAGTAGGGGATAGGTAGGGACATTAGAGTTTAGGTAGCAGCTGTATGGGTTAGGTAAGGACAGTAGGGTTGTAGGTAGTTGTAGTAGGAGGTAGTAAGGGGCAGTATGGGGTAGATAGGGGTAGTAGGGGGCAGTATGCGGTGGTTAGAGGCAATATGGGGTAGTTAAGGGCAATATGGCGTAGTTATGAGCAGTATGGGGTAGATAGGGATAGTAGGGGGCAGTATGCGGTGGTTAGAGGCAATATGGGGTAGTTATGAGCAGTATGGGGTAGATAGGGGTAGTAGGGGGCAGTATGCGGTGGTTAGAGGCAATATGAGGTAGTTAGGGGCAATATGGGGTAGTTATGAGCAGTATGGGGTAGATAGGGGTAGTAGGGGGCAGTATGCAGTGGTTAGAGGCAATATGAGGTAGTTAGGGGCAGTAGGGGGGCCCAATAAGGGGTAGGTAGGGCAATAGGTAGGAGCAATAGTGGTGTAGGTATGGGCAGGAAAGTAGTTATATATATATATATATATATATTGATACCCCAGAGGGACATGAAGATGGCGAAGAGGGTGGTAGCTCCGTTGTCAAACAGGTAAGAGGCTCGAGTCAATGAACAGACTGAACTCAGCTTCCAGTAGTCACACACCGCATCACACAGTGGACACATCGTGAAGTTCAGACTGTCATCACACATCTCCTGGCTGAAACACACGAGAACAAAACATAAACACAGCCTGAAGTAATGATTGATTATGGTAACTGACGTAATGATTGTGGTAACTGACGTAATGATCGTGGTAACTGATGTAATGATCGTGGTAACTGACGTAATGATCGTGGTAACTGACATAATAATCGTGGTAACTGACATAATGATCGTGGTAACTGACATAATGATCGTGGTAACTGACGTAATGATCGTGGTAACTGACGTAATGATCGTGGTAACTGACGTAATGATCGTGGTAAATGACGTAATGATCGTGGTAACTGATGTAATGATCGTGGTAACTGACGTAATGATCGTGGTAACTGACGTAATGATCGTGGTAACTGATGTAATGATCGTGGTAACTGACGTACTGATCGTGGTAACTGACGTAATGATTGTGGTAACTGACGTATTGATCGTGGTAACTGATGTATTGATCGTGGTAACTGACGTAATGATCGTGGTAACTGAAGTAATGATTGATTATGGTAACTGACGTAATGATCGTGGTAACTGACGTAATGATCGTGGTAACTGATGTAATGATCGTGGTAACTGACGTAATGATCGTGGTAGCTGACGTAATGATCGTGGTAACTGATGTAATGATCGTGGTAACTGATGTAATAATCGTGGTAACAGATGTAATGATCGTGGTAACTGATGTAATGATTGTGGTAACTGACTTAATGATCGTGGTAACTGACGTAATGATCGTGGTAACTGAAGTAATGATCGTGGTAACTGATGTAATGATCGTGGTAACTGATGTAATGATCGTGGTAACTGACGTAATGATCGTGGTAACTGACGTAATGATCGTGGTAACTGACGTAATGATCGTGGTAACTGACGTAATGATCGTGGTAACTGACGTAATGATCGTGGTAACTGACGTAATGATCGTGGTAACTGACGTAATGATCGTGGTAACTGAAGTAATGATCGTGGTAACTGATGTAATGATCGTGGTAACTGATGTAATGATCGTGGTAACTGACGTAATGATCGTGGTAACTGACGTAATGATCGTGGTAACTGACGTAATGATCGTGGTAACTGACGTAATGATCGTGGTAACTGACGTAATGATCGTGGTAACTGACGTAATGATCGTGGTAACTGACGTAATGATCGTGGTAACTGAAGTAATGATCGTGGTAACTGATGTAATGATCGTGGTAACTGATGTAATGATCGTGGTAACTGACGTAATGATCGTGGTAACTGACGTAATGATCGTGGTAACTGACGTAATGATCGTGGTAACTGACGTAATGATCGTGGTAACTGACGTAATGATCGTGGTAACTGACGTAATGATCGTGGTAACTGAAGTAATGATCGTGGTAACTGATGTAATGATCGTGGTAACTGATGTAATGATCGTGGTAACTGACGTAATGATCGTGGTAACTGACGTAATGATCGTGGTAACTGACGTAATGATCGTGGTAACTGACGTAATGATCGTGGTAACTGACGTAATGATCGTGGTAACTGACGTAATGATCGTGGTAACTGACGTAATGATCATGCTAACTGAAGTTATTGGAAAATTGTTATGAAGAGTAACTAAGGGCAGGATTCAACAATCAGTAAAATAAAGAGAGACACATTGATGTACAGAAAGCATGGGAGAGAGAATGAGGACTGTGTGTGGTGTGTATGTGTACCTGGGCACATTAGTGTTGACAGTGAGGACACCATAGAGGAACACTATAAGGCCCAGTAGAGAGGGCGGGACCAACATCCGGGTGTAAACTCCCATCCAGGCAAAGTACAGACCAATCGCCTCCCCAAAATACTTCCTGTTAGTGGTCAGAGTCAATATAGTACTTCTTATTACAGGTCAAACAGGCAGACAGATACATTTGAGGTTATACCTGATTAGGTCCAGACAGACACACTTTAGGTTATACCTGATTAGGTCCAGACAGACACACTTTAGGTTATACCTGATTAGGTGCAGACAGACACACTTTAGGTTATACCTGATTAGGTGCAGACAGACACACTTTAGGTTATACCTGATTAGGTCCAGACAGACACACTTTAGGTTATACCTGATTAGGTGCAGACAGACACACTTTAGGTTATACCTGATTAGGTGCAGACAGACACACTTTAGGTTATACCTGATTAGGTCCAGACAGACACACTTTAGGTTATACCTGATTAGGTGCAGACAGACACACTTTAGGTTATACCTGATTAGGTGCAGACAGACACACTTTAGGTTATACCTGATTAGGTCCAGACAGACACACTTTAGGTTATACCTGATTAGGTGCAGACAGACACACTTTAGGTTATACCTGATTAGGTGCAGACAGACACACTTTAGGTTATACCTGATTAGGTCCAGACAGACACACTTTAGGTTATACCTGATTAGGTGCAGACAGACACACTTTAGGTTATACCTGATTAGGTCCAGACAGACACACTTTAGGTTATACCTGATTAGGTCCAGACAGACACACTTTAGGTTATACCTGATTAGGTCCAGACAGACACACTTTAGGTTATACCTGATTAGGTGCAGACAGACACACTTTAGGTTATACCTGATTAGGTCCAGACAGACACACTTTAGGTTATACCTGATTAGGTCCAGACAGACACACTTTAGGTTATACCTGATTAGGTCCAATGGCTGGTATTTGAACATCACTCCATAGTTGGCCCACTCCTCATATAGGAGCTGAAACACACACACACACACACACACACACACACACACACACACACACAGCCTTAACTAGATGTTGCTTCTCTGGAATCATAAGACATGCTAAAGGACACTGCTGACCAATCACATGAGCTCACCTGTCTGTCGTTCCTCTGATCCCGCCCTCCTTTCCTGGTGAATGACCCCTGAGGACAGAACAGTGTTACCTCTAACCCCCTCACCTTAACTTCTGAACGTTTCACCATGTTATCATGGGGATGGAATCATACTCACATCGTGTGGAGGAAAGGCAGAGTTATAGACACCAGTAGCTAATAACGATGAGATACCTGATAGAGAGAGAGACAGAGTTATAGACACCAGTAGCTAATAACGATGGCATACCTGATAGAGAGAGAGTTATACACACCAGTACCTAATAACGATGAGATACCTGATAGATCTAAGCTGGTGCCGGGGCAAGGCAGACGTTTTACGTTCCCCCAGCCGAATGGGTTATTTGTTTGTTTATTTGCGTTGTTTGTAACTTCTTTTGTAGATAATGTTGCCGCTACCGT
This sequence comes from Oncorhynchus mykiss, assembly GCF_013265735.2. NCBI lineage: Eukaryota > Metazoa > Chordata > Actinopteri > Salmoniformes > Salmonidae > Oncorhynchus > Oncorhynchus mykiss. Next base: position 235,977 of record NC_050570.1, on the reverse strand, counting down.
CTCTTATGACCGAAAATAACTTCTAGACATCAGGACTGCGATTTCTCACCACTGACTGGCAGAATAATTTTTTTCCCTTTCACGACTCTGACGAGCTCGACATGAAGGATATACTGCTTCCTCAGGAACAGGCCCGGATCCCCGTGATCCGTGTGAAGTGGAGGCAGAGGAAGAGGTGCCGAAGAGCTGGCTGAGATTGAATAAACCCCCACTTCCCTCCATTCTGCAAACGTCCTTGGAGAATAAAATCGACGAGTTACGCGGAAGATTAAACTACCAACTGGACATTAAAAACTGTAACATCTTATGCTTCACAGGAGTAGTGGCTGAACGACGACAATATCAACATACAGCTGGCCGGTTATACACTGTACCGGCAGGATACAACAGCGGAGTCTGGTAAGACAAGCAGACTATGTATTTTTGTAAAAAAACTGCTGGTGCACGATATCTAAGGAAGTCTATTGCTCGCCAGAGGGAGAGTATCTCATGAAAATCTGTCAACCACATTACCTACCAAGAGAGTTTTCCTCTGTATTATTCGTAGCTGTTTACATACCACTACAGTCAGAGGATGGCACTAAGACAGCATTGAATGAGATGTTTGCTTATGGCCGAATACAAGAAAACACTCACCCAGGCAGCGCTCCTAGTAGCCGGGGACTTTAATGCAGGGAAACTTAATTTAGTTTTACCAAATTTCTATCAGCATGTTAAATGTGCAACCAGAGGAAAAATAACTCTGGACCACCTATACTCCACACACAGAGACGCATAAAAATCATCCTCCATTTGGCAAATCTGACGATAATTCTATCCTCCTGATTCCTACTTACAAGCAAAAATTAAAGCAGGAAGCACCAGTGACTAGATCAATAAAAAAGTGATCAGATGAAGCAGATGCTATGCTACGCTACAGGACTGTTTTGCTAGCACAGACTGGAATATGTTCTGGGATTCCTCCGATGGCATTGAGGAGTACACCACATCAGTCATTGGCTTCATCAATAAGTGCATTGATGACGTCGTCCCCACAGTGACCGTACGTACATATCCCAACCAGAAGCCATGGATTACAGGCAACATCCACACTGAGCTAAAGGCTAGAGCTGCCGCTTTCAAGGAGCGGGACTCTAACCCTGAAGCTTATAAGAAAAACTGATATGCCCTCCGATGAACCATCAAACAGGCAAAGCATTAATACAGGACAAAGATCGAATCGTACTACACCGGCTCTGATGCTCGTCGGAAGTGGCAGGGCTTGCAAACCATTACAGAATACAAAGGGCCCAATGACACAAGCCTACCAGACGAGCTAAACTACATCTATGCTCGCTTCGAGGCAAATAACACTGAAACATTCATTAGAGCACCAGCTGTTCCAGACGACTGTGTGATCACGCTCTCGTCAGCCGATTTGAGTAAGACCTTTAAACAGGTCAACATTCACAAGGCTGTAGGGCCAAACGGATTACCAGGACGTGTACTGCAAGCATGTGCTGACCAACTGGCAAGTGTCTTCACTGACATACCTTAAGGGAACATTTTGACATTTGGTGTATAGTTGTGAGAATGGCCATATTGCAAATGTACGGTCCCTTACTAGACGTCTGAAAACGTTTGTAAAATTCGCGGTCGGCGTCGGGCCATGCGGTAGGGCCGGACCTACCGGGAAGTCATCAAACAAACTTTCTCGGACATTCGGTTTCTGTTTTATAAAATAATCAAATTTTGGTCATTTTTCCGCTGTCCCGGAAATTCCCACAAGAGGGCATAAGCAATCATATTGCAATTGTGCAAAACATCACGAATCACGACGGGGCCTTATCTCCAAAACGGAAAATATTTTGAAGCCGAAACTTGGTGAGCGTAGGTTTCGCATAATGGGCAGTTGGCCCCGAACAAGATGGCGTCTAGAAACATATGCCTTATGCACAAGTAAAAATAAAAAAATGATGATAATAAAATATGACTAAAGTATGTTGATACAGTTCTTATACATGTGTAATTGACACAAACATCGAAAGAATTTTGAAAAACGGTCCAGAAAGCACTTTTTTAAGGGTTTGTGAAGTTTTTTACAAAATTTTGACATTTTTGACTTTTGACTTTTGACTTCCTATGAAATCATATTGCAAATGGACAAAACATATGCCTTATGCGCAAGTAATAATTAAAAAAAAAATTATGATAATAAAATTGGACAAAAGTATATTCATACAGTTCTTACACATGTGTAATTGACAAAAAAAATTGAAAGAATTTCGAAAAACGGTCCAGAAAGCACTTTTTTAAGGGGTGCTAAGGTTTTGACAAAAAAATATTTTTTTCAAAATGTTGCTTTTGGATGTTGACTTGGGTTGCATTTCCAATATGAAAAACCAAGGTGGAGCGCACTCGCCACCTGTTGGATTTTTGAAGTGTTACAACTGGCATTTGCCATATGGCATTTGCAATCAACTTTACATGAATCAACGCCACATTGGGTGGTATTGGACACCGTGTATAAGGTTTGTCCAATGCCAATGTTTTGCCATTCATTTTTGTCCATTTCAGGGGGGTATTCCCTTACATTTCAACCTTTCCCTGTCCGAGTCTGTATTACCAACATGTTTCAAGTAGACCCAAGTAGACCACCATAGTGCCTGTGCCCAAGAACACTAAGGTAACCTGCCTAAATGACTACCGACCCGTAATTCTCAAGTCTGTAGCCATGAAGTGCTTTGAAAGACTGGTCATGGCTCACATCAACACCATTAGCCCAGAAACCCTAGACCCACTCCAATTTGCATACCGCCCCAACAGATCCACAGATGATGCAATCTCTATTGCACTCTACACTGCCCTTTCCCACCTGGACAAAAGGAACACCTATGTGAGAATGCTATTCATTGACTACAGCTCAGCATTCAACACCATAGTGCCCTCGAAGCTCATCAATAAGCTAAGGATTAAACACCTCACTCTGCAACTGGATCCTGGACATCCTGACGGGCCGCCCCAGGTGGTATGGGTAGGTAACAACGCTGATCCTTAACACAACCTCTCCGTTAACATGATCTAGACAAAGGAGATGATTGTGGACTCCCCCATTCTCATCGACGGGGCTGCAGCGGAGCAGTTTGAGAGCTTCAATTTCCTTGGATTCCACATCACCAACAAACAAACATTGTCCAAGCACATCAAGACAGTCGTGAAGAGGGCACGACAAAACCTTTTCCCCCTCAGGAGACTGAAAAGATTTGGCATGTGTCCTCAGATCCTCAAAAAGCTTCTAAAGCTGCACCATCGAGAGCATCCTGACTGGATGCATCACTGCCTGGTATGTCAACTGCTTGGCCTCTGACCGTAAGGCACTACATAGGGTAGTGCGAACGGCCCAGTACATCACTGGGGTCAAACTTCCTGCCATCCAGGACCTCTACACCAGGCGGTGTCAGAGGAAGGCCCTAAAAATTGTCAAAGACTCCAGCCACCCTAGTCATAGACTGTTCTCTCTGCTACCGCATGGCAAGCAGTACCGGAGCGCCAAGTCTAGGTTCAAGAGGCTTCTAAACAGCTTCTACCCAATGGCTACCCAGAGTATTTGCATTGCCCCCCCCTTCTACTCTGCTGCTACTCTGTTATTATCTATGCATAGTCACTTTAATAACTCTACCGACATGTACCTATTACCTCAATTACCTGGACACCGGTGCACCCGCACATTGACTCTGTACCGTTACCCCCTGTATATAGTCCCTCTATTGTTCTTTTTCTGTTGCTCTTTAATTATTTGTTATTCTTACCAAGTTTCAAAAGGTTTCAAAAAACATTTTCTTTTTTTTGTGAATTTTACCCCCTTTTTCTCCCCAATTTCGTGGTATCCAATTGTTAGTAGCTACTATCTTGTCTCATCGCTACAACTCTCGTACGGGCTCAGGAGAGATGAAGGTTGAAAGTCATGGGTCCTCCGAAACACAACCAAACCAAGCCACACTGCTTCTTAACACAGCACGCAACCAACCCGGAAGCCACCCGCACCAATGTGTCGGAGGAAACACTGTGCACCTGGCAACCTTGGCTAGCGTGCACTGCCCCCGGCCTGCCACAGGAGTCTCTGGAGCGCGATGAGACAAGGATCTCCCTACTGGCCAAACCCTCCCTAACGACGCTATGCCAATTGTGCGTCGCCCCACGGACCTCACGGTCGCGGCCGGTCGCGGCCGGTTAACCCAGGGTCTCTGGTGGCACAGCTGGCGCTGCAGTACAGCGCCCTTAACCACTGCTTCACCCGGGAGGCCTCAAAAAGCTTTTGATTCAATTGGGCACAAGGGTCTGCTACACAAATTGATGAAAAGTGGTGTGGGAAAAACATTCAACATTCAAAACATTCAACATTACAAAATCCATGTACACAATCAACAAGTGTGTGTACATCAGCGCCACGTGTAACTTCCACAATGCCGTGAACGATCTGAGAGACAAGGCAAGAAGGGTCTTCTACGCCATCATGTTGCTCGTGGTTAAGTGGCAGCGCGCTCCGAGAATAAATTCTGTTACCTATTATTGAAAGACTGGTCTACATCTATTTTATGCAAACAAGAATCTTACAAATTCTCATAAAATAGATTAAGGGTTTTCAATTAATGAAAACACATTGGCATAATTAAATTACAGTAACAGATATACAGATACAGTGAGGGAGAGAGACAGATACAGAGAGAGATATACAGAGCGAGAGGGAGATACAAAGAAAGATAGTGCTCACCAGTGGCTTGGCAAGTCTGTGTACAGGCGGTGCGTGTCAATATCTCCTTGACCTAGACACAGGTACACACAAACAAACACAAACATAGGAAATGAAGGTGGTGACTCCTTGACTGATGCTCTTGTTATGACATGTTTCCATGCACTGTGATAATTTCATATTAAACTGATTATGACAGTAGGTAGATAATAGTTAAAATTGAAGTAAGCAAAAGCCAGTTAAAACACCTGTTTTTCAAAATATTAGGACATGTAAACCCCTTAATCGGCATTCCAGCTGTGTATATTTTATTGATCAATTTTTTGCTCGTGTCACTGCTCTTTATTAAGCTTTACGCATCTGCCACAAGGCCTTCGTCAGAGCTTTATTAACATGATTTCTCCCAATAGGCCGAAAAAGCTATTTCAAGTCCGCAAAGTCCCAATGGATTCTTTCAGTAAACAGCATCTCGACAGATGATCAAGCACCTCTTCAACCACTTCATTGGTTGCAAAGTTCAATTTGTGAACTGGTTCCAAGTCCTGAATAGCCCTCCCCATTTAATCTCATCCTCTTTGATACAATGCCTCTAAGTATTTTATCTAATAAACTATAGTGGTTTGGTGCCTTCTCCCTCCTGTAGTAAGGTAATACTGTGTGTATTTGATCCGCACATGTATTTGATCTGCGTGTATTTGATCTGCGTGTATTTGATCCGCGCGTGTATTTGATCTGCGTGTATTTGATCCGCACGTGTATTTGATCCGCACGTGTATTTGATCCGCGTGTATTTGATCTGCGTGTATTTGATCTGCGTGTATTTGATCTACGTGTATTTGGTCTGCGTGTATTTGATCTGCGTGTATTTGATCTGCGTGTATTTGATCTGCGTGTATTTGATCTGCGTGTATTTGATCTGCGTGTATTTGATCTGCGTGTATTTGATCTGCGTGTATTTGATCTGCGTGTATTTGATCTGCGTGTATTTGATCCGCACGTGTATTTGATCCGCACATGTATTTGATCTGCGTGTATTTGATCTGCGTGTATTTGATCCGCGCGTGTATTTGATCTGCGTGTATTTGATCCGCACGTGTATTTGATCCGCACGTGTATTTGATCCGCACGTGTATTTGATCCGCGTGTATTTGATCTGCGTGTATTTGATCTGCGTGTATTTGATCTACGTGTATTTGATCTGCGTGTATTTGATCTGCGTGTATTTGATCTGCGTGTATTTGATCTGCGTGTATTTGATCTGCGTGTATTTGATCTGCGTGTATTTGATCTGCGTGTATTTGATCTGCGTGTATTTGATCTGCGTGTATTTGATCTGCGTGTATTTGATCCGCGTGTATTTGATCCGCGTGTATTTGATCTGCGTGTATTTGATCTGCGTGTATTTGATCTACGTGTATTTGGTCTGCGTGTATTTGATCTGCGTGTATTTGATCTGCGTGTATTTGATCTGCGTGTATTTGATCTGCGTGTATTTGATCTGCGTGTATTTGATCTGCGTGTATTTGATCTGCGTGTATTTGATATGCGTGTATTTGATCCGCGCGTGTATTTGATCCGCACGTGTATTTGATCCGCGCGTGTATTTGATCCGCGCGTGTATTTGATCTGCGTGTATTTGATCCGCACGTGTATTTGATCTGCGTGTATTTGATCCGCGCGTGTATTTGATCCGCGCGTGTATTTGATCTGCGTGTATTTGATCCGCGCGTGTATTTGATCCGCGCGTGTATTTGATCTGCGTGTATTTGATCCGCGCGTGTATTTGATCCGCGCGTGTATTTGATCTGCGTGTATTTGATCTGCGTGTATTTGATCCGCACGTGTATTTGATCCGCGCGTGTATTTGATATGCGTGTATTTGATCTGCGTGTATTTGATCCGCACGTGTATTTGATCTGCGTGTATTTGATCCGCGCGTGTATTTGATCCGCGCGTGTATTTGATCTGCGTGTATTTGATCCGCGCGTGTATTTGATCTTCATGTATTTGATCCGCGTGTATTTGATCCGCGCGTGTGCTAGCATCAACCGTGCAAGCCCTCTTTTGCGTGAGTGAAATGAAATCGGAACAACTGAATGTTTTAAAAGTAGTTTTCAAATGCAAACTATATATGCTTCCCAAAAAAAACATGGTTGCTGTGGTACAACTTTAGGTTTGATTGCCGTTTTTGATTTATTTTGATTGCCGTGTCCATGTAAACAGGATTATTAGGGGAAATGTTCATCTAGCAAGCATCTAAATATTTCATTTGAACTATTAAATGAATCTGACTATCCACAATAATCACATGATTAATCATTACCTTATCCACAATCACATGATCAACCCTATTAACCCATAACCTAGCCATAATAATGACATGATCAACCCTATAAACCCCTATTACTAGTCTGTTCAACCTCTCTTTTGTATCGTCTGAGATCCCCCAGAGATTTGAAAGCTGCTGCGGTCACCCCTCTTCAAAGGGGAGACAATCTAGACCCTAACTGTTACAGACCTATGTCTATATTACCCTGCCTTTCTAAGGTCTTCGAAAGCCAAGTTAACAAAAAGATCACCGACCATTTCAAATCCCACCGTACCTTCTTCGCTATGCAATCTGGTTTCCGAGCTGGTCATGGGTGCACCTCAGCCACGCTCAAAGTCCTAAACGATATCATATCTGCCATCGACAAAAGACAGTACTGTGCAGCCGTATTCATCGATCTGGCCAAGGCCTTCGACTCCGTCAATCACTGTATTCCTATAGACAGCCTTGGTTTCTCAAATGACTGCCTCTCCTGTTTCACCAACTACTTCTCAGATAGAGTTCAGTGTGTCAAATCAGAGGACCTCTTGCCCGGACCTCTGGCAGTCTCTATGGGGGTGCCACAGGGTTCAATTCTCTGACTCTTTTCTCTGTATACACCAATGATGTCGCTCTTGCGGCTGGTGATTCTCTGATCCACCTCTATGCGACGACACCATTTTGTATACTTCTGGCCCTTCTTTGGACACTGTGTTAACTAACCTACAGACAAGTTTCAATGCCATACAACTCTCCTTCCGTGGCCTCCAACTTCTCTTAAATACAAGTAAAACTAAATGCATGCTCTTCAATCGATCACTGCCCACACCCGCCTGCCCGTCTAGCATCACTACTCTGAACGGTTCTGACTTAGAATATGTGGACAACTACAAATACCTAGGTGTCTGGTTAGACTGTAAACTCTCCTTCCAGACTCACATTAAGCATATCCGATCCAACATTAAATCTAGAATCGGCTTCCTATTTCGCAACAAAGCCTCGTTCACTCACGCCGACAAACATACCCTCGTAAAACAGACTATCCCACCAATCCTCGACTTCGGCGATGTCATTTACAAAATAGCTTCCAACACTCTACTCAGCAAATTGGATGCAGTCGATCACAACGCCATCACGCCCCATATACTACCCACCACTGCGACCTGTTTGCTCTCGTTGGCTGGCCCTCGCTTCATATTCTTCGCCAAACCCACTGGATCCAGGTCATCTACAAGTCTCTGCTAGGTAAAGCCCAGCTTTACCTTATCTCAGCTCACTGGTCACCATAGCAACACCCACCCATAGCACGCGCTCCAGCAGGTATATTTCACTGGTTGAAAGCCAACTCCTCATTTGGCCGCCTTTCCATCCAGTTCTCTGCTGCCAATGACTGGAACGAACTGCAAAAATCTCTGAAGCTGGAGAATCATATCTCCCTCACTAACTTTAAGCACAAGCTGTCAGAGCAGCTTTCAGATCATTGCACCTGTACACACCCCATCTGTAAATAGCCCATCCAACTACCCTCATCCCCATATTGTTATTTATTTTAATCATTTTTTTGCCTCCTTTGCACCCCAGTATCTCTACTTGCACATTCATCTTCTGCACTTCTATCACTCCAGTGTTTATTTGCTAAATTGTAATTATTTCGCTACTATGGCCTATTTTTTGCCTTACCTCCCTAATCTTACTTCATTTGCACACACTGTGTATAGACTTTTCTATTGTGTTATTGACTGTACATTTGTTTATCCTATGTGTAACTCTGTGTTGTCTTTGTCACACCACTTTGCTTTATATTGGCCAGGTCGCAGTTGTAAATGAGAACTTGTTCTCAGCAAGCTTACCTGGTTAAATAGAGGTGCATTTTTTTTCTTCTCATGATTAACCCTATGAACCCTATCCAAAATAATCACGATTAACCCTGTTAATCTTCACCTTATCCACATTACTCATATGATTAACCCTAACCCTATCCAAAAGAATCACATGATTAACCCTATTTACCCTACCCACAATAATCACATGATTAACCCTATCCACAATAATCACATGATTAACCCTATTTACCCTATCCACAATAATCACATGATTAACCCTATCCACAATAATCACATGATTAACCCTATCCACAATAATCACATGATTAACCCTATTTACCCTATCCACAATAATCACATGATTAACCCTATTTACCCTACCCACAATAATCACATGATTAACCCTATTTACCCTACCCACAAAAATAACATGATTAACCCTATTTACCCTACCCACAAAAATCACATGATTAACCCTATTGACCCTACCCACAAAAATCACATGATTAACCCTATTTACCCTACCCACAAAAATCACATGATTAACCCTATTTACCCTACCCACAATAATCACATGATTAACCCTATTTACCCTACCCAAAATAATCAAATGATTAACCCTATTTACCCTACCCACAATAATCACATGATTAACCCTATTTACCCTACCCACAATAATCACGATTAACCTTATCTACCCTACCCACAATAATCACGATTAACCCTATTTACCCTACCTACAATAATCACGATTAACCTTATTTACCCTACCCACAATAATCACGGTTAACCTTATTTACCCTACCCACAATAATCACATGATTAACCCTATTTGTAACCACAATAGTCAAATTATTGTGTGCATGTAACCGTACTCAGTAAGAAAGTGTTATTGAGAGGTGTGTGTGACTCACTATTCTGCTGCGTACGGAGTAGTCAAATAGAATGTCCTGTGACTTGATTTCAAACCTGTAGAGGATGACAGACATGGTTAGAAAGCATGAGTGAATATGTGTGTAAGCGTTTGTATGTATGTGCAAGCATGTGTGTTTGTATGCATGTGTGTGAGCATGGGTTGGTACTCACAGGTGTAGCTTGTCTCTGGAGAAGGGGTGTGAGAGGGTCTTTGTTCGGTTCTGGTGGGACTGTGTGTTTAGTGTTTCTGGGACATCAGGTCGGAAGGGTTTGATCAGGGTTTGATACAACAATGCTATTTTCCCCGCGATGCCCTGAGGCTGCCGCAACTCATAACTCTGTCCAATCAGAGAACACAACACTCATAACTCTGTCCAATCAGAGAACACAACACATGTAACAACATCAGCTCAATCACAAGATTACTCAAAAAGCTACCAGGTGTGCATGTGTGTTGCTGTGGTAACAGGCATACCTTTTTGACTGGCACTTTGATCTTCTGTAGCTCAGCCTCTCTGCTCAGCGTCGCCCAGGGAACATGCAGCCGGATAAACCCTATACCCTGGGACCTAGACTACACGCACACGCACACACACACACACACACACACACACACACACACACACACACACACACACACACACACACACACACACACACACACACACACAAATCAGGGATCTTCAATGATGCATTTAGGTTGCGTGAGAAATAGGTTGAATTTCAACACTCAGGCTAGTAACGACGATCAAGACGAGTACAGAGGATGATCAACAAGTCATCCCAACCCAATCTTTGATTCTGTACACAACACGTCTTAAAGGGATGTTGAACGGAGTGAAAAGCTAAAAACAAAGGTGAAAAAATATTAGACTACAGTAAATGGACAAATCCCTCTGTAGACCCTGACTTTGATGGGCCGCCCCGAGGTGGTGAAGGTCGGAAACAACATCTCCACCTCGCTGATCCTGGAGCCCCAAAAGATGCGTGCTCAGCCCCCTCCTGTAATCACTGTTCACCAATGACTGCTTGGCCATGCACACCTCCAACTCAATCATCATCAAGTTTGCAGATAACACAACAGTAGTGGGCTTGATCACAACAATGACAAGGCAGCCTATAGGGAGGAAGTGAGGGCACTCGGAGTGTGGTGTCAGGAAAACAACCTCACACTCAACGTCAACAAAACAAAGGAGATGATCGTGGACTTCAGGAAACAGAGGGAGAACCCCCCTATCCACACGAATGGGACAGCAGTGGAGAAGGTGGAAAGTTTTAAGATCCTTGGCGTACACACCAACGATAGACTGAAATGGTCCACCCACAAAGACACTGTGGTTAAGAAGGCACAACAGCGCCTCTTCAACCTCAGGAGGCTGAAGAAATTTGGCGTGTCACCTAAAACCCTCAAACTTTTACAGATGCACAATTGAGAGCATACGGTCAGGCTGTATCACCGCCTGGTATGGCAACTGCACTGCCCACAGCCTCAGGGCTCACCAGAGGGTGGTGTGATCTGCACACTGCATCACCAGGGGCAAACTACCTGCCCACCAGGTTACCTATAGCACCCGATGTCACAGGAAGGCCGAAAAGATCATCAAGGACAACAACCACCCGAGCCACTGCCTGTTCAACCGCTACCATCCAGAAGGCGAGGTCAGTACAAGTGCCTCAAAGCTGTGACCGAGAGACTGAAAAATATTTTCTATCTCAAGGCCATCAGACTGTTAAACAGCCATCGCTAACACAATCATTGGCCACTCTAACAAATGGATCACTAGTCACTTTATTAATGCAACTTTAATAATGATGTCTACATATCTTGCATTACTCATCCCAGATGTATATACTGTATTTTATACCATCTATTGAATCTTGACTATGTTGCTAACACATTGCTCATCCACATTTCATATGTATATATTCTTATTCCATACCTTTACTTAGATGTGTGTATTAGGTAGTGGTTGTGGAATTGTTAGATTGCTTGTTAGACATTAATGCACTAAACATATAATATTATATATTTGATACAACCTAGCTGACTAGCAGCTGATGCTGGCAAGAAGAAGACACAACCTAGCTGATGCTGACTAGTAGCTGACAACCTAGCCAACGCTAGCTAGCAGCTGACACAACCTAGCTGACTAGCAGCTAGCACAACCTAGCTGACGAGTAGCTGACAACCTAGCTGAAAAAACCTAGATGACACAACCTAGCTGACGCTGACTAGCAGCTGACGCAACCTAGCTGACGAGTAGCTGACACAACCTAGCTGACGAGTAGCTGACGAGTAGCTGACGCAACCTAGCTGATGAGTAGCTGACGCAATCTAGCTGACACAACCCAGCCGACAAGCAGCTGACACAACCCAGCTGAAAAGAAGCTGACGCAACCTAGCTGACGAGTAGATGATGCAACCTAGCTGATGCAACCTAGCTGACTAGTAGTGTAAATACAATGTAGCTGACACAACCCAGCCGACAAGCAGCTGACAAAACCCAGCTGACGAGTAGCTGACGCGACCTAGCTGACAAGCAGCTGACACAACCCAGCTGACGAGCAGCTGACACAACCTACCTGACAAGTAGCTGACGAAACCTAAAAAGTAGCTGAAACATTCTAGATGACACAACCTAGCTGATGCTGACTAGTAGCTGTCACAACCTCGCCGACAAGTAGATGAAGAGTAGCTGACGCAACCTCGCTGACAAACCTAGCTGACGCTGACTAGTAGCTGACGCAACCTCGCCAAAAACTAGATGACAAGTAGCTGACGCAACCTTGCTGACGAGTAGCTGAGGCAACATCGCTGACAACCTAGCTGATGCAACCTAGCTGACAACACAGCTGATGAGCAGCTGACGCAACCTAGTTGACGAGCAGCTGATGCAACCTAGCTGACGAGCAGCTGACAAGTAGCTGACACAGCCCAGCTGCCACAACCTACCTGATGCGAAGCTAACAACCTAGCTGACAAGCAGCTGAAAAATCCTAGATGACACAACCTAGCTGACGCTGACTAGTAGCTGACGCAACCTAGCTGACACGCAGCTGACACAACCCAGCTGAAAAGAAGCTGGCGCAAACTAGCTGACGAGTAGATGACGTATCCTAGCTGATGCAACCTAACTGACTAGTAGTGTAAATACAATCTAGCTGACACAACTCAGCCGACAAGCAGCTGACACAACCCAGCTGACGAGTAGCTGACGCGACCTAGCTGACAAGCAGCTGACATGCAGCTGACACAACCTATCTGACGAGTAGCTGATGCAACCTAATTGACAAGTAGCTGAAACAACCTAGATGACACAACCTAGCTGACGCTGACTAGTAGCTGTCACAACCTCGCCGACAAGAAGATGAAGAGTAGCTGACGCAACCTCGCTGACAAACCTAGCTGACGCTGACTAGTAGCTGACGCAACCTCGCCAAAAACTAGATGACAAGTAGCTGACGCAACCTTGCTGACGAGTAGCTGAGGCAACATCGCTGACAACCTAGCTGATGCAACCTAGCTGACAACCCAGCTGATGAGCAGCTGACGCAACCTAGTTGACGAGCAGCTGATGCAACCTAGCTGACGAGCAGCTGACAAGTAGCTGACACAGGCCAGCTGCCACAACCTACCTGATGCGAAGCTAACAACCTAGCTGACAAGCAGCTGAAAAATCCTAGATGACACAACCTAGCTGACGCTGACTAGCAGCTGACACAACCCAGCTGAAAAGAAGCTGGCGCAAACTAGCTGACGAGTAGATGACGTATCCTAGCTGATGCAACCTAACTGACTAGTAATGTAAATACAATCTAGCTGACACAACTCAGCCGACAAGCAGCTGACACAACCCAGCTGACGAGTAGCTGACGCGACCTAGCTGACAAGCAGCTGACGTGAAGCTGACACAACCTATCTGACGAGTAGCTGATGCAACCTAATTGACAAGTAGCTGAAACAACCTAGATGACACAACCTAGCTGACGCTGACTAGTAGATGACACAACCTCACCGACAAGTATATGAAGAGTAGCTGAGGCAACCTCGCTGACAAACCTAGCTGACGCTGACTAGTAGCTGACACAACCTAGCTGACGAGTAGCTGACACAACCTAGCTGACGCAACCTAACTGATGAGAAGCTGACGCAACCTAGCTGACCCAACTTAGCTGACGAGTAGCTGACGCAACCTAGCTAACGAGTAGCTGACAACCTAGCTGACAAGTAGCTGAAAAAACCTAGATGACACAACCTAGCTGACGCTGACTAGCAGCTGACGCAACCTAGCTGACGAGTAGCTGACGCAACCTAGCTGACGAGTAGCTGACGAGTAGCTGACGCAACCTAGCTGATGAGTAGCTGACGCAACCTAGCTGATGAGAAGCTGACGCAACCTAGCTGACCCAACCTAGCTGACGAGTAGCTGACGCAACCTAGCTGACCCAACTTAGCTGACGAGTAGCTGACGCAACCTAGCTGACGCAACCAAGTTGACGAATAGCTGACGCAACCTAGCTGACCCAACCAAGCTGACTGGTAGTGTACACACAATCTAGCTGACAACCAAGCTGACACAACCCAGCTGAAAATTAGATAACGCAACCTAGCTGACACAACCCAGACGACAAGCAGCTGACACAACCCAGCTGAAAAGAAGCTGACGCAACCTAGCTGACGAGTAGATGATGCAACCTAGCTGATGCAACCTAGCTGACTAGTAGTGTAAATACAATGTAGCTGACACAACCCAGCCGACAAGCAGCTGACACAACCCAGCTGACGAGTAGCTGACGCGACCTAGCTGACAAGCGCTGATACAACCCAGCTGACGAGCAGCTGACACAACCTACCTGACAAGTAGCTGACGAAACCTAAAAAGTAGCTGAAACATTCTAGATGACACAACTTAGCTGATGCTGACTAGTAGCTGTCACAACCTCGCCGACAACCTAGCTGACGAGTAGCTGACACACAACCTAGCTGATGAGCATCTGACGAGCAGCTGACACACAACCTAGTTGACGAGTAGCTAACACACAACCGAGCTGAAGAGCTGCTGAAAAACAACCTAGCTGACGAGTAGCTGACACACAACCTAGCTCACGAGCAGCTGACACACAACCTAGCTAATGAGCAGCTGACACACAACCTAGCTGACGAGAAGCTGACACACAACCTAGCTGACAGGCAGCTGACGAGTAGCTGACACACAACCTAGCTGACGAGCAGCTGACACGATCTAGCTGATGAGTAGCTGACAAAACCCCTCTGACGAGTAGCTGACGCAACCTAGCTTAAGTTTAGCTGACTCACAACCTAGCTGACGAGAAGCTGACACACAACCTAGCTGACAAGCAGCTGAAACACAACCTAGCTGATGAGCAGCTGACGAGTAGCTGACACAACCTAGCTGACACAACCTAGCTGACGAGTAGCTGACACACAACCTAGCTGACGAGCAGCTGACACACAACCTAGCTGACGAGCAGCTGACGAGTAGCTAACACATAACCTAGCTTACTAGCAGCCAGTAGACAACCTAGCCGACAAGAATCTGACAAACAACCTAGCTGACGAATAGCTGACACACAACTAGCTTTTGAGCAGCTGACACACAACCTAGCTTTTGAGCAGCTGAAACACAACCTAGCTGATGAGCAGCTGATGAGTAGCTGACACACATCCTAGCTGACGAGCAGCTGACGAGTAGCTGACACACATCCTAGCTGATGAGCAGCTGACGAGCAGCTGACACACAACATGGCTGTCGAGCTGCTGACGATCAGCTGACCCACAACCTAGCTGATGAGCAGCTGAAGAGCAGCTGACACACAACCTAGCTGACGAGCAGCTGACACACAACCTAGCTGAAGAGCAGCTGACACCGCACCTAACTGACGAGCAGCTGACACAACACCTAGCTGACGAGCATCTGACGAGTATCTGACAAAACCTAGCTGACGAGCAGCTGACACACAACCTATCTGACAAGCAGCTGACACACAACCTAGCTGACGAGCAGCTGACGAGTATCTGACAAAACCTAGCTGACGAGCAGCTGACACATAACCCAGCTTACTAGCAGCTAATAGACATCCTAGCCGACAAGAACCTGACAAACAACCTAGCTGACGAATAGCTGATACACAACCTAGCTGATGAGCATCTGACGAATAGCTGACACAACCTAGCTGACGAGCAGCTGACACACAACCTACCTGACGAGCAGCTGACACACAATCTAGCTGATGAGCATCTGACGAGCAGCTGACACACAACCTAGCTGACGAGCAGCTGACACACAACCTAGCTGAAGAGCAGCTGACACACAACCTAGCTGACGAGCAGCTGACACGCAACCTGGCTGAAGAGCATCTGACGAATAGCTGACACAACCTAGCTGACGAGGAGCTGACACACAACCTACCTCACGAGCAGCTGACACACAACCTAGCTGACGAGCAGCTGGTGAGTAGCTGACACAACCTAGCTGACGAGTAGCTGACACACAACCTAGCTGAAGAGCAGCTGACACACAACCTAGCTGACGAGTAGCTGACACACAACCTAGCTGATGAGCATCTGACGAGCAGCTGACACACAACCTAGTTGACGAGTAGCTAACACACAACCGAGCTGAAGAGCTGCTGAAAAACAAACTAGCTGACGAGTAGCTGACACACAACCTTGCTGACGAGCAGCTGACACACAACCTAGCTGACGAGAAGCTGAAACACAACCTAGCTGACGAGCAGCTGACGAGTAGCTCACACATAACCTAGCTTACTAGCAGCTAATAGACAACCTAGCCGACAAGGACCTGACAAACAACCTAGCTGACGAATAGCTGATACACAACCTAGCTGATGATTATCTGACGAGTAGCTGACACACAACATAGCTTTAGAGCAGCTGACACACAACCTAGCTGACGAGCAGCTGACACAACGTAGCTGACGAGCAGCTGATGAGTAGCTGACACACATCCTAGCTGACGAGCAGATGACACACAACCTAGCTGTCGAGCTGCTGACGAGTAGCTGACACACATCCTAGCTGACGAGCATCTGACGAGTAGCTGACACATAACCTAGCTGACCATCAGCTGACACACAACCTAGCTGATGAGTAGCTGACACAACCCCTATGACGAGTAGCTGACGCAACCTAGCTGAAGTGAAGCTGACGCACAACCTAGCTGACAAGCAGCTAATGAGTAGCTGACACACAACCTTAATGACGAGCAGCTGAAACACAACCGAGCTGACGGGCATCTGACGAATAGCTGACACAACCTAGCTGACGAGCAGCTGACACACAATCTACCTGACGAGCAGCTGACACACAACCTAGCTGATGAGCAGCTGACGAGCAGCTGATACACAACCTAGCTGACGAGCAGCTGACACACAACCTAGATGACGAGCAGCTGACACACAACCTAGCTGACGAGCAGCTGACACACAACCTAGCTGACGAGCATCTGACGAATAGCTGACACAACCTAGCTGACGAGCAGCTGACACACAACCTACCTCACGAGCAGCTGACACACAACCTAGCTGACGAGCAGCTGACACACAACCTAGCTAACGAGCAGCTGATGAGTAGCTGACACAACCTAGCTGACGAGTATCTGACACACAACCTAGCTGACGAGCATCTGACGGGTATCTGACAAAACCTAGCTGACGAGCATCTGACACACAACCTAGCTGACGAGCATCTGACGAGTAGCTGACACACAACCTAGCTGACCATCAGTTGACACACAACCTAGCTGATGGATAGCTGACACAACCTAGCTTACGAGTAAATGACGAGCAGCTGAAACACAACCTAGCTGATGAGCAGCTGACGGGTAGCTGAAACACAATCTAGCTGACCATCAGCTGACACACAACCTAGCTGACGAGCAGCTGACACAACACCTACCTGAAGAGGAGCTGACACACAACCTAGCTGACGAGCATCTGACGATTTGCTGACACACAACCTAGCTGACGAGCATCTGACGAGTAGCTGACACACAACATAGCTTTAGAGCAGCTGACACACAACCTAGCTGACGAGCAGCTGACACAACGTAGCTGACGAGCAGCTGATGAGTAGCTGACACACATCCTAGCTGACGAGCAGCTGACACACAACCTAGCTGTCGAGCTGCTGACGAGCAGCTGATACACAACCTAGCTGACGAGCAGCTGACACACAACCTAGATGACGAGCAGCTGACACACAACCTAGCTGACGAGCAGCTGACACACAACCTAGCTGACGAGCATCTGACGAATAGCTGACACAACCTAGCTGACGAGCAGCTGACACACAACCTACCTCACGAGCAGCTGACACACAACCTAGCTGACGAGCAGCTGACACACAACCTAGCTAACGAGCAGCTGATGAGTAGCTGACACAACCTAGCTGACGAGCATCTGACGGGTATCTGACAAAACCTAGCTGACGAGTAGCTGACACACAACCTAGCTGACCATCAGTTGACACACAACCTAGCTGATGGATAGCTGACACAACCTAGCTTACGAGTAAATGACGAGCAGCTGAAACACAACCTAGCTGATGAGCAGCTGACGGGTAGCTGAAACACAATCTAGCTGACCATCAGCTGACACACAACCTAGCTGACGAGCAGCTGACACAACACCTACCTGAAGAGGAGCTGACACACAACCTAGCTGACGAGCATCTGACGATTTGCTGACACACAACCTAGCTGACGAGCATCTGACGAGTAGCTGACACAACCTAGCTGACGAGCAGCTGACACAAAACCTAGCTGACGAGCATCTGACGAATAGCTGACACAACCTAGCTGACGAGGAGCTGACACACAACCTACCTCACGAGCAGCTGACACACAACCTAGCTGACGAGCAGCTGATGAGTAGCTGACACAACCTAGCTGACGAGTAGCTGACACACAACCTAGCTGAAGAGCAGCTGACACACAACCTAGCTGACGAGCAGCTGACACACAACCTAGCTGACGAGCAGCTGATGAGTAGCTGACACAACCTAGCTGACGAGTAGCTGACACACAACCTAGCTGACGAGCAGCTGACACACAACCTAGCTGATGAGCATCTGACGAGTAGCTGACACACAACCTAGCTTTCGAGCAACTGACACACGACCTAGCTGACGAGCAGCTGACACAACGTAGCTGACGAGCAGCTGATGAGTAGCTGACACAACCTAGCTGGCGAGTAGCTGAAACACAACCTAGCTGATGAGCAGCTGATGAGCAGCTGACACACAAGCTAGCTGACGAGCAGCTGACACACAACCTGGCTGACGAGCAGCTGACACACAACCTAGCTGACGAGCATCTGACGAGTATCTGACACAACCTAGCTGACGAGCAGCTGACACACAACCTAGATGACGAGCATCTGACGAGTATCTGACACACAACCTAGCTGACCATCAGCTGACACACAACCTAGCTGATGGATAGCTGACACGCCCTAGCTTACGAGTAAATGACGAGCAGCTGACACACAACCTAGCTGATGAGCAGCTGACACACAACCTCGCTGACGAGCAGCTGACACAAAACCTTGCTGACGAGCAGCTGGCACACAACCTAGCTCACAAGCAGCTTACACACAACCTAGCTCACGAGCAGCTGACACACAACCTAGCTGACAAGCAGCTGAAACACAACCTAGTTGACGAGCAGCTGACAAGATAGCTGATGAGCTGCTGTCACACACCCTAGCTGACGAGCAGCTGAAACACAACCTAGCTGACGAGCATCTGACAATAAGCTGACACAACCTAGCTGACGAGCAGCTGACACAAAACCTACCTGAAGAGGAGCTGACAGACAACCTAGCTGACAAGCATCTGACGATTTGCTGACACACAACCTAGCTGACGAGCATCTGACGAGTTGCTGACAAACAACCTAGCTGACGAGCATATGACACAACACCTAGCTGATGAGCAACTGACACAATACCTAGCTGACGAGCAGCTGACACACAACCTAGCTGACGAGCAGCTGACACACAACCTAGCTCACGAGCAGCTGACACACAACCTAGTTGACGAGCAGCTGACAGACAACCTTGCTGACGAGCAGCTGACACACAACCTAGCTGACAGGCAGCTGACGAGTAGCTGACACACAACCTAGCTGACGAGCAGCTGACACGATCTAGCTGATGAGTAGCTGACAAAGCTGACGAGCATCTGACGAGTATCTGACAAAACCTAGCTGACGAGCAGCTGACACACAACCTATCTGACAAGCAGCTGACACACAACCTAGCTGACGAGCAGCTGACGAGTATCTGACAAAACCTAGCTGACGAGCAGCTGACACAAAACCTAGCTTACTAGCAGCTAATAGACATCCTAGCCGACAAGAACCTGACAAACAAACTAGCTGACGAATAGCTGACACACAACCTAGCTGATGAGCATCTGACGAATAGCTGACACAACCTAGCTGACGAGCAGCTGACACACAACCTACCTGACGAGCAGCTGACACACAATCTAGCTGATGAGCATCTGACGAGCAGCTGACACACAACCTAGCTGACGAGCAGCTGACACACAACCTAGCTGAAGAGCAGCTGACACACAACCTAGCTGACGAGCAGCTGACACACAACCTAGCTGACGAGCAGCTGATGAATAGCTGACACAACCTAGCTGACGAGGAGCTGACACACAACCTACCTCACGAGCAGCTGACACACAACCTAGCTGACGAGCAGCTGACACAAAACCTAGCTGACGAGCAGCTGATGAGTAGCTGACACAACCTAGCTGACGAGTAGCTGACACACAACATAGCTTTCGAGCAGCTGACACACAACCTAGCTGACGAGCAGCTGACACACAACCTAGCTGACGAGCATCTGACGAATAGCTGACACAACCTAGCTGATGAGCAGCTGGCACACAACCTACCTGACGAGCAGCTGACACACAACCTAGCTGACGAGCAGCTGACACACAACCTAGTTTGAGCAGCTGACGAGTAGCTTACACATAACCTAGCTGACGAGTAGATGACACAACCGAGCTGAAGAGCAGCTGAAACACAACCTAGTTGACGAGCAGCTGAAACACAACCTAGCTGACGAGCAGCTGACAAGCAAGCTGATTAGCCGCTGACACACTACCTAGCTGACGAGTAGCTGACACACATCCTAGCTGATGAGCAGCTGACGAGCAGCTGACACACAACATGGCTGTCGAGCTGCTGACGATCAGCTGACCCACAACCTAGCTGATGAGCAGCTGATGAGCAGCTGACACACAACCTAGCTGACGAGCAGCTGACGAGTATCTGACAAAACCTAGCTGACGAGCAGCTGACACATAACCCAGCTTACTAGCAGCTAATAGACATCCTAGCCGACAAGAACCTGACAAACAACCTAGCTGACGAATAGCTGACACACAACCTAGCTGATGAGCATCTGACGAATAGCTGACACAACCTAGCTGACGAGCAGCTGACACACAACCTACCTGACGAGCAGTTGACACACAATCTAGCTGATGAGCATCTGACAAGCAGCTGACACACAACCTAGCTGACGAGCAGCTGACACACAACCTAGCTGAAGAGCAGCTGACACACAACCTAGCTGACGAGCAGCTGACACACAACCTAGC
The DNA here is from genome assembly GCF_013265735.2 of Oncorhynchus mykiss. NCBI lineage: Eukaryota > Metazoa > Chordata > Actinopteri > Salmoniformes > Salmonidae > Oncorhynchus > Oncorhynchus mykiss. Next base: position 214,534 of record NC_050570.1, on the reverse strand, counting down.
TGAAGAGCATCTGACGAATAGCTGACACAACCTAGCTGACGAGTAGCTGACACACAACCTAGCTGAAGAGCAGCTGACACACAACCTAGCTGACGAGTAGCTGACACACAACCTAGCTGATGAGCATCTGACGAGCAGCTGACACACAACCTAGTTGACGAGTAGGTAACACACAACCGAGCTGAAGAGCTGCTGAAAAACAACCTAGCTGACGAGTAGCTGACACACAACCTTGCTGACGAGCAGCTGACACACAACCTAGCTGACGAGAAGCTGAAACACAACCTAGCTGACGAGCAGCTGACGAGTAGCTCACACATAACCTAGCTTACTAGCAGCTAATAGACAACCTAGCCGACATTGACCTGACAAACAAACTAGCTGACGAATAGCTGACACACAACCTAGCTGATGAGCATCTGACGAGTAGCTGACACACAACATAGCTTTAGAGCAGCTGACACACAACCTAGCTGACGAGCAGCTGACACAACATAGCTGACGAGCAGCTGATGAGTAGCTGACACACATCCTAGCTGACTTGCTGCTGACTCACAACCTAGCTGTCGAGCTGCTGACGAGTAGCTGACACACATCCTAGCTGACGAGCATCTGACGAGTAGCTGACACATAACCTAGCTGACCATCAGCTGACACACAACCTAGCTGATGAGTAGCTGAAACAACCCCTATGACGAGTAGCTGACGCAACCTAGCTGAAGTGAAGCTGACGCACAACCTAGCTGACAAGCAGCTAATGAGTAGCTGACACACAACCTTAATGACGAGCAGCTGACACACAACCTAGCTGACGGGCATCTGACGAATAGCTGACACAACCTAGCTGACGAGCAGCTGACACACAATCTACCTGACGAGCAGCTGACACACAACCTAGCTGATGAGCAGCTGACGAGCAGCTGACACACAACCTAGCTGACGAGCAGCTGACACACAACCTAGCTGACGAGCAGCTGACACACAACCTAGCTGACGAGCAGCTGACAAACAACCTAGCTGACGAGCATCTGACGAGCTGCTGAAACACAACCTAGCTGACGAGCAGCTGACACAAAATCTAGCTGACGAGCAGCTGACACAAAACCTAGCTGACGAGCAGCTGACACAAATCCTAGCTGACGAGCAGCTGACACACAACCTAGCTGACGAGTAGCCAACACAACCTAGCTGACGAGTAGCTGACAGACAACCTAGCCGACAAGAACCTGACAAACAACATAGCTGACGAATAGCTGACACACAACCTAGCTGATGAGCATCTGACGAGTAGCTGACACACAACCTAGCTGACGAGCAGCTGACAGACAACCTAGCCGACAAGAACCTGACAAACAACATAGCTGACGAATAGCTGACACACAACCTAGCTGATGAGCATCTGACGAGTAGCTGACACACAACATAGCTTTCGAGCAGCTGACACACAACCTAGCTGACGAGCAGCTGACACACAACCTAGCTGACGAGCATCTGACGAATAGCTGACACAACCTAGCTGATGAGCAGCTGACACACAACCTACCTGACGAGCAGCTGACACACAACCTAGCTGACGAGCAGCTGACACACAACCTAGCTGACGAGCAGCTGATGAGTAGCTGACACAACCTAGCTGACGAGTAGCTGACACACAACCTAGCTGAAGAGCAGCTGACACACAACCTAGCTGACGAGTAGCTGACACACAACCTAGCTGATGAGCATCTGACGAGCAGCTGACACACAACCTAGTTGACAAGTAGCTAACACACAACCGAGCTGAAGAGCTGCTGAAAAACAACCTAGCTGACGAGTAGCTGACACAGAACCTTGCTGACGAGCAGCTGACACACAACCTAGCTGACGAGAAGCTGAAACACAACCTAGCTGACGAGCAGCTGACGAGTAGCTCACACATAACCTAGCTTACTAGCAGCTAATAGACAACCTAGCCGACATTGACCTGACAAACAACCTAGCTGACGAATAGCTGACACACAACCTAGCTGATGAGCATCTGACGAGTAGCTGACACACAACATAGCTTTAGAGCAGCTGACACACAACCTAGCTGACGAGCAGCTGACACAACGTAGCTGACAAGCAGCTGATGAGTAGCTGACACACATCCTAGCTGACTTGCTGCTGACACACAACCTAGCTGTCGAGCTGCTGAGGAGTAGCTGACACACATCCTAGCTGACGAGCATCTGACGAGTAGCTGACACATAACCTAGCTGACCATCAGCTGACACACAACCTAGCTGATGAGTAGCTGACACAACCCCTATGACGAGTAGCTGACGCAACCTAGCTGAAGCGAAGCTGACGCACAACCTAGCTGACAAGCAGCTAATGAGTAGCTGACACACAACCTTAATGACGAGCAGCTGACACACAACCTAGCTGACGGGCATCTGACGAATAGCTGACACAACCTAGCTGACGAGCAGCTGACACACAATCTACCTGAAGAGCAGCTGACACACAACCTAGCTGATGAGCAGCTGACGAGTAGCTGACACACAACCTAGCTGACGAGCAGCTGACACACAACCTAGCTGACGAGCAGCTGACACACAACCTATCTGACGAGCAGCTGACAAATAGCTGACACAACCTAGCTGATGAGCAGCTGACACACAACCTACCTCACGAGCAGCTGACACACAACCTAGCTGACGAGCAGCTGACACACAACCTAGCTGACGAGCATCTGACAAATAGCTGACACAACCTAGCTGATGAGCAGCTGACACACAACCTACCTGACGAGCAGCTGACACACAACCTAGCTGACGAGCAGCTGACACACAACCTAGCTGACGAGCAGCTGATGAGTAGCTGACACAACCTAGCTGACGAGTAGCTGACACACAACCTAGCTGAAGAGCAGCTGACACACAACCTAGCTAACGAGTAGCTGACACACAACCTAGCTGATGAGCATCTGACGAGCAGCTGACACACAACCTAGTTGACGAGTAGCTAACACACAACCGAGCTGAAGAGCTGCTGAAAAACAACCTAGCTGACGAGTAGCTGACACAAAACCTTGCTGACGAGCAGCTGACACACAACCTAGCTGTCGAGCTGCTGACGAGTAGCTGACACACATCCTAGCTGACGAGCATCTGACGAGTAGCTGACACATAACCTAGCTGACCATCAGCTGACACACAACCTAGCTGATGAGTAGCTGAAACAACCCCTGTGACGAGTAGCTGACGCAACCTAGCTGAAGTGAAGCTGACGCACAACCTAGCTGACAAGCAGCTAATGAGTAGCTGACACACAACCTTAATGACGAGCAGCTGACACACAACCTAGCTGACGGGCATCTGACGAATAGCTGACACAACCTAGCTGACGAGCAGCTGACACACAATCTACCTGACGAGCAGCTGACACACAACCTAGCTGATGAGCAGCTGACGAGCAGCTGACACACAACCTAGCTGACGAGCAGCTGACACACAACCTAGCTGACGAGCAGCTGACACACAACCTAGCTGACGAGCAGCTGACAAACAACCTAGCTGACGAGCATCTGACGAGCTGCTGAAACACAACCTAGCTGACGAGCAGCTGACACAAAATCTAGCTGACGAGCAGCTGACACAAAACCTAGCTGACGAGCAGCTGACACAAATCCTAGCTGACGAGCAGCTGACACACAACCTAGCTGACGAGTAGCCAACACAACCTAGCTGACGAGTAGCCGACACAACCTAGCTGACGCGCAGCTGACGAGCAGCTGACACACAACCTAGCTGACGAGCAGCTGACAGACAACCTAGCCGACAAGAACCTGACAAACAACATAGCTGACGAATAGCTGACACACAACCTAGCTGATGAGCATCTGACGAGTAGCTGACACACAACATAGCTTTCGAGCAGCTGACACACAACCTAGCTGACGAGCAGCTGACACACAACCTAGCTGACGAGCATCTGACGAATAGCTGACACAACTTAGCTGATGAGCAGCTGACACACAACCTAGCTGAAGAGCAGCTGACACACAACCTAGCTGACGAGTAGCTGACACACAACCTAGCTGATGAGCATCTGACGAGCAGCTGACACACAACCTAGTTGACGAGTAGCTAACACACAACCGAGCTGAAGAGCTGCTGAAAAACAACCTAGCTGACGAGTAGCTGACACAGAACCTTGCTGACGAGCAGCTGACACACAACCTAGCTGACGAGAAGCTGAAACACAACCTAGCTGACGAGCAGCTGACGAGTAGCTCACACATAACCTAGCTTACTAGCAGCTAATAGACAACCTAGCCGACATTGACCTGACAAACAACCTAGCTGACGAATAGCTGACACACAACCTAGCTGATGAGCATCTGACGAGTAGCTGACACACAACATAGCTTTAGAGCAGCTGACACACAACCTAGCTGACGAGCAGCTGACACAACGTAGCTGACAAGCAGCTGATGAGTAGCTGACACACATCCTAGCTGACTTGCTGCTGACACACAACCTAGCTGTCGAGCTGCTGAGGAGTAGCTGACACACATCCTAGCTGACGAGCATCTGACGAGTAGCTGACACATAACCTAGCTGACCATCAGCTGACACACAACCTAGCTGATGAGTAGCTGACACAACCCCTATGACGAGTAGCTGACGCAACCTAGCTGAAGCGAAGCTGACGCACAACCTAGCTGACAAGCAGCTAATGAGTAGCTGACACACAACCTTAATGACGAGCAGCTGACACACAACCTAGCTGACGGGCATCTGACGAATAGCTGACACAACCTAGCTGACGAGCAGCTGACACACAATCTACCTGAAGAGCAGCTGACACACAACCTAGCTGATGAGCAGCTGACGAGCAGCTGACACACAACCTAGCTGACGAGCAGCTGACACACAACCTAGCTGACGAGCAGCTGACACACAACCTAGCTGACGAGCAGCTGACGAATAGCTGACACAACCTAGCTGACGAGCAGCTGACACACAACCTACCTCACGAGCAGCTGACACACAACCTAGCTGACGAGCAGCTGACACACAACCTAGCTGACGAGCATCTGACGAATAGCTGACACAACCTAGCTGATGAGCAGCTGACACACAACCTACCTGACGAGCAGCTGACACACAACCTAGCTGACGAGCAGCTGACACACAACCTAGCTGACGAGTAGCTGACACACAACCTAGCTGATGAGCATCTGACGAGCAGCTGACACACAACCTAGTTGACGAGTAGCTAACACACAACCGAGCTGAAGAGCTGCTGAAAAACAACCTAGCTGACGAGTAGCTGACACAGAACCTTGCTGACGAGCAGCTGACACACAACCTAGCTGACGAGAAGCTGAAACACAACCTAGCTGACGAGTAGCCGACACAACCTAGCTGACGCGCAGCTGACGAGCAGCTGACACACAACCTAGCTGACGAGCAGCTGACAGACAACCTAGCCGACAAGAACCTGACAAACAACATAGCTGACGAATAGCTGACACACAACCTAGCTGATGAGCATCTGACGAGTAGCTGACACACAACATAGCTTTCGAGCAGCTGACACACAACCTAGCTGACGAGCAGCTGACACACAACCTAGCTGACGAGCATCTGACGAATAGCTGACACAACTTAGCTGATGAGCAGCTGACACACAACCTAGCTGAAGAGCAGCTGACACACAACCTAGCTGACGAGTAGCTGACACACAACCTAGCTGATGAGCATCTGACGAGCAGCTGACACACAACCTAGTTGACGAGTAGCTAACACACAACCGAGCTGAAGAGCTGCTGAAAAACAACCTAGCTGACGAGTAGCTGACACAGAACCTTGCTGACGAGCAGCTGACACACAACCTAGCTGACGAGAAGCTGACACAACGTAGCTGACAAGCAGCTGATGAGTAGCTGACACACATCCTAGCTGACTTGCTGCTGACACACAACCTAGCTGTCGAGCTGCTGAGGAGTAGCTGACACACATCCTAGCTGACGAGCATCTGACGAGTAGCTGACACATAACCTAGCTGACCATCAGCTGACACACAACCTAGCTGATGAGTAGCTGACACAACCCCTATGACGAGTAGCTGACGCAACCTAGCTGAAGCGAAGCTGACGCACAACCTAGCTGACAAGCAGCTAATGAGTAGCTGACACACAACCTTAATGACGAGCAGCTGACACACAACCTAGCTGACGGGCATCTGACGAATAGCTGACACAACCTAGCTGACGAGCAGCTGACACACAATCTACCTGAAGAGCAGCTGACACACAACCTAGCTGATGAGCAGCTGACGAGTAGCTGACACACAACCTAGCTGACGAGCAGCTGACACACAACCTAGCTGACGAGCAGCTGACACACAACCTATCTGACGAGCAGCTGACAAATAGCTGACACAACCTAGCTGATGAGCAGCTGACACACAACCTACCTCACGAGCAGCTGACACACAACCTAGCTGACGAGCAGCTGACACACAACCTAGCTGACGAGCATCTGACGAATAGCTGACACAACCTAGCTGATGAGCAGCTGACACACAACCTACCTGACGAGCAGCTGACACACAACCTAGCTGACGAGCAGCTGACACACAACCTAGCTGACGAGCAGCTGATGAGTAGCTGACACAACCTAGCTGACGAGTAGCTGACACACAACCTAGCTGAAGAGCAGCTGACACACAACCTAGCTAACGAGTAGCTGACACACAACCTAGCTGATGAGCATCTGACGAGCAGCTGACACACAACCTAGTTGACGAGTAGCTAACACACAACCGAGCTGAAGAGCTGCTGAAAAACAACCTAGCTGACGAGTAGCTGACACAAAACCTTGCTGACGAGCAGCTGACACAAAACCTAGCTGTCGAGCTGCTGACGAGTAGCTGACACACATCCTAGCTGACGAGCATCTGACGAGTAGCTGACACATAACCTAGCTGACCATCAGCTGACACACAACCTAGCTGATGAGTAGCTGAAACAACCCCTGTGACGAGTAGCTGACGCAACCTAGCTGAAGTGAAGCTGACGCACAACCTAGCTGACAAGCAGCTAATGAGTAGCTGACACACAACCTTAATGACGAGCAGCTGACACACAACCTAGCTGACGGGCATCTGACGAATAGCTGACACAACCTAGCTGACGAGCAGCTGACACACAATCTACCTGACGAGCAGCTGACACACAACCTAGCTGATGAGCAGCTGACGAGCAGCTGACACACAACCTAGCTGACGAGCAGCTGACACACAACCTAGCTGACGAGCAGCTGACACACAACCTAGCTGACGAGCAGCTGACAAACAACCTAGCTGACGAGCATCTGACGAGCTGCTGAAACACAACCTAGCTGACGAGCAGCTGACACAAAATCTAGCTGACGAGCAGCTGACACAAAACCTAGCTGACGAGCAGCTGACACAAATCCTAGCTGACGAGCAGCTGACACACAACCTAGCTGACGAGTAGCCAACACAACCTAGCTGACGAGTAGCCGACACAACCTAGCTGACGCGCAGCTGACGAGCAGCTGACACACAACCTAGCTGACGAGCAGCTGACAGACAACCTAGCCGACAAGAACCTGACAAACAACATAGCTGACGAATAGCTGACACACAACCTAGCTGATGAGCATCTGACGAGTAGCTGACACACAACATAGCTTTCGAGCAGCTGACACACAACCTAGCTGAAGAGCAGCTGACACACAACCTAGCTGACGAGCATCTGACGAATAGCTGACACAACTTAGCTGATGAGCAGCTGACACACAACCTAGCTGAAGAGCAGCTGACACACAACCTAGCTGACGAGTAGCTGACACACAACCTAGCTGATGAGCATCTGACGAGCAGCTGACACACAACCTAGTTGACGAGTAGCTAACACACAACCGAGCTGAAGAGCTGCTGAAAAACAACCTAGCTGACGAGTAGCTGACACAGAACCTTGCTGACGAGCAGCTGACACACAACCTAGCTGACGAGAAGCTGAAACACAACCTAGCTGACGAGCAGCTGACGAGTAGCTCACACATAACCTAGCTTACTAGCAGCTAATAGACAACCTAGCCGACATTGACCTGACAAACAACCTAGCTGACGAATAGCTGACACACAACCTAGCTGATGAGCATCTGACGAGTAGCTGACACACAACATAGCTTTAGAGCAGCTGACACACAACCTAGCTGACGAGCAGCTGACACAACGTAGCTGACAAGCAGCTGATGAGTAGCTGACACACATCCTAGCTGACTTGCTGCTGACACACAACCTAGCTGTCGAGCTGCTGAGGAGTAGCTGACACACATCCTAGCTGACGAGCATCTGACGAGTAGCTGACACATAACCTAGCTGACCATCAGCTGACACACAACCTAGCTGATGAGTAGCTGACACAACCCCTATGACGAGTAGCTGACGCAACCTAGCTGAAGCGAAGCTGACGCACAACCTAGCTGACAAGCAGCTAATGAGTAGCTGACACACAACCTTAATGACGAGCAGCTGACACACAACCTAGCTGACGGGCATCTGACGAATAGCTGACACAACCTAGCTGACGAGCAGCTGACACACAATCTACCTGAAGAGCAGCTGACACACAACCTAGCTGATGAGCAGCTGACGAGCAGCTGACACACAACCTAGCTGACGAGCAGCTGACACACAACCTAGCTGACGAGCAGCTGACACACAACCTAGCTGACGAGCAGCTGACGAATAGCTGACACAACCTAGCTGACGAGCAGCTGACACACAACCTACCTCACGAGCAGCTGACACACAACCTAGCTGACGAGCAGCTGACACACAACCTAGCTGACGAGCATCTGACGAATAGCTGACACAACCTAGCTGATGAGCAGCTGACACACAACCTACCTGACGAGCAGCTGACACACAACCTAGCTGACGAGCAGCTGACACACAACCTAGCTGACGAGTAGCTGACACACAACCTAGCTGATGAGCATCTGACGAGCAGCTGACACACAACCTAGTTGACGAGTAGCTAACACACAACCGAGCTGAAGAGCTGCTGAAAAACAACCTAGCTGACGAGTAGCTGACACAGAACCTTGCTGACGAGCAGCTGACACACAACCTAGCTGACGAGAAGCTGAAACACAACCTAGCTGACGAGTAGCCGACACAACCTAGCTGACGCGCAGCTGACGAGCAGCTGACACACAACCTAGCTGACGAGCAGCTGACAGACAACCTAGCCGACAAGAACCTGACAAACAACATAGCTGACGAATAGCTGACACACAACCTAGCTGATGAGCATCTGACGAGTAGCTGACACACAACATAGCTTTCGAGCAGCTGACACACAACCTAGCTGACGAGCAGCTGACACACAACCTAGCTGACGAGCATCTGACGAATAGCTGACACAACTTAGCTGATGAGCAGCTGACACACAACCTAGCTGAAGAGCAGCTGACACACAACCTAGCTGACGAGTAGCTGACACACAACCTAGCTGATGAGCATCTGACGAGCAGCTGACACACAACCTAGTTGACGAGTAGCTAACACACAACCGAGCTGAAGAGCTGCTGAAAAACAACCTAGCTGACGAGTAGCTGACACAGAACCTTGCTGACGAGCAGCTGACACACAACCTAGCTGACGAGCAGCTGACGAGTAGCTCACACATAACCTAGCTTACTAGCAGCTAATAGACAACCTAGCCGACATTGACCTGACAAACAACCTAGCTGACGAATAGCTGACACACAACCTAGCTGATGAGCATCTGACGAGTAGCTGACACACAACATAGCTTTAGAGCAGCTGACACACAACCTAGCTGACGAGCAGCTGACACAACGTAGCTGACAAGCAGCTGATGAGTAGCTGACACACATCCTAGCTGACTTGCTGCTGACACACAACCTAGCTGTCGAGCTGCTGAGGAGTAGCTGACACACATCCTAGCTGACGAGCATCTGACGAGTAGCTGACACATAACCTAGCTGACCATCAGCTGACACACAACCTAGCTGATGAGTAGCTGACACAACCCCTATGACGAGTAGCTGACGCAACCTAGCTGAAGCGAAGCTGACGCACAACCTAGCTGACAAGCAGCTAATGAGTAGCTGACACACAACCTTAATGACGAGCAGCTGACACACAACCTAGCTGACGGGCATCTGATGAATAGCTGACACAACCTAGCTGACGAGCAGCTGACACACAATCTACCTGAAGAGCAGCTGACACACAACCTAGCTGATGAGCAGCTGACGAGCAGCTGACACACAACCTAGCTGACGAGCAGCTGACACACAACCTAGCTGACGAGCAGCTGACACACAACCTAGCTGACGAGCAGCTGACGAATAGCTGACACAACCTAGCTGACGAGCAGCTGACACACAACCTACCTCACGAGCAGCTGACACACAACCTAGCTGACGAGCAGCTGACACACAACCTAGCTGACGAGCATCTGACGAATAGCTGACACAACCTAGCTGATGAGCAGCTGACACACAACCTACCTGACGAGCAGCTGACACACAACCTAGCTGACGAGCAGCTGACACACAACCTAGCTGACGAGTAGCTGACACACAACCTAGCTGATGAGCATCTGACGAGCAGCTGACACACAACCTAGTTGACGAGTAGCTAACACACAACCGAGCTGAAGAGCTGCTGAAAAACAACCTAGCTGACGAGTAGCTGACACAGAACCTTGCTGACGAGCAGCTGACACACAACCTAGCTGACGAGAAGCTGAAACACAACCTAGCTGACGAGTAGCCGACACAACCTAGCTGACGCGCAGCTGACGAGCAGCTGACACACAACCTAGCTGACGAGCAGCTGACAGACAACCTAGCCGACAAGAACCTGACAAACAACATAGCTGACGAATAGCTGACACACAACCTAGCTGATGAGCATCTGACGAGTAGCTGACACACAACATAGCTTTCGAGCAGCTGACACACAACCTAGCTGACGAGCAGCTGACACACAACCTAGCTGACGAGCATCTGACGAATAGCTGACACAACTTAGCTGATGAGCAGCTGACACACAACCTAGCTGAAGAGCAGCTGACACACAACCTAGCTGACGAGTAGCTGACACACAACCTAGCTGATGAGCATCTGACGAGCAGCTGACACACAACCTAGTTGACGAGTAGCTAACACACAACCGAGCTGAAGAGCTGCTGAAAAACAACCTAGCTGACGAGTAGCTGACACAGAACCTTGCTGACGAGCAGCTGACACACAACCTAGCTGACGAGAAGCTGAAACACAACCTAGCTGACGAGCAGCTGACGAGTAGCTCACACATAACCTAGCTTACTAGCAGCTAATAGACAACCTAGCCGACATTGACCTGACAAACAACCTAGCTGACGAATAGCTGACACACAACCTAGCTGATGAGCATCTGACGAGTAGCTGACACACAACATAGCTTTAGAGCAGCTGACACACAACCTAGCTGACGAGCAGCTGACACAACGTAGCTGACAAGCAGCTGATGAGTAGCTGACACACATCCTAGCTGACTTGCTGCTGACACACAACCTAGCTGTCGAGCTGCTGAGGAGTAGCTGACACACATCCTAGCTGACGAGCATCTGACGAGTAGCTGACACATAACCTAGCTGACCATCAGCTGACACACAACCTAGCTGATGAGTAGCTGACACAACCCCTATGACGAGTAGCTGACGCAACCTAGCTGAAGCGAAGCTGACGCACAACCTAGCTGACAAGCAGCTAATGAGTAGCTGACACACAACCTTAATGACGAGCAGCTGACACACAACCTAGCTGACGGGCATCTGACGAATAGCTGACACAACCTAGCTGACGAGCAGCTGACACACAATCTACCTGAAGAGCAGCTGACACACAACCTAGCTGATGAGCAGCTGACGAGCAGCTGACACACAACCTAGCTGACGAGCAGCTGACACACAACCTAGCTGACGAGCAGCTGACACACAACCTAGCTGACGAGCAGCTGACGAATAGCTGACACAACCTAGCTGACGAGCAGCTGACACACAACCTACCTCACGAGCAGCTGACACACAACCTAGCTGACGAGCAGCTGACACACAACCTAGCTGACGAGCATCTGACGAATAGCTGACACAACCTAGCTGATGAGCAGCTGACACACAACCTACCTGACGAGCAGCTGACACACAACCTAGCTGACGAGCAGCTGACACACAACCTAGCTGACGAGTAGCTGACACACAACCTAGCTGATGAGCATCTGACGAGCAGCTGACACACAACCTAGTTGACGAGTAGCTAACACACAACCGAGCTGAAGAGCTGCTGAAAAACAACCTAGCTGACGAGTAGCTGACACAGAACCTTGCTGACGAGCAGCTGACACACAACCTAGCTGACGAGAAGCTGAAACACAACCTAGCTGACGAGCAGCTGACGAGTAGCTCACACATAACCTAGCTTACTTGCAGCTAATAGACAACCTAGCCGACATTGACCTGACAAACAACCTAGCTGACGAATAGCTGACACACAACCTAGCTGATGAGCATCTGACGAGTAGCTGACACACAACATAGCTTTAGAGCAGCTGACACACAACCTAGCTGACGAGCAGCTGACACAACGTAGCTGACAAGCAGCTGATGAGTAGCTGACACACATCCTAGCTGACTTGCTGCTGACACACAACCTAGCTGTCGAGCTGCTGAGGAGTAGCTGACACACATCCTAGCTGACGAGCATCTGACGAGTAGCTGACACATAACCTAGCTGACCATCAGCTGACACACAACCTAGCTGATGAGTAGCTGACACAACCCCTATGACGAGTAGCTGACGCAACCTAGCTGAAGCGAAGCTGACGCACAACCTAGCTGACAAGCAGCTAATGAGTAGCTGACACACAACCTTAATGACGAGCAGCTGACACACAACCTAGCTGACGGGCATCTGACGAATAGCTGACACAACCTAGCTGACGAGCAGCTGACACACAACCTAGCTGACGAGCAGCTGACACACAACCTAGCTGACGAGCAGCTGACGAATAGCTGACACAACCTAGCTGACGAGCAGCTGACACACAACCTACCTCACGAGCAGCTGACACACAACCTAGCTGACGAGCAGCTGACACACAACCTAGCTGACGAGCATCTGACGAATAGCTGACACAACCTAGCTGATGAGCAGCTGACACACAACCTACCTGACGAGCAGCTGACACACAACCTAGCTGACGAGCAGCTGACACACAACCTAGCTGACGAGCAGCTGATGAGTAGCTGACACAACCTAGCTGACGAGTAGCTGACACACAACCTAGCTGAAGAGCAGCTGACACACAACCTAGCTGACGAGTAGCTGACACACAACCTAGCTGATGAGCATCTGACGAGCAGCTGACACACAACCTAGTTGACGAGTAGCTAACACACAACCGAGCTGAAGAGCTGCTGAAAAACAACCTAGCTGACGAGTAGCTGAAACACAACCTAGCTGACGAGCAGCTGACGAGTAGCTCACACATAACCTAGCTTACTAGCAGCTAATAGACAACCTAGCCGACATTGACCTGACAAACAACCTAGCTGACGAATAGCTGACACACAACCTAGCTGATGAGCATCTGACGAGTAGCTGACACACAACATAGCTTTAGAGCAGCTGACACACAACCTAGCTGACGAGCAGCTGACACAACGTAGCTGACAAGCAGCTGAAGAGTAGCTGACACACATCCTAGCTGACTTGCTGCTGACACACAACCTAGCTGTCGAGCTGCTGAGGAGTAGCTGACACAACCTAGCTGACGAGTAGCTGACGCAACCTAGCTGAAGCGAAGCTGACGCACAACCTAGCTGACAAGCAGCTAATGAGTAGCTGACACACAACCTTAATGACGAGCAGCTGACACACAACCTAGCTGACGGGCATCTGACGAATAGCTGACACAACCTAGCTGACGAGCAGCTGACACACAACCTAGCTGACGAGCAGCTGACACACAACCTAGCTGACGAGCAGCTGACGAATAGCTGACACAACCTAGCTGACGAGCAGCTGACACACAACCTACCTCACGAGCAGCTGACACACAACCTAGCTGACGAGCAGCTGACACACAACCTAGCTGACGAGCATCTGACGAATAGCTGACACAACCTAGCTGATGAGCAGCTGACACACAACCTACCTGACGAGCAGCTGACACACAACCTAGCTGACGAGCAGCTGACACACAACCTAGCTGACGAGCAGCTGATGAGTAGCTGACACAACCTAGCTGACGAGTAGCTGACACACAACCTAGCTGAAGAGCAGCTGACACACAACCTAGCTGACGAGTAGCTGACACACAACCTAGCTGATGAGCATCTGACGAGCAGCTGACACACAACCTAGTTGACGAGTAGCTAACACACAACCGAGCTGAAGAGCTGCTGAAAAACAACCTAGCTGACGAGTAGCTGACACAGAACCTTGCTGACGAGCAGCTGACACACAACCTAGCTGACGAGAAGCTGAAACACAACCTAGCTGACGAGCAGCTGACGAGAAGCTCACACATAACCTAGCTTACTAGCAGCTAATAGACAACCTAGCCGACATTGACCTGACAAACAACCTAGCTGACGAATAGCTGACACACAACCTAGCTGATGAGCATCTGACGAGTAGCTGACACACAACATAGCTGTAGAGCAGCTGACACACAACCTAGCTGACGAGCAGCTGACACAACGTAGCTGACAAGCAGCTGATGAGTAGCTGACACACATCCTAGCTGACTTGCTGCTGACACACAACCTAGCTGTCGAGCTGCTGAGGAGTAGCTGACACACATCCTAGCTGACGAGCATCTGACGAGTAGCTGACACATAACCTAGCTGACCATCAGCTGACACACAACCTAGCTGATGAGTAGCTGACACAACCCCTATGACGAGTAGCTGACGCAACCTAGCTGAAGCGAAGCTGACGCACAACCTAGCTGACAAGCAGCTAATGAGTAGCTGACACACAACCTTAATGACGAGCAGCTGACACACAACCTAGCTGACGGGCATCTGACGAATAGCTGACACAACCTAGCTGACGAGCAGCTGACACACAACCTAGCTGACGAGCAGCTGACACACAACCTAGCTGACGAGCAGCTGACGAATAGCTGACACAACATAGCTGACGAGCAGCTGACACACAACCTACCTCACGAGCAGCTGACACACAACCTAGCTGACGAGCAGCTGACACACAACCTAGCTGACGAGCATCTGACGAATAGCTGACTCAACCTAGCTGATGAGCAGCTGACACACAACCTACCTGACGAGCAGCTGACACACAACCTAGCTGACGAGCAGCTGACGAGCAGCTGATGAGTAGCTGACACAACCTAGCTGACGAGTAGCTGACACACAACCTAGCTGAAGAGCAGCTGACACACAACCTAGCTGACGAGCATCTGACGAATAGCTGACACAACCTAGCTGATGAGCAGCTGACACACAACCTACCTGACGAGCAGCTGACACACAACCTAGCTGACGAGCAGCTGACACACAACCTAGCTGACGAGTAGCTGACACACAACCTAGCTGATGAGCATCTGACGAGCAGCTGACACACAACCTAGTTGACGAGTAGCTAACACACAACCGAGCTGAAGAGCTGCTGAAAAACAACCTAGCTGACGAGTAGCTGACACAGAACCTTGCTGACGAGCAGCTGACACACAACCTAGCTGACGAGAAGCTGAAACACAACCTAGCTGACGAGTAGCCGACACAACCTAGCTGACGCGCAGCTGACGAGCAGCTGACACACAACCTAGCTGACGAGCAGCTGACAGACAACCTAGCCGACAAGAACCTGACAAACAACATAGCTGACGAATAGCTGACACACAACCTAGCTGATGAGCATCTGACGAGTAGCTGACACACAACATAGCTGACGAGCAGCTGACACACAACCTAGCTGACGAGCATCTGACGAATAGCTGACACAACTTAGCTGATGAGCAGCTGACACACAACCTAGCTGAAGAGCAGCTGACACACAACCTAGCTGACGAGTAGCTGACACACAACCTAGCTGATGAGCATCTGACGAGCAGCTGACACACAACCTAGTTGACGAGTAGCTAACACACAACCGAGCTGAAGAGCTGCTGAAAAACAACCTAGCTGACGAGTAGCTGACACAGAACCTTGCTGACGAGCAGCTGACACACAACCTAGCTGACGAGAAGCTGAAACACAACCTAGCTGACGAGCAGCTGACGAGTAGCTCACACATAACCTAGCTTACTAGCAGCTAATAGACAACCTAGCCGACATTGACCTGACAAACAACCTAGCTGACGAATAGCTGACACACAACCTAGCTGATGAGCATCTGACGAGTAGCTGACACACAACATAGCTTTAGAGCAGCTGACACACAACCTAGCTGACGAGCAGCTGACACAACGTAGCTGACAAGCAGCTGATGAGTAGCTGACACACATCCTAGCTGACTTGCTGCTGACACACAACCTAGCTGTCGAGCTGCTGAGGAGTAGCTGACACACATCCTAGCTGACGAGCATCTGACGAGTAGCTGACACATAACCTAGCTGACCATCAGCTGACACACAACCTAGCTGATGAGTAGCTGACACAACCCCTATGACGAGTAGCTGACGCAACCTAGCTGAAGCGAAGCTGACGCACAACCTAGCTGACAAGCAGCTAATGAGTAGCTGACACACAACCTTAATGACGAACAGCTGACACACAACCTAGCTGACGGGCATCTGACGAATAGCTGACACAACCTAGCTGACGAGCAGCTGACACACAATCTACCTGAAGAGCAGCTGACACACAACCTAGCTGATGAGCAGCTGACGAGCAGCTGACACACAACCTAGCTGACGAGCAGCTGACACACAACCTAGCTGACGAGCAGCTGACACACAACCTAGCTGACGAGCAGCTGACGAATAGCTGACACAACCTAGCTGACGAGCAGCTGACGAATAGCTGACACAACCTAGCTGATGAGCAGCTGACACACAACCTAGCTGACGAGTAGCTGACACACAACCTAGCTGATGAGCATCTGACGAGCAGCTGACACACAACCTAGTTGACGAGTAGCTAACACACAACCGAGCTGAAGAGCTGCTGAAAAACAACCTAGCTGACGAGTAGCTGACACAGAACCTTGCTGACGAGCAGCTGACACACAACCTAGCTGACGAGAAGCTGAAACACAACCTAGCTGACGAGTAGCCGACACAACCTAGCTGACGCGCAGCTGACGAGCAGCTGACACACAACCTAGCTGACGAGCAGCTGACAGACAACCTAGCCGACAAGAACCTGACAAACAACATAGCTGACGAATAGCTGACACACAACCTAGCTGATGAGCATCTGACGAGTAGCTGACACACAACATAGCTTTCGAGCAGCTGACACACAACCTAGCTGACGAGCAGCTGACACACAACCTAGCTGACGAGCATCTGACGAATAGCTGACACAACTTAGCTGATGAGCAGCTGACACACAACCTAGCTGAAGAGCAGCTGACACACAACCTAGCTGACGAGTAGCTGACACACAACCTAGCTGATGAGCATCTGACGAGCAGCTGACACACAACCTAGTTGACGAGTAGCTAACACACAACCGAGCTGAAGAGCTGCTGAAAAACAACCTAGCTGACGAGTAGCTGACACAGAACCTTGCTGACGAGCAGCTGACACACAACCTAGCTGACGAGAAGCTGAAACACAACCTAGCTGACGAGCAGCTGACGAGTAGCTCACACATAACCTAGCTTACTAGCAGCTAATAGACAACCTAGCCGACATTGACCTGACAAACAACCTAGCTGACGAATAGCTGACACACAACCTAGCTGATGAGCATCTGACGAGTAGCTGACACACAACATAGCTTTAGAGCAGCTGACACACAACCTAGCTGACGAGCAGCTGACACAACGTAGCTGACAAGCAGCTGATGAGTAGCTGACACACATCCTAGCTGACTTGCTGCTGACACACAACCTAGCTGTCGAGCTGCTGAGGAGTAGCTGACACACATCCTAGCTGACGAGCATCTGACGAGTAGCTGACACATAACCTAGCTGACCATCAGCTGACACACAACCTAGCTGATGAGTAGCTGACACAACCCCTATGACGAGTAGCTGACGCAACCTAGCTGAAGCGAAGCTGACGCACAACCTAGCTGACGAGAAGCTGAAACACAACCTAGCTGACGAGCAGCTGACGAGTAGCTCACACATAACCTAGCTTACTAGCAGCTAATAGACAACCTAGCCGACATTGACCTGACAAACAACCTAGCTGACGAATAGCTGACACACAACCTAGCTGATGAGCATCTGACGAGTAGCTGACACACAACATAGCTTTAGAGCAGCTGACACACAACTTAGCTGATGAGCAGCTGACACACAACCTAGCTGAAGAGCAGCTGACACACAACCTAGCTGACGAGTAGCTGACACACAACCTAGCTGATGAGCATCTGACGAGCAGCTGACACACAACCTAGTTGACGAGTAGCTAACACACAACCGAGCTGAAGAGCTGCTGAAAAACAACCTAGCTGACGAGTAGCTGACACAGAACCTTGCTGACGAGCAGCTGACACACAACCTAGCTGACGAGAAGCTGAAACACAACCTAGCTGACGAGCAGCTGACGAGTAGCTCACACATAACCTAGCTTACTAGCAGCTAATAGACAACCTAGCCGACATTGACCTGACAAACAACCTAGCTGACGAATAGCTGACACACAACCTAGCTGATGAGCATCTGACGAGTAGCTGACACACAACATAGCTTTAGAGCAGCTGACACACAACCTAGCTGACGAGCAGCTGACACAACGTAGCTGATAAGCAGCTGATGAGTAGCTGACACACATCCTAGCTGACTTGCTGCTGACACACAACCTAGCTGTCGAGCTGCTGAGGAGTAGCTGACACACATCCTAGCTGACGAGCATCTGACGAGTAGCTGACACATAACCTAGCTGACCATCAGCTGACACACAACCTAGCTGATGAGTAGCTGACACAACCCCTATGACGAGTAGCTGACGCAACCTAGCTGAAGCGAAGCTGACGCACAACCTAGCTGACAAGCAGCTAATGAGTAGCTGACACACAACCTTAATGACGAGCAGCTGACACACAACCTAGCTGACGGGCATCTGACGAATAGCTGACACAACCTAGCTGACGAGCAGCTGACACACAATCTACCTGAAGAGCAGCTGACACACAACCTAGCTGATGAGCAGCTGACGAGCAGCTGACACACAGCCTAGCTGACGAGCAGCTGACACACAACCTAGCTGACGAGCAGCTGACACACAACCTAGCTGACGAGCAGCTGACGAATAGCTGACACAACCTAGCTGACGAGCAGCTGACACACAACCTACCTCACGAGCAGCTGACACACAACCTAGCTGACGAGCAGCTGACACACAACCTAGCTGACGAGCATCTGACGAATAGCTGACACAACCTAGCTGATGAGCAGCTGACACACAACCTAGCTGACGAGTAGCTGACACACAACCTAGCTGATGAGCATCTGACGAGCAGCTGACACACAACCTAGTTGACGAGTAGCTAACACACAACCGAGCTGAAGAGCTGCTGAAAAACAACCTAGCTGACGAGTAGCTGACACAGAACCTTGCTGACGAGCAGCTGACACACAACCTAGCTGACGAGAAGCTGAAACACAACCTAGCTGACGAGTAGCCGACACAACCTAGCTGACGCGCAGCTGACGAGCAGCTGACACACAACCTAGCTGACGAGCAGCTGACAGACAACCTAGCCGACAAGAACCTGACAAACAACATAGCTGACGAATAGCTGACACACAACCTAGCTGATGAGCATCTGACGAGTAGCTGACACACAACATAGCTTTCGAGCAGCTGACACACAACCTAGCTGACGAGCAGCTGACACACAACCTAGCTGACGAGCATCTGACGAATAGCTGACACAACTTAGCTGATGAGCAGCTGACACACAACCTAGCTGAAGAGCAGCTGACACACAACCTAGCTGACGAGTAGCTGACACACAACCTAGCTGATGAGCATCTGACGAGCAGCTGACACACAACCTAGTTGACGAGTAGCTAACACACAACCGAGCTGAAGAGCTGCTGAAAAACAACCTAGCTGACGAGTAGCTGACACAGAACCTTGCTGACGAGCAGCTGACACACAACCTAGCTGACGAGAAGCTGAAACACAACCTAGCTGACGAGCAGCTGACGAGTAGCTCACACATAACCTAGCTTACTAGCAGCTAATAGACAACCTAGCCGACATTGACCTGACAAACAACCTAGCTGACGAATAGCTGACACACAACCTAGCTGATGAGCATCTGACGAGTAGCTGACACACAACATAGCTTTAGAGCAGCTGACACACAACCTAGCTGACGAGCAGCTGACACAACGTAGCTGACAAGCAGCTGATGAGTAGCTGACACACATCCTAGCTGACTTGCTGCTGACACACAACCTAGCTGTCGAGCTGCTGAGGAGTAGCTGACACACATCCTAGCTGACGAGCATCTGACGAGTAGCTGACACATAACCTAGCTGACCATCAGCTGACACACAACCTAGCTGATGAGTAGCTGACACAACCCCTATGACGAGTAGCTGACGCAACCTAGCTGAAGCGAAGCTGACGCACAACCTAGCTGACAAGCAGCTAATGAGTAGCTGACACACAACCTTAATGACGAGCAGCTGACACACAACCTAGCTGACGGGCATCTGACAAATAGCTGACACAACCTAGCTGACGAGCAGCTGACACACAATCTACCTGAAGAGCAGCTGACACACAACCTAGCTGATGAGCAGCTGACGAGCAGCTGACACACAACCTAGCTGACGAGCAGCTGACACACAACCTAGCTGACGAGCAGCTGACGAATAGCTGACACAACCTAGCTGACGAGCAGCTGAGACACAACCTACCTCACGAGCAGCTGACACACAACCTAGCTGACGAGCAGCTGACACACAACCTAGCTGACGAGCATCTGACGAATAGCTGACACAACCTAGCTGATGAGCAGCTGACACACAACCTACCTGACGAGCAGCTGACACACAACCTAGCTGACGAGCAGCTGACACACAACCTAGCTGACGGGCATCTGACAAATAGCTGACACAACCTAGCTGACGAGCAGCTGACACACAATCTACCTGAAGAGCAGCTGACACACAACCTAGCTGATGAGCAGCTGACGAGCAGCTGACACACAACCTAGCTGACGAGCAGCTGACACACAACCTAGCTGACGAGCAGCTGACGAATAGCTGACACAACCTAGCTGACGAGCAGCTGACACACAACCTACCTCACGAGCAGCTGACACACAACCTAGCTGACGAGCAGCTGACACACAACCTAGCTGACGAGCATCTGACGAATAGCTGACACAACCTAGCTGATGAGCAGCTGACACACAACCTACCTGACGAGCAGCTGACACACAACCTAGCTGACGAGCAGCTGACACACAACCTAGCTGACGAGTAGCTGACACACAACCTAGCTGATGAGCATCTGACGAGCAGCTGACACACAACCTAGTTGACGAGTAGCTAACACACAACCGAGCTGAAGAGCTGCTGAAAAACAACCTAGCTGACGAGTAGCTGACACAGAACCTTGCTGACGAGCAGCTGACACACAACCTAGCTGACGAGAAGCTGAAACACAACCTAGCTGACGAGCAGCTGACGAGTAGCTCACACATAACCTAGCTTACTAGCAGCTAATAGACAACCTAGCCGACATTGACCTGACAAACAACCTAGCTGACGAATAGCTGACACACAACCTAGCTGATGAGCATCTGACGAGTAGCTGACACACAACATAGCTTTAGAGCAGCTGACACACAACCTAGCTGACGAGCAGCTGACACAACGTAGCTGACAAGCAGCTGATGAGTAGCTGACACACATCCTAGCTGACTTGCTGCTGACACACAACCTAGCTGTCGAGCTGCTGAGGAGTAGCTGACACACATCCTAGCTGACGAGCATCTGACGAGTAGCTGACACATAACCTAGCTGACCATCAGCTGAAACACAACCTAGCTGATGAGTAGCTGACACAACCCCTATGACGAGTAGCTGACGCAACCTAGCTGAAGCGAAGCTGACGCACAACCTAGCTGACAAGCAGCTAATGAGTAGCTGACACACAACCTTAATGACGAGCAGCTGACACACAACCTAGCTGACGGGCATCTGACGAATAGCTGACACAACCTAGCTGACGAGCAGCTGACACACAACCTAGCTGACGAGCAGCTGACACACAACCTAGCTGACGAGCAGCTGACGAATAGCTGACACAACCTAGCTGACGAGCAGCTGACACACAACCTACCTCACGAGCAGCTGACACACAACCTAGCTGACGAGCAGCTGACACACAACCTAGCTGACGAGCATCTGACGAATAGCTGACACAACCTAGCTGATGAGCAGCTGACACACAACCTACCTGACGAGCAGCTGACACACAACCTAGCTGACGAGCAGCTGACACACAACCTAGCTGACAAGCAGCTGATGAGTAGCTGACACAACCTAGCTGACGAGTAGCTGACACACAACCTAGCTGAAGAGCAGCTGACACACAACCTAGCTGACGAGTAGCTGACACACAACCTAGCTGATGAGCATCTGACGAGCAGCTGACACACAACCTAGTTGACGAGTAGCTAACACACAACCGAGCTGAAGAGCTGCTGAAAAACAACCTAGCTGACGAGTAGCTGAAACACAACCTAGCTGACGAGCAGCTGACGAGTAGCTCACACATAACCTAGCTTACTAGCAGCTAATAGACAACCTAGCCGACATTGACCTGACAAACAACCTAGCTGACGAATAGCTGACACACAACCTAGCTGATGAGCATCTGACGAGTAGCTGACACACAACATAGCTTTAGAGCAGCTGACACACAACCTAGCTGACGAGCAGCTGACACAACGTAGCTGACAAGCAGCTGAAGAGTAGCTGACACACATCCTAGCTGACTTGCTGCTGACACACAACCTAGCTGTCGAGCTGCTGAGGAGTAGCTGACACAACCTAGCTGACGAGTAGCTGACGCAACCTAGCTGAAGCGAAGCTGACGCACAACCTAGCTGACAAGCAGCTAATGAGTAGCTGACACACAACCTTAATGACGAGCAGCTGACACACAACCTAGCTGACGGGCATCTGACGAATAGCTGACACAACCTAGCTGACGAGCAGCTGACACACAACCTAGCTGACGAGCAGCTGACACACAACCTAGCTGACGAGCAGCTGACGAATAGCTGACACAACCTAGCTGACGAGCAGCTGACACACAACCTACCTCACGAGCAGCTGACACACAACCTAGCTGACGAGCAGCTGACACACAACCTAGCTGACGAGCATCTGACGAATAGCTGACACAACCTAGCTGATGAGCAGCTGACACACAACCTACCTGACGAGCAGCTGACACACAACCTAGCTGACGAGCAGCTGACACACAACCTAGCTGACGAGCAGCTGATGAGTAGCTGACACAACCTAGCTGACGAGTAGCTGACACACAACCTAGCTGAAGAGCAGCTGACACACAACCTAGCTGACGAGTAGCTGACACACAACCTAGCTGATGAGCATCTGACGAGCAGCTGACACACAACCTAGTTGACGAGTAGCTAACACACAACCGAGCTGAAGAGCTGCTGAAAAACAACCTAGCTGACGAGTAGCTGACACACAACCTTGCTGACGAGCAGCTGACACACAACCTAGCTGACGAGAAGCTGAAACACAACCTAGCTGACGAGCAGCTGACGAGTAGCTCACACATAACCTAGCTTACTAGCAGCTAATAGACAACCTAGCCGACATTGACCTGACAAACAACCTAGCTGACGAATAGCTGACACACAACCTAGCTGATGAGCATCTGACGAGTAGCTGACACACAACATAGCTGTAGAGCAGCTGACACACAACCTAGCTGACGAGCAGCTGACACAACGTAGCTGACAAGCAGCTGATGAGTAGCTGACACACATCCTAGCTGACTTGCTGCTGACACACAACCTAGCTGTCGAGCTGCTGAGGAGTAGCTGACACACATCCTAGCTGACGAGCATCTGACGAGTAGCTGACACATAACCTAGCTGACCATCAGCTGACACACAACCTAGCTGATGAGTAGCTGACACAACCCCTATGACGAGTAGCTGACGCAACCTAGCTGAAGCGAAGCTGACGCACAACCTAGCTGACAAGCAGCTAATGAGTAGCTGACACACAACCTTAATGACGAGCAGCTGACACACAACCTAGCTGACGGGCATCTGACGAATAGCTGACACAACCTAGCTGACGAGCAGCTGACACACAACCTAGCTGACGAGCAGCTGACACACAACCTAGCTGACGAGCAGCTGACGAATAGCTGACACAACCTAGCTGACGAGCAGCTGACACACAACCTACCTCACGAGCAGCTGACACACAACCTAGCTGACGAGCAGCTGACACACAACCTAGCTGACGAGCATCTGACGAATAGCTGACACAACCTAGCTGATGAGCAGCTGACACACAACCTACCTGACGAGCAGCTGACACACAACCTAGCTGACGAGCAGCTGACACACAACCTAGCTGACGAGCAGCTGATGAGTAGCTGACACAACCTAGCTGACGAGTAGCTGACACACAACCTAGCTGAAGAGCAGCTGACACACAACCTAGCTGACGAGTAGCTGACACACAACCTAGCTGATGAGCATCTGACGAGCAGCTGACACACAACCTAGTTGACGAGTAGCTAACACACAACCGAGCTGAAGAGCTGCTGAAAAACAACCTAGCTGACGAGTAGCTGACACACAACCTTGCTGACGAGCAGCTGACACACAACCTAGCTGACGAGAAGCTGAAACACAACCTAGCTGACGAGCAGCTGACGAGTAGCTCACACATAACCTAGCTTACTAGCAGCTAATAGACAACCTAGCCGACATTGACCTGACAAACAACCTAGCTGACGAATAGCTGACACACAACCTAGCTGATGAGCATCTGACGAGTAGCTGACACACAACATAGCTGTAGAGCAGCTGACACACAACCTAGCTGACGAGCAGCTGACACAACGTAGCTGACAAGCAGCTGATGAGTAGCTGACACACATCCTAGCTGACTTGCTGCTGACACACAACCTAGCTGTCGAGCTGCTGAGGAGTAGCTGACACACATCCTAGCTGACGAGCATCTGACGAGTAGCTGACACATAACCTAGCTGACCATCAGCTGACACACAACCTAGCTGATGAGTAGCTGACACAACCCCTATGACGAGTAGCTGACGCAACCTAGCTGAAGCGAAGCTGACGCACAACCTAGCTGACAAGCAGCTAATGAGTAGCTGACACACAACCTTAATGACGAGCAGCTGACACAAAACCTAGCTGACGGGCATCTGACGAATAGCTGACACAACCTAGCTGACGAGCAGCTGACACACAACCTAGCTGACGAGCAGCTGACACACAACCTAGCTGACGAGCAGCTGACGAATAGCTGACACAACATAGCTGACGAGCAGCTGACACACAACCTACCTCACGAGCAGCTGACACACAACCTAGCTGACGAGCAGCTGACACACAACCTAGCTGACGAGCATCTGACGAATAGCTGACTCAACCTAGCTGATGAGCAGCTGACACACAACCTACCTGACGAGCAGCTGACACACAACCTAGCTGACGAGCAGCTGACACACAACCTAGCTGACGAGCAGCTGATGAGTAGCTGACACAACCTAGCTGACGAGTAGCTGACACACAACCTAGCTGAAGAGCAGCTGACACACAACCTAGCTGACGAGTAGCTGACACACAACCTAGCTGATGAGCATCTGACGAGCAGCTGACACACAACCTAGTTGACGAGTAGCTAACACACAACCGAGCTGAAGAGCTGCTGAAAAACAAACTAGCTGACGAGTAGCTGACACACAACCTTGCTGACGAGCAGCTGACACACAACCTAGCTGACGAGAAGCTGAAACACAACCTAGCTGACGAGCAGCTGACGAGTAGCTCACACATAACCTAGCTTACTAGCAGCTAATAGACAACCTAGCCGACATTGACCTGACAAACAACCTAGCTGACGAATAGCTGACACACAACCTAGCTGATGAGCATCTGACGAGTAGCTGACACACAACATAGCTTTAGAGCAGCTGACACACAACCTAGCTGACGAGCAGCTGACACAACGTAGCTGACAAGCAGCTGATGAGTAGCTGACACACATCCTAGCTGACTTGCTGCTGACACACAACCTAGCTGTCGAGCTGCTGAGGAGTAGCTGACACACATCCTAGCTGACGAGCATCTGACGAGTAGCTGACACATAACCTAGCTGACCATCAGCTGACACACAACCTAGCTGATGAGTAGCTGACACAACCCCTATGACGAGTAGCTGACGCAACCTAGCTGAAGCGAAGCTGACGCACAACCTAGCTGACAAGCAGCTAATGAGTAGCTGACACACAACCTTAATGACGAGCAGCTGACACACAACCTAGCTGACGGGCATGTGACGAATAGCTGACACAACCTAGCTGACGAGCAGCTGACACACAACCTAGCTGACGAGCAGCTGACACACAACCTAGCTGACGAGCAGCTGACGAATAGCTGACACAACCTAGCTGACGAGCAGCTGACACACAACCTACCTCACGAGCAGCTGACACACAACCTAGCTGACGAGCAGCTGACACACAACCTAGCTGACGAGCATCTGACGAATAGCTGACACAACCTAGCTGATGAGCAGCTGACACACAACCTACCTGACGAGCAGCTGACACACAACCTAGCTGACGAGCAGCTGACACACAACCTAGCTGACGAGCAGCTGATGAGTAGCTGACACAACCTAGCTGACGAGTAGCTGACACACAACCTAGCTGAAGAGCAGCTGACACACAACCTAGCTGACGAGTAGCTGACACACAACCTAGCTGATGAGCATCTGACGAGCAGCTGACACACAACCTAGTTGACGAGTAGCTAACACACAATCGAGCTGAAGAGCTGCTGAAAAACAACCTAGCTGACGAGTAGCTGACACAGAACCTTGCTGACGAGCAGCTGACACACAACCTAGCTGACGAGAAGCTGAAACACAACCTAGCTGACGAGCAGCTGACGAGTAGCTCACACATAACCTAGCTTACTAGCAGCTAATAGACAACCTAGCCGACATTGACCTGACAAACAACCTAGCTGACGAATAGCTGACACACAACCTAGCTGATGAGCATCTGACGAGTAGCTGACACACAACATAGCTTTAGAGCAGCTGACACACAACCTAGCTGACGAGCAGCTGACACAACGTAGCTGAAAAGCAGCTGATGAGTAGCTGACACACATCCTAGCTGACTTGCTGCTGACACACAACCTAGCTGTCGAGCTGCTGAGGAGTAGCTGACACACATCCTAGCTGACGAGCATCTGACGAGTAGCTGACACATAACCTAGCTGACCATCAGCTGACACACAACCTAGCTGATGAGTAGCTGACACAACCCCTATGATGAGTAGCTGACGCAACCTAGCTGAAGCGAAGCTGACGCACAACCTAGCTGACAAGCAGCTAATGAGTAGCTGACACACAACCTTAATGACGAGCAGCTGACACACAACCTAGCTGATGAGCATCTGACGAGCAGCTGACACACAACCTAGTTGACGAGTAGCTAACACACAATCGAGCTGAAGAGCTGCTGAAAAACAACCTAGCTGACGAGTAGCTGACACAGAACCTTGCTGACGAGCAGCTGACACACAACCTAGCTGACGAGAAGCTGAAACACAACCTAGCTGACGAGCAGCTGACGAGTAGCTCACACATAACCTAGCTTACTAGCAGCTAATAGACAACCTAGCCGACATTGACCTGACAAACAACCTAGCTGACGAATAGCTGACACACAACCTAGCTGATGAGCATCTGACGAGTAGCTGACACACAACATAGCTTTAGAGCAGCTGACACACAACCTAGCTGACGAGCAGCTGACACAACGTAGCTGACAAGCAGCTGATGAGTAGCTGACACACATCCTAGCTGACTTGCTGCTGACACACAACCTAGCTGTCGAGCTGCTGAGGAGTAGCTGACACACATCCTAGCTGACGAGCATCTGACGAGTAGCTGACACATAACCTAGCTGACCATCAGCTGACACACAACCTAGCTGATGAGTAGCTGACACAACCCCTATGATGAGTAGCTGACGCAACCTAGCTGAAGCGAAGCTGACGCACAACCTAGCTGACAAGCAGCTAATGAGTAGCTGACACACAACCTTAATGACGAGCAGCTGACACACAACCTAGCTGACGAGCATCTGACGAGCTGCTGAAACACAACCTAGCTGACGAGCAGCTGACACAAAATCTAGCTGACGAGCAGCTGACACAAAACCTAGCTGACGAGCAGCTGACACAAATCCTAGCTGACGAGCAGCTGACACACAACCTAGCTGACGAGTAGCCAACACAACCTAGCTGACGAGTAGCCGACACAACCTAGCTGACGAGCAGCTGACAAACAACCTAGCTGACGAGCATCTGACGAGCTGCTGAAACACAACCTAGCTGACGAGCAGCTGACACAAAATCTAGCTGACGAGCAGCTGACACAAAACCTAGCTGACGAGCAGCTGACACAAATCCTAGCTGACGAGCAGCTGACACACAACCTAGCTGACGAGTAGCCAACACAACCTAGCTGACGAGTAGCCGACACAACCTAGCTGACGCGCAGCTGACGAGCAGCTGACACACAACCTAGCTGACGAGCAGCTGACAGACAACCTAGCCGACAAGAACCTGACAAACAACATAGCTGACGAAAAGCTGACACACAACCTAGCTGATGAGCATCTGACGAGTAGCTGACACACAACATAGCTTTCGAGCAGCTGACACACAACCTAGCTGACGAGCAGCTGACACACAACCTAGCTGACGAGCATCTGACGAATAGCTGACACAACCTAGCTGATGAGCAGCTGACACACAACCTACCTGACGAGCAGCTGACACACAACCTAGCTGACGAGCAGCTGATGAGTAGCTGACACAACCTAGCTGACGAGTAGCTGACACACAACCTAGCTGAAGAGCAGCTGACACACAACCTAGCTGACGAGTAGCTGACACACAACCTAGCTGATGAGCATCTGACGAGCAGCTGACACACAACCTAGTTGACGAGTAGCTAACACACAACCGAGCTGAAGAGCTGCTGAAAAACAACCTAGCTGACGAGTAGCTGACACACAACCTTGCTGACGAGCAGCTGACACACAACCTAGCTGACGAGAAGCTGAAACACAACCTAGCTGACGAGCAGCTGACGAGTAGCTCACACATAACCTAGCTTACTAGCAGCTAATAGACAACCTAGCCGACATTGACCTGACAAACAACCTAGCTGACGAATAGCTGACACACAACCTAGCTGATGAGCATCTGTCGAGTAGCTGACACACAACATAGCTTTAGAGCAGCTGACACACAACCTAGCTGACGAGCAGCTGACACAACGTAGCTGACGAGCAGCTGATGAGTAGCTGACACACATCCTAGCTGACTTGCTGCTGACAAACAACCTAGCTGTCGAGCAGCTGACGAGTAGCTGACACACATCCTAGCTGACGAGCATCTGACGAGTAGCTGACACATAACCTAGCTGACCATCAGCTGACACACAACCTAGCTGATGAGTAGCTGACACAACCCCTATGACGAGTAGCTGACGCAACCTAGCTGAAGTGAAGCTGACGCACAACCTAGCTGACAAGCAGCTAATGAGTAGCTGACACACAACCTTAATGACGAGCAGCTGACACACAACCTAGCTGACGAGCAGCTGACACACAACCTAGCTGACGAGCAGCTGACACACAACCTAGCTGACGAGCAGCTGACGAATAGCTGACACAACCTAGCTGACGAGCAGCTGACACACAACCTACCTCACGAGCAGCTGACACACAACCTAGCTGACGAGCAGCTGACACACAACCTAGCTGACGAGCAGCTGATGAGTAGCTGACACAACCTAGCTGACGAGTAGCTGACACACAACCTAGCTGACGAGCAGCTGACAAACAACCTAGCTGACGAGCATCTGACGAGCTGCTGAAACACAACCTAGCTGACGAGCAGCTGACACAAAATCTAGCTGACGAGCAGCTGACACAAAACCTAGCTGACGAGCAGCTGACACAAATCCTAGCTGACGAGCAGCTGACACACAACCTAGCTGACGAGTAGCCAACACAACCTAGCTGACGAGTAGCCGACACAACCTAGCTGACGCGCAGCTGACGAGCAGCTGACACACAACCTAGCTGACGAGCAGCTGACAGACAACCTAGCCGACAAGAACCTGACAAACAACATAGCTGACGAAAAGCTGACACACAACCTAGCTGATGAGCATCTGACGAGTAGCTGACACACAACATAGCTTTCGAGCAGCTGACACACAACCTAGCTGACGAGCAGCTGACACACAACCTAGCTGACGAGCATCTGACGAATAGCTGACACAACCTAGCTGATGAGCAGCTGACACACAACCTACCTGACGAGCAGCTGACACACAACCTAGCTGACGAGCAGCTGATGAGTAGCTGACACAACCTAGCTGACGAGTAGCTGACACACAACCTAGCTGAAGAGCAGCTGACACACAACCTAGCTGACGAGTAGCTGACACACAACCTAGCTGATGAGCATCTGACGAGCAGCTGACACACAACCTAGTTGACGAGTAGCTAACACACAACCGAGCTGAAGAGCTGCTGAAAAACAACCTAGCTGACGAGTAGCTGACACACAACCTTGCTGACGAGCAGCTGACACACAACCTAGCTGACGAGAAGCTGAAACACAACCTAGCTGACGAGCAGCTGACGAGTAGCTCACACATAACCTAGCTTACTAGCAGCTAATAGACAACCTAGCCGACATTGACCTGACAAACAACCTAGCTGACGAATAGCTGACACACAACCTAGCTGATGAGCATCTGACGAGTAGCTGACACACAACATAGCTTTAGAGCAGCTGACACACAACCTAGCTGACGAGCAGCTGACACAACGTAGCTGACGAGCAGCTGATGAGTAGCTGACACACATCCTAGCTGACTTGCTGCTGACAAACAACCTAGCTGTCGAGCAGCTGACGAGTAGCTGACACACATCCTAGCTGACGAGCATCTGACGAGTAGCTGACACATAACCTAGCTGACCATCAGCTGACACACAACCTAGCTGATGAGTAGCTGACACAACCCCTATGACGAGTAGCTGACGCAACCTAGCTGAAGTGAAGCTGACGCACAACCTAGCTGACAAGCAGCTAATGAGTAGCTGACACACAACCTTAATGACGAGCAGCTGACACACAACCTAGCTGACGGGCATCTGACGAATAGCTGACACAACCTAGCTGACGAGCAGCTGACACACAATCTACCTGACGAGCAGCTGACACACAACCTAGTTGATGAGCAGCTGATGAGCAGCTGACACACAACCTAGCTG
Organism: Oncorhynchus mykiss; assembly: GCF_013265735.2. Lineage (NCBI taxonomy): Eukaryota > Metazoa > Chordata > Actinopteri > Salmoniformes > Salmonidae > Oncorhynchus > Oncorhynchus mykiss. Next base: position 182,710 of record NC_050570.1, on the reverse strand, counting down.
ACGAGCAGCTGACACACAACCTAGCTGACGAGCAGCTGACACACAACCTAGCTGACGAGCAGCTGACACACAACCTAGCTGACGAGCATCTGACGAATAGCTGACACTACCTAGCTGACGAGCAGCTGACACACAACCTACCTCACGAGCAGCTGACACACAACCTAGCTGACGTGCAGCTGACACACAACCTAACTGACGAGCAGCTGATGAGTAGCTGACATAACCTAGCTGACGAGTAGCTGACACACAACCTAGCTGAAGAGCAGCTGACACACAACCTAGCTGACGAGTAGCTGACACACAAACTAGCTGATGAGCTGCTGACACAAAACCTAGCTGACGAGCAGCTGATACAAAACCTAGCTGACGAGCAGCTGACACAAATCCTAGCTGACGAGCAGCTGACACACAACCTAGCTGACGAGTAGCCAACACAACCTAGCTGACGAGTAGCCGACACAACCTAGCTGACACGCAGCTGACGAGCAGCTGACACACAACCTAGCTGACGAGCAGCTGACAGACAACCTAGCCGACAATAACCTGACAAACAACATAGCTGACGAATAGCTGACACACAACCTAGCTGATGAGCATCTGACGAGTAGCTGACACATAACCTAGCTGACGAGTAGATGACACAACCGAGCTGAAGAGCTGCTGAAACACAACCTAGCTGACGAGCAGCTGAAACACAACCTAGCTGACGAGCAGCTGACAAGCAAGCTGATTAGACGCTGACACACTACCTAGCTTACGAGCAGCTGTCACACAACCTAGCTGACGAGCATTTGACATTTAGCTGACACAAAACCTACCTGACGAGTTGCTGACACACAACCTATGTGACAAGCATCTGACACAAAACCTAGCTGACGAGCAGTTGACACACAACCCAGCTGACGAGTAGCTTACACATAACCTAGCTTACTAGAAGCTAATAGACAACCTAGCCGACAAGAACCTGACAAACAACCTAGCTGACGAATAGCTGACACACAAACTAGCGGATGAGCATCTGACGAGTAGCTGACACACATCCTAGCTTTCGAGCAGCTGACACACAACCTAGCTGACAAGTAGCTGACCCAACGTAGCTGATGAGCAGCTGATGAGTAGCTGACACAACCTAGCTGACGAGTAGCTGACACACAACCTAGCTGAAGAGCAGCTGACACACAACCTAGCTGACGAGTAGCTGACACACAACTGAGCTGAAGAGCTGCTGAAACAACCTAGCTGACAAGTAGCTGACACACAACCTTGATAACGAGCAGCTGACATACAACTGAGCTGAAGAGCTGCTGAAACAACCTAGCTGACGAGTAGCTGACACACAACCTTGATAACGAGCAGCTGACACACAACCTAGCTGACGAGAAGCTTACACATAACCTAGCTTACTAGCAGCTAACAGACAACCTAGCCGACAAGATTCTGACAAACCTAGCTGACGAGCATCTGACGAGTAGCTGACACAAAACCTACCTGACGAGGAGGTGACACACAACCTAGCTGACGAGCAGCTGACACAAAACCTAGCTGACGAGCAGCTGACACACAACCTAGCTGAAGAGCAGCTGACACAACACCTAGCTGACGAGCAGCTGACACAACACCTAGCTGACGAGCATCTGATGAGTATCTGACACAACCTAGCTGACGAGCAGCTGACACACAACCTACCTGACGAGCAGCTGACACACAACCTAGCTGACGAGAATCTGACGAGTTGCTGACACACAACCTAGCTGTCGAGCAGCTGACAAAAACTTAGCCGATGAGCAGCTGACACAAATCTAGTCGACGAGCAGCTAACACACAACCTAGCTGACGAGCAGCTAATGAGTAGCTGACACAACCTAGCTGACGAGTAGCTGACACACAACCTAGCTGACGAGCAGCTGACACACAACCTAGCTGACGAGCAGCTGACGAGTAGCTTACACATAACCTAGCTTACTAGCAGCTAACAGACAACCTAGCCGACAAGAATCTGACAAACCTAGCTGACGAATAGCTGAAACACAATCTAGCTGATGAGCATCTGATGAGTACCTGACACACAACCTAGCTGACGAGTAGCTGACACACAACCTAGCTGACGAGTAGCTGACACACAACCGAGCTGAAGAGCTGCTGAAACACAACCTTGCTGACGAGCAGCTGACACACAACCTAGCTGACGAGCAGCTGAAACACAACCTAGCTGACGTGCAGCTGACGACACCATTCTATATACTTCCGGCCCGTCCTTGGACACTGTGCTATCTAACCTCCAAACGAGCTTCAATGCCATACAGCACTCCTTCCGTGGCCTCCAACTGCTCTTAAACGCTAGTAAAACCAAATGCATGCTTTTCAACCGTTCGCTGCCTGCACCCGCACGCCTGACCAGCATCACCACCCTGGATGGTTCCGACCTTGAATATGTGGACATCTATAAGTACCTAGGTGTCTGGCTAGACTCTAAACTCTCCTTCCAGACCCATATCAAACATCTCCAATCGAAAATCAAATCAAGAGTCGGCTTTCTATTCCGCAACAAAGCCTCCTTCACTCACTCCGCCAAACTTACCCTAGTAAAACTGACTATCCTACCGATCCTCGACTTCGGCGATGTCATCTACAAAATTGCTTCCAACTCTCTACTCAGCAAACTGGATGCAGTTTATCACAGTGCCATCCGTTTTGTCACTAAAGCACCTTATACCACCCACCACTGCGACTTGTATGCTCTAGTCGGCTGGCCCTCGCTACATATTCGTCGCCAGACCCACTGGCTCCAGGTCATCTACAAGTCCATGCTAGGTAAAGCTCCGCCTTATCTCAGTTCACTGGTTACGATGGCAACACCCATCCGTAGCACGCGCTCCAGCAGGTGTATCTCACTGATCATCCCTAAAGCCAACACCTCATTTGGCCGCCTTTCGTTCCAGTTCTCTGCTGCCTGTGACTGGAACGAATTGCAAAAATCGCTGAAGTTGGAGACTTTTATCTCCCTCACCAACTTCAAACATCTGCTATCTGAGCAGCTAACCGATCGCTGCAGCTGTACATAGTCTATTGGTAAATAGCCCACCCATTTTCACCTACCTCATCCCCATACTGTTTTTATTTATTTATTTTTCTGCTCTTTTGCACACCAATATCTCTACCTGTACATAACCATCTGATCATTTATCACTCCAGTGTTAATCTGCATAATTGTAATTATTTGCCTACCTTCTCATGCCTTTTGCACACAATGTATATATAGACTCCCCTTTTTTCTACTGTGTTATTGACTTGTTAATTGTTTACTCCATGTGTAACTCTGTGTTGTCTGTTCACACTGCTATGCCTTATCTTGGCCAGGTCGCAGTTGCAAATGAGAACTTGTTCTCAACTAGCCTACCTGGTTAAATAAAGGTGAAATAAAAAAATAAATAAATTAAAAAATTAGCCGCTGACACACAACCCAGCTGACGAGCAGCTGTCACACAACCTAGCTGACGAGCAGCTGACACACAACCTAGCTGACGAGCAGCTGACGAGTAGCTTACACATAACCTAGCTTTCGAGCAGCTGACACACAACCTAGCTGACGAGCAGCTGACACAACGTAGCTGATGAGCAGCTGATGAGTAGCTGACACACATCCTAGCTGATGAGCAGCTGACGGGTAGCTGAAACACAATCTAGCTGACCATCAGCTGACACACAACCTAGATGATGAGCAGCTGACACACAACCTAGCTGACGAATAGCAGACGCAACCTAGCTGAAGTGTAGCTGACGCACAACTTAGCTGACAAGCAGCTAATGAGTAGCTGACACACAACCTAGCTGACGAGCAGCTGACACACAATCTAGCTGATGAGCAGCTGACGAGCAGCTGACACACAACCTAGCTGAAGAGCAGCTGACACACAACCTAGCTGACGAGCAGCTGACACAGAACCTAGCTGACGGGCATCTGACGAATAGCTGACACAACCTAGCTGACGAGCAGCTGTCAGACAACCTACCTGACGAGCAGCTGACACACAATCTAGCTGATGAGCAGCTGACGAGCAGCTGACACACAACCTAGCTGACGAGCAGATGACACACAACCTAGCTAAAGAGCAGCTGACACACAACCTAGCTGAAGAGCAGCTGACACACAACCTAGCTGATGAGCAGCAGACACACAACCTAGCTGACGAGCAGCTGACACACAAACTAGCTGGAGCAGCTGACGAGTAGCTTACACATAACCTAGCTGACGAGTAGATGACACAAAACCTAGCTTACTAGCAGCTGAAACACAACCTTGAAGACACACAACCTAACTAACGAGCAGCTGAAACACAACCTAGCTGACGAGTAGCTGACAAGCAAGCTGATTAGCCGCTGACACACATCCTAGCTGACGAGCAACTGTCACACAACCTAACTGACGAGCATTTGACGAGTAGCTGACACACAACCTAGCTGACGAGCATCTGACGAGTTGCTGACACACAACCTAGCTCACGAGCAGCTGATGAGTAGCTGACACAACCTAGCTGACGAGTAGCAGACACACAACCTAGCTGACGAGCAGCTGACACACAACCTAGCTGATGAGCAGTTGACACAAAACCTAGCTGACGAGCAGCTGACACACAACCTAGCTCACGAGCAGCTGATGAGTAGCTGACACAACCTAGCTGACGAGTAGCAGACACACAACCTAGCTGACGAGCAGCTGACACACAACCTAGCTGATGAGCAGTTGACACAAAACCTAGCTGACGAGCAGCTGACACACAACCTAGCTCACGAGCAGCTGATGAGTAGCTGACACAACACCTAGCTGACGAGTAGCAGACACACAACCTAGCTGACGAGCAGCTGACACACAACCTAGCTCACGAGCAGCTGATGAGTAGCTGACACAACCTCGCTGATGAGTAGCTGACACACAACCTAGCTGACGAGCAGCTGACACACAACCTAGCTGACTAGCAGCTGACGAGTAGCTTACACATAACCAAGCTTACTAGCAGCTAACAGACAACCTAGCCGACAAGAATCTGACAAACCTAGCTGACGAATAGCTGAAACACAACCTAGCTGATGAGCATCTGATGAGTAGCTGACACACAACCTAGCTGACGAGTAGCTGACACACAACCTAGCTAACGAGTAGCTGACACAAAACCGAGCTGAAGAGCTGCTGAAACACAACCTTGCTGACAAGCAGCTGACACACAACCTAGCTGACGAGCAGCTGACACACAACCTAGCTGAAGAACAGCTGACACAACACCTAGCTGACAAGCAGCTGACACAGAACCTAGCTGACGAGCATCTGACAAAGAGCTGACACAACCTAGCTGACGAGCAGCTGACACACAACCTACCTGACGAGCAGCTGACGAGCAGCTGACACACAACCTAGCTGAAGAGCAGCTGACACTCAACCTAGCTGACAAGCAGCTGACACAGAACCTAGCTGACGAGCATCTGACGAATAGCTGACACAACCTAGCTGACGAGCAGCTGACACACAACCTACCTTTCGAGCTGCTGACACACAACCTAGCTGACGAGCAGCTGACACACAACCTAGCTGACGAGCAGCTGACACACAACCTAGCTGACGAGCAGCTGACACACAACCTAGCTGGAGCAGCTGACAAGTAGCGTACACATAACCTAGCTGACGAGCAGCTGAAACACAACCTAGCTGACGAGCAGCTGACAAGCAAGCTGATTAGCCGCTGACACACAACCTAGCTGATGAGCAGCTGACGAGCAGCTGACACACAACCTAAATCAAATCAAATCAAATTTTATTTGTCACATACACATGGTTAGCAGATGTTAATGCGAGTGTAGCGAAATGCTTGTGCTTCTAGTTCAGACAATGCAGTAATAACAAGTAATCTAACTAACAATTCCAAAACTACTGTCTTGTACACAGTGTAAGGGGATAAAGAATATGTACATAAGGATATATGAATGAGTGATGGTACAGAGCAGCATAGGCAAGATACAGTAGATGGTATCGGGTACAGTATGTACAAATGAGATGAGTATGTAAACAAAGTGGCATAGTATAGTATAAAGTGGCTAGTGATACATGTATTACATAAGGATACCGTCGATGATATAGAGTACAGTATATACGTATGCATATGAGATGAATAATGTAGGGTAAGTAACATTTATATAAGGTAGCATTGTTTAAAGTGGCTAGTGATATATTTACATCATTTCCCATCAATTCCCATTATTAAAGTGGCTGGAGTTGAGTCAGTGTCAGTGTGTTGGCAGCAGCCACTCAGTGTTAGTGGTGGCTGTTTAACAGTCTGATGGCCTTGAGATAGAAGCTGTTTTTCAGTCTCTCGGTCCCAGCTTTGATGCACCTGTACTGACCTCGCCTTCTGGATGATAGCGGGGTGAACAGGCAGTGGCTCGGGTGGTTGATGTCCTTGATGATCTTTATGGCCTTCCTGTGACATCGGGTGGTGTAGGTGTCCTGGAGGGCAGGTAGTTTGCCCCCGGTGATGCGTTGTGCAGACCTCACTACCCTCTGGAGAGCCTTACGGTTGAGGGCAGTGCAGTTGCCATACCAGGCGGTGATACAGCCCGCCAGGATGCTCTCGATTGTGCATCTGTAGAAGTTTGTGAGTGCTTTTGGTGACAAGCCGAATTTCTTCAGCCTCCTGAGGTTGAAGAGGCGCTGCTGCGCCTTCTTCACGATGCTGTCTGTGTGAGTGGACCAATTCAGTTTGTCTGTGATGTGTATGCCGAGGAACTTAAAACTTGCTACCCTCTCCACTACTGTTCCATCGATGTGGATAGGGGGGTGTTCCCTCTGCTGTTTCCTGAAGTCCACAATCATCTCCTTAGTTTTGTTGACGTTGAGTGTGAGGTTGTTTTCCTGACACCACACTCCGAGGGCCCTCACCTCCTCCCTGTAGGCCGTCTCATCGTTGTTGGTAATCAAGCCTACCACTGTTGTGTCGTCCGCAAACTTGATGATTGAGTTGGAGGCGTGCGTGGCCACGCAGTCGTGGGTGAACAGGGAGTACAGGAGAGGGCTCAGAACGCAACCTTGTGGGGCCCCAGTGTTGAGGATCAGCGGGGAGGAGATGTTGTTGCCTACCCTCACCACCTGGGGGCGGCCCGTCAGGAAGTCCAGTACCCAGTTGCACAGGGCGTGGTCGAGACCCAGGGTCTCGAGCTTGATGACGAGCTTGGAGGGTACTATGGTGTTGAATGCCGAGCTGTAGTCGATGAACAGCATTCTCACATAGGTATTCCTCTTGTCCAGATGGGTTAGGGCAGTGTGCAGTGTGGTTGAGATTGCATCGTCTGTGGACCTATTTGGGCGGTAAGCAAATTGGAGTGGGTCTAGGGTGTCAGGTAGGGTGGAGGTGATATGGTCCTTGACTAGTCTCTCAAAGCACTTCATGATGACGGATGTGAGTGCTACGGGGCGGTAGTCATTTAGCTCAGTTACCTTAGCTTTCTTGGGAACAGGAACAATGGTGGCCCTCTTGAAGCATGTGGGAACAGCAGACTGGTATAGGGATTGATTGAATATGTCCGTAAACACACCGGCCAGCTGGTCTGCGCATGCTCTGAGGGCGCGGCTGGGGATGCCATCTGGGCCTGCAGCCTTGCGAGGGTTAACACGTTTAAATGTCTTACTCACCTCGGCTGCAGTGAAGGAGAGACCGCATGTTTTCGTTGCAGGCCGTGTCAGTGGCACTGTATTGTCCTCAAAGCGGGCAAAAAAGTTATTTAGTCTGCCTGGGAGCAAGACATCCTGGTCCGTGACTGGGCTGGGTTTCTTCCTGTAGTCCGTGATTGACTGTAGACCCTGCCACATGCCTCTTGTGTCTGAGCCGTTGAATTGAGATTCTACTTTGTCTCTGTACTGGCGCTTAGCTTGTTTGATAGCCTTGCGGAGGGAATAGCTGCACTGTTTGTATTCGGTCATGTTACCAGACACCTTGCCCTGATTAAAAGCAGTGGTTCGCGCTTTCAGTTTCACACGAATGCTGCCATCAATCCACGGTTTCTGGTTAGGGAATGTTTTAATCGTTGCTATGGGAACGACATCTTCAACGCAAGTTCTAATGAACTCGCACACCGAATCAGCGTATTCGTCAATGTTGTTATCTGACGCAATACGAAACATCTCCCAGTCCACGTGATGGAAGCAGTCTTGGAGTGTGGAGTCAGCTTGGTCGGACCAGCGTTGGACAGACCTCAGCGTGGGAGCCTCTTGTTTTAGTTTCTGTCTGTAGGCAGGGATCAACAAAATGGAGTCGTGGTCAGCTTTTCCGAAAGGGGGGCGGGGCAGGGCCTTATATGCGTCGCGGAAGTTAGAGTAACAATGGTCCAAGGTCTTTCCTCCCCTGGTTGCGCAATCGATATGCTGATAAAATTTGGGGAGTCTTGTTTTCAGATTAGCCTTGTTAAAATCCCCAGCTACAATGAATGCAGCCTCCGGATAAATTGTTTCCAGTTTGCAGAGAGTTAAATAAAGTTCGTTCAGAGCCATCGATGTGTCTGCTTGGGGGGGGATATATACGGCTGTGATTATAATCGAAGAGAATTCTCTTGGTAGATAATGCGGTCTACATTTGATTGTGAGGAATTCTAAATCAGGTGAACAGAAGGATTTGAGTTCCTGTATGTTTCTTTCATCGCACCATGTCACGTTAGTCATAAGGCATACGCCCCCGCCCCTCTTTTTACCAGAAATATGTTTTTTCCTGTCTGCGCGATGCGTGGAGAAACCTGTTGGCTGCACCGCTTCGGATAGCGTCTCTCCAGTAAGCCACGTTTCCGTGAAGCAAAGAACGTTACAGTCTCTGATGTCCCTCTGGAATGCTACCCTTGCTCGGATTTCATCAACCTTGTTGTCAAGAGACTGGACATTGGCAAGAAGAATGCTAGGGAGTGGTGCGCGCTGTGCCCGTCTCCGGAGTCTGACCAGAAGACCGCCTCGTTTCCCTCTCTTTCGGAGTCGTTTTTTTGGGGCGCTGCATAGGATCCACTCCGTTGTCCTGTTTGTAAGGCAGAACACAGGATCCGCGTCGCGAAAAACATATTCTTGGTTGTACTGATGGTGAGTTGATGCTGATCTTATATTCAGTAGTTCTTCTCGACTGTATGTAATGAAACCTAAGATGACCTGGGGTACTAATGTAAGAAATAACACGTAAAAAAACAAAAAACTGCATAGTTTCCTAGGAACGCGAAGCGAGGCGGCCATCTCTGTCGGCGCCGGAAGTAAACAAGTGCGCCGGAAGTAAACAAGTGACAAGTAAACAACCTAGCTGAAGAGCTGCTGAAACACAACCTTGATGACACACAACCTAGCTGACGAGCAGCTGAAACACAACCTAGCTGATGAGCAGCTCACAAGCAAGCTGATTAGCCGCTGACACACAACCTAGCTGACGAGAAGCTGTCACACAACCTAGCTGACGAGCATTTGACGAGTAGCTGACACAAAACCTACCTGACTAGTTGCTGACATACAACCTATGTGACAAGCATCTGACACAAAACCTAGCTGACGAGCAGTTGACAAACAACCTAGCTGACGAGTAGCTGATGAGTAGCTGGCACAACCTAGCTGACGAGTAGCTGACACACAACCTAGCTGAAGAGCAGCTGACTCACAACCTAGCTGACGAGTAGCTGACACACAACTGAGCTGAAGAGCTGCTGAAGCCACCTAGCTGACGAGTAGCTGACACAAAAACTTGATAACGAGCAGCTGACACACAACCTAGCTGACGTTAAGCAGAAGAGTAGCTTACACATAACCTAGCTTACTAGCAGCTAACAGACAACCTAGCCGAAAAGAATCTGACAAACCTAGCTGACGAGCATCTGACGAGCAGCTGACACAAAACCTACCTGACGAGGAGGTGACACACAACCTAGCTGAAGAGCATCTGACGAGTTGCTGAAACACAACCTAGCTGACGAGCAGCTGACACAAAACCTAGCTGACGAGCAGCTGACACACAACCTAGCTGACGAGTAGCCGACACAACCTAGCTGACGAGTAGCCGACACAACCTAGCTGACGAGCAGCTGACACACAACCTAGCTGAAGAACAGATGACACAACACCTAGCTGACAAGCAGCTGACACAACACCTAGCTGACGAGCATCTGATGAGTAGCTTACACAACCTAGCTGGCGAGTAGCTGACACACAACCTAGCTGAAGAGCACCTGACACACAACCTAGCTGACGAGTAGCTGACACACAACTGAGCTGAAGAGCTGCTGAAACAACCTAGCTGACGAGTAGCTGACACACAACCTTGATAACGAGCAGCTGACACACAACCTAGCTGACGAGCAGCAGGCGAGTAGCTTACACATAACCTAGCTTACTAGCAGCTAACAGACAACCTAGCCGACAAGAATCTGACGAACCTAGCTGACGAGCATCTGACCAGTAGCTGACACAAAACCTACCTGACGAGGAGGTGACACACAACCTAGCTGACGAGCATCTGACGAGTTGCTGAAACACAACCTAGCTGACGAGCAGCTGACACAAAACCTAGCTGATGAGCAGTTGACACAAAACCTAGCTGACGAGCAGCTGACACACAACCTAGCTCACGAGCAGCTGATGAGTAGCTGACACAACCTAGCTGACAAGTAGCTGACACAAAACCTAGCTGACGAGCAGCTGACACACAACCTAGCTCACGAGCAGCTGATGAGTAGCTGACACAACCTAGCTGACAAGTAGCTGACACACAACCTAGCTTACGAGCAGCTGACACAACCTAGCTGACGAGTAGCTGACACACAACTGAGCTGAAGAGCTGCTGAAACAACCTAGCTGACGAGTAGCTGACACACAACCTAGTTGACGAGCAGCAGACGAGCAGCTGAAACACAACCTAGCTGACGAGCAGCTGACGAGCAAGCTGATTAGCCGCTGACACACAACCTAGCTGACGAGCAGCTGTCACACAACCTAGCTGACGAGTAGCTGACAAGCAAGCTGATTAGCCGCTGACACACATCCTAGCTGACGAGCAGCTGTCACACAACCTAACTGACGAGCATTTGACGAAGAGCTGACACAACCTAGCTGACGAGCAGCTGACACACAACCTACATGACGAGCAGCTGACACACAACCTACCTGACGAGCAGCTGACGAGCAGCTGACACACAACGTAGCTGAAGAGCAGCTGACACTCAACCTAGCTGACGAGCAGCTGACACAGAACCTAGCTGACGAGCATCTGACGAATAGCTGACACAACCTAGCTGACGAGCAGCTGACACACAACCTACCTGACGAGCAGCTGACACACAACCTAGCTGACGAGCAGCTGACACACAACCTAGCTGACGAGCAGCTGACACACAACCTAGCTGGAGCAGCTGACAAGTAGCGTACACATAACCTAGCTGACGAGCAGCTGACACACAACCTAGCTGACGAGCAGCTGACAAGCAAGCTGATTAGCCGCTGACACACAACCTAGCTGAAGAGCTGCTGAAACACAACCTTGATGACACACAACCTAGCTGACGAGCAGCTGAAAAACAACCTAGCTGATGAGCAGCTCACAAGCAAGCTGATTAGCCGCTGACACACAACCTAGCTGACGAGAAGCTGTCACACAACCTAGCTGACGAGCATTTGACGAGTAGCTGACACAAAACCTACCTGACTAGTTGCTGACACACAACCTATGTGACAAGCATCTGACACAAAACCTAGCTGACGAGCAGTTGACAAACAACCTAGCTGACGAGTAGCTGATGAGTAGCTGGCACAACCTAGCTGACGAGTAGCTGACACACAACCTAGCTGAAGAGCAGCTGACTCACAACCTAGCTGACGAGTAGCTGACACACAACTGAGCTGAAGAGCTGCTGAAGCCACCTAGCTGACGAGTAGCTGACACAAAAACTTGATAACGAGCAGCTGACACACAACCTAGCTGACGTTAAGCAGAAGAGTAGCTTACACATAACCTAGCTTACTAGCAGCTAACAGACAACCTAGCCGAAAAGAATCTGACAAACCTAGCTGACGAGCATCTGACGAGTAGCTGACACAAAACCTACCTGACGAGGAGGTGACACACAACCTAGCTGAAGAGCATCTGACGAGTTGCTGAAACACAACCTAGCTGACGAGCAGCTGACACAAAACCTAGCTGACGAGCAGCTGACACACAACCTAGCTGACGAGTAGCCGACACAACCTAGCTGACGAGTAGCCGACACAACCTAGCTGACGAGCAGCTGACACACAACCTAGCTGAAGAACAGATGACACAACACCTAGCTGACAAGCAGCTGACACAACACCTAGCTGACGAGCATCTGATGAGTAGCTTACACAACCTAGCTGGCGAGTAGCTGACACACAACCTAGCTGAAGAGCACCTGACACACAACCTAGCTGACGAGTAGCTGACACACAACTGAGCTGAAGAGCTGCTGAAACAACCTAGCTGACGAGTAGCTGACACACAACCTTGATAACGAGCAGCTGACACACAACCTAGCTGACGAGCAGCAGGCGAGTAGCTTACACATAACCTAGCTTACTAGCAGCTAACAGACAACCTAGCCGACAAGAATCTGACAAACCTAGGTGACGAGCATCTGACCAGTAGCTGACACAAAACCTACCTGACGAGGAGGTGACACACAACCTAGCTGACGAGCATCTGACGAGTTGCTGAAACACAACCTAGCTGAAGAGCAGCTGACACAAAACCTAGCTGATGAGCAGTTGACACAAAACCTAGCTGACGAGCAGCTGACACACAACCTAGCTCACGAGCAGCTGATGAGTAGCTGACACAACCTAGCTGACAAGTAGCTGACACAAAACCTAGCTGACGAGCAGCTGACACACAACCTAGCTCACGAGCAGCTGATGAGTAGCTGACACAACCTAGCTGACAAGTAGCTGACACACAACCTAGCTTACGAGCAGCTGACACACAACCTAGCTGACCCAACGTAGCTGACGAGCAGCTGATGAGTAGCTGACACAACCTAGCTGACGAGTAGCTGACACACAACCTAGCTGAAGAGCAGCTGACACAACCTAGCTGACGAGTAGCTGACACACAACTGAGCTGAAGAGCTGCTGAAACAACCTAGCTGACGAGTAGCTGACACACAACCTAGTTGACGAGCAGCAGACGAGCAGCTGAAACACAACCTAGCTGACGAGCAGCTGACGAGCAAGCTGATTAGCCGCTGACACACAACCTAGCTGACGAGCAGCTGTCACACAACCTAGCTGACGAGTAGCTGACAAGCAAGCTGATTAGCCGCTGACACACATCCTAGCTGACGAGCAGCTGTCACACAACCTAACTGACGAGCATTTGACGAGTAGCTGACACAAACCCTACCTGGCGAGGAGCTGAAACACAACCTAGCTGACGAGCATCTGACGAGTTGCTGACACACAACCTAGCTGACGAGCAGCTGACACAAAACCTAGCTGATGAGCAGTTGACACAAATCCTAGCTGACGAGCAGCTGACACACAACCTAGCTCACGAGCAGCTGATGAGTAGCTGACACAACCTAGCTGACGAGTAGCAGACACACAACCTAGCTGACGAGCAGCTGACACACAACCTAGCTCACGAGCAGCTGATGAGTAGCTGACACAACCTAGCTGATGAGTAGCTGACACACAACCTAGCTGACGAGCAGCTGACACACAACCTAGCTGACTAGCAGCTGACGAGTAGCTTACACATAACCTAGCTTACTAGCAGCTAACAGACAACCTAGCCGACAAGAATCTGACAAACCTAGCTGACGAATAGCTGAAACACAACCTAGCTGATGAGCATCTGATGTGTAGCTGACACACAACCTAGCTGACGAGTAGCTGACACACAACCTAGCTAACGAGTAGCTGACACACAACCGAGCTGAAGAGCTGCTGAAACACAACCTTGCTGACAAGCAGCTGACACACAACCTAGCTGACGAGCAGCTGACACACAACCTAGCTGAAGAACAGCTGACACAACACCTAGCTGACAAGCAGCTGACACAGAACCTAGCTGACGAGCATCTGACGAAGAGCTGACACAACCTAGCTGACGAGCAGCTGACACACAACCTACATGACGAGCAGCTGACACACAACCTACCTGACGAGCAGCTGACGAGCAGCTGACACACAACCTAGCTGAAGAGCAGCTGACACTCAACCTAGCTGACGAGCAGCTGACACAGAACCTAGCTGACGAGCATCTGACGAATAGCTGACACAACCTAGCTGACGAGCAGCTGACACACAACCTACCTGACGAGCAGCTGACACACAACCTAGCTGACGAGCAGCTGACACACAACCTAGCTGACGAGCAGCTGACACACAACCTAGCTGGAGCAGCTGACAAGTAGCGTACACATAACCTAGCTGACGAGCAGCTGAAACACAACCTAGCTGACGAGCAGCTGACAAGCAAGCTGATTAGCCGCTGACACACAACCTAGCTGGAGCAGCTGACGAGCAGCTGACACACAACCTAGCTGAAGAGCTGCTGAAACACAACCTTGATGACACACAACCTAGCTGACGAGCAGCTGAAAAACAACCTAGCTGATGAGCAGCTCACAAGCAAGCTGATTAGCCGCTGACACACAACCTAGCTGACGAGAAGCTGTCACACAACCTAGCTGACGAGCATTTGACGAGTAGCTGACACAAAACCTACCTGACTAGTTGCTGACACACAACCTATGTGACAAGCATCTGACACAAAACGTAGCTGACGAGTAGTTGACAAACAACCTAGCTGACGAGTAGCTGATGAGTAGCTGGCACAACCTAGCTGACGAGTAGCTGACACACAACCTAGCTGAAGAGCAGCTGACTCACAACCTAGCTGACGAGTAGATGACACACAACTGAGCTGAAGAGCTGCTGAAGCCACCTAGCTGACGAGTAGCTGACACAAAACCTTGATAACGAGCAGCTGACACACAACCTAGCTGACGTGAAGCAGAAGAGTAGCTTACACATAACCTAGCTTACTAGCAGCTAACAGACAACCTAGCCGACAAGAATCTGACAAACCTAGCTGACGAGCATCTGACGAGTAGCTGACACAAAACCTACCTGACAAGGAGGTGACACACAACCTAGCTGAAGAGCATCTGACGAGTTGCTGAAACACAACCTAGCTGACGAGCAGCTGACACAAAACCTAGCTGACGAGCAGCTGACACACAACCTAGCTGACGAGTAGCCGACACAACCTAGCTGACGAGTAGCCGACACAACCTAGCTGACGAGCAGCTGACACACAACCTAGCTGAAGAACAGCTGACACAACACCTAGCTGACAAGCAGCTGACACAACACCTAGCTGACGAGCATCTGATGAGTAGCTTACACAATCTAGCTGGCGAGTAGCTGACACACAACCTAGCTGAAGAGCACCTGACACACAACCTAGCTGACGAGTAGCTGACACACAACTGAGCTGAAGAGCTGCTGAAACAACCTAGCTGACGAGTAGCTGACACACAACCTTGATAACGAGCAGCTGACACACAACCTAGCTGACGAGCAGCTGACACAAAACCTAGCTGATGAGCAGTTGACACAAAACCTAGCTGACGAGCAGCTGACACACAACCTAGCTCACGAGCAGCTGATGAGTAGCTGACACACAACCTAGCTTTCGAGCAGCTGACACACAACCTAGCTGACCCAACGTAGCTGACGAGCAGCTGATGAGTAGCTGACACAACCTAGCTGACGAGTAGCTGACACACAACCTAGCTGAAGAGCAGCTTACACAACCTAGCTGACGAGTAGCTGACACACAACTGAGCTGAAGAGCTGCTGAAGCCACCTAGCTGACGAGTAGCTGACACAAAACCTTGATAACGAGCAGCTGACACACAACCTAGCTGACGTGAAGCAGAAGAGTAGCTTACACATAACCTAGCTTACTAGCAGCTAACAGACAACCTAGCCGACAAGAATCTGACAAACCTAGCTTACGAGCATCTGACGAGTTGCTGAAACACAACCTAGCTGACAATCAGCTAACACACAACCTAGCTGACGAGCAGCTGACACAAAACCTAGCTGACGAGCAGCTGACACAAAACCTAGCTGACGAGCAGCCGACACAAAACCTAGCTGACGAGCAGCCGACACAACCTAGCTGACGAGTAGCCGACACAACCTAGCTGACGAGTAGCCGACACAACCTAGCTGACGAGCAGCTGACACACAACCTAGCTGACGAGCAGCTGACACACAACCTAGCTGAAGAGCAGCTGACACAAAACATAGCTGACGAGCAGCTGACACAACACCTAGCTGACGAGCATCTGATGAGTATCTGACTCAACCTAGCTGACGAGCAGCTGACACACAACCTAGCTGACGAGCAGCTGACACACAACCTAGCTGACGAGCTGCTAATGAGTAGCTGTCACAACCTAGCTGACGAGTAGCTGACACACAACCTAGCTGACGAGCAGCTGACACACAACCTAGCTGACGAGCAGCTGACGAGTAGCTTACAGATAACCTTGCTTTCGAGCAGCTGACACACAATCTAGCTGACGAGCAGCTGACACACAACCTAGCTGACGAGCTGCTAATGAGTATCTGACTCAACCTAGCTGACGAGCAGCTGACACACAACCTAGCTGACGAGCAGCTGACACACAACCTAGCTGACGAGCAGCTGACACACAACCTACCTGACGAGCAGCTGACACACAACCTAGCTGACGAGCAGCTGACACACAACCTAGCTGGAGCAGCTGACAAGTAGCGTACACATAACCTAGCTGACGAGCAGCTGAAACACAACCTAGCTGACGAGCAGCTGACAAGCAAGCTGATTAGCCGCTGACACACAACCTAGCTGGAGCAGCTGACGAGCAGCTGACACACAACCTAGCTGAAGAGCTGCTGAAACACAACCTTGATGACACACAACCTAGCTGACGAGCAGCTGAAAAACAACCTAGCTGATGAGCAGCTCACAAGCAAGCTGATTAGCCGCTGACACACAACCTAGCTGACGAGAAGCTGTCACACAACCTAGCTGACGAGCATTTGACGAGTAGCTGACACAAAACCTACCTGACTAGTTGCTGACACACAACCTATGTGACAAGCATCTGACACAAAACGTAGCTGACGAGTAGTTGACAAACAACCTAGCTGACGAGTAGCTGATGAGTAGCTGGCACAACCTAGCTGACGAGTAGCTGACACACAACCTAGCTGAAGAGCAGCTGACTCACAACCTAGCTGACGAGTAGATGACACACAACTGAGCTGAAGAGCTGCTGAAGCCACCTAGCTGACGAGTAGCTGACACAAAACCTTGATAACGAGCAGCTGACACACAACCTAGCTGACGTGAAGCAGAAGAGTAGCTTACACATAACCTAGCTTACTAGCAGCTAACAGACAACCTAGCCGACAAGAATCTGACAAACCTAGCTGACGAGCATCTGACGAGTAGCTGACACAAAACCTACCTGACGAGGAGGTGACACACAACCTAGCTGAAGAGCATCTGACGAGTTGCTGAAACACAACCTAGCTGACGAGCAGCTGACACAAAACCTAGCTGACGAGCAGCTGACACACAACCTAGCTGACGAGTAGCCGACACAACCTAGCTGACGAGTAGCCGACACAACCTAGCTGACGAGCAGCTGACACACAACCTAGCTGAAGAACAGCTGACACAACACCTAGCTGACAAGCAGCTGACACAACACCTAGCTGACGAGCATCTGATGAGTAGCTTACACAATCTAGCTGGCGAGTAGCTGACACACAACCTAGCTGAAGAGCACCTGACACACAACCTAGCTGACGAGTAGCTGACACACAACTGAGCTGAAGAGCTGCTGAAACAACCTAGCTGACGAGTAGCTGACACACAACCTTGATAACGAGCAGCTGACACACAACCTAGCTGACGAGCAGCTGACACAAAACCTAGCTGATGAGCAGTTGACACAAAACCTAGCTGACGAGCAGCTGACACACAACCTAGCTCACGAGCAGCTGATGAGTAGCTGACACACAACCTAGCTTTCGAGCAGCTGACACACAACCTAGCTGACCCAACGTAGCTGACGAGCAGCTGATGAGTAGCTGACACAACCTAGCTGACGAGTAGCTGACACACAACCTAGCTGAAGAGCAGCTGACACAACCTAGCTGACGAGTAGCTGACACACAACTGAGCTGAAGAGCTGCTGAAGCCACCTAGCTGACGAGTAGCTGACACAAAACCTTGATAACGAGCAGCTGACACACAACCTAGCTGACGTGAAGCAGAAGAGTAGCTTACACATAACCTAGCTTACTAGCAGCTAACAGACAACCTAGCCGACAAGAATCTGACAAACCTAGCTTACGAGCATCTGACGAGTTGCTGAAACACAACCTAGCTGACAATCAGCTAACACACAACCTAGCTGACGAGCAGCTGACACAAAACCTAGCTGACGAGCAGCTGACACAAAACCTAGCTGACGAGCAGCCGACACAACCTAGCTGACGAGTAGCCGACACAACCTAGCTGACGAGTAGCCGACACAACCTAGCTGACGAGCAGCTGACACACAACCTAGCTGACGAGCAGCTGACACACAACCTAGCTGAAGAGCAGCTGACACAAAACATAGCTGACGAGCAGCTGACACAACACCTAGCTGACGAGCATCTGATGAGTATCTGACTCAACCTAGCTGACGAGCAGCTGACACACAACCTAGCTGACGAGCAGCTGACACACAACCTAGCTGACGAGCTGCTAATGAGTAGCTGTCACAACCTAGCTGACGAGTAGCTGACACACAACCTAGCTGACGAGCAGCTGACACACAACCTAGCTGACGAGCAGCTGACGAGTAGCTTACAGATAACCTTGCTTTCGAGCAGCTGACACACAATCTAGCTGACGAGCAGCTGACACACAACCTAGCTGACGAGCTGCTAATGAGTATCTGACTCAACCTAGCTGACGAGCAGCTGACACACAACCTAGCTGACGAGCAGCTGACACACAACCTAGCTGACGAGCTGCTAATGAGTAGCTGTCACAACCTAGCTGACGAGTAGCTGACACACAACCTAGCTGACGAGCAGCTGACACACAACCTAGCTGACGAGCAGCTGAAGAGTAGCTTACAGATAACCTAGCTGATGAGCAGCTGTCACACAATCTAGCTGACGAGCAGCTGACACAACGTAGCTGACGAGCAGCTGATGAGTAGCTGACACACATCCTAGCTGACGAGCAGCTGACGAGTAGCTGACACACAACCTAGCTGATGAGCAGCTGACACACAACCTAGCTGACGAGTAGCTGACGCAACCTAGCTGAAGTGTAGCTGACAAACAACCTAGCTGACAAGCAGCTAATGAGTAGCTGACACACAACTTAGCTGATGAGCAGCTGACACACAATCTAGCTGATGAGCAGCTGATGAGCAGCTGACACACAACCTAGCTGACGGGCATCTGACGAATAGCTGACACAACCTAGCTGACGAGCAGCTGACAGACAACCTACCTGACGAGCAGCTGACACACAATCTAGCTGATGAGCAGCTGACGAGCAGCTGACACACAACCTAGCTGACGAGCAGCTGACACACAACCTAGCTGACGAGCAGCTGACACACAACCTAGCTGACGAGCAGCTGACACACAACCTAGCTGACGAGCATCTGACGAATAGCTGACACAACCTAGCTGACGAACAGCTGACACACAACCTACCTGACGAGCAGCTGACACACAACCTAGCAGACGAGCAGCTGACACACAACCTAGCTGACGAGCAGCTGACACACAAACTAGCTGGAGCAGCTGACGAGTAGCTTATACATAACCTAGCTGACCAGTAGATGACACACAACCGAGCTGAAGAGCTGCTGAAACACAACCTTGCTGACACACAACCTAGCTGACGAGCAGCTGAAACACAACCTAGCTGACGAGCAGCTGACAAGCAAGCTGATTAGCCGCTGACACACAACCTAGCTTACGAGCAGCTGTCACACATCCTAGCTGACGAGCATCTGACGAGCAGCTGACACAAAACCTAGCTGACGAGCAGTTGACACAGAACCTTGCTGACGAGCAGCTGACACACAACCTAGCTCACGAGCAGCTGATGAGTAGCTGACAACAACCTAGCTGACGAGTAGCTGACACACAACCTAGCTGACGAGCAGCTGACACAAAACCTAGCTCACGAGCAGCTGATGAGTAGCTGACACAACCTGGCTGACGAGTAGCTGACACACAACCTAGCTGACGAGCAGCTGACACACAACCTAGCTGACTAGCAGCTGACGAGTAGCTTACACATAACCTAGCTTACTAGCAGCTAACAGACAACCTAGCCGACAAGAATCTGACGAACCTAGCTGACGAATAGCTGAAACACAACCTAGCTGATGAGCATCTGATGAGTAGCTGACACACAACCTTGCTGACGAGCAGCTGACACACAACCTAGCTGACGTGCAGCTGACAAGCTAGCTGATTAGCTGCTGACACACAACCTAGCTGACGAGCAGCTGTCACGCAACCTAGCTGACGAGCAGCTGTCACACAATCTAGCTGATTAGCAGCTGACGAGAAGCTGACACACGACCTAGCTGATGAGCAGCTGACACACAACCTAGCTGCAGCAGCTGACGAGTAGCTTACACATAACCTAGCTGACGAGCAGCTGAAACACAACCTAGCTGACGAGCAGCTGACGAGCAAGCTGATTAGCCGCTGACACATAACCTAGATGACGAGCAGCTGTCACACAACCTAGCTGACGAGCATTTGACGAGTAGCTGACACAAAACCTACCTGACTAGTTGCTGACACACAAACTATGTGACAAGCATCTGACACAAAACCTAGCTGACGAGCAGTTGACACACAACCTAGCTGACGAGTAGCTTAGACATAACCTAGCTTACTAGAAGCTAATAGACAACCTAGCCGACAAGAACCTGACAAACAACCTAGCTGACGAATAGCTGACACACAACCTAGATGATGAGCATCTGACGAGTAGCTGACACACAACCTTGCTGACGAGCAGCTGACACACAACCTAGCTGACGTGCAGCTGACAAGCTAGCTGATTAGCTGCTGACACACAACCTAGCTGACGAGCAGCTGTCACGCAACCTAGCTGACGAGCAGCTGTCACACAATCTAGCTGATTAGCAGCTGACGAGAAGCTGACACACGACCTAGCTGATGAGCAGCTGACACACAACCTAGCTGGAGCAGCTGACGAGTAGCTTACACATAACCTAGCTGACGAGCAGCTGAAACACAACCTAGCTGACGAGCAAGCTGATTAGCCGCTGACACACAACCTAGCTGACGAGCAGCTGTCACACAACCTAGCTGACGAGCATTTGACGAGTAGCTGACACAAAACCTACCTGACTAGTTGCTGACACACAAACTATGTGACAAGCATCTGACACAAAACCTAGCTGACGAGCAGTTGACACACAACCTAGCTGACGAGTAGCTTAGACATAACCTAGCTTACTAGAAGCTAATAGACAACCTAGCCGACAAGAACCTGACAAACAACCTAGCTGACGAATAGCTGACACACAACCTAGATGATGAGCATCTGACGAGTAGCTGACACACAACCTTGCTGACGAGCAGCTGACACACAACCTAGCTGACGTGCAGCTGACAAGCTAGCTGATTAGCTGCTGACACACAACCTAGCTGACGAGCAGCTGTCACGCAACCTAGCTGACGAGCAGCTGTCACACAATCTAGCTGATGAGCAGCTGACGAGAAGCTGACACACGACCTAGCTGATGAGCAGCTGACACACAACCTAGCTGGAGCAGCTGACGAGTAGCTTACACATAACCTAGCTGACGAGCAGCTGAAACACAACCTAGCTGACGAGCAGCTGACAAGCAAGCTGATTAGCCGCTGACACACAACCTAGCTGGAGCAGCTGACGAGCAGCTGACACACAACCTAGCTGAAGAGCTGCTGAAACACAACCTTGCTGACACACAACCTAGCTGACGAGCAGCTGAAACACAACCTAGCTGACGAGCAGCTGACGAGCAAGCTGATTAGCCGCTGACACACAACCTAGCTGACGAGCAGCTGTCACACAACCTAGCTGACGAGCATTTGACGAGTAGCTGACACAAAACCTACCTGACTAGTTGCTGACACACAACCTATGTGACAAGCATCTGACACAAAACCTAGCTGACGAGCAGTTGACACACAACCTAGCTGACGAGTAGCTTACACATAACCTAGCTTACTAGAAGCTAATAGACAACCTAGCCGACAAGAACCTGACAAACAACCTAGCTGACGAATAGCTGACACACAACCTAGCTGATGAGCATCTGACGAGTAGCTGACACACAACCTAGCAATCGAGCAGCTGACACACAACCTAGCTGACTAGCAGCTGACCCAATGTAGCTGACGAGCAGCTGATGAGTAGCTGGCACAACCTAGCTGACGAGTAGCTGACACACAACCTAGCTGAAGAGCAGATGACACACAACCTAGCTGACGAGTAGCTGACACACAACTGAGCTGAAGAGCTGCTGAAGCCACATAGCTGACGAGTAGCTGACACAAAACGTTGATAACGAGCAGCTGACACACAACCTAGCTGACGTGAAGCAGAAGAGTAGCTTACACATAACCTAGCTTACTAGCAGCTAACAGACAACCTAGCCGACAAGAATCTGACAAACCTAGCTGACGAGCATCTGACGAGTAGCTGACACAAAACCTACCTGACGAGGAGGTGACACACAACCTGACAAGCAGCTAATGAGTAGCTGACACACAACTTAGCTGATGAGCAGCTGACACACAATCTAGCTGATGAGCAGCTGATGAGCAGCTGACACACAACCTAGCTGACGAGCAGCTGACACAGAACCTAGCTGACGGGCATCTGACGAATAGCTGACACAACCTAGCTGACGAGCAGCTGACAGACAACCTACCTGACGAGCAGCTGACACACAATCTAGCTGATGAGCAGCTGACGAGCAGCTGACACACAACCTAGCTGACGAGCAGCTGACACACAACCTAGCTGACGAGCAGCTGACACACAACCTAGCTGACGAGCAGCTGACACACAACCTAGCTGACGAGCATCTGACGAATAGCTGACACAACCTAGCTGACGAACAGCTGACACACAACCTACCTGACGAGCAGCTGACACACAACCTAGCAGACGAGCAGCTGACACACAACCTAGCTGACGAGCAGCTGACACACAAACTAGCTGGAGCAGCTGACGAGTAGCTTATACATAACCTAGCTGACCAGTAGATGACACACAACCGAGCTGAAGAGCTGCTGAAACACAACCTTGCTGACACACAACCTAGCTGACGAGCAGCTGAAACACAACCTAGCTGACGAGCAGCTGACAAGCAAGCTGATTAGCCGCTGACACACAACCTAGCTGACGAGCAGCTGTCACACATCCTAGCTGACGAGCATCTGACGAGCAGCTGACACAAAACCTAGCTGACGAGCAGTTGACACAGAACCTTGCTGACGAGCAGCTGACACACAACCTAGCTCACGAGCAGCTGACACACAACCTAGCTCACGAGCAGCTGACACACAACCTAGCTGACGAGCAGCTGACACAAAACCTAGCTCACGAGCAGCTGATGAGTAGCTGACACAACCTGGCTGACGAGTAGCTGACACACAACCTAGCTGACGAGCAGCTGACACACAACCTAGCTGACTAGCAGCTGACGAGTAGCTTACACATAACCTAGCTTACTAGCAGCTAACAGACAACCTAGCCGACAAGAATCTGACGAACCTAGCTGACGAATAGCTGAAACACAACCTAGCTGATGAGCATCTGATGAGTAGCTGACACACAACCTTGCTGACGAGCAGCT
Source organism: Oncorhynchus mykiss (assembly GCF_013265735.2). Taxonomy (NCBI): domain Eukaryota; kingdom Metazoa; phylum Chordata; class Actinopteri; order Salmoniformes; family Salmonidae; genus Oncorhynchus; species Oncorhynchus mykiss. The sequence continues at coordinate 158,719 of NC_050570.1, read as the reverse complement.
GACACACAACCTAGCTGACGTGCAGCTGACAAGCTAGCTGATTAGCTGCTGACACACAACCTAGCTGACGAGCAGCTGTCACGCAACCTAGCTGACGAGCAGCTGTCACACAATCTAGCTGATTAGCAGCTGACGAGAAGCTGACACACGACCTAGCTGATGAGCAGCTGACACACAACCTAGCTGCAGCAGCTGACGAGTAGCTTACACATAACCTAGCTGACGAGCAGCTGAAACACAACCTAGCTGACGAGCAGCTGACGAGCAAGCTGATTAGCCGCTGACACATAACCTAGCTGACGAGCAGCTGTCACACAACCTAGCTGACGAGCATTTGACGAGTAGCTGACACAAAACCTACCTGACTAGTTGCTGACACACAAACTATGTGACAAGCATCTGACACAAAACCTAGCTGACGAGCAGTTGACACACAACCTAGCTGACGAGTAGCTTAGACATAACCTAGCTTACTAGAAGCTAATAGACAACCTAGCCGACAAGAACCTGACAAACAACCTAGCTGACGAATAGCTGACACACAACCTAGATGATGAGCATCTGACGAGTAGCTGACACACAACCTTGCTGACGAGCAGCTGACACACAACCTAGCTGACGTGCAGCTGACAAGCTAGCTGATTAGCTGCTGACACACAACCTAGCTGACGAGCAGCTGTCACGCAACCTAGCTGACGAGCAGCTGTCACACAATCTAGCTGATTAGCAGCTGACGAGAAGCTGACACACGACCTAGCTGATGAGCAGCTGACACACAACCTAGCTGGAGCAGCTGACGAGTAGCTTACACATAACCTAGCTGACGAGCAGCTGAAACACAACCTAGCTGACGAGCAAGCTGATTAGCCGCTGACACACAACCTAGCTGACGAGCAGCTGTCACACAACCTAGCTGACGAGCATTTGACGAGTAGCTGACACAAAACCTACCTGACTAGTTGCTGACACACAAACTATGTGACAAGCATCTGACACAAAACCTAGCTGACGAGCAGTTGACACACAACCTAGCTGACGAGTAGCTTAGACATAACCTAGCTTACTAGAAGCTAATAGACAACCTAGCCGACAAGAACCTGACAAACAACCTAGCTGACGAATAGCTGACACACAACCTAGATGATGAGCATCTGACGAGTAGCTGACACACAACCTTGCTGACGAGCAGCTGACACACAACCTAGCTGACGTGCAGCTGACAAGCTAGCTGATTAGCTGCTGACACACAACCTAGCTGACGAGCAGCTGTCACGCAACCTAGCTGACGAGCAGCTGTCACACAATCTAGCTGATGAGCAGCTGACGAGAAGCTGACACACGACCTAGCTGATGAGCAGCTGACACACAACCTAGCTGGAGCAGCTGACGAGTAGCTTACACATAACCTAGCTGACGAGCAGCTGAAACACAACCTAGCTGACGAGCAGCTGACAAGCAAGCTGATTAGCCGCTGACACACAACCTAGCTGGAGCAGCTGACGAGCAGCTGACACACAACCTAGCTGAAGAGCTGCTGAAACACAACCTTGCTGACACACAACCTAGCTGACGAGCAGCTGAAACACAACCTAGCTGACGAGCAGCTGACGAGCAAGCTGATTAGCCGCTGACACACAACCTACCTGACGAGCAGCTGTCACACAACCTAGCTGACGAGCATTTGACGAGTAGCTGACACAAAACCTACCTGACTAGTTGCTGACACACAACCTATGTGACAAGCATCTGACACAAAACCTAGCTGACGAGCAGTTGACACACAACCTAGCTGACGAGTAGCTTACACATAACCTAGCTTACTAGAAGCTAATAGACAACCTAGCCGACAAGAACCTGACAAACAACCTAGCTGACGAATAGCTGACACACAACCTAGCTGATGAGCATCTGACGAGTAGCTGACACACAACCTAGCAATCGAGCAGCTGACACACAACCTAGCTGACTAGCAGCTGACCCAATGTAGCTGACGAGCAGCTGATGAGTAGCTGGCACAACCTAGCTGACGAGTAGCTGACACACAACCTAGCTGAAGAGCAGATGACACACAACCTAGCTGACGAGTAGCTGACACACAACTGAGCTGAAGAGCTGCTGAAGCCACATAGCTGACGAGTAGCTGACACAAAACGTTGATAACGAGCAGCTGACACACAACCTAGCTGACGTGAAGCAGAAGAGTAGCTTACACATAACCTAGCTTACTAGCAGCTAACAGACAACCTAGCCGACAAGAATCTGACAAACCTAGCTGACGAGCATCTGACGAGTAGCTGACACAAAACCTACCTGACGAGGAGGTGACACACAACCTAGCTGAAGAATATCTGACGAGTTGCTGAAACACAACCTAGCTGACGAGCAGCTGAAACAAAACCTGGCTGACGAGCAGCTGACACACAACCTAGCTGACGAGTAGCCGACACAACCTAGCTGACGAGTAGCCGACACAACCTAGCTGACGAGCAGCTGACACACAACCTAGCTGATGAGCAGCTGACACACAACCTAGCTGAAGAACAGCTGACACAACACCTAGCTGACGAGCAGCTGACACACAACCTAGCTGACGAGCATCTGACGAATAGCTGACACAACCTAGCTGACGAACAGCTGACACACAACCTACCTGACGAGCAGCTGACACACAACCTAGCAGACGAGCAGCTGACACACAACCTAGCTGACGAGCAGCTGACACACAAACTAGCTGGAGCAGCTGACGAGTAGCTTATACATAACCTAGCTGACCAGTAGATGACACACAACCGAGCTGAAGAGCTGCTGAAACACAACCTTGCTGACACACAACCTAGCTGACGAGCAGCTGAAACACAACCTAGCTGACGAGCAGCTGACAAGCAAGCTGATTAGCCGCTGACACACAACCTAGCTGACGAGCAGCTGTCACACATCCTAGCTGACGAGCATCTGACGAGCAGCTGACACAAAACCTAGCTGACGAGCAGTTGACACAGAACCTTGCTGACGAGCAGCTGACACACAACCTAGCTCACGAGCAGCTGATGAGTAGCTGACAACAACCTAGCTGACGAGTAGCTGACACACAACCTAGCTGACGAGCAGCTGACACAAAACCTAGCTCACGAGCAGCTGATGAGTAGCTGACACAACCTGGCTGACGAGTAGCTGACACACAACCTAGCTGACGAGCAGCTGACACACAACCTAGCTGACTAGCAGCTGACGAGTAGCTTACACATAACCTAGCTTACTAGCAGCTAACAGACAACCTAGCCGACAAGAATCTGACGAACCTAGCTGACGAATAGCTGAAACACAACCTAGCTGATGAGCATCTGATGAGTAGCTGACACACAACCTTGCTGACGAGCAGCTGACACACAACCTAGCTGACGTGCAGCTGACAAGCTAGCTGATTAGCTGCTGACACACAACCTAGCTGACGAGCAGCTGTCACGCAACCTAGCTGACGAGCAGCTGTCACACAATCTAGCTGATTAGCAGCTGACGAGAAGCTGACACACGACCTAGCTGATGAGCAGCTGACACACAACCTAGCTGCAGCAGCTGACGAGTAGCTTACACATAACCTAGCTGACGAGCAGCTGAAACACAACCTAGCTGACGAGCAGCTGACGAGCAAGCTGATTAGCCGCTGACACATAACCTAGCTGACGAGCAGCTGTCACACAACCTAGCTGACGAGCATTTGACGAGTAGCTGACACAAAACCTACCTGACTAGTTGCTGACACACAAACTATGTGACAAGCATCTGACACAAAACCTAGCTGACGAGCAGTTGACACACAACCTAGCTGACGAGTAGCTTAGACATAACCTAGCTTACTAGAAGCTAATAGACAACCTAGCCGACAAGAACCTGACAAACAACCTAGCTGACGAATAGCTGACACACAACCTAGATGATGAGCATCTGACGAGTAGCTGACACACAACCTTGCTGACGAGCAGCTGACACACAACCTAGCTGACGTGCAGCTGACAAGCTAGCTGATTAGCTGCTGACACACAACCTAGCTGACGAGCAGCTGTCACGCAACCTAGCTGACGAGCAGCTGTCACACAATCTAGCTGATTAGCAGCTGACGAGAAGCTGACACACGACCTAGCTGATGAGCAGCTGACACACAACCTAGCTGGAGCAGCTGACGAGTAGCTTACACATAACCTAGCTGACGAGCAGCTGAAACACAACCTAGCTGACGAGCAAGCTGATTAGCCGCTGACACACAACCTAGCTGACGAGCAGCTGTCACACAACCTAGCTGACGAGCATTTGACGAGTAGCTGACACAAAACCTACCTGACTAGTTGCTGACACACAAACTATGTGACAAGCATCTGACACAAAACCTAGCTGACGAGCAGTTGACACACAACCTAGCTGACGAGTAGCTTAGACATAACCTAGCTTACTAGAAGCTAATAGACAACCTAGCCGACAAGAACCTGACAAACAACCTAGCTGACGAATAGCTGACACACAACCTAGATGATGAGCATCTGACGAGTAGCTGACACACAACCTTGCTGACGAGCAGCTGACACACAACCTAGCTGACGTGCAGCTGACAAGCTAGCTGATTAGCTGCTGACACACAACCTAGCTGACGAGCAGCTGTCACGCAACCTAGCTGACGAGCAGCTGTCACACAATCTAGCTGATGAGCAGCTGACGAGAAGCTGACACACGACCTAGCTGATGAGCAGCTGACACACAACCTAGCTGGAGCAGCTGACGAGTAGCTTACACATAACCTAGCTGACGAGCAGCTGAAACACAACCTAGCTGACGAGCAGCTGACAAGCAAGCTGATTAGCCGCTGACACACAACCTAGCTGGAGCAGCTGACGAGCAGCTGACACACAACCTAGCTGAAGAGCTGCTGAAACACAACCTTGCTGACACACAACCTAGCTGACGAGCAGCTGAAACACAACCTAGCTGACGAGCAGCTGACGAGCAAGCTGATTAGCCGCTGACACACAACCTAGCTGACGAGCAGCTGTCACACAACCTAGCTGACGAGCATTTGACGAGTAGCTGACACAAAACCTACCTGACTAGTTGCTGACACACAACCTATGTGACAAGCATCTGACACAAAACCTAGCTGACGAGCAGTTGACACACAACCTAGCTGACGAGTAGCTTACACATAACCTAGCTTACTAGAAGCTAATAGACAACCTAGCCGACAAGAACCTGACAAACAACCTAGCTGACGAATAGCTGACACACAACCTAGCTGATGAGCATCTGACGAGTAGCTGACACACAACCTAGCAATCGAGCAGCTGACACACAACCTAGCTGACTAGCAGCTGACCCAATGTAGCTGACGAGCAGCTGATGAGTAGCTGGCACAACCTAGCTGACGAGTAGCTGACACACAACCTAGCTGAAGAGCAGATGACACACAACCTAGCTGACGAGTAGCTGACACACAACTGAGCTGAAGAGCTGCTGAAGCCACATAGCTGACGAGTAGCTGACACAAAACGTTGATAACGAGCAGCTGACACACAACCTAGCTGACGTGAAGCAGAAGAGTAGCTTACACATAACCTAGCTTACTAGCAGCTAACAGACAACCTAGCCGACAAGAATCTGACAAACCTAGCTGACGAGCATCTGACGAGTAGCTGACACAAAACCTACCTGACGAGGAGGTGACACACAACCTAGCTGAAGAATATCTGACGAGTTGCTGAAACACAACCTAGCTGACGAGCAGCTGAAACAAAACCTGGCTGACGAGCAGCTGACACACAACCTAGCTGACGAGTAGCCGACACAACCTAGCTGACGAGTAGCCGACACAACCTAGCTGACGAGCAGCTGACACACAACCTAGCTGATGAGCAGCTGACACACAACCTAGCTGAAGAACAGCTGACACAACACCTAGCTGACAAGCAGCTGACACAACACCTAGCTGACAAGCAGCTGACACAACACCTAGCTGACAAGCAGCTGACACAACACCTAGCTGACAAGCAGCTGACACAACACCTAGCTGACAAGCAGCTGACACAACACCTAGCTGACGAGCATCTGACGAGTTGCTGAAACACAACCTAGCTGACAATCAGCTAACACACAACCTAGCTGACGAGCAGCTGACACAAAACCTAGCTGACGAGCAGCTGACACAAAACCTAGCTGACGAGCAGCCGACACAACCTAGCTGACGAGTAGCCGACACAACCTAGCTGACGAGTAGCCGAAACAACCTAGCTGACGAGCAGCTGACACACAACCTAGCTGACGAGCAGCTGACAAACAACCTAGCTGAAGAGCAGCTGACACAACACCTAGCTGACGAGCAGCTGACACAACACCTAGCTGACGAGTATCTGATGATTATCTGACTCAACCTAGCTGACGAGCAGCTGACACACAACCTAGCTGACGAGCAGCTGACACACAACCTAGCTGACGAGCTGCTAATGAGTAGCTGTCACAACCTAGCTGACGAGTAGCTGACACACAACCTAGCTGACGAGCAGCTGACACACAACTTAGCTGACGAGTAGCTGACGAGTAGCTGACACACAACCTAGCTGATGAGCAGCTGACACACAACCTAGCTGACGAGTAGCTGACGCAACCTAGCTGAAGTGTAGCTGACGAACAACCTAGCTGACAAGCAGCTAATGAGTCGCTGAAACACAACTTAGCTGATGAGCAGCTGACACACAATCTAGCTGATGAGCAGCTGACGAGCAGCTGACACACAACCTAGCTGACGAGCAGCTGACACACAACCTAGCTGAAGAGCAGCCGACACAACCTAGCTGACGAGTAGCCGACACAACCTAGCTGACGAGTAGCCGACACAACCTAGCTGACGAGCAGCTGACACACAACCTAGCTGATGAGCAGCTGACACACAACCTAGCTGAAGAGCAGCTGACACACAACCTAGCTGACGAGCTGCTGACACAACACCTAGCTGACGAGCATCTGATGAGTATCTGACACAACCTAGCTGACGAGCAGCTGACACACAACCTAGCTGACGAGCAGCTGACACACAACCTAGCTGAAGAGCTGCTAATGAGTAGCTGACACACAACCTAGCTGACGAGCAGCTGACACACAACCTAGCTGAAGAGCAGCCGACACAACCTAGCTGACGAGTAGCCGACACAACCTAGCTGACGAGTAGCCGACACAACCTAGCTGACGAGCAGCTGACACACAACCTAGCTGACGAGCAGCTGACACACAACCTAGCTGAAGAGCAGCTGACACAACACCTAGCTGACAAGCAGCTGACACAACACCTAGCTGACGAGCATCTGATGAGTAGCTTACACAACCTAGCTGACGAGTAGCTGACACACAACCTAGCTGAAGAGCACCTGACACACAACCTAGCTGACGAGTAGCTGACACACAACTGAGCTGAAGAGCTGCAGAAACAACCTAGCTGACGAGTAGCTGACACACAACCTTGATAACGAGCAGCTGACACACAACCTAGCTGACGAGCAGCAGACGAGTAGCTTACACATAACCTAGCTTACTAGCAGCTAACAGACAACATAGCCGACAAGAATCTGACAAACCTAGCTGACGAGCATCTGACCAGTAGCTGACACAAAACCTACCTGACGAGGAGGTGACACACAACCTAGCTGACGAGCAGCTGACACAAAACCTAGCTGACGAACAGCTGACACAAAACCTAGCTGACGAGCAGCCGACACAACCTAGCTGACGAGTAGCCGACACAACCTAGCTGACGAGTAGCCGACACAACCTAGCTGACGAGCAGCTGACACACAACCTAGCTGACAGGCAGCTGACACACAACCTAGCTGACAATCAGCTAACACACAACCTAGCTGACGAGCAGCTGACACAAAACCTTGATAACGAGCAGCTGACACACAACCTAGCTGACGAGCAGCAGACGAGTAGCTTACACATAACCTAGCTTACTAGCAGCTAACAGACAACCTAGCCGACAAGAATCTGACAAACCTAGCTGACGAGCATCTGACGAGTAGCTGACACAAAACCTACCTGACGAGGAGGTGACACAAGACCTAGCTGACGAGCAGCTGACACACAACCTTGATAACGAGCAGCTGACACACAACCTAGCTGACGAGCAGCAGACGAGTAGCTTACACATAAGCTAGCTTACTAGCAGCTAACAGACAACCTAGCCGACAAGAATCTGACAAACCTAGCTGACGAGCATCTGACGAGTAGCTGACACAAAACCTACCTGACGAGGTGACACACAACCTAGCTGACGAGCATCTGACGAGTTGCTGAAACACAACCTAGCTGACAATCAGCTAACACACAACCTAGCTGACGAGCAGCTGACACAGAACCTAGCTGACGAGCAGCTGACACAAAACCTAGCTGATGAGCAGCCGACACAACCTAGCTGACGAGTAGCCGACACAACCTAGCTGACGAGTAGCCGACACAACCTAGCTGACGAGCAGCTGACACACAACCTAGCTGACGATTATCTGATTAGTATCTGACTCAACCTAGCTGACGAGCAGCTGACACACAACCTAGCTGAAGAGCAGCTGACACACAACCTAGCTGACGAGCTGCTAATGAGTAGCTGTCACAACCTAGCTGACGAGTAGCTGACACACAACCTAGCTGACGAGCAGCTAACACACAACCTTGCTGACGAGCAGCTGATGAGTAGCTGAAACAACCTAGCTGACGAGTAGCTGACACACAACCTTGATAACGAGTAGCTGACACACAACCTAGCTGATGAGCAGCAGACGAGTAGCTTACACATAACCTAGCTTACTAGCAGCTAACAGACAACCTAGCCGACAATAATCTGACAAAACTAGCTGACGAGCATCTGACGAGTAGCTGACACAAAACCTACCTGACGAGGAGGTGACACACAACCTAGCTGACGAGCATCTGACGAGTTGCTGAAACACAACCTAGCTGACAATCAGCTAACACACAACCTAGCTGACGAGCAGCTGACACAAAACCTAGCTGACGAGCAGCCGACACAACCTAGCTGACGAGTAGCCGACACAACCTAGCTGACGAGTAGCCGACACAACCTAGCTGACGAGCAGCTGACACACAACCTAGCTGACGAGCAGCTGACACACAACCTAGCTGAAGAGCAGCTGACACAACACCTAGCTGACGAGCTGCTAATGAGTAGCTGTCACAACCTAGCTGACGAGTAGCTGACACACAACCTAGCTGACGAGCAGCTGACACACAACCTAGCTGACGAGCAGCTGACACACAACCTAGCTGACGAGCTGCTAATGAGTAGCTGTCACAACCTAGCTGACGAGTAGCTGACACACAACCTAGCTGACGAGCAGCTGACACACAACCTAGCTGACGAGCAGCTGATGAGTAGCTGACACACATCCTAGCTGACGAGCAGCTGACGAGTTGCTGAAACACAACCTAGCTGACAATCAGCTAACACACAACCTAGCTGACGAGCAGCTGACACAAAACCTAGCTGACGAGCAGCCGACACAACCTAGCTGACGAGCAGCTGACACACAACCTAGCTGACGAGCAGCTGACACACAACCTAGCTGAAGAGCAGCTGACACAACACCTAGCTGACGAGCAGCTGACACAACACCTAGCTGACGAGTATCTGATGATTATCTGACTCAACCTAGCTGACGAGCAGCTGACACACAACCTAGCTGACGAGCAACTGACACACAACCTAGCTGACGAGCTGCTAATGAGTAGCTGTCACAACCTAGCTGATGAGTAGCTGACACACAACCTAGCTGACGAGCAGCTGACACACAACCTAGCTGACGAGCAGCTGATGAGTAGCTGACACACATCCTAGCTGACGAGCAGCTGACGAGTAGCTGACACACAACCTAGCTGATGAGCAGCTGACACACAACCTAGCTGACGAGTAGCTGACGCAACCTAGCTGACGAGCAGCTGACACACAACCTAGCTGATGAGCAGCTGACACACAACCTAGCTGAAGAGCAGCTGACACACAACCTAGCTGACGAGCTGCTTACACAACACCTAGCTGACGAGCATCTGATGAGTATCTGACTCAACCTAGCTGACGAGCAGCTGACACACAACCTAGCTGACGAGCAGCTGACACACAACCTAGCTGACGAGCTGCTAATGAGTAGCTGTCACAACCTAGCTGACGAGTAGCTGACACACAACCTAGCTAACGAGCAGCTGACACACAACCTAGCTGACGAGCAGCTGATGAGTAGCTGACACACAACCTAGCTGATGAGCAGCTGACACACAACCTAGCTGACGAGTAGCTGACGCAACCTAGCTGAAGTGTAGCTGACGAACAACCTAGCTGACAAGCAGCTAATGAGTAGCTGACACACAACTTAGCTGATGAGCAGCTGACACACAATCTAGCTGATGAGCAGCTGACGAGCAGCTGACACACAACCTAGCTGACGAGCAGCTGACACACAACCTAGCTGAAGAGCAGCCGACACAACCTAGCTGACGAGTAGCCGACACAACCTAGCTGACGAGTAGCCGACACAACCTAGCTGACGAGCAGCTGACACACAACCTAGCTGACGAGCAGCTGACACACAACCTAGCTGAAGAGCAGCTGACACAATACCTAGCTGACAAGCAGCTGACACAACACCTAGCTGACGAGCATCTGATGAGTATCTGACTCAACCTAGCTGACGAGCAGCTGACACACAACCTAGCTGACGAGCTACTAATGAGTAGCTGTCACAACCTAGCTGACGAGTAGCTGACACACAACCTAGCTGACGAGCAGCTGACACACAACCTAGCTGACGAGCAGCTGATGAGTAGCTGACACACATCCTAGCTGACGAGCAGCTGACGAGTAGCTTACACACAACCTAGCTGATGAGCAGCTGACACACAACCTAGCTGACGAGTAGCTGACGCAACCTAGCTGAAGTGTAGCTGACGAACAACCTAGCTGACAAACAGCTAATGAGCAGCTGACACACAATCTAGCTGATGAGCAGCTGACACACAACCTAGCTGACGAGCAGCTGACACACAACCTAGCTGACGAGCAGCTGACACACAACCTAGCTGAAGAGCAGCTGACACACAACCTAGCTGACGAGCAGCTGACACAGAACCTAGCTGACTGGCATCTGACGAATAGCTGACACAACCTAGCTGACGAGCAGCTGACAGACAACCTACCTGACGAGCAGCTGACACACAACCTAGCTGACGAGCAGCTGACACACAACCTAGCTGACGAGCAGCTGACACAAAACCTAGCTGACGAGCAGCCGACACAACCTAGCTGACGAGTAGCCGACACAACCTAGCTGACGAGTAGCCGACACAACCTAGCTGACGAGCAGCTGACACACAACCTAGCTGACGAGCAGCTGACACACAACCTAGCTGAAGAGCAGCTGACACAACACCTAGCTGATGAGCAGCTGACACAACACCTAGCTGACGAGTATCTGATGATTATCTGACTCAACCTAGCTGACGAGCAGCTGACACACAACCTAGCTGACGAGCAGCTGACACACAACCTAGCTGACGAGCTGCTAATGAGTAGCTGTCACAACCTAGCTGATGAGTAGCTGACACAACCTAGCTGACGAGCAGCTGACACACAACCTAGCTGACGAGCAGCTGATGAGTAGCTGACACACATCCTAGCTGACGAGCAGCTGACGAGTAGCTGACACACAACCTAGCTGATGAGCAGCTGACACACAACCTAGCTGACGAGTAGCTGACGCAACCTAGCTGACGAGCAGCTGACACACAACCTAGCTGATGAGCAGCTGACACACAACCTAGCTGAAGAGCAGCTGACACACAACCTAGCTGACGAGTAGCTGACGCAACCTAGCTGAAGTGTAGCTGACGAACAACCTAGCTGACAAACAGCTAATGAGCAGCTGACACACAATCTAGCTGATGAGCAGCTGACACACAACCTAGCTGACGAGCAGCTGACACACAACCTAGCTGACGAGCAGCTGACACACAACCTAGCTGAAGAGCAGCTGACACACAACCTAGCTGACGAGCAGCTGACACAGAACCTAGCTGACTGGCATCTGACGAATAGCTGACACAACCTAGCTGACGAGCAGCTGACAGACAACCTACCTGACGAGCAGCTGACACACAACCTAGCTGACGAGCAGCTGACACACAACCTAGCTGACGAGCAGCTGACACACAACCTAGCTGACGAGCATCTGATGAATAGCTGACACAACCTAACTGACGAACAGCTGACACACAACCTACCTGACGAGCAGCTGACACACAACCTAGCTGACGAGTAGCCGACACAACCTAGCTGACGAGCAGCTGACACACAACCTAGCTGACGAGCATCTGATTAGTATCTTACTCAACGTAGCTGACGAGCACCTGACACACAACCGAGCTGCTAATGAGTAGCTGTCACAACCTAGCTGACGAGTAGCTGACACACAACCTAGCTGACGAGCAGCTGACACACAACCTAGCTGACGAGCAGCTGACACACAACCTAGCTGACGAGCTGCTAATGAGTAGCTGTCACAACCTAGCTGACGAGTAGCTGACACACAACCTAGCTGACGAGCAGCTGATGAGTAGCTGACACACATCCTAGCTGACGAGCAGCTGACAAGTTGCTGAAACACAACCTAGCTGACAATCAGCTAACACACAACCTAGCTGACGAGCAGCTGACACAAAACCTAGCTGACGAGCAGCCGACACAACCTAGCTGACGAGTAGCCGACACAACCTAGCTGACGAGTAGCCGACACAACCTGGGGGCGACAGGGTGGCCTAGTGGTTAGAGCGTTGGATTAGTAACCGGAAGGTTGCGAGTTCAAACCCCCGAGCTGACAAGGTACAAATCTGTCGTTCTGCCCCTGAACAGGCAGTTAACCCACTGTTCCCAGGCCGTCATTGAAAATAAGAATTTGTTCTTAACTGACTTGCCTGGTTAAATAAAGGTAAAAAAAAAAAAAAAAAAAAAAAAAAACCTAGCTGACGAGCAGCTGACACACAACCTAGCTGACGAGCAGCTGACACACAACCTAGCTGAAGAGCAGCTGACACAACACCTAGCTGACAAGCAGCTGACACAACACCTAGCTGACGAGTATCTGATGATTATCTGACTCAACCTAGCTGACGAGCAGCTGACACACAACCTAGCTGACGAGCAGCTGACACACAACCTAGCTGACGAGCTGCTAATGAGTAGCTGTCACAACCTAGCTGATGAGTAGCTGACACACAACCTAGCTGACGAGCAGCTGACACACAACCTAGCTGACGAGCAGTTGATGAGTAGCTGACACACATCCTAGCTGACGAGCAGCTGACGAGTAGCTGACACACAACCTAGCTGATGAGCAGCTGACACACAACCTAGCTGACGAGTAGCTGACGCAACCTAGCTGACGAGCAGCTGACACACAACCTAGCTGATGAGCAGCTGACACACAACCTAGCTGAAGAGCAGCTGACACAACACCTAGCTGACGAGTATCTGATGAGTATCTGACTCAACCTAGCTGACGAGCAGCTGACACACAACCTAGCTGACGAGCAGCTGACACACAACCTAGCTGACGAGCTGCTAATGAGTAGCTGTCACAACCTAGCTGACGAGTAGCTGACACACAACCTAGCTAACGAGCAGCTGACACACAACCTAGCTGACGAGCAGCTGATGAGTAGCTGACACACAACCTAGCTGATGAGCAGCTGACACACAACCTAGCTGACGAGTAGCTGACGCAACCTAGCTGAATTGTAGCTGACGAACAACCTAGCTGACAAGCAGCTAATGAGTAGCTGACACACAACTTAGCTGATGAGCAGCTGACACACAATCTAGCTGATGAGCAGCTGACGAGCAGCTGACACAACCTAGCTGACGAGTAGCCGACACAACCTAGCTGACGAGTAGCCGACACAACCTAGCTGACGATCAGCTGACACACAACCTAGCTGACGAGCAGCTGACACACAACCTAGCTGAAGAGCAGCTGACACAACACCTAGCTGACGAGCAGCTGACACAACACCTAGCTGACGAGTATCTGATGATTATCTGACTCAACCTAGCTGACGAGCAGCTGACACACAACCTAGCTGACGAGCAGCTGACACACAACCTAGCTGACGAGCTGCTAATGAGTAGCTGTCACAACCTAGCTGATGAGTAGCTGACACACAACCTAGCTGACGAGCAGCTGACACACAACCTAGCTGACGAGCAGCTGATGAGTAGCTGACACACATCCTAGCTGACGAGCAGCTGACGAGTAGCTGACACACAACCTAGCTGATGAGCAGCTGACACACAACCTAGCTGACGAGTAGCTGACGCAACCTAGCTGACGAGCAGCTGACACACAACCTAGCTGATGAGCAGCTGACACACAACCTAGCTGAAGAGCAGCTGACACACAACCTAGCTGACGAGCTGCTGACACAACACCTAGCTGACGAGCATCTGATGAGTATCTGACTCAACCTAGCTGACGAGCAGCTGCCACACAACCTAGCTGACGAGCAGCTGACACAAAACCTAGCTGACGAGCTGCTAATGAGTAGCTGTCACAACCTAGCTGACGAGTAGCTGACACACAACCTAGCTAACGAGCAGCTGACACACAACCTAGCTGACGAGCAGCTGATGAGTAGCTGACACACAACCTAGCTGATGAGCAGCTGACACACAACCTAGCTGACGAGTAGCTGACACAACCTAGCTGAAGTGTAGCTGACGAACAACCTAGCTGACAAGCAGCTAATGAGTAGCTGACACACAACTTAGCTGATGAGCAGCTGACACACAATCTAGCTGATGAGCAGCTGACGAGCAGCTGACACACAACCTAGCTGACGAGCAGCTGACACACAACCTAGCTGAAGAGCAGCCGACACAACCTAGCTGACGAGTAGCCGACACAACCTAGCTGACGAGTAGCCAACACAACCTAGCTGACGAGCAGCTGACACACAACCTAGCTGACGAGCAGCTGACACACAACCTAGCTGAAGAGCAGCTGACACAACACCTAGCTGACAAGCAGCTGACACAACACCTAGCTGACGAGCATCTGATGAGTATCTGACTCAACCTAGCTGACGAGCAGCTGACACACAACCTAGCTGACGAGCTACTAATGAGTAGCTGTCACAACCTAGCTGACGAGTAGCTGACACACAACCTAGCTGACGAGCAGCTGACACACAACCTAGCTGACGAGCAGCTGATGAGTAGCTGACACACATCCTAGCTGACGAGCAGCTGACGAGTAGCTTACACACAACCTAGCTGATGAGCAGCTGACACACAACCTAGCTGACGAGTAGCTGACGCAACCTAGCTGAAGTGTAGCTGACGAACAACCTAGCTGAAAAACAGCTAATGAGCAGCTGACACACAATCTAGCTGATGAGCAGCTGACAAGCAGCTGACACACAACCTAGCTGACGAGCAGCTGACACACAACCTAGCTGAAGAGCAGCTGACACACAACCTAGCTGACGAGCAGCTGACACAGAACCTAGCTGACTGGCATCTGACGAATAGCTGACACAACCTAGCTGACGAGCAGCTGACAGACAACCTACCTGACGAGCAGCTGACACACAACCTAGCTGACGAGCAGCTGACACACAACCTAGCTGATGAGCAGCTGACACACAACCTAGCTGACGAGCATCTGACGAATAGCTGACACAACCTAACTGACGAACAGCTGACACACAACCTACCTGACGAGCAGCTGACACACAACCTAGCTGACGAGCAGCTGACACACAACCCAGCTGACGAGCAGCTGACACACAAACTAGCTGGAGCAGCTGACGAGTAGCTTACACATAACCTAGCTGACGAGTCGATGACACACAACCGAGCTGAAGAGCTGCTGAAACACAACCTTGCTAACACACAACCTAGCTGACGAGCAGCTGAAACACAACCTAGCTGACGAGCATCTGACGAATAGCTGACACAACCTAGCTGACGAACAGCTGACACACAACCTACCTGACGAGCAGCTGACACACAACCTAGCTGACGAGCAGCTGACACACAAACTAGCTGGAGCAGCTGACGAGTAGCTTACACATAACCTAGCTGACGAGTAGATGACACACAAACGAGCTGAAGAGCTGCTGAAACACAACCTTGCTGACACACAACCTAGCTGACGAGCAGCTGACAAGCAAGCTGATTAGCCGCTGACACACAACCTAGCTGACGAGCAGCTGTCACACATCCTAGCTGACGAGCATCTGAAGAGCAGCTGACACAAAACCTAGCTGACGAGCAGTTGACACACAACCTAGCTCACGAGCAGCTGATGAGTAGCTGACACAACCTGGCTGACGAGTAGCTGACACACAACATAGCTGACGAGCAGTTGACACACAACCTAGCTGACTAGCAGCTGACGAGTAGCTTACACATAACCTAGCTTACTAGCAGCTAACAGACAACCTAGCCGACAAGAATCTGACGATCCTAGCTGACGAATAGCTGAAACACAACCTAGCTGATGAGCATCTGATGAGTAGCTGACACACAACCTTGCTGACGAGCAGCTGACACACATCCTAGCTGACGAGCAGCTGAAACACAACCTAGCTGACGAGTAGCCGACACAACCTAGCTGACGAGTAGCCGACACAACCTAGCTGACGAGTAGCCGACACAACCTAGCTGACGAGCAGCTGACACACAACCTAGCTGACGAGCAGCTGACACACAACCTAGCTGAAGAGCAGCTGACACAACACCTAGCTGACGAGCAGCTGACACAACACCTAGCTGACGAGTATCTGATGATTATCTGACTCAACCTAGCTGACGAGCAGCTGACACACAACCTAGCTGACGAGCAGCTGACACACAACCTAGCTGACGAGCTGCTAATGAGTAGCTGTCACAACCTAGCTGATGAGTAGCTGACACACAACCTAGCTGACGAGCAGCTGACACACAACCTAGCTGACGAGCAGCTGATGAGTAGCTGACACACATCCTAGCTGACGAGTAGCTGACACACAACCTAGCTGATGAGCAGCTGACACACAACCTAGCTGACGAGTAGCTTACGCAACCTAGCTGACGAGCAGCTGACACACAACCTAGCTGATGAGCAGCTGACACACAACCTAGCTGAAGAGCAGCTGACACACAACCTAGCTGACGAGCTGCTGACACAACACCTAGCTGACGAGCATCTGATGAGTATCTGACTCAACCTAGCTGACGAGCAGCTGACACACAACCTAGCTGACGAGCAGCTGACACACAACCTAGCTGACGAGCTGCTAATGAGTAGCTGTCACAACCTAGCTGACGAGTAGCTGACACACAACCTAGCTAACGAGCAGCTGATGAGTAGCTGACACACAACCTAGCTGATGAGCAGCTGACACACAACCTAGCTGACGAGTAGCTGACGCAACCTAGATGAAGTGTAGCTGACGAACAACCTAGCTGACAAGCAGCTAATGAGCAGCTGACACACAACCTAGCTGACGAGCTGCTAATGAGTAGCTGTCACAACCTAGCTGACGAGTAGCTGACACACAACCTAGCTAACGAGCAGCTGACACACAACCTAGCTGACGAGCAGCTGATGAGTAGCTGACACACAACCTAGCTGATGAGCAGCTGACACACAACCTAGCTGACGAGTAGCTGACGCAACCTAGATGAAGTGTAGCTGACGAACAACCTAGCTGACAAGCAGCTAATGAGTAGCTGACACACAACTTAGCTGATGAGCAGCTGACACACAATCTAGCTGATGAGCAGCTGACGAGCAGCTGACACACAACCTAGCTGACGAGCAGCTGACACACAACCTAGCTGAAGAGCAGCCGACACAACCTAGCTGACGAGTAGCCGACACAACCTAGCTGACGAGTAGCCGACACAACCTAGCTGACGAGCAGCTGACACACAACCTAGCTGACGAGCAGCTGACACACAACCTAGCTGAAGAGCAGCTGACACAACACCTAGCTGACAAGCAGCTGACACAACACCTAGCTGACGAGCATCTGATGAGTATCTGACTCAACCTAGCTGACGAGCAGCTGACACACAACCTAGCTGACGAGCAGCTGACACACAACCTAGCTGACGAGCAGCTGATGAGTAGCTGACACACATCCTAGCTGACGAGCAGCTGACGAGTAGCTTACACACAAACTAGCTGATGAGCAGCTGACACACACCCTAGCTGACGAGTAGCTGACGCAACCTAGCTGAAGTGTAGCTGACGAACAACCTAGCTGACAAACAGCTAATGAGCAGCTGACACACAATCTAGCTGATGAGCAGCTGACGAGCAGCTGACACACAACCTAGCTGACGAGCAGCTGACACACAACCTAGCTGAAGAGCAGCTGACACACAACCTAGCTGACGAGCAGCTGACACGCAACCTAGCTGACTGGGATCTGACGAATAGCTGACACAACCTAGCTGACGAGCAGCTGACAGACAACCTACCTGACGAGCAGCTGACACACAATCTAGCTGATGAGCAGCTGACGAGCAGCTGACACACAACCTAGCTAACGAGCAGCTGACACACAACCTAGCTGACGAGCAGCTGATGAGTAGCTGACACACAACCTAGCTGATGAGCAGCTGACACACAACCTAGCTGACGAGTAGCTGACGCAACCTAGATGAAGTGTAGCTGACGAACAACCTAGCTGACAAGCAGCTAATGAGTAGCTGACACACAACTTAGCTGATGAGCAGCTGACACACAATCTAGCTGATGAGCAGCTGACGAGCAGCTGACACACAACCTAGCTGACGAGCAGCTGACACACAACCTAGCTGAAGAGCAGCCGACACAACCTAGCTGACGAGTAGCCGACACAACCTAGCTGACGAGTAGCCGACACAACCTAGCTGACGAGCAGCTGACACACAACCTAGCTGACGAGCAGCTGACACACAACCTAGCTGAAGAGCTGCTGACACAACACCTAGCTGACAAGCAGCTGACACAACACCTAGCTGACGAGCATCTGATGAGTATCTGACTCAACCTAGCTGACGAGCAGCTGACACACAACCTAGCTGACGAGCAGCTGACACACAACCTAGCTGACGAGCAGCTGATGAGTAGCTGACACACATCCTAGCTGACGAGCAGCTGACGAGTAGCTTACACACAAACTAGCTGATGAGCAGCTGACACACACCCTAGCTGACGAGTAGCTGACGCAACCTAGCTGAAGTGTAGCTGACGAACAACCTAGCTGACAAACAGCTAATGAGCAGCTGACACACAATCTAGCTGATGAGCAGCTGACGAGCAGCTGACACACAACCTAGCTGACGAGCAGCTGACACACAACCTAGCTGAAGAGCAGCTGACACACAACCTAGCTGACGAGCAGCTGACACGCAACCTAGCTGACTGGGATCTGACGAATAGCTGACACAACCTAGCTGACGAGCAGCTGACAGACAACCTACCTGACGAGCAGCTGACACACAATCTAGCTGATGAGCAGCTGACGAGCAGCTGACACACAACCTAGCTGACGAGCAGCTGACACACAACCTAGCTGACGAGCAGCTGACACACAACCTAGCTGACGAGCATCTGACGAATAGCTGACACAACCTAGCTGACGAACAGCTGACACACAACCTACCTGACGAGCAGCTGACACACAACCCAGCTGACGAGCAGCTGACACACAACCCAGCTGACGAGCAGCTGACACACAAACTAGCTGGAGCAGCTGACGAGTAGCTTACACATAACCTAGCTGACGAGTAGATGACACACAACCGAGCTGAAGAGCTGCTGAAACACAACTGACTCAACCTAGCTGACGAGCAGCTGACACACAACCTAGCTGACGAGCAGCTGACACACAACCTAGCTGACGAGCAGCTGATGAGTAGCTGACACACATCCTAGCTGACGAGCAGCTGACGAGTAGCTTACACACAAACTAGCTGATGAGCAGCTGACACACACCCTAGCTGACGAGTAGCTGACGCAACCTAGCTGAAGTGTAGCTGACGAACAACCTAGCTGACAAACAGCTAATGAGCAGCTGACACACAATCTAGCTGATGAGCAGCTGACGAGCAGCTGACACACAACCTAGCTGACGAGCAGCTGACACACAACCTAGCTGAAGAGCAGCTGACACACAACCTAGCTGACGAGCAGCTGACACGCAACCTAGCTGACTGGGATCTGACGAATAGCTGACACAACCTAGCTGACGAGCAGCTGACAGACAACCTACCTGACGAGCAGCTGACACACAATCTAGCTGATGAGCAGCTGACGAGCAGCTGACACACAACCTAGCTAACGAGCAGCTGACACACAACCTAGCTGACGAGCAGCTGATGAGTAGCTGACACACAACCTAGCTGATGAGCAGCTGACACACAACCTAGCTGACGAGTAGCTGACGCAACCTAGATGAAGTGTAGCTGACGAACAACCTAGCTGACAAGCAGCTAATGAGTAGCTGACACACAACTTAGCTGATGAGCAGCTGACACACAATCTAGCTGATGAGCAGCTGACGAGCAGCTGACACACAACCTAGCTGACGAGCAGCTGACACACAACCTAGCTGAAGAGCAGCCGACACAACCTAGCTGACGAGTAGCCGACACAACCTAGCTGACGAGTAGCCGACACAACCTAGCTGACGAGCAGCTGACACACAACCTAGCTGACGAGCAGCTGACACACAACCTAGCTGAAGAGCTGCTGACACAACACCTAGCTGACAAGCAGCTGACACAACACCTAGCTGACGAGCATCTGATGAGTATCTGACTCAACCTAGCTGACGAGCAGCTGACACACAACCTAGCTGACGAGCAGCTGACACACAACCTAGCTGACGAGCAGCTGATGAGTAGCTGACACACATCCTAGCTGACGAGCAGCTGACGAGTAGCTTACACACAAACTAGCTGATGAGCAGCTGACACACACCCTAGCTGACGAGTAGCTGACGCAACCTAGCTGAAGTGTAGCTGACGAACAACCTAGCTGACAAACAGCTAATGAGCAGCTGACACACAATCTAGCTGATGAGCAGCTGACGAGCAGCTGACACACAACCTAGCTGACGAGCAGCTGACACACAACCTAGCTGAAGAGCAGCTGACACACAACCTAGCTGACGAGCAGCTGACACGCAACCTAGCTGACTGGGATCTGACGAATAGCTGACACAACCTAGCTGACGAGCAGCTGACAGACAACCTACCTGACGAGCAGCTGACACACAATCTAGCTGATGAGCAGCTGACGAGCAGCTGACACACAACCTAGCTGACGAGCAGCTGACACACAACCTAGCTGACGAGCAGCTGACACACAACCTAGCTGACGAGCATCTGACGAATAGCTGACACAACCTAGCTGACGAACAGCTGACACACAACCTACCTGACGAGCAGCTGACACACAACCCAGCTGACGAGCAGCTGACACACAACCCAGCTGACGAGCAGCTGACACACAAACTAGCTGGAGCAGCTGACGAGTAGCTTACACATAACCTAGCTGACGAGTAGATGACACACAACCGAGCTGAAGAGCTGCTGAAACACAACCTTGCTAACACACAACCTAGCTGACGAGCAGCTGAAACACAACCTAACTGACGAGCATCTGACGAATAGCTGACACAACCTAGCTGACGAACAGCTGACACACAACCTACCTGACGAGCAGCTGACACACAACCTAGCTGACGAGCAGCTGACACACAACCTAGCTGACGAGCAGCTGACACAAAAACTAGCTGGAGCAGCTGACGATTAGCTTACACATAACCTAGCTGACGAGTAGATGACACACAACCGAGCTGAAGAGCTGCTGAAACACAACCTTGCTGACACACAACCTAGCTGACGAGCAGCAGAAACACAACCTAGCTGACGAGCAGCTGACAAGCAAGCTGATTAGCCGCTGACACACAACCTAGCTGACGAGCAGCTGTCACACATCCTAGCTGACGAGCATCTGAAGAGCAGCTGACACAAAACCTAGCTGACGAGCAGCTGACACACAACCTAGCTCACGAGCAGCTGATGAGTAGCTGACAACAACCTAGCTGACGAGTAGCTGACACACAACCTAGCTGAAGAGCAGCTGACACAAAACCTAGCTCACGAGCAGCTGATGAGTAGCTGACACAACCTGGCTGATGAGTAGCTGACACACAACCTAGCTGACGAGCAGCTGACACACAACCTAGCTGACTAGCAGCTGACGAGTAGCTTACACATAACCTAGCTTACTAGCAGCTAACAGACAACCTAGCCGACAAGAATCTGACGATCCTAGCTGACGAATAGCTTAAACACAACCTAGCTGATGAGCATCTGATGAGTAGCTGACACACAACCTTGCTGACGAGCAGCTGACACACATACTAGCTGACGAGCAGCTGAAACACAACCTAGCTGTCGTGCAGCTGACAAGCTAGCATATTAGCTGCTGACACACAACCTAGCTGACGAGCAGCTGTCACGCAACCTAGCTGACAAGCTGCTAATGAGTAGCTGTCACAACCTAGCTGACTAGCTGACACACAACCTAGCTGACGAGCAGCCGACACACAACCTAGCTGACGAGCAGCTGATGAGTAGCTGACACACAACCTAGCTGACGAGCAGCTGATGAGTAGCTGTCACAACCTAGCTGACGAGCAGCTGACACACAACCTAGCTGATGAGCAGCTGACACACAACCTAGCTGACGAGTAGCTGACGCAACCTGGCTGAAGTGTAGCTGACGAACAACCTAGCTGACAAGCAGCAAATGAGTAGCTGACACACAACTTAGCTGATGAGCAGCTGACACACAATCTAGCTGATGAGCAGCTGACGAGCAGCTGACACACAACCTAGCTGACCAGCAGCTGACACACAACCTAGCTGAAGAGCAGCTGACACACAACCTAGCTGACAAGCAGCAAATGAGTAGCTGACACACAACTTAGCTGATGAGCAGCTGACACAGAACCTAGCTGACGGGCATCTGACGAATAGCTGACACAAACTACCTGACGAGCAGCTGACACACAATCTAGCTGATGAGCAGCTGACGAGCAGCTGACACACAACCTAGCTGACGAGCAGCTGACACACAACCTAGCTGACGAGCAGCTGACACACATCCTAGCTGACGAGCATCTGACGAATAGCTGACACAACCTAGCTGACGAACAGCTGACACACAACCTACCTGACGAGCAGCTGACACACAACCTAGCTGACGAGCAGCTGACACACAACCTAGCTGACGAGCAGCTGACACACAAACTAGCTGGAGCAGCTGACGAGTAGCTTACACAAAACCTAGCTGACGAGTAGATGACACACAACCGAGCTGAAGAGCTGCTGAAACACAACCTTGCTGACACACAACCTAGCTGACGAGCAGCTGAAACACAACCTAGCTGACGAGCAGCTGACAAGCAAGCTGATTAGCCGCTGACACACAACCTAGCTGACGAGCAGCTGTCACACATCCTAGCTGACGAGCATCTGACGAGCAGCTGACACAAAACCTAGCTGACGAGCAGTTGACACAGAACCTAGCTGACGAGCAGCTGACACACAACCTAGCTCACGAGCAGCTGATGAGTAGCTGACAACAAACTAGCTGATGAGTAGCTGACACACAACCTAGCTGACGAGCAGCTGACACACAACCTAGCTCACGAGCAGCTGATGAGTAGCTGACACAACCTGGCTGACGAGTAGCTGACACACAACCTAGCTGACGAGCAGCTGACACACAACCTAGCTGACTAGCAGCTGATGAGTAGCTTACACATAACCTAGCTTACTAGCAGCTAACAGACAACCTAGCCGACAAGAATCTGACGAACCTAGCTGACGAATAGCTGAAACACAAACTAGCTGATGAGCATCTGATGAGTAGCTGACACACAACCTTGCTGACGAGCAGCTGACACACAACCTAGCTGACGAGCAGCTGAAACACAACCTAGCTGACGTGCAGCTGACAAGCTAGCATATTAGCTGCTGACACACAACCTAGCTGACGAGCAGCTGTCACGCAACCTAGCTGACGAGCAGCTGAAACACAACCTAGCTGGAGCAGCTGACGAGTAGCTTACACATAACCTAGCTGACGAGCAGCTGAAACACAACCTAGCTGACGAGCAGCTGACACACAAACTAGCTGACGAGCAGCTGACACACAACCTAGCTGACGAGCAGCTGACGAGTAGCTTACAGATAACCTAGCTTTCGAATAGCTGACACATGATCTAGCTGACGAGCAGCTGACACACAACCTAGCTGACGAGCAGCTGATGAGTAGCTGACACACATCCTAGCTGACGAGCAGCTGAAGAGTAGCTGACACACAACCTAGCTGATGAGCAGCTGACACACAACCTAGCTGACGAGTAGCTGACGCAACCTAGCTGAAGTGTAGCTGACGAACAACCTAGCTGACAAGCAGCTAATGAGTAGCTGACACACAACTTAGCTGACGAGCAGCTGACACACAACCTAGCTGACGAGCAGCTGACACACAACCTAGCTGAAGAGCAGCTGACACACAACCTAGCTGACGAGCAGCTGACACAGAACCTAGCTGACGGGCATCTGACGAATAGCTGACACAACCTAGCTGACGAGCAGCTGACAGACAACCTACCTGACGAGCAGCTGACACACAATCTAGCTGATGAGCAGCTGACGAGCAGCTGACACACAACCTAGCTGAAGAGCAGCTGACACACAACCTAGCTCACGAGCAGCTGATGAGTAGCTGACACAACCTGGCTGACGAGTAGCTGACACACAACCTAGCTGACGAGCAGCTGACACACAACCTAGCTGACTAGCAGCTGACGAGTAGCTTACACATAACCTAGCTTACTAGCAGCTAACAGACAACCTAGCCGACAAGAATCTGACGAACCTAGCTGACGAATAGCTGAAACACAACCTAGCTGATGAGCATCTGATGAGTAGCTGACACACAACCTAGCTGACGAGCAGCTGAAACACAACCTAGCTGACGTGCAGCTGACAAGCTAGCTGATTAGCTGCTGACACACAACCTAGCTGACGAGCAGCTGTCACACAATCTAGCTGATGAGCAGCTGACGAGAAGCTGACACACGACCTAGCTGATGAGCAGCTGACACACAACCTAGCTGACGAGCAGCTGACACACAATCTAGCTGATGAGCAGCTGACGAGCAGCTGACACACAACCTAGCTGAAGAGCAGCTGACACACAACCTACCTGACGAGCAGCTGACACACAACCTACCTGACGAGCAGCTGACGAGCAGCTGACACACAACCTAGCTGACGAGCAGCTGACACACAACCTAGCTGACGAGCAGCTGACACAAAACCTAGCTGGAGCAGCTGACGAGTAGCTTACACATAACCTAGCTGACGAGTAGATGACACACAACCGAGCTGAAGAGCTGCTGAAACACAACCTTGCTGACACACAACCTAGCTGACGAGCAGCTAAAACACAACCTAGCTGACGCGCAGCTGACAAGCAAGCTGATTAGCCGCTGACACACAACCTAGCTGACGAGCAGCTGTCACACAACCTAGCTGACGAGCATTTGACGAGTAGCTGACAAAAACCTACCTGACGAGTTGCTGACACACAACCTATGTGACAAGCATCTGACACAAAACCTAGCTGACCAGCAGTTGACACACAACCTAGCTGACGAGTAGCTTACACATAACCTACGTTACTAGAAGCTAATAGACAACCTAGCTGACGAATAGCTGACACAAAACCTAACTGATGAGCATCTGACGAGTAGCTGACACACAACCTAGCTTTCGAGAAGTTGACACACAACCTAGCTGACGAGCAGCCGTCCCAACGTAGCTGACGAGCAGCTGATGAGTAGCTGACACAACATAGCTGACGAGTAGCTGACACACAACCTTGATAACGAGCAGCTGACACACGACCTAGCTGACGAGCAGCAGACGAGTAGCTTACACATAACCTAGCTTACTAGCAGCTAACAGACAACCAAGCCAACAAGAATCTGACAAACCTAGCTGACGAGCATCTGACCAGTAGCTGACACAAAACCTACTTGACGAGGAGGTGACACACAACCTAGCTGACGAGCATCTGACGAGTTGCTGAAACACAACCTAGCTGACAATCAGCTAACACACAACCTAGCTGACGAGCAGCTGACACAAAACCTAGCTGACGAGCAGCTGACACAAAACATAGCTGACGAGCAGCCGACACAACCTAGCTGACGAGTAGCCGACACAACCTAGCTGACGAGCAGCTGACACACAACCTAGCTGACGAGCATCTGATGAGTATCTGAAACAACCTAGCTGACGAGCAGATGACACACAACCTAGTTGACGAGCATCTGACGAGTTGCTGACACACAATGTAGCTGACGAGCAGCTAACACACAACCTAGCTGACGAGCAGCTGAAACACAACCTAGCTGACGTACAGCTGACACAAAACCTAGCTGAAGATCAGCTGACACACAACCTAGCTGACGAGTAGCTGACGCAACCTAGCTGACAAGAAGCTAATGAGTAGCTGACACATAACCTAGCTGACGAGCAGCTGACACACAATCTAGCTGACGAGCAGCTGACGCAACCTAGCTGACAAGAAGCTAATGAGTAGCTGACACACAACCTAGCTGACGAGCAGCTGACACACAATCTAGCTGACGAGCAGCTGACGAGTAGCTTACACATCACCTAGCTTTCGAGCAGCTGACACACAACCTAGCTGACGAGCAGCTGACACAACGTAGCTGACGAGCAGCTGATGAGTAGCTGACACACATCCTAGCTGACGAGTAGCTGACACACAACCTAGCTGATGAGCAGCTGACGGGTAGCTGAAACACAATCTAGCTGACCATCAACTGACACACAACCTAGCTGACGAGCAGATGACACACAACCTAGTTGACGAGCATCTGACGAGTTGCTGACACACAACGTAGCTGACGAGCAGCTGACACAAATCTAGCTGACGAGCAGCTAACACACAACCTAGCTGACGAGCAGCTGAAACACAACCTAGCTGACGTACAGCTGACACACAACCTAGCTGAAGAGCAGCTGACACACAACCTAGCTGACGAGTAGCTGACGCAACCTAGCTGACAAGAAGCTAATGATTAGCTGACACATAACCTAGCTGACGAGCAGCTGACACACAATCTAGCTGACGAGCAGCTGACGCAACCTAGCTGACAAGAAGCTAATGAGTAGCTGACACACAACCTAGCTGACGAGCAGCTGACACACAATCTAGCTGACGAGCAGCTGACGAGTAGCTTACACATCACCTAGCTTTCGAGCAGCTGACACACAACCTAGCTGACGAGCAGCTGACACAACGTAGCTGACGAGCAGCTGATGAGTAGCTGACACACATCCTAGCTGACGAGTAGCTGACACACAACCTAGCTGATGAGCAGCTGACGGGTAGCTGAAACACAATCTAGCTGACCATCAGCTGACACACAACCTAGCTGAAGAGCAGCTGACACACAACCTAGCTGAAGAGCAGCTGACACACAACCTAGCTGACGAGCAGCTGACACACAACCTAGCTGACGAGCATCTGACGAGTTGCTGACACACAACCTAGCTAACGAGCAGCTGTATCAAAACCTAGCTGATGAGCAGTTGACACAAAACCTAGCTGACGAGCAGCTGACAAACAACATAGCTCACGAGCAGCTGATGAGTAGCTGACACAACCTAGCTGACGAGTAGCTGACACAACCTAGCTGACGAGTAGCTGACACACAAGCTAGCTGACGAGTAGCTTACACATAACCTAGCTTACTAGCAGATAACAGACAACCTAGCCGACAAGAATCTGACAAACCTAGCTGACGAATAGCTGAAACACAACCTAGCTGATGAGCATCTGATGAGTAGCTGACACACAACCGAGCTGACGAGCATCTGTCGAATAGCTGACACAACCTAGCTGACGAGCAGCTGACACACAACCTAGCTGACGAGCAGCTGACACACAACCTAGCTGACGAGCAGCTGACACACAAACTAGCTGGAGCAGCTGACGAGTAGCTCACACATAACCTAGCTGATGAGTAGATGACACACAACCGAGCTGAAGAGCTGCTGAAACACAACCTTGCTGATACAACCTAGCTGACGAGCAGCTGAAACAAAACCTAGCTGACGAGCAGCTGACAAGCAAGCTGATTAGCCGCTGACACACAACCTAGCTGACGAGCAGCTGTCACACAACCTAACTGACGAGCGTTTGACGAGTAGCTGACACAAAACCTACCTGGCGAGGAGCTGACACACAACCTAGCTGACGAGCATCTGACGAGTTGCTGACAAACAACCTAGCTGACAAGCAGCTGTATCAAAACCTAGCTTACGAGCAGTTGACACAAAACCTAGCTGACGAGCAGCTGACACACAACCTAGCTCACGAGCAGCTGATGAGTAGCTGACACAACCTAGCTGACGAGTAGCTGACACACAACCTAGCTGACGAGCAGCTGACACACAACCTAGCTCACGAGCGCTGATGAGTAGCTGACACAACATAGCTGACGAGCAGCTGACACACAACCTAGCTGACTAGCAGCTGACGAGTAGCTAACACATAACCTAGCTTACTAGCAGATAACAGACAACCGAAACAACAAGAATCTGACAAACCAGCTGACGAATAGCTGAAACACAACCTAGCTGATGAGCATCTGATGAGTAGCTGACACACAACCAAGCTGACGAGCAGCTGAAACACAACCTAGCTGACGTACAGCTGACACACAACCTAGCTGACGAGCAGCTGACACACAATCTAGCTGACGAGCAGCTGACGCAACCTAGCTGAAGTGTAGCTGACGCACAACCTAGCTGACAAGAAACTAATGAGTAGCTGACACACAACCTAGCTGACGAGCAGCTGACACACAATCTAGCTGACGAGCAGCTGACGAGTAGCTTACACATCACCTAGCTTTCGAGCAGCTGACACACAACCTAGCTGATGAGCAGCTGACACAATGTAGCTGACGAGCAGCTGATGAGTAGCTGACACACAACCTAGCTGATGAGCAGCTGACGGGTAGCTGAAACACAATCTAGCTGACCATCAGCTGACACACAACCTAGCTGATGAGCAGCTTACACACAACCTAGCTGACGAGTAGCTGACGTAACCTAGCTGAAGTGTAGCTGACGCACAACCTAGCTGACAAGAAGCTAATGAGTAGCTGACACACAACCTAGCTGACGATTAGCTGACACACAATCTAGCTGATGAGCAGCTGACGAGCAGCTGACACACAACCAAGCTGACGAGCAGCTAACAGACAACCTAGCCGACAAGAATCTGACAAACCTAGCTGACGAGCATCTGACGAGTAGCTGACACAAAACCTACCTGACGAGGAGGTGACACACAACCTAGCTGACGAGCATCAAACGAGTTGCTAAAACACAACCTAGCTGACGATCAGCTAACACACAACCTAGCTGACGAGTAGCTGACACACAACCTAGCTGACGAGTAGCCGACACAACCTAGCTGACGAGTAGCCGACACAACCTAGCTGACGAGCAGCTGAAACACAACCTAGCTGATGAGCATCTGATGAGTAGCTGACACACAACCTAGCTGACGAGCAGCTGAAACACAACCTAGCTGAGGTATAGCTGACACACAACCTAGCTGAAGAGCAGCTGAAACACAACCTAGCTGACGAGT
This sequence comes from Oncorhynchus mykiss, assembly GCF_013265735.2. Classification (NCBI taxonomy): domain Eukaryota; kingdom Metazoa; phylum Chordata; class Actinopteri; order Salmoniformes; family Salmonidae; genus Oncorhynchus; species Oncorhynchus mykiss. Next base: position 128,861 of record NC_050570.1, on the reverse strand, counting down.
AGCTAACCTAACCTAGCTGACAAGAAGCTAATGAGTAGCTGACACACAACCTAGCTGACGAGCAGCTGACACACAATCTAGCTGACGAGCAGTTGACGCAACCTAGCTGAAGTGTAGCTGACGCACAACCTAGCTGACAAGAAGCTAATGAGTAGCTGACACACAACCTAGCTGACGAGCAGCTGACACACAATCTAGCTGACGAGCAGCTGACGAGTAGCTTACACATCACCTAGCTTTTGAGCAGCTGACACACAACCGAGCTGACGAGCAGCTGACACAACGTAGCTGACGAGCAGCTGATGAGTAGCTGACACACATCCTAGCTGACGAGTAGCTGACACACAACCTAGATGATGAGCAGCTGACGGGTAGCTGAAACACAATCTAGCTGACCATCACCTGACACACAACCTAGCTGACGAGCAGCTGATACACAATCTAGCTGACGAGCAGCTGAAGCAACCTAGCTGAAGTGTAGCTGACGCACAACCTAGCTGATGAGCAGCTGACGGGTAGCTGAAACACAATCTAGCTGACCATCAGCTGACACACAACCTAGCTGAAGAGCAGCTGACACACAACCTAGCTGAAGAGCAGCTGACACACAACCTAGCTGACGAGCAGCTGACACACAACCTAGCTGACGAGCATCTGACGAATAGCTGACACAACCTAGCTGACGAACAGCTGACACACAACCTACCTGACGAGCAGCTGACACACAACCTAGCTGACGAGCAGCTGACACACAACCTAGCTGACGAGCAGCTGTCACACAAACTAGCTGGAGCAGCTGACGAGTAGCTTACACATAACCTAGCTGACGAGTAGATGACACACAACCGAGCTGAAGAGCTGCTGAAACAAAACCTTGCTGACACACAACCTAGCTGACGAGCAGCTGAAACACAACCTAGCTGACGAGCAGCTGACAAGCAAGCTGATTAGCCGCTGACACACAACCTAGCTGACGAGCAGCTGTCACACAACCTAACTGACGAGCATTTGAAGTGTAGCTGACACAAAACCTACCTGGCGAGGAGCTGACACACAACCTAGCTGACAAGCATCTGACGAGTTGCTGACACACAACCTAGCTAACGAGCAGCTGTATCAAAACCTAGGTGATGAGCAGTTGATACAAAACCTAGCTGACGAGCAGCTGACACACAACCTAGCTCACGAGCAGCTGATGAGTAGCTGACACAACCTAGCTGACGAGTAGCTGACACAACCTAGCTGACGAGTAGCTGACACACAAGCTAGCTGACGAGCAGCTGACACACAACCTAGCTGACTAGCAGCTGACGAGTAGCTTACACATAACCTAGCTTACTAGCAGATAACAGACAACCTAGCCGACAAGAATCTGACAAACCTAGATGACGAATAGCTGAAACACAACCTAGCTGATGAGCATCTGATGAGTAGCTGACACACAACCTAGCTGACGAGTAGCTGACACACAACCGAGCTGACGAGCATCTGTCGAATAGCTGACACAACCTAGCTGACGAACAGCTGACACACAACCTAGCTGACTAGCAGCTGACGAGTAGCTTACACCTAACCTAGCTTACTAGCAGATAACAGACAACCTAAACAACAAGAATCTGACAAACCAGCTGACGAATAGCTGAAACACAACCTAGCTGATGAGCATCTGATGAGTAGCTGACACACAACCTAGCTGACGAGCAGCTGAAACACAACCTAGCTGACGTACAGCTGACACACAACCTAGCTGACGAGCAGCTGACACACAATCTAGCTGACGAGCAGCTGACGCAACCTAGCTGACGAGCATCAAACGAGTTGCTAAAACACAACCTAGCTGACGATCAGCTAACACACAACCTAGCTGACCAGTAGCTGACACACAACCTAGCTAACGAGTAGCCGACACAACCTAGCTGACGAGTAGCCGACACAACCTAGCTCACGAGCAGCTGAAACACAACCTAGCTGATGAGCATCTGATGAGTAGCTGACACACAACCTAGCTGACGAGCAGCTGAAACACAACCTAGCTGAGGTACAGCTGACACACAACCTAGCTGAAGAGCAGCTGACACACAACCTAGCTGACGAGTAGCTGACGCAACCTAGCTGACAAGAAGCTAATGAGTAGCTGACACACAACCTAGCTGACGAGCAGCTGACACACAATCTAGCTGACGAGCAGCTGACGAGTAGCTTACACATCACCTAGCTTTTGAGCAGCTGACACACAACCGAGCTGACGAGTAGCTGACGCACAACCTAGCTGACAAGAAGCTAATGAGTAGCTGACACACAACCTAGCTGACGATTAGCTGACACACAATCTAGCTGATGAGCAGCTGACGAGCAGCTGACACACAACCTAGCTGACGAGCAGCTAACAGACAACCTAGCCGACAAGAATCTGACAAACCTAGCTGACGAGCATCTGACGAGTAGCTGACACAAAACCTACCTGACGAGGAGGTGACACACAACCTAGCTGACAGGCATCAAACGAGTTGCTAAAACACAACCTAGCTGACGATCAGCTAACACACAACCTAGCTCACGAGTAGCTGACACACAACCTAGCTGACGAGCAGCTGACACACAACCTAGCTGACGGGCATCTGACGAATAGCTGACACACAACCTAGCTGACGAGCAGCTGACACACAACCTAGCTGAAGAGCAGCTGACACACAACCTAGCTGGCGAGCAGCTGACACACAACCTAGCTGACGGGCATCTGACGAATAGCTGACACAACCTAACTGACGAGCAGCTGACAGACAACCTACCTGACGAGCAGCTGACACACAATCTAGCTGATGAGCAGCTGACGAGCAGCTGACACACAACCTAGCTGACGAGCAGCTGACACACAACCTAGCTGAAGAGCAGCTGACACACAACCTAGCTGAAGAGCAGCTGACACACAACCTAGCTGAAGAGCAGCTGACACACAATCTAGCTGACGAGCAGCTGACACACGACCTAGCTGACGAGCATCTGACGAGTTGCTGACACACAACCTAGCTGACGAGCAGCTGACAAAAACTTAGATGATGAGCAGCTGACACAAATCTAGTTGACGAGCAGCTAACACACAACCTAGCTGACGAGTAGCTGACACACAACCTAGCTGACGAGCAGCTGACACACAACCTAGCTGACGAGCAGCTGACACAAACTAGCTGATGAGCAGCTGATGAGTAGCTGACACACATCCTAGCTGACGAGTATCTGACACACAACCTAGCTGATGAGCAGCTAACGGGTAGCTGAAACACAATCTAGCTGACGATCAGCTGACACACAACCTAGCTGACGAGCAGCTGACGAGTAGCTTACACATCACCTAGCTGATGAGCAGCTGACACACAACCTAGCTGACGAGTAGCTGACGCAACCTAGCTGAAGTGTAGCTGACGCACAACCTAGCTGAGGGGAAGCTAATGATTAGCTGACACACAACCTAGCTGACGAGCAGCTGACACACAATCTAGCTGACGAGCAGCTGACGAATAGCTTACACATCACCTAGCTTTCGAGCAGCTGACACACAACCTAGCTGACGAGCAGCTGACACAACGTAGCTGACGAGCAGCTGATGAGTAGCTGACACACATACTAGCTGACGAGTAGCTGACACACAACCTAGCTGATGAGCAGCTGACGGGTAGCTGAAACACAATCTAGCTGACCATCACCTGACACACAACCTAGCTGACGAGCAGCTGACACACAACCTAGCTGAAGAGCAGCTGACACACAACCTAGCTGACGAGCAGCTGACACACAACCTAGCTGACGGGCATCTGACGAATAGCTGACACACAACCTAGCTGACGAGCAGCTGACACACAACCTAGCTGAAGAGCAGCTGACACACAACCTAGCTGAAGAGCAGCTGACACACAACCTAGCTGAAGAGCAGCTGACACACAACCTATCTGACGAATAGCTGACACAACCGAGCTGACGAACAGCTGACACACAACCTACCTGACGAGCAGCTGACACACAATCTAGCTGATGAGCAGCTGACGAGCAGCTGACACACAACCTAGCTGACGAGCAGCTGACACACAACCTAGCTGAAGAGCAGCTGACACACAACCTAGCTGAAGAGCAGCTGACACACAACCTAGCTGAAGAGCAGCTGACACACAATCTAGCTGACGAGCAGCTGACACACAACCTAGCTGACGAGCATCTGACGAGTTGCTGACACACAACCTAGCTGACGAGCAGCTGACAAAAACTTAGATGATGAGCAGCTGACACAAATCTAGCTGAAGAGCAGCTAACACACAACCTAGCTGACAAGCAGCTAATGAGTAGCTGACACAACCTAGCTGACGAGTAGCTGACACACAACCTAGCTGACGAGCAGCTGACACACAACCTAGCTGACGAGCAGCTGACACAAAGTAGCTGATGAGCAGCTGATGAGTAGCTGACACACATCCTAGCTGACGAGTATCTGACACACAACCTAGCTGATGAGCAGCTAACGGGTAGCTGAAACACAATCTAGCTGACGATCAGCTGACACACAACCTAGCTGACGAGCAGCTGACGAGTAGCTTACACATCACCTAGCTGATGAGCAGCTGACACACAACCTAGCTGACGAGTAGCTGACGCAACCTAGCTGAAGTGTAGCTGACGCACAACCTAGCTGAGGGGAAGCTAATGATTAGCTGACACACAACCTAGCTGACGAGCAGCTGACACACAATCTAGCTGACGAGCAGCTGACGAATAGCTTACACATCACCTAGCTTTCGAGCAGCTGACACACAACCTAGCTGACGAGCAGCTGACACAACGTAGCTGACGAGCAGCTGATGAGTAGCTGACACACATACTAGCTGACGAGTAGCTGACACACAACCTAGCTGATGAGCAGCTGACGGGTAGCTGAAACACAATCTAGCTGACCATCAGCTGACACACAACCTAGCTGACGAGCAGCTGACACACAACCTAGCTGAAGAGCAGCTGACACACAACCTAGCTGACGAGCAGCTGACACACAACCTAGCTGACGGGCATCTGACGAATAGCTGACACACAACCTAGCTGACGAGCAGCTGACACACAACCTAGCTGAAGAGCAGCTGACACACAACCTAGCTGAAGAGCAGCTGACACACAACCTAGCTGAAGAGCAGCTGACACACAACCTATCTGACGAATAGCTGACACAACCGAGCTGACGAACAGCTGACACACAACCTACCTGACGAGCAGCTGACACACCCTAGCTGATGAGCAGCTGACACACAGCCTAGCTGACGAGCAGCTGACACACAAACTAGCTGGAGCAGCTGACGAGTAGCTTACACATAACCTAGCTGACGAGGAGATGACACACAACCGAGCTGAAGAGCTGCTGAAACACAACCTTGCTGACACACAACCTAGCTGACGAGCAGCTGAAACACAACCTAGCTGACGAGCAGCTGACAAGCAAGCTGATTAGCCGCTGACACACAACCTAGCTGACGAGCAGCTGTCACACAACCTAGCTGACGAGCATCTGAAACAAAACCTAGCTGAAGACAAGTTGACACACAACCTAGCTGACGAGTAGCTTACACATAACCTAGCTTACTAGAAGCTAATAGACAACCTAGCCGACAAGAACCTGACAAACAACCTAGCTGACGAATAGCTGACACACAACCTAGCTGATGAGCATCTGACAAGTAGCTGACACACAACCTAGCTTTCGAGCAGCTGACACACAACCTAGCTGACGAGCAGCTGACCCAACGTAGCTGACGAGCAGCTGATGAGTAGCTGACACAACCTAGCTGACGAGTAGCTGACACACAACCTAGCTGAAGAGCAGCTGACACAACCTAGCTGACGAGTAGCTGACACACAACTGAGCTGAATAGCTGCTGAAACAACCTAGCTGACGAGTAGCTGACACACAACCTTGATAACTAGCAGCTGACACACAACCTAGCTGACGAGCAGCAGACGAGTAGCTTACACATAACCTAGCTTACTAGCAGCTAACAGACAACCTAGCCGACAAGAATCTGACAAACCTAGCTGTATGGCAGCTGACGAGTAGCTTACACATAACCTAGCTTACTAGCAGCTAACAGACAACCTAAACGACAAGAATCTGACAAACCTAGCTGACGAATAGCTGAAACACAACCTAGCTGATGAGCATCTGATGAGTAGCTGACACACAACCTAGCTGACGAGTAGCTGACACACAACCGAGCTGATGAGCATCTGACGAATAGCTGACACAACCTAGCAGCTGACACACAACCTACCTGACGAGCAGCTGACACACAACCTACCTGACGAGCAGCTGACACACAACCTAGCTGACGAGCAGCTGACACACAAACTAGCTGGAGCAGCTGACGAGTAGCTTACACATAACCTAGCTGACGAGTAGATGACACACAACCGAGCTGAAGAGCTGCTGAAACACAACCTTGCTGACACACAACCTAGCTGACGAGCAGCTGAAACACAACCTAGCTGACGAGCAGCTGACAAGCAAGCTGATTAGCCGCTGACACACAACTTAGCTGACGAGCAGCTGTCACACAACCTAACTGACGAGCATTTGACGAGTAGCTGACACAAAACCTACCTGGCGAGGAGCTGACACTCAACCTAGCCGACGAGCATCTGACGAGTTGCTGACACACAACCTAGCTCACGAGCAGCTGATGAGTAGCTGACACAACCTAGCTGACGAGTAGCTTTACACAACCTAGCTGACGAGCAGCTGAGACACAACCTAGCTGACTAGCAGCTGACGAGTAGCTTACACACAACCTAGCTCACGAGCAGCTGATGAGTAGCTGACACAACCTAGCTGACGAGTAGCTGACAAACAACCTAGCTGACGAGCAGCTGACACACAACCTAGCTCACGAGCAGCTGATGAGTAGCTGACAACCTAGCTGACGAGTAGCTGACACACAACCTAGCTGATGAGTTGCTGACACACAACCTAGCTGACTAGCAGCTGACGAGTAGCTTACACATAACCTAGCTTACTAGCAGCTGATGAGTAGCTGACACAACCTAGATGACGAGTAGCTGACACACAACCTAATTGACGAGCAGCTGACACAGAACCTAGCTCACGAGCAGCTGATGAGAAGCTGACACAACCTAGCTGACGAGTAGCTGACACACAACCTAGCTGACGAGCAGCTGTATCAAAACCTAGCTGACGAGCAGTTGACACAAAACCTAGCTTTCGAGCAGCTGACACACAACCTAGCTCACGAGCAGCTGATGAGTAGCTGACACAACCTAGCTGACGAGCAGCTGAGACACAACCTAGCTGACTAGCAGCTGACGAGTAGCTTACACATAACCTAGCTTACTAGCAGATAACAGACAACCTAAACGACAAGAATCTGACAAACCTAGCTGACGAATAGCTGAAACACAACCTAGCTGATGAGCATCTGATGAGTAGCTGACACACAACCTAGCTGACGAGTAGCTGACACACAACCGAGCTGAAGAGCTGCTGAAACACAACCTAGCTGACGAGTAGCTGACACACAACCTAGCTGAAGAGCAGCTGACACACAACCTAGCTGACGAGCAGCTGACACACAACCTAGCTGACGAGCACCTGACGAAAGGCTGACACAACCTAGCTGAGTAGCTGACACAAAACCTACCTGACGAGGAGGTGACACACAGCCTAGCTGACGAGCATCTGACGAGTTGCTGAAACACAACCTAGCTGACGATCAGCTAACACACAACCTAGCTGATGAGCAGCTGACACACAACCTAGCTGACGAGCAGCTGATACACAACCTACCTGACGAGCAGCTGACACACAACCTAGCTGACGAGCAGCTGACACACAACCTAGCTGACGAGCATCTGACGAGTTGCTGACACACAACCTAGCTGACGATCAGCTAACACACAACCTAGCAGACGAGCAGCCGACACAAACTAGCTGACGAGTTGCCGACACAACCTATCTGACGAGCAGCTGACACACAACCTATCTGACGAGCAGCTGACACACAACCTAGCTGAAGAGCAGCTGACACAACACCTAGCTGACGAGCAGCTGACACAACACCTAGCTGACGAGCATCTGATGAGTATATGACACAACCTAGCTGACGAGCAGATGACACACAACCTAGTTGACGAGCATCTGACGAGTTCCTGACACACAACCTAGCTGACGAGCAGCTGACAAAAACTTAGCTGATGAGCAGCTAATGAGTAGCTGACACAACCTAGCTGACGAGTAGCTGACACACAACCTAGCTGACGAACAGCTGACACACAACCTAGCTGACGAGCAGCTGACGGGTAGCTTACACATAACCTAGCTTTCGAGCAGCTGACACACAACCTAGCTGACGAGCAGCTGACAGAACATAGCTGATGAGTAGCTGACACACATCCTAGCTGACGAGCAGCTGACGAGTAGCTGACACACAACCTAGCTGATGAGCAGCTGACAGGTAGCTGAAACACAATCTAGCTGACACACAAACTATCTGATGAGCAGCTGACACACAACCTAGCTGACGAGCAGCTGACGCAACCTAGCTGAAGTGTAGCTGACGCACAACCTAGCTGATGAGCAGCTGACACACAATCTAGCTGATGAGCAGCTGACGAGCAGATGACACACAACCTAGCTTACGAGCAGCTGACACACAACCTAGCTTAAGAGCAGCTGACACACAACCTAGCTGATGAGCAGCTGACACACAATCTAGCTGATGAGCAGCTGACGAGCAGATGACACACAACCTAGCTGACGAGCAGCTGACACACAACCTAGCTGAAGAGCAGCTGACACACAACCTAGCTGATGAGCAGCTGACAAGCAAGCTGATTAGCCGCTGACACACAACCTAACTGACGAGCAGCTGTCACACAACCTAACTGACGAACATTTGACGAGTAGCTGACACAAAACCTACCTGGCGAGGAGCTGACACACAACCTAGCTGACGAGCATCTGACGAGTTGCTGACACACAACCTAGCTGACGAGCAGCTGTATCAAAACCTAGCTGACGAGCAGCTGACACACAACCTAGCTCACGAGCAGCTGATGAGTAGCTGACACAACCTAGCTGACGAGTAGCTGACAAAGAACCTAGCTGACGAGCAGCTGACACACAACCTAGCTCATGAGCAGCTGATGAGTAGCTGACACAACCTAGCTGACGAGTAGCTGACACACAACCTAGCTGAAGAGCAGCTGACACACAACCTAGCTGACTAGCAGCTGACGAGTAGCTTACAGATAACCTAGCTTACTAGCAGATAACAGACAACCTAGCCGACAAGAATCTGACAAACCTAGCTGACGAATAGCTGAAACACAACCTAGCTGACGAGCAGCTAACACACAACCTAGCTCACGAGCAGCTGATGAGTAGCTGACACAACCTAGCTGACGAGTAGCTGACACACAACCGAGCTGAAGAGCTGCTGAAACACAACCTAGCTGACGAGTAGCTGACACACAACCTTGCTGCGAGCAGCTGACACACAACCTAGCTGACGAGCAGCTGTATCAAAACCTAGCTGACGAGCAGTTGACACAAAACCTAGCTTTCGAGCAGCTGACACACAACCTAGCTCACGAGCAGCTGATGAGTAGCTGACACAACCTAGCTGACGAGCAGCTGAGACACAACCTAGCTGACTAGCAGCTGACGAGTAGCTTACACATAACCTAGCTTACTAGCAGATAACAGACAACCTAAACGACAAGAATCTGACAAACCTAGCTGACGAATAGCTGAAACACAACCTAGCTGATGAGCATCTGATGAGTAGCTGACACACAACCTAGCTGACGAGTAGCTGACACACAACCGAGCTGAAGAGCTGCTGAAACACAACCTAGCTGACGAGTAGCTGACACACAACCTAGCTGAAGAGCAGCTGACACACAACCTAGCTGACGAGCAGCTGACACACAACCTAGCTGACGAGCACCTGACGAAAGGCTGACACAACCTAGCTGAGTAGCTGACACAAAACCTACCTGACGAGGAGGTGACACACAGCCTAGCTGACGAGCATCTGACGAGTTGCTGAAACACAACCTAGCTGACGATCAGCTAACACACAACCTAGCTGATGAGCAGCTGACACACAACCTAGCTGACGAGCAGCTGATACACAACCTACCTGACGAGCAGCTGACACACAACCTAGCTGACGAGCAGCTGACACACAACCTAGCTGACGAGCATCTGACGAGTTGCTGACACACAACCTAGCTGACGATCAGCTAACACACAACCTAGCAGACGAGCAGCCGACACAAACTAGCTGACGAGTTGCCGACACAACCTATCTGACGAGCAGCTGACACACAACCTATCTGACGAGCAGCTGACACACAACCTAGCTGAAGAGCAGCTGACACAACACCTAGCTGACGAGCAGCTGACACAACACCTAGCTGACGAGCATCTGATGAGTATATGACACAACCTAGCTGACGAGCAGATGACACACAACCTAGTTGACGAGCATCTGACGAGTTCCTGACACACAACCTAGCTGACGAGCAGCTGACAAAAACTTAGCTGATGAGCAGCTAATGAGTAGCTGACACAACCTAGCTGACGAGTAGCTGACACACAACCTAGCTGACGAACAGCTGACACACAACCTAGCTGACGAGCAGCTGACGGGTAGCTTACACATAACCTAGCTTTCGAGCAGCTGACACACAACCTAGCTGACGAGCAGCTGACAGAACATAGCTGATGAGTAGCTGACACACATCCTAGCTGACGAGCAGCTGACGAGTAGCTGACACACAACCTAGCTGATGAGCAGCTGACAGGTAGCTGAAACACAATCTAGCTGACACACAAACTATCTAATGAGCAGCTGACACACAACCTAGCTGACGAGCAGCTGACGCAACCTAGCTGAAGTGTAGCTGACGCACAACCTAGCTGATGAGCAGCTGACACACAATCTAGCTGATGAGCAGCTGACGAGCAGATGACACACAACCTAGCTTACGAGCAGCTGACACACAACCTAGCTTAAGAGCAGCTGACACACAACCTAGCTGATGAGCAGCTGACACACAATCTAGCTGATGAGCAGCTGACGAGCAGATGACACACAACCTAGCTGACGAGCAGCTGACACACAACCTAACTGACGAACATTTGACGAGTAGCTGACACAAAACCTACCTGGCGAGGAGCTGACACACAACCTAGCTGACGAGCATCTGACGAGTTGCTGACACACAACCTAGCTGACGAGCAGCTGTATCAAAACCTAGCTGACGAGCAGTTGACACAAAACCTAGCTGACGAGCAGCTGACACACAACCTAGCTCACGAGCAGCTGATGAGTAGCTGACACAACCTAGCTGACGAGTAGCTGACAAAGAACCTAGCTGACGAGCAGCTGACAAGCAAGCTGATTAGCCGCTGACACACAACCTAACTGACGAGCAGCTGTCACACAACCTAACTGACGAACATTTGACGAGTAGCTGACACAAAACCTACCTGGCGAGGAGCTGACACACAACCTAGCTGACGAGCATCTGAAGAGTTGCTGACACACAACCTAGCTGACGAGCAGCTGTATCAAAACCTAGCTGACGAGCAGTTGACACAAAACCTAGCTGACGAGCAGCTGACACACAAACTAGCTCACGAGCAGCTGATGAGTAGCTGACACAACCTAGCTGACGAGTAGCTGACAAAGAACCTAGCTGACGAGCAGCTGACACACAACCTAGCTCACGAGCAGCTGATGAGTAGCTGACACAAACTAGCTGACGAGTAGCCGACACACAACCTAGCTGACGAGCAGCTGACACACAACCTAGCTGACGAGCAGCTGATGAGTAGCTGACACAACCTAGCTGACGAGTAGCTGACACACAACCTAGCTGAAGAGCAGCTGACACACAACCTAGCTGACTAGCAGCTGACGAGTAGCTTACAGATAACCTAGCTTACTAGCAGATAACAGACAACCTAGCCGACAAGAATCTGACAAACCTAGCTGACGAATAGCTGAAACACAACCTAGCTGACGAGCAGCTGACACACAACCTAGCTCACGAGCAGCTGATGAGTAGCTGACACAACCTAGCTGACGAGTAGCTTACACATAACCTAGATTACTAGCAGCTGATGAGTAGCTGACACAACCTAGCTGACGAGTAGCTGACACACAACCTAATTGACGAGCAGCTGACACACAACCTAGCTCACGAGCAGCTGATGAGTAGCTGACACAACCTAGCTGACGAGCAGCTGACACACAACCTAGCTGACGAGCAGCTGACACACAACCTAGCTGACTAGCAGCTGACGAGTAGCTTACACATACCCTAGCTTACTAGCAGATAACAGACAACCTAGCCGACAAGAATCTGACAAACCTAGCTGACGAATAGCTGAAACACAACCTAGCTGATGAGCATCTGATGAGTAGCTGACACACAACCTAGCTGACGAGTAGCTGACACACAACCGAGCTGACGAGCATCTGACGAATAGCTGACACAACCTAGCTGACGTACAGTTGACACACAATCTACCTGACGAGCAGCTGACACACAACCTAGCTGACGAGCAGCTGACACACAAACTAGCTGGTGCAGCTGACGAGTAGCTTACACATAACCTAGCTGACGAGTAGATGACACACAACCGAGCTGAAGAGCTGCTCAAACACAACCTTGCTGACACACAACCTAGCTGACGAGCAGCTGAAACACAACCTAGCTGACGAGCAGTTGACAAGCAAGCTGATTAGCCGCTGACACACAACCTAGCTGACGAGCAGCTGTCACACAACCTAACTGACGAGCATTTGACGAGTAGCTGACACAAAACCTACCTGGCGAGGAGCTGACACTCAACCTAGCCGACGAGCATCTGACGAGTTGCTGACACACAACCTAGCTGACGAGCAGCTGTATCAAAACCTAGCTGACGAGCAGTTGACACAAAACCTAGCTTTTGAGCAGCTGACACACAACCTAGCTCACGAGCAGCTGATGAGTAGCTGACACAACCTAGCTGACGAGTAGCTGACACACAACCTAGCTGAAGAGCAGCTGACACACAACCTAGCTCACGAGCAGCTGACACAAAACCTAGCTGACGAGCAGTTGACACAAAGCCTAGCTGACGAGCAGCTGACACACAACCTAGCTCACGAGCAGCTGATGAGTAGCTGACACAACCTAGCTGACGAGCAGCTGATGAGTAGCTGAAACAACCTAGCTGACGAGTAGCTGACACACAACCTAGCTGACGAGCAGCTGAAACACAACCTAGCTGACGTGCAGCTGACAAGCTAGCTGATTAGCAGCAGACGAGCAGCTGACACACAACCTAGCTGATGAGCAGCAGACACACAACCTAGCTGACGAGCAGCTAACACAGAACCTAGCTGACGGGCATCTGACGAATAGCTGACACAACCTAGCTGACGCGCAGCTGACACACAACCTACCTGACGAGCAGCTGACACACAACCTAGCTCACGAGCAGCTGATGAGTAGCTGAAACAACATAGCTGACGAGTAGCTGACACACAACCTAGCTGACGCGCAGCTGACACACAACCTAGCTGACTAGCAGCTGACGAGTAGCTTACACATAACCTAGCTTACTAGCAGATAACAGACAACCTAGCCGACAAGAATCTGACAAACCTAGCTGACGAATAGCTGAAACACAACCTAGCTGATAAGCATCTGATGAGTAGCTGACACACAACCTAGCTGACGAGTAGCTGACACACAACCGAGCTGAAGAGCTGCTGAAACACAACCTAGCTGACGAGTAGCTGACACACAACCTTGCTGCGAGCAGCTGACACACAACCTAGCTGACGAGCAGCTGAAACACAACCTAGCTGACGTGCAGCTGACAAGCTAGCTGATTAGCAGCAGACGAGCAGCTGACACACAACCTAGCTGATGAGCAGCAGACACACAACCTAGCTGACGAGCAGCTAACACAGAACCTAGCTGACGGGCATCTGACGAATAGCTGACACAACCTAGCTGACGCGCAGCTGACACACAACCTACCTGACGAGCAGCTGACACACAACCTAGCTCACGAGCAGCTGATGAGTAGCTGAAACAACATAGCTGACGAGTAGCTGACACACAACCTAGCTGACGCGCAGCTGACACACAACCTAGCTGACTAGCAGCTGACGAGTAGCTTACACATAACCTAGCTTACTAGCAGATAACAGACAACCTAGCCGACAAGAATCTGACAAACCTAGCTGACGAATAGCTGAAACACAACCTAGCTGATAAGCATCTGATGAGTAGCTGACACACAACCTAGCTGACGAGTAGCTGACACACAACCGAGCTGAAGAGCTGCTGAAACACAACCTAGCTGACGAGTAGCTGACACACAACCTTGCTGCGAGCAGCTGACACACAACCTAGCTGACGAGCAGCTGAAACACAACCTAGCTGACGTGCAGCTGACAAGCTAGCTGATTAGCTGCTGACACACAACCTAGCTGACGAGCAGCTGTCACACAATCTAGCTGACGAGCAGCTGACACACAATCTAGCTGATGAGCAGCTGACGAGCAGCTGACACACAACCTAGCTGATGAGCAGCAGACACACAACCTAGCTGACGAGCAGCTAACACAGAACCTAGCTGACGGGCATCTGACGAATAGCTGACACAACCTAGCTGACGCGCAGCTGACACACAACCTAGCTGACGAGCAGCTGACACACAACCTAGCTGACGAGCAGCTGACACACAACCTAGGTGAAGAGCAGCTGACACACAACCTAGCTGGAGCAGCTGACGAATAGCTTACACATAACCTAGCTGACGAGTAGATGACACACAACCGAGCTGAAGAGCTGCTGAAACACAACCTTGCTGACACACAACCTAGCTGAAGAGCAGCTGAAACACAACCTAGCTGACGAGCAGCTGTCACACAACCTAGCTGACGAGCAGCTGACACACAACCTAGCTGACGAGCAGCTGACACACAACCTAGCTGAAGAGCAGCTGACACAATCTAGCTGACGAGCAGCTGACACAGAACCTAGCTGACGGGCATCTGACGAACAGCTGACACAACCTAGCTGACGAGCAGCTGACAGACAACCTACCTGACGAGCAGCTGACACACAATCTTGCTGCGAGCAGCTGACACACAACCTAGCTGACGAGCAGCTGAAACACAACCTAGCTGACGTGCAGCTGACAAGCTAGCTGATTAGCTGCTGACACACAACCTAGCTGACGAGCAGCTGTCACACAACCTAGCTGACGAGCAGCTGACACACAATCTAGCTGATGAGCAGCTGACGAGCAGCTGACACACAACCTAGCTGATGAGCAGCAGACACACAACCTAGCTGACGAGCAGCTAACACAGAACCTAGCTGACGGGCATCTGACGAATAGCTGACACAACCTAGCTGACGAGCAGCTGACACACAACCTAGCTGACGAGCAGCTGATACACAACCTAGCTGACGAGCAGCTGAAACACAACCTAGCTGACGAGCAGCTGTCACACAACCTAGCTGACGAGCAGCTAACACACAACCTTGCTGACACACAACCTAGCTGAAGAGCAGCTGAAACACAACCTAGCTGACGAGCAGCTGTCACACAACCTAGCTGACGAGCAGCTAACACACAACCTAGCTGACGAGCAGCTGACACACAACCTAGCTGAAGAGCAGCTGACACAATCTAGCTGACGAGCAGCTGACACAGAACCTAGCTGACGGGCATCTGACGAACAGCTGACACAACCTAGCTGACGAGCAGCTGACAGACAACCTACCTGACGAGCAGCTGACACACAATCTAGCTGATGAGCAGCTGACGAGCAGCTGACTCACAACCTAGCTGAAGAGCAGCTGACACACAACCTAGCTGAAGAGCAGATGACACACAACCTAGCTGAAGAGCAGCTGACACACAACCTAGCTGACGAGCAGCTGACACACAACCTAGCTGACGAGCATCTGACGAATAGCTGACACAACCTAGCTGACGAACAGCTGACACACAACCTAACTGACGAGCAGCTGACACACAACCTAGCTGACGAGCAGCTGACACACAACCTAGCTGACGAGCAGCTGACGAGTAGCTTAGACATAAAATAGCTGACGAGTAGATGACACACAACCGAGCTGAAGAGCTGCTGCATCACAACCTTGCTGACACACAACCTAGCTGACGAGCAGCTGAACACAACCTAGCTGACGAGCAGCTGACAAGCAAGCTGATTAGCCGCAGACACACATCCTAGCTGACGAGCAGCTGTCACACAACCTAACTGACGAGCATTTGACGAGTAGCTGACACAAAACCTACCTGATGAGCAGCTGACACACAACCTAGCTGATGAGCAGCAGACACACAACCTAGCTGACGAGCAGCTAACACAGAACCTAGCTGACGGGCATCTGACGAATAGCTGACACAACCTAGCTGACGAGCAGCTGACACACAACCTACCTGACGAGCAGCTGACACACAACCTACCTGACGAGCAGCTGACGTGCAGCTGACACACAACCTAGCTGACGAATAGCTGACACACAACCTAGCTGATGAGCATCTCACGAGTAGCTGACACACAACCGAGCTGAAGAGCTGCTGAAAGACAACCTTGCTGACCAGCAGCTGACACACAACCTAGCTGACAGGCAGCTGAAACACAACTTAGCTGACGAGCAGCAGACAAGCTCGCTGATTAGCCGCTGACACACAACCTAGCTGACGAGCAGCTGTCACACCTCCTAGCTGACGAGCATTTGACGAGTAGCTGACACAAAACCTACCTGACGAGGAGCTGACACACAACCTTGCTGACGAGAAGCTGACACACCACCTATCTGACGAGCAGCTGTGACACAACCTAGCAGCTGACGAGTAGCTTACACATAACTTAGCTTACTAGCAGCTAACAGACAACCTAGCCGACAAGAATCTGACACACAACCTAGCTGACAAGCTGCTGAAACACAACCTAGCTGACGAGTAGCCGACACAACCTAGCTGACGAGTAGCTTACACACAACCTAGCTGACGAGTAGCCGACACAACCTAGCTGACGAGTAGCTGACACACCACCTAGCTGACGAGCAGCTGTAACACAACCTAGCTGACGAGTAGCTTACACATAACCTAGCTTACTAGCAGCTAACAGACAACCTAGCCGACAAGAATCTGACAAACTACCTAGCTGACGAGCAGCTGACGAGTAGCCGACACACCACCTTGCTGACGAGATGCTGACACACAACTTTTTATCTTATTTTTTTATTTTACCTTTATTTAAAAAGGCAAGTCAGTTAAGAAAAAAATCTTATTTTCAATGACGGCCTAGGAACAGTCCCTGTTCAGGGGCAGAACAACAGATTTGTACCTTGTCAGCTTGGGGATTTGAACTTGCAACTTTTTGGTTATTAGTCCAACTCTCTAACCACTAGGGTACCCTGCCGGCCCTAGCTGACGAGCAGCTGAAACACAACCTAACTGACGAGCAGCTGACAACCTAGCTGATGAGCCACTGACACACAACCAGCTCTTTTGCAAGAGATAATGCAAGAAGCAGGACAACTTAATCTTAGGTCAAAGCTGGACTGGAACAATGATGTATTTGAGACATTAAAAAAAGGAATGCTAACAGCACGAGCCCTAGCGGCCACAGATTACACTAAACCACTTTTGCTATATGTAGCAAACAGGTGTGACAAATATGCAGCAGCAGTACTGCATAATGTAGTGGAAGATGGAAACAGCACATTGCATACTACAGTACTAAATTAGACCCAGTTGCTCAAGGTTACCCACCATATTATCAGGGTTTGGGTGCATTACTATATGCGTATGATAAAGCATCAACCATAACCATGGGATATCCTGTAATGATACATACACATCATAATATAGTGGAGCTGATAGAACAGGGAACATTTGAATTAAAACCTTTTTGGGATAGGGGGCAGCATTTTCACTTTTGGATGAATAGCGTGCCCAGAGTGAACTGCCTCCTACTCTGTCCCAGATTCTAATATGTGCATATTATTAGTAGTATTGGATAGAAAACACTCTTAAGTTTCTAAAACTGTTTGAATGATGTCTGTGAGTATAACAGAACTCGTATGGCAGGTGAAAACCTGTGAAAATTCAACCAGGAAGTGGGACATCTGAGGTTTATAGTTTTTCAAGCTTGGCCTTCTGAATACACATTGAGATATGGATAAAGTTGCACTTCCTACAGCTTCCACTAGATGTCAACCATCTATAGAAACTTGAATGACGATTCTACTATAAAGGAGGGGCTCAGAGGCCTCTTTGAGTCAGTGGTCTGGCAGAGTGCCTTGGTCTCATGATGCGCACTCCCGACAGAATTACCTCTCGTTCCAGTGTTTTTCTTCAGACAAAGGAATTTCCCGGTGGGAACATTATTGATGTTTTATGTTACATTGTTTGGCTTGTTTCTATGACCTGTAACGGAACATTTTAAGTTTTTGTCTGGACGAAATGCTCGCGCCTCATGAAGATGGATTACTGGGCAGAACACGCTAACAACAAGTGACTATTTGGACATAAATGATGGACTTTATGGAACTTTATGGAGCAAATCAGTCATTTATTGTCGAACTGGGATTCCTGGGAGTGCCTTCTGATGAAGATATTCAAAGGTAAGTGAATATTTAAGGTGCTATTTCTAACTTCTGTTGATTCCAAAATGGCAGATATTCCTCTGGCTGTTTAGGGTTCTGAGCGCCGTTCTCAGATTATGCTTTTTCCGTAAACTTTTTTAAAAGTCTGACACAGCGGTTGCATTAAGGAGAAGCCTATCTTTAATTCTGTGAACAGTATCTTTTATCAATGTTTATTATGAGTATTTCTGCAACAGAATGTTGCAGAATGTTTTGGAATCAAAACATTACTGCACGTAAGGCGCCAATGTAAACTGAGATTTTGGATATAAATATGCTCATTATCGAACACAACATACATGTATTGTGTAACATAATGTCCTATGAATGTCACCTGATGAAGATAATCAAAGGTTAGTGATTAATTTTATCGATATTTCTGCTTTTTGTTACTCTTCTCTTTGGCTGGAAAAATGTCTGTGTTTTTTTGACTTGGCTATGACCTAACATAATCATATGTTGTGCTTTCGCTGTAAAGCATTTTTTGAAATCGGACACGATGGGTAGATTAACAAGATGTGTATCTTTCATTTGCTGTATTGGACCTGTTAATGTGTGAAAGTTACATATTTCTAAAAAATATTTTTGAATTTCGCGCGCTGCCTTTTCAGCGGAATGTTGTGGAGGGGTTCAGCTAGCAGAACGCCTGCCCTAGAAAGGTTAACTAATGCAAGAACTTTGGAATACATGACCCTACTAACTTATCCAGGTGTATCCATTAAAAGCTGTACTACAGTAAATCCAGCTGAAAGAGTTCCATTGGAATTTGAAGGGAAATTACATGATTGTGTAGCAGAATCTAATGTTTACTAACCTGCATCCAGACCTTTAATCTATACCATTGCTAGACAGGGAAGGAGTTGATTTGGAAGACTGTTATAAAGACTATACGGGAAACCATGCAGGGTGTTCAGTGGTAGGAAAACAAGGAAAATAATTTAGAGGAAAATCTTGAGTATTGTCCTCAACTGTGTTCAGCCAAATTGGCAGGACTTAAGGCATTGACTGGAGCATGTGTGCTAGGGAAAGGAAAGACAGTTAATATCTATACTGATTCAGCACATGCACACAGAATATGTCTTGTTTGTAGCTGTTTGGAAACAAAGAGAAGTTAAGAAAAGTGATGGTACACCCATACAACATCACGCACAAATTGCAAAGTTAATGACGGCATTGATGTATCCTAAAACAAATTGCGATAATAAAATGTCAAGCACATAAAAAAGGAAATGATTTTGTTGTTCGGGTAAACAATGCAGAGATGAAGCAGCAAAAAAGGCATACAAATGCACTGTTCCAATATTAACAGCCTCTACGATTAGTCTTGTATCTTCACCATATCCTGATGATATAATTAATATCCAAGCTCGAGCCAGGATCAATGAACAATCCGTGTGGAAACAAAAGGGGGCCTCCACAGACAGGAAAGGACTATGGAGATCCTATAAAGGAACCATAGTAGCGCCCACTACTTTGCTGAGTTTACTTATTAATGATGCCCATGGTCATGACCATTGTGCAAGGGGGGAGATAATAAGGAAAATGTAAAAACAAGGATACTGGTCACCATAGCTGCAGGTGCATTGATTTGATTTGATTTGATTTGGTAACAGTAGATGAGGCATTCATGAGATGTGAAATATGTGCACAAAATAACATACGTAAAGGGATACTACACCTATAGGCCACATACCGGTCCCTGAAGGACCATTTCAACACATTGTAATGGACTATGTGGATATGATATAACCAGTACGTGGCAAGAGGTACATGCTAGTTATTATAGACAGATTTAGCTGGATAGCAGCAATACCATCTGCAGATCAGGGAGCAGGAACAGTGATAAAGTTCTTGACCAGAGAAGTAATACCAAGTTTTGGGATACCAACAGAAATCAGCTCAGATAATGGATCAGCATTTGTGCGAAAAATAGTAAAACTGGTGACACAACAGTTAAGAATGAAGCAAAGGCTGGGATGTGTTTATCATCCCCAGTTGCAAGGGATGGTTGAAAGGGCAAATGGAACCCTCAAGGATTAGATAAATAAAATCTGTGCAACTTCAGGGCTGAATTGGGTAGATGCATTACCGCTTGCTTTAATGAGTTGTCACATGGAAACTAACAGAAGCACGCGCCTATGGTATGAATGGGCTCAATATACAGCGTCTAAATTAAGACTGACAAATTGCTTACAAACTAGCCGACCGGCAGCCGATGCAACCTAGCCGACCGGCAGCCGACGCAACCTAGCCGACGCGACTGGTAGCCGACACAACCTAGCATACGCGACTGGTAGCCGACACAACCTAGCATACGCGACTGGTAGCCGACGCAACCTAGCAGACGCGACTTGTAGCAGACGCAACCTAGCCGACTGGTAGCCGACGCAACCTAGCCGACAGGCATCCGATGCAACCCAAACTAGCCGACTAGCAGCCGACGCAACCTAGCTGACTAGTAGTGTATATATAACCTAGCTGACTAGTAGCTGATCAATATCAAATCAAAGTTTATTTGTTATTTGCGCCAAAGGTGAAATGTGAAATGCTTACCTACAGGCTTTAACCAACAGTGGAAAAAAATACAACCTAGCTGTCTAGAAGCTGACTAGTAGCTAACAGTAGCATGGAAAGTAACTTCTCACCGTCATACGTTTTGCTAGCTAGGCAATCAGATAGCCAACCCATTGTTGTGTAATTCAAAACAAAGCCTTATATTCTTTCTATCTATGAGGAAGAAGACTTTGGTTAGCATGCTAATAGCTAACAATCAGCTAGCTTCCTAAACAGTTAGCATTACTAGTGTCAGATAGCCAACATTACAAAAAAAGTTAGTATCTAGCATTCAGTTAGCTACCTAAACATTTAGCAATACTAGAAGCTAACAATCAGCTAGCTTTCAAAACACTTAGCAATGCTAAGTGTAGCACACATGACAAAACAAGCTAGCAAATAGCAATCAGCTAGCTACCTAAACAATTAGCAATAATTTAGCTAACAATGTGTTATCTCTCTGGGATTTCATTGTACTTTTAAATTGTTTTAAACTGTACTAACTATTTACCAAATCAATGAATAGATGTTTTCATTTATTAAGAAAAGTAGCATTGGACAGATACCTTAACATACACAGCTCTAATCTCTTGTCCAGAGATAGATTATAATATATTACCTCCTTGTCTCTCTCCAGCTGCAGGCCCTGCTCCAACAGCCCAGACTCAAACTCCTCCCTCATCATAGCTTTCTCTTCCTCACTCAGTTGAGACTCCTCCCCCTCTGGCAACCCTGCCTCCAGCTCAGGCTGCGTATCTCGTCTCAGCATGCTGGGTAGCGGAAGGCTCCCATTGGATGCTTGAGAGGTGAGGGAGAGACGATGCAGGGAGATCCTCCTCTTCTTATAGTTATAGCACAGAATATAGTCCACCTTCCTCTGGCCGTCTGCAAAGAATGTTCCTTTACCAAGCTCTATGGTGGGCTCCTACACGCACGCGCACACACACAAATCCCAATGAGGTTTTCTTGTGTTAGGGTTAGGGGTGAGAGGGGAATGTTAAGGTGGGCAAGACATAGTGCTGGTAGCTTTGTCACAGATTTGGTTCTGCTCTCTTGCCAACTCAAAACATGTTTGGTATGACAATTATATACAGAGTTGGACAAGACAGAGATGCTAGTTCTAGGTCCCATGAAACAAAGAGATCTGTTGAATCTGACAATTAATCTTGATGGTTGACGGGGCGGCAGGGTAGCCTAGTGGTTAGAGTGTTGGACTAGTAACCGGAAGGTTGCGAGTTCAAACCCCCGAGCTGACAAGGTACAAATCTGTCGTTCTGCCCCTGAACAGGCAGTTAACCCACTGTTCCCAGGCCGTCATTGAAAATAAGAATTTGTTCTTAACTGACTTGCCTGGTTAAATAAAGGTAAAATAAAAATAAAAAAAAATGGTTGTACTGTCGTCTCAAATAAAACTGTGAAGGACCTCAGCGTTAATCTGGACCCTAATCTCTCTTTTGACGAACATATCAAGACTGTTTCAAGGACAGCTTTTTTCCATCTACGTAACATTGCAAAAATCTGAAATTTTCTGTCCAAAATTGATGCAGAAAAATGAATCCATGCTTTTGTCACTTCTAGGTTAGACTACTGCAATACTCTACTTTCCAACTACCCGGATAAAGCACTAAATAAACTTCAGTTAAACACGGCTGCTAAACACGGCTGCTAGAATCTTGACTAGAACCCAAAAATGTGATCACATTACTCCAGTGCTAGCCTCTCTACACTGGCTTAAGGGTTGATTTCAAGGTTTTACTGCTAACCTACAAAGCATTACATGGGCTTGCTCCCACCTCTCTTTCCGATTTGGTCCTGCCGTACATACCTACACGTACGCTACGGTCACAAGACGCAGGCCTCCTTACTGTCCCTAGAATTTCTAAACAAATAGCTGGTGGTAGGGCTTTCTCCTATAGACCTCCATTTTTATCGAATGGTCTGCCTACCCATGTGAGAGACGCAGACTCAGTCTCAACCTTTAAGTCTTTATTGAAGACTCATCTCTTCAGTAGGTCCTATGATTGAGTGTGGTCTGGCCCAGGAGTGTGAAGGTGAACGGAAAGGCACTGGTGCAACGAACTGCCCTTGCTGTCTCTGCCTCTCTCCACTGGGATTCTCTGCCTCTAACCCTATTACATGGGCTGAGTCACTGGCTTACTGGTGCTCTTCCATGCCGTCCCTGGGAGGGGTGCGTCACTTGAGTGTTTGAGTCACTAACGTGATCTTCCTTCTAGGCTACCCTGCCGCCCCAGGGCTTTATAAGGGCTTTATAAATACATTTGATTTGATTTGAGTTGAGTTGTCAAGAGAGCAGACAATCAGATTTGGGAACAGATTTTGAAAATACCTAAAAGATAAAAGATAACAGTACACCTGTTTCAATAATAGCTGAAAGATAACAGTACAGACTATCACTAAGGCTGTCTGAAAAGGTTATCAGACATCAAATCCTTGTATCCTCTGTCCTGATTTCCTCCAATTCCTCACCTCCCTCTTAATGCGCATTTGAGGAGAGGATTCAAGGTCCCTCCAATGAACCTCCTCTTCCAAATAGTTTTGAGAAGGAGGTGAGGAAACAAGGACGGAGCAAACAAGTAATGGTTGGTAATATCTTCAGTAAAGCAGATGCCTAGTATTTAGTAAAACAGCAATGGAGTCTCCAAATTGAAGATACATGAGAAGGGTTAGGGGTCAGGGGTTAGAGGTCAGAGACTAGAGGTCAAAGGTCAGGAGTTAGGGATTAAAGATTGTACCGTGGTAGGCTGCTTCGCGCTGCCCGGGGGATTTCCATTATCCAATCCCATCTCAGAGAGCGAGCAAGCCAATGAGCGAAGCTTCTCAGATTGGACAGATGATGAATCACCCATCGCCCTGGCAACACGCATACGCTCCGTGCCGTTCCACGCTTCTGTCAGGGTGACACACACACACACACACGCGCGCGCACGCACACACAAATAGTTGATAGACAGCCAATATCTGAACTGTTGTTTTTGTTATCCATCCCTGTGTCTCAGTTGGGACCGGAACCCTGCTCTCCAAAGTATTTACCATTAGGCCAACTGGAGAAACCAATGTATTTATCATTAGGCCAAATGGAGAAACCAACGTACAGTATTTACCATTTGTCCAAGTGAAAATTGCATCTTGGGAGAAAGGTGACACTGAGTGTTTCTCAAAATGCATTCTTCCTAAATTGGAGAATGGAACGATCGCAGTATCAGTCCAATTCAAAGTATGTAAAATGGGGAACGGAGGCAAATTTTTAGATGCATACTTTGTTTGTACACATTTCAAAGCATCAAAGCTTCAACTGAAATATTCCCAGGATTGTTTACATAATGTGACGCAACCACACAAAAAAAATGAATAATTTATTGAAAACAATCCCGGCTGGTTTTGTGCTGAAGTGAGACAATGTGAACTCAGAATGAGAATGTTGTCCATCCACATATCATATGTTGCCTGACTACAATAGTTTATAATGATATATTAATAAATACATTGTGTTCATTTTGGGATGTTTAACTGCACAGAAAACCAATTTTGGTGTTGTAGATCACAGTCTAACTGACAAGGAATTGGAAGCTAGCTTGCTAATGTAAGAATTTGTAGCTAACGTTGGCCATCTACGTAAACAACATTAGTTTTAGGTAGCTGGCTAGCTAGATTATTCCGATTCACATATACAGTTGAATTCGGAAGTTTACATACACCTTAGCTAAATACATTTAAATTCAGTATTTCACATTTCCTGACATTTATCCTAGTAAAAATGCCCTCTCTTAGGTCAGTTAAGATTACCACTTTATTTTAAGAATGTGAAATGTCAGAATAATAGAGCGAATGATATACACTTAAACAACACAATGTAACTCCAAGTCAATCACACTTCTGTGAAATCAAACTGTCCACTTAGGAAGCAACACTGATTGACATTAAATTTCACATGCTGTTGTGCAAATGGAATTGACAACAGGTGGAAATTATAGACAATTAGCAAGACACCCCCAATAAAGGAGTGGTTCTGCAGGTGATAACCACAGACCACTTCTCAGTGTAGGAGTAAGACTGCAACAGTCCAACTTCACATTCAGAGAGCAGCACCCATGGGTTCTGCCCAATAACTACAGATACTCAGAAATGCTGATACAGTACCACCATGAGAAGGTGATGCATTCTGGAGCAGCTGATACTCAGCACCCAACGTTAAACAAGGGGGGAATGACATGCAGATGGAAGTACAGGCAGAGACTTGTGACCAGTTTCTGGAACAGTTGGCGAAGAGACTACTTGCTGGATCTAAAGTAAGCACACCGCTGTGACACCCCACAGCCCACTGAAAGCTGAAAGCGGGTGACGTTGTACTCATTGGAGAAGATAACACACCCAGACAAACCTGGAAACTAGGAAAGATTGAGAAACTGTTTCCAGGCCGAGATGGCCTAGTTAGATCATGTTCAGTTCGTACTGCTTCAGGGACTTTGTTGAGGAAATCGATTCAGTTGATATACTGCCTAGAGATCTAGATGAACACAGTTGTTCATCGGGGGGGGTGGTGTAACTTTAATGTGTTACAGAGTTAATGTTTAAGTTAATTAATTGAGCTGTATCTAAAGACATTTCTTTACAGCTATTAACATACGTAATTGTATTGGTTAGTATTGAATTACTCTTTTGACTGCAAGCTCCAGAATGCCTTGCGACAGGAATGAGAGAGAACGCGCCAGTTATGTGCAGGTGCAAGGTGATTAAGCTGATTTTCCGCTAGCATCTTGCTTGCATTGCTCTGTAGAATCTAAAGTTGTTAAATGTAACGTGAACAAGTATTATTACTAAAAGAAGCTTTCATATCAAACCCCGACGTCCCGGGTCATTACTTTGAAGACAGTTAATCTAACACTATCCACCCAACAGGAAACCAGTTCGAAACTAACTTTAATTCAAACCAACAGGAAACCATATCTAACTTTTAACACCCAAAATAAATCCAGTCGAGCAGCTCTAACTCTATCTACACAACAGGAAACCAGCACTAACTCTATCCAGCCAACATTAAACCAGCTCTAAATTGAACCACTTAACCAAAAGCAGCTCAAACTCTCTCCATCCAACAGGAAGCAGCCAGCTGAAAGTATATCTACACAACAGGATAGCAGCTCTAACTCAATCCACTCAACAAGGTTCCAGCCAGCTCTACCTCTATCCACCCAACAAGTTATCAGTTTTAAATCTATCAACCAATCAGGAAACAAGATTTAACTCCAGCCACCCAAAATGAACCCAACTCTAAACCCCCTAACATGGAACCAGCACTCCTTCTATCCAACCAATAGGAAACAAGGAATCTCTAACTTTAGCCACCCAAAAGGAAACCAGTACTAACTCTAACCACCTCACAGGAAACCAGCTATTTCTTTATCCACCCAACAGGAAACAAGTCATCTCTAACTCTGTCCACCAAACAAATAAACAGCGCTAACTCTAACCACTAAAATTGAATCCAGCTCTATCTCTAACCACCAAAATGGAATCCAGCCCTAACTCTAACCACCAAAATGGAATCCAGCCTTAACTCTAACCACCCAATGTTAAACCAGTCATATTTCTCACTCCAGGAAACCAGGGGAGCAGCTCGAACTCTATCCACCCAACAGGAAACCTGCTCTAACTCTCTAAACCCAGAAGGAAACCAGCCAGCTCTAACTCCATCCACCCATTTGGAAACAAGATATAATTCTAGCCACCCAACAGAAACCTGCTCTAACTCTATCCACAAAACAGGAAACGAGCCTTACCTCCATCCACCCAAAAGGAAACCAGCTCTCGCTCTATCCACCCAACAGGAATGTATTGGAGGCATCTCTAACTTTAGCCAACCAACAGGAAACCAGTTCTAAATCTAACCACCCAACAGGAAACCAGCTCTAACTTTATCAACCAACAAGAAACCAAGTTAGGGGTTAGGGTTAGGGTTAGGGTTAGGTTAGGGTTAGGCTAGGGGTAGTGTTTAGATTTAGGTTTAGGGGTTAGGAGCGAGCTCGAACTCCATCCACCAACAAGAAACCAGCCAGCTCGAATTCTATCCCCAACAAGAAACCAGCCAGCACTAATTCTATCCACCAACAAGAAACCAGCGAGCTCTAACTCTATCCACCAACAAGAAACCAGCCAGCTCTAACTCTATCCACCAACAAGAAACCAGCCAGCACTAATTCTATCCACCAACAAGAAACCAGCGAGCTCTAACTCTATCCACCAACAAGAAACCAGCCAGCTCTAACTCTATCCACCAACAAGAAACCAGCCAGCTCTAATTCTATCCGCCAACAAGAAACCAGCCAGCACTAACTCTGTCCACCAAACAAGAAAGCTGCTCCAACTCTCTCCTTCCAACAGGAAACCAGCTGTAACTCGATCCAACCAACAGGAACGTAGCTCCAACTCTCTCCTTCCAACAAGATACCAGTCAGCCCGAAATCTTTCCACCAACATGAAACAAGCCAGCACTAACTCTATCCACCCAATATGAAACCAGCTCTATCTCTAACCACCCAACAAGAAACCAGCTCTAACTCTCAGGAGCGCACTCAGGAGACATTGATCTAACCCACCAAACAGGAAACCAGCTCTAACTCTAACCACCAACAGGAAGACAGCTCTAAATCTATCCACCTAACAGGACTCCAGCAGGCTTGAACTTTATCCTCACAACAGGAAACAACCCAGCTCTTTCTCTAACAACCCAACAGGAAACCAGCTCTCACTCTATCCAACCAACAGGAAACTAGCTGTAATTCTAGCCACCCAACAGCAAACCAGTTCTAAATCTAACTACCAAAAAGGAAACTCAAACTCTGTCCATCCATCAGGAAGCCAGCTGGAACTATATTCACCCAACAAGAAACAAGCCAGCTCTGTCTCTATACACCCAACAGGAAACCAGACAGCTCTATCTCAATACACCCAACAGGAAACCAGCCAGCTCTATCTCTATACACCCAACAAGAAACCAGCCAGCTCTATCTCTGTACAACCAACAGGAAACCAGCTCTAAATATATTAAAGAAATATGAAACCAGTTCCAAATCTAACCAACAAACAGGAAAGCAGCACCAACTCTGTCCACACAGCATGAAACCAGCTGTAACTCTATCCATAAAACAAGAAACCAGCTTAACCTCTATCCACCCAACAATAAAGGAGCTCCAAGTCTAACCACCCAACAGGAAGCCAGTTTTAACTCTAACCATCCAACAGGAAGCCAGGTCTAATGCTATCCATCCAACAGTACACCAGCCCGCTCTAACTGTATCCACCAAACGCTAACCACCCATGAGGAAACCATATCTATTTCTATCCACCAGAAAATAAAAAAAGTAGAGCAGGTCTAAATATCCACTCAACAGGAAACCAGCTCTACCTCTATCCACCCAACAAGTAAACAGTTCTAAATCAACCACCCAACAGGAAACAAGGTCTAAATCAAACACCCAACTGGAAAGCAGCTCCAACTCTCTCCTTCCAACAGGAAACCAGCTGTAACTCTTTCCACCCAACAGGAAACCAGCTCCAACTTTATCAAACAACAAGAAAGCCCTAACCCAGCTCTAACTTTATCCACCCAAAAGTAAACCAGCCAGCTCTAACTCTATCCACCCAACAGTAAACCAGCCAGCTCTCACTCGATCCACCTAATAGGAAACCAGCTATAACTCTATCCACCCAATAGGAAACCAGCTCTAACTCTATCCACCAACAAGAAACCAACCAGCTCTAACTCTATCCACCCAACAAGAAACCAACCAGCTCTAATTCTATCCACCCAACAGTAAACCAGCCAGCTCTCACTCTATACACCCAACAGAAAACCAGCTATAACTCTTTCCACCCAATAGGAAACCAGCTATAACTCTATCCACCCAATAGGAAACCAGCTATAACTCTATCCACCCAATAGGAAACCAGCTATAACTCTATCCACCCAACAAGAAACCAACCAGCTCTAACCCTGTCCACCAACAGTAAACCAGCCACCTCTAGCTCTATCTACCCAACAGAAAACCAGCTATAACTCTATCCACCCAATAGGGAACCAGCTATAACTCTATCCACCCAATAGGAAACCAGCTATAACTCTATCCACCCAGTAGGAAACCAGCTCTAACTCTATCCACCCAACAAGAGACCAGCCAGCTCTAAATCTATCCACCAACAAGACACCAACCAGCTCTAATTCTATCCACCGATAAGTAATCCAGCTCTATCTCTAACCACCCAAAAGGAAACCAGTTCTATCTCTCACCTCCAACAGGAAGGTTGGCTGGGTAATGGGTAAAGCAAATAGGCAAATAGTAGACATGGGTCAACAAACAACAAATAGTAGATATGGGTCAACAAACAACAAATAGTAGAGATGGGTCAACAAACAACAAATAGTAGAAATGGGTCAACAAACAACAAATAGTAGATATGGGTCAACAAACAACAAATAGTAGAGATGGGTCAACAAACAACAAATAGTAGAGATGGGTCAACAAATAGTAGAGATGAGTCAACAAATAGTAGAGATGGGTCAACAAACAACATAGTAGAGATGGGTCAACAAACAACAAATAGTAGAGATGGGTCAACAAACAACAAATAGTAGAGATGGGTCAACAAATAGTAGAGATGGGTCAACAAACAACAAATAGTAGAGATGTGTCAACAAATAGTAGAGATGGGTCAACAAATAGTAGAGATGGGTCAACAAACAACAAATAGTAGAGATGGGTCAACAAACAACAAATAGTAGAGATGGGTCAACAAATAGTAGTGATGGGTCAACATAGTAGATATGGGTCAACAAACAACAAATAGTAGAGATGGGTCAACAAACAACAAATAGTAGAGATGGGTCAACAAACAACAAACAATAGAGATGGGTCAACAAACAACAAATAGTAGAGATGGGTCAACAAACAACAAATAGTACAGATGGGTCAACAAATAGTAGAGATGGGTCAACATAGTAGATATGGGTCAACAAACAACAAATAGTAGAGATGGGTCAACAAACAACAAATAGTAGACATGGGTCAACAAATAGTAGAGATCGGTCAACAAACAACAAACAGTAGAGATGGGTCAACAAACAACAAACAGTAGAGATGGGTCAACAAACAACAAATAGTAGAGATGGGTCAACAAACAACAAATAGTAGAGATGGGTCAACAAACAACAAATAGTAGAGATGGGTCAACAAACAACAAATAGTAGAGATGGGTCAACAAACAACAAATAGTAGAGATGGGTCAACAAACAACAAATAGTAGAGATGGGCCAACAAACAACAAACAGTAGAGATGGGTCAACAAACAACAAATAGTAGAGATGGGTCAACAAATAGTAGAGATGGGTCAACATAGTAGACATGGGTCAACAAACAACAAATAGTAGAGATGGGTCAACAAACAACAAATAGTAGAGATGGGTCAACAAACAACAAATAGTAGAGATGGGTCAACAAATAGTAGTGATGGGTCAACATAGTAGATATGGGTCAACAAACAACAAATAGTAGAGATGGGTCAACAAACAACAAATAGTAGAGATGGGTCAACAAACAACAAACAATAGAGATGGGTCAACAAACAACAAATAGTAGAGATGGGTCAACAAACAACAAATAGTACAGATGGGTCAACAAATAGTAGAGATGGGTCAACATAGTAGATATGGGTCAACAAACAACAAATAGTAGAGATGGGTCAACAAACAACAAATAGTAGACATGGGTCAACAAATAGTAGAGATCGGTCAACAAACAACAAACAGTAGAGATGGGTCAACAAACAACAAACAGTAGAGATGGGTCAACAAACAACAAATAGTAGAGATGGGTCAACAAACAACAAATAGTAGAGATGGGTCAACAAACAACAAATAGTAGAGATGGGTCAACAAACAACAAATAGTAGAGATGGGTCAACAAACAACAAATAGTAGAGATGGGTCAACAAACAACAAATAGTAGAGATGGGCCAACAAACAACAAACAGTAGAGATGGGTCAACAAACAACAAATAGTAGAGATGGGTCAACAAATAGTAGAGATGGGTCAACATAGTAGACATGGGTCAACAAACAACAAATAGTAGAGATGGGTCAACAAACAACAAATAGTAGAGATGGGTCAACAAACAACAAATAGTAGAGATGGGTCAACAAATAGTAGAGATGGGTCAACAAACAGTAGAGATGGGTCAACAAACAACAAACAGTAGAGATGGGTCAACAAACAACAAACAGTAGAGATGGGTCAACAAACAACAAATAGTAGAGATGGGTCAACAAACAACAAATAGTAGAGATGGGTCAACAAACAACAAATAGTAGAGATGGGTCAACAAACAACAAATAGTAGAGATGGGTCAGCAAATAGTAGAGATGGGTCAACATAGTAGATATGGGTCAACAAACAACAAATAGTAGAGATGGGTCAACAAACAGTAGACATGGGTCAACAAATAGTAGAGATGGGTCAACAAACAACAAACAGTAGAGATGGGTCAACAAACAACAAATAGTAGAGATGGGTCAACAAACAACAAATAGTAGAGATGGGTCAACAAACAACAAATAGTAGAGATGGGTCAACAAACAACAAATAGTAGAGATGGGTCAACAAATAGTAGAGATGGGTCAACAAATAGTAGAGATGGGTCAACAAATAGTAGAGATGGGTCAACAAACAACAAACAATAGAGATGGGTCAACAAACAACAAATAGTAGAGATGGGTCAACAAACAACAAATAGTAGAGATGGGTCAACAAATAGTAGAGATGGGTCAACATAGTAGATATGGGTCAACAAACAACAAATAGTAGAGATGGGTCAACAAACAACAAATAGTAGACATGGGTCAACAAATAGTAGAGATCGGTCAACAAACAACAAACAGTAGAGATGGGTCAACAAACAACAAATAGTAGAGATGGGTCAACAAACAACAAATAGTAGAGATGGGTCAACAAACAAAAAATAGTAGAGATGGGTCAACAAACAACAAATAGTAGAGATGGGTCAACAAACAACAAATAGTAGAGATGGGTCAACAAACAACAAATAGTAGAGATGGGTCAACAAACAACAAATAGTAGAGATGGGTCAACAAACAACAAACAGTAGAGATGGGTCAACAAACAACAAATAGTAGAGATGGGTCAACAAACAACAAATAGTAGAGATGGGTCAACAAATAGTAGAGATGGGTCAACATAGTAGAGATGGGTCAACAAACAACAAATAGTAGAGATGGGTCAACAAATAGTAGAGATGGGTCAACAAACAACATAGTAGAGATGGGTCAACAAACAACAAACAGTAGAGATGGGTCAACAAACAACAAACAGTAGAGATGGGTCAACAAACAACAAATAGTAGAGATGGGTCAACAAACAACAAATAGTAGAGATGGGTCAACAAATAGTAGAGATGGGTCAACATAGTAGATATGGGTCAACAAACAACAAATAGTAGAGATGGGTCAACAAACAGTAGACATGGGTCAACAAATAGTAGAGATGGGTCAACAAATAGTAGAGATGGGTCAACAAACAACAAACAGTAGAGATGGGTCAACAAACAACAAACAGTAGAGATGGGTCAACAAACAACAAATAGTAGAGATGGGTCAACAAATAGTAGAGATGGGTCAACAAACAACAAATAGTAGAGATGGGTCAACAAATAGTAGAGATGGGTCAACAAACAACAAATAGTAGAGATGGGTCAACAAACAACAAATTGGCAAATGTGATTAGAGTTGTTGTGGTTTGTGTGTGTGGGGTGGGGGCTCAATAGTGTGTGTGCGTGTTTGTGTTTGTGTGTGATAACCTATAAGCGTCTTTACCCTCTGCCTTAGGGGAAGTTAACTAATTGTCACAGCAGGAGTTTTAACTCTTTATCACCACATGCAAACACACCCACACACAATTACACGCATGCATACACACCCACACATGTCATCACACAGCAGAGCAGAGGTTGTATCCCAGTATTAGAGGGGAAGAGAGCAGCAGCATTCTCCTGGAATAGAGAAGATTAACTCACACACACCCTGCTGCTATTAACAGACACGGAACCCTGCTCATAGTCAATAATATTAACTCACACACACCCTGCTACTATTAACAGACACGGAACCCTGCTCATAGTCAATAATATTAACTCACACACACCCTGCTGCTATTAACAGACACGGAACCCTGCTCATAGTCAATATCATTAACTCACACACAGAGTGGGTAGTTTCCCTAAAGATACTGTAATCTGTGACACCAGCCATGAGTCCAGGACTGTACAATATTCTACATCAACACCTGAGAGACACTAAGGCATAGATTCAATCAGAACAAGCATCAACCGGCGACAGCAGACACCTGCATAGCGGATGTTTTGTGGCCTGCGTTGGAGCTGTGAATTCGGTGAGCAGCTGCTCTTGCTAACATTGCCAAGCCACATCCATTCCACTCCTGTTAGGGTTAGTGTAGGATACATATAAATAATTACACTCAAATGAAACATCATTACACTAAATAATGAGGATTTCTATCATCCTAATGGAGGAGTAGGTACTCCTATCATCCTAATGGAAGTGTAGATTACATCTATCATCCTAATGGAAGGGTAGATTACATCTATCATCCTAATGGAGGTGGAGATTACATCTGTCATCCTAATGGAGGAGTATATTTCATCTGTCATCCTAATGGAGGAGTAGATTACATCTATCATCCTAATGGAGGAGTAGATTACATCTATCATCCTAATGGAGGAGTAGATTACATCTATCATCCTAATGGAGGAGTAGATTACATCTATCATCCTAATGGAGGTGGAGATTACATCTATCATCCTAATGGAGGAGTAGATTACAACTATCATCCTAATGGAGGAGTAGTTTACATCTATCATCCTAATGGAGGAGTAGATTACATCTATCATCCTAATGGAGGAGTAGATTACATCTATCATCCTAATGGAGGAGTAGATTACATCTATCATCCTAATGGGGGAGTAGATTACATCTATCATATATCATCCTAATGGAGGAGTAGATTACATCTATCATCCTAATGGAGGTGTAGATTACATCTATCATATATCATCCTAATGGAGGAGTAGATTACATCTATCATCCTAATGGAGGAGTAGTTTACATCTATCATCCTAATGGAGGAGTAGATTACATCTATCATCCTAATGGAGGAGTAGTTTACATCTATCATCCTAATGGAGGAGTAGATTACATCTATCATCCTAATGGAGGAGTAGATTACATCTATCATCCTGTAGATTACATCTATCATCCTAATGGAGGAGTAGTTTACATCTATCATCCTAATGGAGGAGTAGATTACATCTATCATCCTAATGGAGGAGTAGATTACATCTATCATCCTAATGGAGGAGTAGATTACATCTATCATCCTAATGGAGGAGTAGATTACATCTATCATCCTAATGGAGGTGTAGATTACATCTATCATCCTAATGGAGGTGTAGATTACATCTATCATCCTAATGGAGGAGTAGATTACATCTATCATCCTAATGGAGGAGTAGATTACATCTATCATCCTAATGGAGGTGTAGATTACATCTATCATCCTAATGGAGGAGTAGATTACATCTATCATCCTAATGGAGGAGTAGATTACATCTATCATCTATCATCCTAATGGAGGAGTAGATTACATCTATCATCCTAATGGAGGAGTAGATTACATCTATCATCCTAATGGAGGTGTAGATTACATCTATCATCCTAATGGAGGTGTAGATTACATCTATCATCCTAATGGAGGAGTAGATTACATCTATCATCCTAATGGAGGAGTAGATTACATCTATCATCCTAATGGAGGAGTAGATTACATCTATCATCCTAATGGAGGAGTAGATTACATCTATCATCCTAATGGAGGAGTAGATTACATCTATCATCCTAATGGAGGAGTAGATTACATCTATCATCCTAATGGAGGAGTAGATTACATCTATCATCCTATTGGAGGAGTAGATTACATCTATCATCTATCATCCTAATGGAGGAGTAGATTACATCTATCATCCTAATGGAGGAGTAGATTACATCTATCATCTATCATCCTAATGGAGGAGTAGATTACATCTATCATCCTAATGGAGGTGTAGATTACATCTATCATCCTAATGGAGGTGTAGATTACATCTATCATCCTAATGGAGGAGTAGATTACATCTATCATCCTGTAGATTACATCTATCATCCTAATGGAGGTGTAGATTACATCTATCATCCTAATGGAGGAGTAGATTACATCTATCATCCTAATGGAGGAGTAGATTACATCTATCATCCTAATGGAGGTGGAGATTACAACTCACGTTCCAGTGTTCAATTTTGTAAAAAATAAAAACAATTTAAAAAAGGCTGCATATGATTTCTGTTAATGTGAATAGCAATGTTGTGTTAAGTATAATGCAGGGAGCAACCTGTGGATTTCACATATATTTATGAATATAGTACCAGTATAGTACTGTAAGGTGTATTTAGTATGCTGTAGTTCTGTAGCTAACCCTGTGTCCCTGTAGGGTCTAGGATGTTTCCGGACATATATTTATTAATATAGTACCAGTATAGTACTGTAAGGTGTAGTTAGTATGCTGTAGTTCTGTAGCTAACCCTGTGTTTCTGTAGGGTCTGGATGTTTCCAGACATATATTTATTAATGTTCTGATCCAAGATGGCGTAGCAGTGCAGACGTGGATTGTTGTCCTCTCGTTTACTTTTTGTATTTTTCGTCTATTTTGAATATATTCCATTTTATTTTTCAATATCCTTTTCCATTTTTAAATTAAATATACCTTCTGGTAACCCGCCTCACTCAATGTGACACGGCCCCCAAAACAATTTAGACCCTATAGCCAAAACTTTCATCAGAAGGTAGCCAGCTAATTAGCTAAGTTACTAGCTATTTAGTCATTGTTAGCCACTGCTAGCGGCCTTTACCCTCTGCACAGACCCCAGCCATTTTTTTAGCCTGGATAATACGTGCCAGCCTCGGACTGTTTTTCTCCACTACGACACCAGATTCCTGCCGTAAACCCTGGACCATTGATCATCACAGCTAGCTAGCTGCCACTGAGTGACCCAGCCCCGAAGCTAGCCCTGAGCCAGGCGCATCTCCCGGCTAGCAAATGAAATTACCACAACTACAATACCTCTTTCCCCATCTGGCCCGGTCCCTTCGTCTATACGGCGCCCCGCCGTACCACCACGACTGGTCCGCAGACGTAATTCCATCAGCTGTGCCTTCAACCGGCCTTTGCCGGATGTTGGAGCAGAAGCTTCTACCTACCCGGCCTGCTAACTTTAAACGCTGTGTCTCCCGCGTGCTAGTGTAGCAACGCCTACCTAGCGGCTTCCCTGTTCCTTCTATTGCTGCCCCCTGGACCCTATGATCACTTGGCAACATAGCTGATGCCTGCTGGACTGTTAATTTATCACGGTACTTCACTTTGTTTCTTTGTTTATCTGTCGGCCCCAGCCTCAAACTCAGGCCCTAAGTGTAGTTCACCGACACTCTCTGTCCATTCATCGCCATTTTACCTGTTGTTGTTGACTTTAGCTGATTTGCTGTTGTTCTCTTACCCGTTGTTGACTTAGCTAGCTCTCCCAATCAACACATGTGATTGCTTTATGCCTCGCTTTATGTCTCTCTTAAATGTCAATATGCCTTGTATACTGTTGTTTAGGATAGTTATTATTGTCTTAGTTTACTGCAGAGCCCCTAGTCCCACTGTACATGCCTCAGATACCTCCTTTGTCCCAATTCCCACACATGCAGTGACCTCACCCAGTATAACCAGCGTGTCCAGAGATGCAACCTCTCTTATTGTCACCCAGTACCTGGGTTTACCTCCACTGTACCCACACCCTACCATACCCCTGTCTGCACATTATGCCCTGAATCTATTCTACCATGCCCAGAAATCTGCTCCTTTTATTCTCTGTCCCCAACGAACTAGATGACCAGTTTTGCTAGCCTTTAGCCGTACCCTCATCCTACTCCTCCTCTGTTCTTCGAGTGATGTGGAGGTAAACCCAGGCCCTGCGTGTCCCCAGGCAATCTCATTCGTTGACTTCTTTAATCGAAAAAGCCTTGGTTTCATGCATGTTAACATCAGAAGCCTCCTCCCTAAGTTTGTTTTACTCACTGCTTTAGCACACTCCGCCAACCCTGATGTCCTTGCCGTGTCTGAATCCTGGCTTAGGAAGGCCACCAAAAATTCTGAGATTTCCATACCCAATACAACATTTTTCGTCAAGATAGAACTGCCAAAGGGGGAGGAGTTGCAATCTACTGCAGAGATAGCCTGCAAAGTTCTGTCATACTTTCCAGGTCTATAACCAAATAGTTTGAGCTTCTAATTTTAACAATTAATCTCTCCAGAAATAAGTCTCTCACTGTTGCCGCCTGTTATAGACCCCCCTCAGCTCCCAACTGTGCCCTGGACACCATATGTGAATTGATTGCCCCACATCTATCTTCAGAGTTCGTTCTGTTAGGTGACCTAAACTGGAATATGCTTAACACCCCAGCAGTCCTACAATCTAAGCTAGAGGCCCTCAATCTCAGACAAAATATCAAGGAAACCACCAAGGTACAACCCTAAATCCGTAAACATGGGCACCCTCATAGATATTATCCTGACCAACTTGCCCACCAAATACACCAATGCTGTTTTCAATCAGGATCTCAGCGATCACTGCCTCATTGCCTGCATCTGCTATGGGTCCGCGGTCAAACGACCACCCCTCATCACTGTCAAACGCTCCCAAAAACACATCTGCGAGAAGGCCTTTATAATCGACCTGGTCCCGGTATCCTGGAAGGATATTGACCTCATCTCATCAGTCGAGGATGCCTGGTAGTTCTTTAAAAGTAATTTCCTCACCATCTTAAATAAGCATGCCCTTTTCAAAAAAAGGGCAGCTAACCGATCGCTGCAGCTGTACATAGTCCATCTGTAAATAGCCCACCCACCCTACCTCCTCATCCCCATACCTCATCCCCATATTGTTTTTATTTACTTTGCTGCTCTTTTGCACACCAGTATCACTACTTACACACCATCATCTGCTCATCATCATCTGCTCATCTATCACTTCCTCCAGTGTTAATCTGCTAAATTGTAATAACTTTGCTACTATGGCCTATTCATTGCCTTACCACCTCATGCCATTTGCACACACTGTATATAGACTTTCTTTTATTATATTGTGTTATTGACTGTACGGTTGATTATTCCATGTGTAACTCTGTGTTGTTTCTGTCGCACTGCTTTGCTTTATCTTGGCTAGGTCGCAGATGTAAATGAGAACTTGTTCTCAACTAGCCTACCTGGTTAAAAAAAGGTTAAATAAATACATAATAATAATAATAATAATATAGTACCAGTATAGTACTGTAAGGTGTAGTTAGTATGCTATAGTCCTGTAGCTAACCCTGTCACTGTAGGGTCTAGGATGCTTCTAGACTTATATTTATTAATATAGTACCAGTATAGTACTTACTGTAAGGTGTAGTTAGTATGCTGTAGTTCTGTAGTTAACCCTGTGTTCCTGAGTGGTCTGGATGTTTCCAGACATATATTTATTAATATAGTACCAGTATAGTACTGTAAGGTGTAGTTAGTATGCTGTAGTTCTGTAGTTAACCCTGTGTCCCTGTAGGGTCTGGATGTTTCCAGACATATATCTAGTAATACAGCTTTAATTTAACACCACCATAACAGGTGTCTTGGTCACCACGGTAACAGGTCTGTGTCTGTATGCAGGCAGATGGCTGGATCAGCACCCTGCTGCACCTGGCCTCTCTCACCAAGTCTCACCTCCCTCTCTCTCTTCCTTGCCCTCTCCTTCCCTTCCCCGTCCTGTCACTAACACTAACCCTCACCCAGCCCCGAAGGATTTAAACAACTACAGCCAGAACACACCCAAACTGACAGTCTCCATTCCTTTCTTTATCTAAAGTGAAAAAAGGAGAGGAGAGAGGGAGCGAAAGAGGAGAAGAGAAAGGCACAAGGAGTACTCACCAGAGCGCAAGGAGGACCTGTTCATTGCGATGGTGACGCAGAGAGAGAAGCGTGAGGCAAAATGAGATGGAGGACAAACTGCTCGCTCCCGTCAGATGGCTTAACGAGGCGCGGTCTGGAGGCTAATTCCCCTGGGGGGATTAGGAGTAGACTGGACACACAGACAACACCTACACACTACCCCCAACACACTACACCCTACACAATTATACTTCCCCTACACACTACCCCTTACACTCTACCCTACACACTACTACACACCACCCCCTACATACTTATACTACCACTACACACCACCCCTACACACGACCCTACAAACCACACCCTACATACTTATACTACCACTACACACTACCCCCTACCCCCTACACACTACTCCCTACCCTACACACCACCCCTACATACTTATACTACCACTGCACACTACCCCCTACACACTACCCTACACAGTACTACACACCACCCCCTACATACTTATACTACCACTACACACCACCCCTACACACGACCCTACAAACCACACCCTACATACTTATACTACCACTACACACTACCCCCTACCCCCTACACACTACCCCCTACCCTAAACACCACCCCCTACATACTTATACTACCACTGCACACTACCCCCTACACACTACCCTACACAGTACTACACACCACCCCCTACACACTACCCCCTACACACTTATAATACACCGACACACTATCACTACACACTACACCTACACACTTATTCTACCCCTAAACACTACCCCCTACACACTTATACTACCCCCTACACACTACCCCCTACACAATATCCCCCTGCACACTTATACTACCCCCTGCACACTTATACTACCCCCTGCACACTACCCTTTACACACTTATACTACCTCCTACACACTACCCTTTGCACACTACCTCTTACTCACTTATACTACCCCCTACACACTACCCCCTGCACACTTTTAAAAAAAATGTACCTTTATTTAACTAGGCAAGTC
The DNA here is from genome assembly GCF_013265735.2 of Oncorhynchus mykiss. Classification (NCBI taxonomy): domain Eukaryota; kingdom Metazoa; phylum Chordata; class Actinopteri; order Salmoniformes; family Salmonidae; genus Oncorhynchus; species Oncorhynchus mykiss. Next base: position 88,434 of record NC_050570.1, on the reverse strand, counting down.
AGTTACAATGACGGCCTACCAAAAGGCAAAAGACCTCCTGCGGGGACAGAGGCTGGGATTAAAAATTAAAAATATATAACATATACAGTAAATATCGGACAAAAAATACATCACGACAAGAGAGACAACACAACACTACATAAAGAGACACCATGACACTACATAAAGAGAGACCTAAGACAACAACATAGCAAGGCAGCAACACATGACAACACAGCATGGTAGGAGCACAACATGGTAGCAGCACAAAACATGGTACAAACATTATTGGGCACAGTCAACAGCACAAAGGGCAAGAAGGTAGAGGCAACAGTACATCACGCAAAGCAGCCACAACTGTCAGTAAGAGTGTCCATGATTGAGTCTTTAAATGAAGAGATTGAGGTAAAACTGTCCAGTTTGAGTGTTTGTTGCAGCTCGTTCCCGTCGCTAGCTGCAGAGAACTGAAAAGACGAGCGACCCAGGGATGTGAGTACTTTGGGGACCTTTAACAGAATGTGACTGGCAGAACAGATGTTGTATGTGGAGGATGAGGGCTGCAGTAGATATCTCAGATAGGGGGGAGTGAGGCCTAAGAGGGTTTAATAAATAAGCATCAACCAGTGGGTCTTGCAACGGGTATACAGAGATGACCAGTTTACAGAGGAGTATAGAGTGCAGTGATGTGTCCTATAAGGAGCATTGGTAGCAAATCTGATTGCCGAATGGTAAAGAACATCTAGCCTCTCGAGAGCACCCTTACCTGCTGATCTATGGTCATCTGAATTAGGGTTAGTTTGGCAGCTGGGGTGAAAGAGGAGCAATTACAATAGAGGAAACGCCTGCAGCGTTGATATGTGCTGAGAGAAGGACAGTGTACTGTCTAGCCATACTCCCAAGTACTTGTATGCGGTGACTACCTCAAGCTCTAAACCCTCGGAGGTAGTAATCACACCTGTGGGGAGAGGGGCATTCTTCTTACCAAACTACATTACCTTTGTTTTGGAGGTGTTCAGAACAAGGTTATGGGTAGAGAAAGCTTGTTGGACACTAAGAAAGCTTTGTTGTAGAGCATTTAACACAAAATCCGGGGAGGGGCCAGTTGAGTATAAGACTGTATCATCTGCATAAACTGTTGAAGTCGGAAGTTTACAAACACTTTAGCCAAATATATTTAAACTCAGTTTCACAATTCCTGACATTTAATCCTAGTAAAATTCCCTGTATTAGGTAATTTAGGATCACCAATTTATTTTAAGAATTTGAAATGTCAGAATAATACAAGAGAAAATGATTTATTTCAGCTTTTATTTCTTTCATCACATTCCCAGTGGGTCAGAAGTTTACATACACTCAATTAGTATTTGGTAGTATTGCCTTTAAATTGTTTAACTTGGGTCAAACGTTTCGGGTAGCCTTCCACATGCTTCCCACAATAAGTTGGGTGAATTTTGGCCCATTCCTCCTGACCCAGCGGGTGTAACTGAGTCAGGTTTGTAGACCTCGTTGCTCGCACTAGCTTTTTCAGTTCTGACCACACATTTTCTATAAGAACTGAGGTCAGGGCTTGTGATGGTCACTCCAATACCTTGACTTTGTTGTCCATTTTGCCACAACTTTGGAAGTACTGTATGCTTGGGGTCATTGTCAATTTGGAAGACCCACTTGACACCAAGCTTCCTGAATGATGTCTTGAGATGTTGTTTCAATATATCCACATAATTTTCCATCTTCCTGATGCCATCTATTTTGTGAAGTGCACCAGTCCCTCCTGCAGCAAAGCACCCCCACAAAATGATGCTGCCACCCCCGTGCTTCACGGTTGGGATGGTGTTCTTCGGCTTGCAAGCCTCCCGTTTTTTCCTCCACACATAATGATGGTCATTATGGCCAAACAGTTCTATTTTTGTTTAATCAGACCAGAGGACATTTCTCCAGTTACAAACCGGAGTCTGGCTTTTATGGCAGTTTTGGAGCAGTGGCTTCTTTCTTGCTGAGCGGCTTTCAGGTTATGTCGATATAGGACTCATTTTACTGTGCATAAAGATACTGTTGTACTTGTTTCCTCCAGCATCTTCACAAGGTCATTTGCTGTTGTTCTGGGATTGATTTGCACTTTTCGCACCAAAGTACGTTAATCTCTAGGAGACAGAACACATCTCCTTCCTGAGGGGTGTGACAGCTGGGTGGTACCATGGGGTTTATACTTGCGTACTATTGTTTGTACAGATGAACGTGGTACCTTCAGGCATTTGGAAATTGCTCCCAAGGATGAACCAGACTTGTGGATGTCTACATTTTTTTTCTTTGGTCTTGGCTGATTTCTTTTGATTTTCCCATGATGTCAAGCAATGCGGCACTGAGTTTGAAGGTAGGCCTTGAGATACATCCACAGGTACACCTCCAATTGACTCAAATGATGTCAATTAGCCTATCAGAAGCTTATAAAGCCATGACATCAAGTTAGTGTCTGTAAACTTCTCACCCACTGGGATTGTGATACAGTGAAATAATGTGTCTGTAAACAATTGTTGGAAAAATTACTTGTCATGATTAGAGTAGATGTCCTAACCAACTTGCCAAAACTTTAGTTCGTAAGAAATTTGTGGAGTGGTTGAAAAACTAGATTGAATGACTCCAACCTGTACGTTAACTTCCGACTTCAACTGTAGCTAGCTGATAACTATGAAGTAAAATGCTTGAATTGTGTAAATACCTTGGCAGCACCTAATGGGGATCCATAATAATACAAATACAAATACCCAATAGGAAACCAGTTCTAAATCTAACCACCCAACGGGAGACCAGTTCTAACTCTATCCACCAATAAGAAACCAGCCAGCACTAACTCTATCCACCCAAAAAGAAACCAGCCAGCTTTAACTCTATCCACCAACAAGAAACCAGCCAGCCCTATCTCTATCCATCAACAAGAAACTAGCCAGCTCTAACTCTATCCACCAACAAGAAACCAGCCAGCCCTATCTCTATCCATCAACAAGAAACTAGCCAGCACTAACTCTATCCAATCAACAAGCAAACAGCTTTAAATCTATCGACCCAAAAGGAAACAAGTTCTAACTTTATAGAAACAACTGAAAAACAGATCTAACTCTAACCACCCAACTGTAAAGCAGCCCTAACTCTAACCACCAATAGGAAACCACTTCTAACTCTGTCCACCAAACAAAAGAACAGCTCTAACTCTAAACAGCCAACACAAAAGCAGCTCTAACTACAACCACTCAAATGGTATTTTCACGCTGGTATGAAGTGTATGTAAACTTCCGACTTCAACTGTAAATGGATGAGAGAACTTCCTACTGCCTGAGGGATGTTGTTGATGTAAAATGAGAAGAGCGTGGGGCCTAGGATTGCACCTTGGGGTACTCCCTTGGTGACAGGCAGTGGCTGAAGCAGCAGATTTTCTTACTTTATACACTGCACTCTTTGAGAGAGGTAGTTAGTAAACCAGGCCAAAGACACCTCAGAGACACCAATATTCCTTAGGCGGCCCACAAGAATGGAATGGTCTACCGTATCAAATGCTTTGGTCAAGTCAAAAAAAATAGCAGCACAACATTGCTTAGAATCAAGGGCAATGATGACATCATTGAGGACCTTTACACATCCATAACCTGAGCGAAAACCAGATTGCATACCATAGAGAATACTATAGACATCAAGAAAGCCAGTCAGTTGATTATTGACATTTTTCCAACACTTTTGATAAACAGGGCAAAATAGAAATAGGCTAGTACAAACCGTGACTGCCTTCCAAGCAATGGGAACCTCCCCAGAAAGGAGAGACAGGTTAAAAAGGTCGGAGATAGGCTTGGCGATGATATGGGCAGCAACCTTAAAGAAGAAAGGGTCTAAACCATCTGACCCAGATGGCTTTTTGGGGTCAAGTTTCAGGAGCTCCTCTAGCACCTCGGACTCAGTGACTGCCTGCAGGGAGAAACTTTGTAGTGGGGCAGGGGAAAAAGAGGGAGAAGCATCGGGGATAGTTGCATTACAAGGGGTGGGAGATGAGGAAATGTTGGACGGGCAAGTAGGCATGGCCGAGTCAAATAGGAATACTGACTTAATGAAGTGGTGATTAAAGAGCTCTGCCATGTGCTTCTTGTCAGTAACAACCACATCATCAACTTTAAGGGACATGGGCAGCTGTGAGGAGGAGGGTTTATTCTCCAGGTCTTTAACCATTTTCCAGAACTTCTTGGGGCTAGGCTCACAGAGAGAGAACTGCTCCTTAAAGTGGCTAACTTTGGCCTTCCGGATAGCCTGAGTGCACTTATTTCTCATTTTCCTGAACGAGATCCAGTCAGCCTGAGTATGCCTGCGCCAAGCCTTTTGCCAAATGCAATTCTTGAGGTGGAGTAACTCTGCGAGATCACGGTCGAACCATTAGTTGAACCTGTTTTAAATTATTATTTTCTTTATGGGGGTGTGTTTGTTAACAATACCGCTGAAAATATCAAAAAAGAATCCAAGCTGATTCTATACCATTTTACAGAGGCCAGTTCATGAAGGAAGACTTGCTCATTAAAGTTTTTTAAGCAAGCGTCTATGACAAATCAGGACAGGTCGTTTCACTGAGCAGCCATTACAAACACAGGTTGTAAAACAATGATCACTAAGTTCATTACAGAAAACACCAGACTGATACCTAACATCATGATAACATCAAGGAGAGTAGGCTTTTCTGGGTGAATGGAGTCATACCTTGTGGGATTGGTAATAATCTGAGAAAGATTTCGGGAGTCCCATTGCTTAAGGACCTGGTCAGGTGGTTTAAGCATGTTCCAGTTTAGGTCACCTAGCAGGACAAATTCAGACTTGGTGTAAGGGGCCAGGAGAGAGCTTAGGGCAGGTAGGGTACAGGCCGGTGCTGATGGAGGACGATAGCACCCAGCAACAGTCACCAAAAGCTGTTTGAAAATGTAATACTTTAAACCAGCAAATCAAATTGTTTGGGGACAGACTTGGTGGAGACATCTGAGCACTGAAGGTGATCCTTGGTAAAGATTGCCACTCCCCCACCTTTGGAAGATCTCTCTTGCCGAAAAAGGTTACAACCAGAAAGGTTAACATCAGTATTCAAAACACTTGTTACTTTCCCCAGTTTCTGTGTTGTGGTTTGTGTATTTGTATGTATGTGTGTGTTTCAGGATGGCTTCCTGAATTCCCCCAAGCAGCTAATTGTTTGGCTCCCATTGCTAATTGGACAGCTGTATCCCATTAGACTCCTTCTTCCAGCTATATAAGCCAGTGTTCTGTTGCTCAGAAGAGAGATGAGGGTGATATCATGTGTTGGTTGTTGTTAGGAGAGAGCTGATTAGTATGTCCTATGTTGGTTTTTGCTGAGAAACAGGTTTTTGTGAAGTATTTTGTAGCGGTCCTGCGGAGGGATGTTTATGTCCAAAGGACTGTTTTGATTATTGAACTTGTTTGTACTTTTCTGTTTAATTTGTTCCCAGGGGGGAAGGGGAAGGCACCTAGGGAGTGCTTAGGCAAGAGGCCTGCGGGCATACATATCCTGTAGTATTCACTGTGTATACACACTAGTTAAGACCTGGGCGGACCACCACCCTGTGTTTTGGTTAGCGCACCAGGTTAAGTTAAAACCTTTTAGGGATAGGGGGCAGCATTTTCACTTTGGATGAATTGCGTGCCCAAACTGAACAGAAAACACTCTGAAGTTTCTAAAACTGTTTGAATTATGTCTGAGTATAACCAAACTCATATGGCAGACAAAAACCTGAGAAGAAATGCAAACAGGAAGTGAGAAATCGATTTTCAAAACAGTGCCAATTGAAATCCGTTAGTTATGGATGTGCATGCACTTCCTAGGGCTTCCACAAGATGTCACCGTCTTTAGATTCTGGTTGTAGGATTCTACTATAAAGGAGATTCTCATAGGAGCTCTTTTACTGAGTGGTCTGCAGAAAGCCTCGGGCTCATTACGCATGGTCACGAGAGAGTATGCTCTTGTTCCAATGCTTTTCCTCAGACAATTACATTTTTCCGGTTGGAACCTTATTGATGATTAATGTTTAAAACATCCTAAATATGGATTGCATACATCATTTGACTTGTTTCTACGACCTGTAAAGGAACTTTTTTAGTTTTTGTCTGGAGGAATTGCTCATGCCTCATGACGATGGATTACTGGGCTGAACATGCTAACAAGAAGTGGCTAAATGATGGGCTTTATGGAACAAATCAGTCATTTATTGTCGAACTGGGATTCCTGGGAGTGCCTTCTGATGAAGATATTCAAAGGTAAGTGAATATTTATAGTGCTTTTTGTAGCTTCTGTTGAAGCCAAAATGGCGGCTATTTCTTTGGCTACTTTGGGTTCTGAGCGCTGTTCTCAGATTATTATTTTTCCGTAAAGTTTTTTTGAAATCTGACACAGTGGTTGCATAGAGGATAAGTTTCTTTAATTCTGTGAATAACACTTGCATTTTTATTAATGTTTATTGTGAGTATTTCTGCCAAATCACAGGATGTTTTGGAATCAAAACATTACTGCACATAACGCGCCAATGTAAACTGAGATTTTATATATATATACATATGCACATTATCGAACAAAACACACAATACATGTATAACATGATGTCCTATGAGTGTCATCTGATGAAGATAATCCAAGGTTAGTGATTCATTTTATCTATATTTCTGCTTTTCGTAACTCCATCGTTGGCTGAAAAAATGGCTGTGTGTTTGTGACTTGGGTCTCTATTATATTATGACAGAGACAGTAGATCAGGCTGGTCTGTCATAATATAATAGAGACAGCAGATATTATACACTGCCCAAAAAAATAAAGGGAACACTAAAAAAACACATCCTAGATCTGAATGAAATATTCTTATTAAATACTTTTTTCTTTACATAGTTGAATGTGCTGACAACAAAATCACACAAAAATTATCAATGGAAATCAAATTTATCAACCCATGGAGGTCTGGATTTGGAGTCACACTCAAAATTAAAGTGGAAAACCACACTACAGGCTGATCCAACTTTGATGTCATGTCCTTAAAACAAGTCAAAATGAGGCTCAGTAGTGTGTGTGGCCTCCACGTGCCTGTATGACCTCCCTACAACGCCTGGGCATACTCCTGATGAGGTGGCGGATGGTCTCCTGAGGGATCTCCTCCCAGACCTGGACTAAAGCATCCGCCAACTCCACAGTCTGTGGTGCAACGTGGCGTTGGTAGATGGAGCGAGACATGATGTCCCAGATGTGCTCAATTGGATTCAGGTCTGGGGAACAGGCGGGCCAGTCCATAGCAGCAATGCCTTCCTCTTGCAGGAACTGCTGACACACTCCAGCCACATGAGGTCTAGCATTGTCTTGCATTAGGAGGAACCCAGGGCCAACCGCACCAGCATATGGTCTCACAAAGGGTCTGAGGATCTCATCTCGGTACCTAATGGCAGTCAGGCTACCTCTGGTGAGCACATGGAGGGCTGTGCGATCTCTATTATATTATGACAGACCAGCTAGATGTAATGTCTCTATTATATTATGCCAGACCAGCTAGAAATGCTGTCTCTATTGTATTATGACAGACCAGCAAGATCTACTGTCTCTATTATAATATGACAGACAAGCAAGATCTACTGTCTCTATTATATTATGACTGACCAGCTAGATTTTGTGACGGCCTTGAATTTTTCTGAACCGTCTCAGTGCTTCTCCTTCCAATAGGGCGCTTTCCCTTTAATTCCCAATTAAATAGCCAGCATCAGCTGCGCAAAAGTGGGGTTGTGATGGAGACGTGAATGAGGATGTGTTCAACCCACAGTTCCGAAGCTTCTCTACTCCCGTTTGTTTTTTTGCCGTTAAACGTGTGTTTTGTAGCCTAATAGAATTTACCCAGGATCGGATCCACTCTTAGCGTCCGTGGACTACACCTCTCCGTTCTTCGTGGCCTTTCTCCGCTGGAAATCTGTTGGCGGATTGGATTGTCTGACTGACCGACTGACTACAACCTTTTTGTATACGGTATTTCATTTGTTTTGATGTCATGTATACGGTGATGATTTATGTAGTTAGTTGTAGTTGAGGACTTAGTAAGAGTTGATACGCTTTAAAGTTCTGTGGTAAAATAATTGTTATATTGATTGTATGATTAATACTGGGTTTACGCTACACTGAATGAACGGACAAACATTGCGTGACAAAAGTCACTTGAGTTCCCTGAACTCCTTTACCGGGCTGGACTCTTTTTAGGCCCGAGGTACAGGACATTTCTGGAGGAACCAGAACTCATTGTGATATTATTATGTGTGTGTAATCATTGATGTTGCTAATACAACCCACGCAAAAGAATATAGTTGTTTTTGAAGTTCTTTCCAATGTTGTAAGGGTTTATGAAACGTTTATTTCCATCCTGACTTTTACATAAGTCCTTTGTATTGGTGTAGACTTGACGGACCAGATGGGACTCATTCCCTCCCAAACCAAAAGGAGAAACCAATGTTTTCTCTGGTAGGCACAACCTACCTGGCACCCCTATAAATAATAACCTCAAGTCAAAACCGTTACAATCTACTGTCTCTATTATATAATGACAGATCAACTAGATTAAAAGGTTGCCAAATTAGGTGATGGCTTTGGGGATGACCAGTGCATATACCTGCTGGAGCACGTGCTACGGGTGGGTGTTGTTATCGTGACCAGTTGTTGGGAAAGTTATGATTAAATGACTGAACAAATTTTTAATGGAACTGTAACTAAGTAAACTTCTTAACAATATGAGTTCATACGATGGGATTGTGTGACACAGACAAGGAGTAATTGAAGTTAATGAACACCATTCCACCTAGGAAGAAACTGAGGTAAGGCGGAGCTTTACCTAGCATAGACTAAAAAGATAGACCAAAAAGAGCCAATAGAAAAAACTGTCAATGGCAATGTGAGAAAATTACGGTAACTAGTCTGGCTCTAATTCAGGTTAATTGTGTTTTTTTTTTTCTATATATATAAGGCGGCTTCCCGCATAAGGGATTCATTTCCAGTCTGGACGAGGAGGGCTGGAACATCTCCTGCTCTGACTGCAGCGCGAGGACTGGGCCGCCTGTGAGTGCTCTGGCACGGGGATGGGCCCACTTCAGCACCCGCTGCGAAGAGTAAGAACAATACGTGCTTTCACGTCAGTCTACAAAAGTCTCCAATAACACCAGAAAAAGTGGCTAGATTTGTCACTAGTTGCTTTTTTGAAAATGTGTAGCTAGAGGGGTCTGAATACTTGCTAAATACAGCGACTAAATTGCTAAGTGGGAGTTGTGCAAAAGCTAATTTCAAAACGAAATATACTCAGAGAATTAACTTCAGACCGCATGCATTTCAAGTATTAGCTCTACCGTATATAATAGCAGGGTTGCCATTTTGAGATTTTTTTTTTTCTTCAGTCCTCCAGTGAAAAAACCTTTCCATGGTACCAGCTATCTTTCGGTAAGGCGTGGATGGGATTTGAACCCATGCTCTTCGGTTTACAAGACCGACACCTTACCGCTTGGCCACCATGCCACTCTATGCTGCAAGATATTTATCAACATTCTGGAAAGTAGTAGTTGTGTAATGTGAATTTGGCACACAAATAAACTCAGTGGAGAACCTTGGGATTGAACCAAGGACCTCATACATAAATAGCATGCACTCCGCCTCTGAGCTTCGATCCCATTTTATTTGCAGATAAAATGCAATATTAATACAATGTACTTTTTATATACACCACTCCATTGAAACTACAATGAAATGATAGCAGCAATTCTAAATACAAGCAAGTATGGACAGTCATCTAACCCATGAACTTCAGTTTTTGAAAATTATGCAATTGAAGTTGGCAACCATGCCACTTCTGTTCCATAAATGTACGAACAGGGATTGAACACATGTTATTCAGATTACAAAAGCAAATTATTTAGCACAACTCTGTTTCCTGCTGAGAATTTCAACATTCTGGAAAGTAGATGTGTCATTGCAAACAAAAAATTTAATGGAGAAGCTGGGAATTGAACCAAGGAACTCATACATGCAAAGCATGCGCTCTACCACTGTGCTACATCCCCTTTCTGGGAAAGAAAAAAATGTTTCTTATTTTTATTTATTTCACCTATAATTAGGGTTAGGGTGAGGGTTGGGGGGGGGTTAGGGTTAGTTTCTAGTTTTGAGTTGGTTGATCCACTTCCATCTCTGACACGTGGAAGCCGAAAGGGGGGGAAGGGAGGGGTATGCACTCCACATCATATACGCGCGGGCCGGAGGGGTCCGGGCGCGGCCGGCCAAGGTTGTAGGCCCCATGGTTGCCCACTTGTAGATTAACCCGTTGGTTGGGTTAAAATACTGTCTGTCTGTAGGGTTAGGTATAGTTTTTAGAATGGTTAAGGTTAGGTTTAAGGTTAGGGTAAGGTATAGATTTTTAGAATGGTTGAGCTTAGGGTTAGGGTAAGGTAGTTTTTTAGAAGGGTTTAAGGTTAGGTTTTAGGTTTAGGTATGGGTTTTGGAATGGTTAGGGTTAGGGTAAGGTATGGTTAGGGTCAGGGTCAGGGTTAGGGGTTAGGGTTAAGGGTTAGGGTTAGGTGTTAGGGTTAGGTTTCTAGTTTTGAGTCGGTTGATCCACTTCCATCTCTGACACGTGGAAACCGGAGGGGGAAGGTGGGGGTTGCACTCCACATCATATACGCGCGGGCCGGAGGGTACGGGCGCGGCCGGCCAAGGTTGTAGGCCCCATGGTTGCCCACTTGTAGATTAACCCGTTGGTTGGGTTAAAAGACTGTCTGTCAGTAGGTTTTAGGTTTAGGTATAGTTTTAAGAGTGGTTAAGGTTAGGGTAAGGTATAGTTTTTTAGAATGGTTAAGGTTAGGTTTAGGTAAGGGTTAGGGTTAGGTAAGGGTTTTTTAGAGTGGTTAAGGTTAGAGTTAGGTTTAGGGTTAAGGCTAGGTATAGTATTTCAGAATGGTTTAGGTTTAGGTAAGTCTGTCAACTCAACTTAGGATCAGGCAAAACCCTTGAGTTGCGTACCTTATGCAGGTCCGGTCCTCGGTTGGTTGCCATGTGTCCATGTCGAGTGGTATGGTCATGATGTCTTGGTCCGCTATGTCAACGGAAGTGGAAAGCATAGTGCAACTTAGGAGTTTACTCTCTTTCGGATCCTTCTTTTTTAGCTCCATGTTGTCTATGTATTTACTTCAGTGTTCGTCAGTCTTTGGTCCTGGATGTTTTCAATCATGTGTGTAATTAGGAGTTATTCCCTTCCAGGATCCTAATTCCAAATTAACCCATGTCTAGTCAAATCCAGCTGGTCTGTATGGGTATACTCGGCGTAGGATCAGGCAAAACCATCGAGTTGCGTACCTTATGCAGGTCCGGACCTCAGTCGGTTGCCATGTGTCCCTGTCAAGTGGTCAGTCTTTAAACTACCCTTTGAGTTTCGTCCTGTGTTTCGGTAGGTGTATGGAGGGTTTAGGAACCGGCAAACCTTCTCTGGCTTACGTATGAAACGTCCGGCAGTAGTAGAAGTTAATTGGGTGTTTCTATCCCCACCATCTCAGTCGTAAGTGATTCAGTGGTTTTGGGTGATAGTGACCAGTGAAGTTACTCCCTTCCAGGATCGTAACGTTTCCAGAGGTATATCCTCCCTAGACAGTGAATTTGTTCGTAGTCCAGGTCAAACAAGTGGATCGGTTGTCCAGGCTAAGTACGGCGGGGTAAGGGATCCTCCCAGAGGAATTATTCCGTGGGATCCAATTCTCCGCCAGACATTATCTGGGTACCCCAGGGATTACACGGCCAATGCGAGTCCTCCAGCCGCAGCGCCTCACCCAAAGCCCCTGTTTTGGAAGATTTAACTGCCCCAGCCCGCTAGGACCACCCACGCGCTACTGAACATACTGCCAATCCAATTCTAAACTGGGGTAGATAGTCGTTCAGCGCGTTACGTGACTCTCCCGTATGTAATGGGGCTAGGAAGGTTGAGCCGATTGGTCTGCCAACAGAACCCCAAGAGGTCCCGAAGGAGTCCGGTCTATCCATATCCTCCTGTCTTCTTGCTTGGTGTATGGAAGGGCCTAATTGCTTAGGGTGTAATCACTGCGGGGGAGTCGCCAAGGTCGGGGTCCCCAGAGTAGTTGGAGAAAAAAGGTTCTCGTCCGTTGGGGGTGCTGGTGGGTGTCTCCAAAAAATATTTTAGAAGGATGGTAGTTTGGTGAAGGTTTTTTTGTTTAAATTTGGTCTATTTGTGTTTTATTTTGTTTCTTTCCGTCAAGGGTCCATGGTCATGGTAACCCTTACTTCCAGAAATAAAAAAGAAAAAATCATATAGATTATATATTTTTTTTTTTTGAGAGTCCATGGTCACGGTAACTCTATAGTGTTTAGTAAAGTGGCTCAAGAAAAGTATTATTGAGAGTCCATGGTCATGGTAACTCTATGGTGCTATTGGAAGTCTGTTTTTGTGGTCTTAATGACCCCCTGTCTTTTGTATGGGATGTGGGGTGTGTAAGGTGCAGGTGCAGTGTATGTCCAGATGTTCCTCCGCTGTACTGGAAGCCTCAGTGGTGGTCCAGCCCGTGGTAGTGGTGTTGGTCCTGGAGGGTTATTTTTGGGAGGTCCATCCTAGGTCCGTGAGTCTCGGTTGTATTTTTTGAGTTCTTCGTTGTGGTTGTTATTTTTGGAAGTGGCTGTTGATTAAGGAATCTTTAAGATTTTTGTTCCTTCTGAATGCCAGGATGGGGGTGTGGAGAGGGAGTAGTTTTTTGGATTTGAGACATCATTTTTTGGGGGATGCGAGTAGCCACTCGGAAGCTGGGTGAGTTGTATGGTGGGGGTAGGCCATCAGGTATGGTGGGGTTGATCCGCTTCTAGGGAGAGTTCTTTTGACATCGGTTCCCGTGGGAAGTGGTGTTGGTCCTCGAGGGGTTTGGGAGGTCCATCCTTGGTCCGTGGGTCCCGGTGAGATTCTTTGGTTCCTTTGTTGTGGTCTTTGGGAGGCCAGGATCGGTGTGTGAAGAGGGAGTAGTTATTTTGGCCGTAGTCTCTTCTGGATGTGGGTCACCACCCGGTAGCTTGGTGAGTTGTATGGTGGAAGTGGGCCATCGGGTGTGGTAGGGTTGGGCCTCTATCTTGGGAGAGTTCCTTTAACATTGGTTCTTGTGGGTCTTGGGTTGGTGAGACCAGGTTGTCCCGTTTTTTTCAGAGTGGTAGTGGTTAGGGTCTGGTGTTCCAAACGGTTTCTTATATTTTGCTGTGGTATTGTTCCACCTGTGGAGGCATTAACCCTGCGGTACTGGATCGGTGAGGGCTTCGCCTTTCGCTGTGTTTTGCTGCTGGATGGAGCAGGTGGGTTGATCCGGTCCGTGGGGTTTCTGGAGGGGGACAGAGCACGGGGTCAGGGTCCACAAATCGATAGCTACTGTTGGGTTGTAGGAAGTTTATGGTGTTTTTGGATTTTCCTGCAGCGTCTTTAGTGTTTGTAAAGGTGGTTTGGTTTTGGGGCCCTCTGGTCCTGTGTAGGGGACCGTCCTCTGGGGTGTCCACGTCCTATCTCTCCACTGGATTGGTGAGAGCTTCGCCTTTTGGCTGGGTTTGCTGTTTTGATGGAGTGGGTGGGTTAATCCGGTCCGTGGAGTTTCTGGAGGGGGACAAAGCACGGAGTCAGGGTCCAGGAATGGATAGCTTCTGTTGTGGTGAAGGAAGTTGGTGTTCTTTGAGTTCCCCGCAGAGTCTAAGTGCTCATAAAAGTGGTCCGGTACTGGTGCCCTCTGGTCCTATGTGGGGGACCGTCCTCTGGGGTGTCCACGTCCTATCTCTCCATCCTATGGTGTGGTGAGCGGTGGTGGTATTCTGTTTGAAGAGGTGACCTGTTTGGTAGGTTTGAGGCATGTCCTTCTCGAGGGGCTAGGTGTCTAGAAGGTCCTGGATTCCCATCATGTTGGATTGGCTGTGGGTTTGGTTGCCTGCTGGGGATGTCATCCAATGGTTCTGTCCAGCAATCCCATGAATGATGGTGTTGACTGGGAAGAGTATGTGGAGATAGACGGTTGTGGAGTTATAACCTGTTCCTGCTGATTATCATTCCATACCACCCAGGTCTGGGTATGGGATGGAGATGAAAATGCAGAGGCCACCTTAACACTCTGCCTCTGCTCCGTTCCCTCAATCACCCTGGTCAGGGTATGATGTGGGGGAAGGTTAGGAGGGTCTCAGGGCACTGTTCTCCCCTTACATGTTTAAATTATCCAGCCAATAGTTAAAAATGATGTTTCCTGTTTCAGATGTCCAGTGTACTGGGTCACGTGGCAGTGTATGGAACCTAAGTTTGCTGATCTCCGGTAAGTAGTTACATTGTTCTAGGATCTTTTGATTAAGTTGATCCAAGAGTATCTGTTGCTGTTTTTCCAATCTATCTGAGTAGTTGATAATTGGCACGTAGAGTATTGCATTGGGAAATTTACTTTCCGCCATTTTCAACAGTTGTTGGAGTTGTTTCCAGGAGGTCAACGCCAGCTGTTTCAAAAGGCAGTTGTTTAAACCCCCCGATAAAACCACCTTCTCCACTGTTGGGTGTTGTGACAATTTTTCTACTACGCCTTTTAGATGGTGAAATGTGGCCCCAGGGAAGCTGTCTGCTTGTACCCTGGGGTCAGCAAACCTAGGTATCCGTGAGATATTAGAATCTCCAATTATAACAATTGGTTTTCTAATTGTAAGTTCCCAATCCCAAATTTTCCTGATAGAATTTGGGTGCCTAACTGGTTCAACGCAGGTGGGTATAGGCTTCCTGACAGGTAGATCAATTACTGGGATGGAAGAAGGAACCCCCGGGTGCACCTCAGTTGGGGCTAATCCCACTGTTCTACCCTTACCTTGACCAAGAGGCGAAGTCCCCGAAGAGAGTAGCAGCGGGAGGACCGGGGCGGCAGCAATGCGGGACCCCCCAGGAGGCTCAGACAAGGGCGTAATCAAGGAACATTCCGTTTTGTCACCACTTATCATCATATGTTCATCCCCCCCTCGGGTCCCAAGGGCAGCCCCCCACGGCTCCCGCTCCCCTCCAACTCCGGGGTCCTCCTGGCCAGAGTCAGATAAAGAGGTAATTGTATTACTACATTGTAGGACAACATTACTGTATAAAGACCTCTTAGGACTATGAACAAGAGCAGACCTCACCTGTGTTTCCTTCCCAATATCAGCCCCCCCTGGCGCTACCTCGGTGGTCAATGGATCTCCAGCAGGTACTTGGAGTCTAGGGGAATATATTTCAGCCCTAACTGAAATGGTTTTCCCCATCCGTTTCACTGGATCCAGCTCTAGAGCTGATAGTCCGGGAGACCTCCTGAGGGAGCTCCCCCTAGGTCCATGTTTAGGCCCACTATGGGCTAACCCACCTGCCGGACTGCTATCTCCCACCCCTTCCACCTTATTGGGAGTTGGAGACAGGACACCCGACAAGGGCGGAAAGTCCTCCATAGTCAGTTGGCCCGGGCCTGCCACCTCACTGACACCAGTGCTGGCCTTGGGAAGCATAGCCTTTAGTGTTGCCACTGAGGACTGAGTGAACTTACGTCTATATCGGGTCCTTGCCCAAACAACAGCTCGCTCAAAGGAATTGGTATCAAATCTCCCCATCTCCTGTAACCCCGCTGCTAGGACTGAATCATAATGATCTACCAAAATACACATATTGGTGTCCATCCAGTGATCCGTATTTTCCTTCACCAGTGCCAGAGTGCTTGAGTTGGGTGAGGAAGGTTTGATAAAAGCTGTAAGTCTAACAACCTGCTTCATCATGCCAGGTGGAAAAGACCCAGTCCTCTGTAACTCTGCTAAAATTTCCGCATGATGGATGGCTTGTAATAATTTAAAATACTGCTTGGTCAATTTAGGGTCAAAAGAGGTCTTAAGAGTGTCTGAGCCTAAGGTGGGTGTATTCTCACCCAAAGTTATAGAATGAGCCAGAGGCCCAAACCTATTGCTTCTGGGAAGCGTCATCTTCTGCTACCCCAAACAATTACCACAATCAGAAATGCTGTCCCAGCTGAGTCTCCACTACACCCTGGGCTGTTTAAAAAAATGTAGATAAAATTTTAAAAAATCAGGACATAGGGGAAGGAAAAAAAAGTTAAGAAGAAAAACATTTTCATAAAAGGACAAAATTTAAAACCAAGAGACAACAAAACATAAAAACAATTAAGACTCTGAAGTTCCCTTGAGTTTATCCCACACAAACACTCACTGGTAATGATCCACTTAACCAGAGGAGATTGTCCATGGATTTAGCAATGTTCTTAGCAATGTTCAAAAGGTTAGAAAAAAATATATCTTTCACCTTAGTCCTTTTCCAGGCATTTGTTCTCACTGGAGCTTCCTTTCGAGTGAATTTGCAGTCCAAGAGGCCTTCATATGCTAGATTCCATAGTACTTTCTTAGTATAGCTTGTTAAAGGAAAACATCTGTTAAGGGAACTTTCAGAGATTAAAACAAACAAAAGACAGAGGAGACCTGACGTTTCAGCATCATAGCTTTCTTCAGAGGTAATGAGTAGTCACCAACACCTGTGCTGATATGGGGAATTGAGGGGGCGGATCCCTTCTTCCTGAGGCATATGTATGGCTTAATCCTCCGTCCACCCCCCCCCCCCCCATTCTCCTCCCATCAACCGTCCCAATTTGGGTAGATGTTCAATGGGTGGCCTACTTGACAAACAAATTAAAACAATTAACATACTAAAAAGAATCTAGTCAAAGAAGTCTTTTAAAACCCAAATAATGTATAATATGCCAGGCGCGGGCTAGGTTAGGTTCAATAAGGAGCAGACGAATCTGGTGTGCACTGGCACAGGCAACCCCTTTAGGATAAATGGTTAGACATAGGTATAACATACTTTAAATGACTAGGAAAAACTATAAAAGACCAGAGTCTAATGTTAAAGTAAGGCTTAAGTTAAAAGCCAGAAATTCTAAACTAGGAATAAAGGCCAAATGCCAAGTTCAGAACGGTGGTCTAAGAAAAAAAGTTCAGTATGGAAATCTAGAGATTAAAATAGATATAAAGAGTGTAGAGGTTAAAATAGATATAGAGAATGAGGGATTCGGAAGCTAAAGATTTGAAAGCTATAGATTAGGGTCAGAATTGAGATTGGGTTTACCATAAGGTTCAGAGTTAAAATACGGGTCAAAGTTAAATTAAGATCAGATATGAGGGTCTAAAGGTTTAAAATTAGGCATGAGGGTCTCAGGGTTAGGGTTAAGTTTAGGCATGGGGGTCCCCGGGTTAGGGTGAGGGATTAGGGTAACTGGGGGTTAAGGTTAGAATTCAGGTTCGGTTGTGGGTTCTAATCAGTATATAAATACAGGTCGAGGTTAAACTAAGATTAGGTATGGGGGTCTAGAGGGTTAGGGTTAGGGTTAGGGGGTTGGGGTTAGGGTTAGAGGGTTAGGGGTTAGGGTTAGGGGATTAGGGTAACTAGGGGTTAGGGTTAGGCATGAGGATCCCAGGGTTAGGGTTAGGATTAGGGTTAGGGTTAGGCATGAGGATCCCAGGGTTAGGGATTAGGGTCTACAAGGTGAACCACCCAATAAACACAAAAAACAAGTAAATAAATAACAAATAAATAAAAAGTCCATAGTGCCATCAAACAAGGAAAACTCAAAATAAGTGCTATAAAAGTATCCAAACAAAAAGGTGAATCCACGCCACACTAAAAAATCAAGAATGTGATAAAAATAAGTGCCATCGTATCTATGGTCAGTGAGTAGATCCATAAATGAATAAATAATAAAATAAGAAATACATGTTTAAAAAGGCAATCATAAGTGCTCTCAGGCAATGGCAAATACACCATGGACCAATCCACATAAATAAATAAATAATACAATAAACAACCATTTATAATGAGTGGCTCTCCACAGGCCCCCACCACCTGCCCTCTTCCCTCCCCCCACCAAATAGCCCATATCACTACACCGAAGATGACCCCTTCCATCAGTTAGGTAAGCCAAGGTAAATCAATATTTTTCATTCAGGCCCTTAGGGTCTATCGTATTAAGACGCCCAATCCAAGTTCTTTCCATCCCCTGTCGTTGTGTCCTGGACCAACTCCCATTTGTCTCCAGACCAAAAATACTCAAACCGTCCACTGCATGTATACCAAAATGCAAATACAATACCGTAGTCTTATTACCTTTGGCTATCTGGTATAGGTGTTGTTTCAGTCTGGCCAGTAGTGCATTCTTTGTTTCTCCTATGTAAATCTTTTGGCACAATTTACACTTAATTCCATAGATCAAGTTTACAGTGGACAATTCCATCCTCTGTCTTACAAGGGACCCCAACCCCGAGAAGGCATTAACAATATACTTTGGTCTCCCCAAAAATCTATCAAATTTATTAGGTGCACTTTTCGTCTGGAAGGCAGAGTGGACTAAACTATCCCCGAGGTTTTTGTTTCTTCTATACGCTGAGATTACTCTACAATCTACCAATCCTTCCACCACTTGTTGAGCTTCCCTGAAATTGGACCTCAAGTTCCTACTAAATCCACCCAAACTCCTAGAGTATGTTGTAACAAATGGTATCAGATTATGTGTTTCCACTGGTTTATTGTATCCCCCTTCCCTGCCAAATAATTCACCCACTTCTGCCTTTATCCCCCTAAGGAAACGTTTGGAATATCCCCGTGGCCCCAAGGCTCTAAAAAGAATGGTTATTGCCTCCTCCACATGCTCCCCCAATGTACAGATTCTGTTGAACCGAATCAGCTGAGATTTAATAATCCCTCTGAAAGTATGTTTTGGATGGTAACTTGTCTTATGTAGTAGGGCATGCCTATCAGTCTCCTTAAAGAAGACTTTAGTGGCCAATGATTTAGTTACCCCATCAGAAGGTACAAATAAGACCTGAGTGTCCAAAAACTCTAGTTTTTCCCTTTGTATATTGTGGGACGTTTTAATTGCAGGATGATGTGTATTGAGGGTTTTTAAGAAACCCTCAAAGTCCTGCATAGAACTCACCCAAATTCCAAAGATATCATCCAAATACCTGAGATATAGAAAAGGAAGGGTCTGGCATTTAAGAAAAGCCGTCTCTTCCCAGAAGCACATATATAAATTGGCAAAGGCCGGAGCAAATTTCTTACCCATAGCAGTCCCATGGATCTGAAGATAAAACTCATCATTAAAATTGAAATCGTTCCTCAAGAGACTCAGCTCCAACAGATCTAAGATTTCCTTGTCCGGGCGCTGAGGATCAGGAAACCTGTCAAATGCCTGTTTTATCGCCCGCAGTCCCAAAGCGGTTTCAATATTTGTATATAATGAGTTAATATCTATTGAAAATAAGAACGCCCCTAGCGGTAGTTTGAGGCCTTTAAGTTTGTCGACAAAGTCATATGTATCCTTAACATAGGAAGCGTGCTTCTGGGATAGCGGATTAATGAAATAATCAATATATTCAGCAATTCGATACGATTCCGAACCACAGTCACTAACAATTGGGCGGGCACTAGGGATCTGAAAGGGCACAGACCACTCTTCCAAAGGTTTATGAATTTTTGGAAGAAGATAGAATTGTCGCGGTCTCGGCACTTCGGGGCCCAACAGATAAGTATATTGCTTGGAAGAAATACACCTCTTTTCAAGCAATTTCACCAGTATCCTCTTAATCATTTGTTGAGTTTCAGATTGAATAGAGTGGTCTAATAGGACATAGTTTTTCACATTATTTAATTGCCTGTTAGCCTCCAACAAATACTGTACTCTGTCCATGATTACAATCTGTGATCCCTTATCCGCAGGTTTAATAACTATACTCTGATTGGACCCCAACGATTTAATAGTATCTAGCTCCAATTGCGTAATATTCCCCCTGGTAACTGGACCAGGTCGGAACCTCCCAAATGCATCCAGATCCCTCCTGATCAATGTTTGAATAGATGGAGATATAGATTGCACTCTAGGTTCCCAAAAAGAGGGATCTGTAAATGGCACAAAGGGAATGTCAGTTACATAATTAAAATGATCCAACAATTTTAGTCTCCTATGATATAGGTGAAGGTCCCTACGAAGCTCCATCCTATCCATTATTCGGGGGGTGGGGATAAAGGACAATCCCCGTTCCAATACCTTTCTTTCCATCTCAGAAAGCCTATATGAGTGTGAAAGATTAGTGATATTTGAGTGTGGAGCTGTCTCAGGGCACTGTTCTCCCCTTACATGTTTAAATTATCCAGCCAATAGTTAAAAATGATGTTTCCTGTTTCAGATGTCCAGTGTACTGGGTCACGTGGCAGTGTATGGAACCTAAGTTTGCTGATCTCCGGTAAGTAGTTACATTGTTCTAGGATCTTTTGATTAAGTTGATCCAAGAGTATCTGTTGCTGTTTTTCCAATCTATCTGAGTAGTTGATAATTGGCACGTAGAGTATTGCATTGGGAAATTTACTTTCCGCCATTTTCAACAGTTGTTGGAGTTGTTTCCAGGAGGTCAACGCCAGCTGTTTCAAAAGGCAGTTGTTTAAACCCCCCGATAAAACCACCTTCTCCACTGTTGGGTGTTGTGACAATTTTTCTACTACGCCTTTTAGATGGTGAAATGTGGCCCCAGGGAAGCTGTCTGCTTGTACCCTGGGGTCAGCAAACCTAGGTATCCGTGAGATATTAGAATCTCCAATTATAACAATTGGTTTTCTAATTGTAAGTTCCCAATCCCAAATTTTCCTGATAGAATTTGGGTGCCTAACTGGTTCAACGCAGGTGGGTATAGGCTTCCTGACAGGTAGATCAATTACTGGGATGGAAGAAGGAACCCCCGGGTGCACCTCAGTTGGGGCTAATCCCACTGTTCTACCCTTACCTTGACCAAGAGGCGAAGTCCCCGAAGAGAGTAGCAGCGGGAGGACCGGGGCGGCAGCAATGCGGGACCCCCCAGGAGGCTCAGACAAGGGCGTAATCAAGGAACATTCCGTTTTGTCACCACTTATCATCATATGTTCATCCCCCCCTCGGGTCCCAAGGGCAGCCCCCCACGGCTCCCGCTCCCCTCCAACTCCGGGGTCCTCCTGGCCAGAGTCAGATAAAGAGGTAATTGTATTACTACATTGTAGGACAACATTACTGTATAAAGACCTCTTAGGACTATGAACAAGAGCAGACCTCACCTGTGTTTCCTTCCCAATATCAGCCCCCCCTGGCGCTACCTCGGTGGTCAATGGATCTCCAGCAGGTACTTGGAGTCTAGGGGAATATATTTCAGCCCTAACTGAAATGGTTTTCCCCATCCGTTTCACTGGATCCAGCTCTAGAGCTGATAGTCCGGGAGACCTCCTGAGGGAGCTCCCCCTAGGTCCATGTTTAGGCCCACTATGGGCTAACCCACCTGCCGGACTGCTATCTCCCACCCCTTCCACCTTATTGGGAGTTGGAGACAGGACACCCGACAAGGGCGGAAAGTCCTCCATAGTCAGTTGGCCCGGGCCTGCCACCTCACTGACACCAGTGCTGGCCTTGGGAAGCATAGCCTTTAGTGTTGCCACTGAGGACTGAGTGAACTTACGTCTATATCGGGTCCTTGCCCAAACAACAGCTCGCTCAAAGGAATTGGTATCAAATCTCCCCATCTCCTGTAACCCCGCTGCTAGGACTGAATCATAATGATCTACCAAAATACACATATTGGTGTCCATCCAGTGATCCGTATTTTCCTTCACCAGTGCC
Source organism: Oncorhynchus mykiss (assembly GCF_013265735.2). NCBI lineage: Eukaryota > Metazoa > Chordata > Actinopteri > Salmoniformes > Salmonidae > Oncorhynchus > Oncorhynchus mykiss. The sequence goes on along the minus strand of NC_050570.1, from coordinate 66,720 downwards.
AGAGTGCTTGAGTTGGGTGAGGAAGGTTTGATAAAAGCTGTAAGTCTAACAACCTGCTTCATCATGCCAGGTGGAAAAGACCCAGTCCTCTGTAACTCTGCTAAAATTTCCGCATGATGGATGGCTTGTAATAATTTAAAATACTGCTTGGTCAATTTAGGGTCAAAAGAGGTCTTAAGAGTGTCTGAGCCTAAGGTGGGTGTATTCTCACCCAAAGTTATAGAATGAGCCAGAGGCCCAAACCTATTGCTTCTGGGAAGCGTCATCTTCTGCTACCCCAAACAATTACCACAATCAGAAATGCTGTCCCAGCTGAGTCTCCACTACACCCTGGGCTGTTTAAAAAAATGTAGATAAAATTTTAAAAAATCAGGACATAGGGGAAGGAAAAAAAAGTTAAGAAAAACATTTTCATAAAAGGACAAAATTTAAAACCAAGAGACAACAAAACATAAAAACAATTAAGACTGAAGTTCCCTTGAGTTTATCCCACACAAACACTCACTGGTAATGATCCACTTAACCAGAGGAGATTGTCCATGGATTTAGCAATGTTCTTAGCAATGTTCAAAAGGTTAGAAAAAAATATATCTTTCACCTTAGTCCTTTTCCAGGCATTTGTTCTCACTGGAGCTTCCTTTCGAGTGAATTTGCAGTCCAAGAGGCCTTCATATGCTAGATTCCATAGTACTTTCTTAGTATAGCTTGTTAAAGGAAAACATCTGTTAAGGGAACTTTCAGAGATTAAAACAAACAAAAGACAGAGGAGACCTGACGTTTCAGCATCATAGCTTTCTTCAGAGGTAATGAGTAGTCACCAACACCTGTGCTGATATGGGGAATTGAGGGGGCGGATCCCTTCTTCCTGAGGCATATGTATGGCTTAATCCTCCGTCCACCCCCCCCCCCCCCCCCCATTCTCCTCCCATCAACCGTCCCAATTTGGGTAGATGTTCAATGGGTGGCCTACTTGACAAACAAATTAAAACAATTAACATACTAAAAAGAATCTAGTCAAAGAAGTCTTTTAAAACCCAAATAATGTATAATATGCCAGGCGCGGGCTAGGTTAGGTTCAATAAGGAGCAGACGAATCTGGTGTGCACTGGCACAGGCAACCCCTTTAGGATAAATGGTTAGACATAGGTATAACATACTTTAAATGACTAGGAAAAACTATAAAAGAAAGACCAGAGTCTAATGTTAAAGTAAGGCTTAAGTTAAAAGCCAGAAATTCTAAACTAGGAATAAAGGCCAAATGCCAAGTTCAGAACGGTGGTCTAAGAAAAAAAGTTCAGTATGGAAATCTAGAGATTAAAATAGATATAAAGAGTGTAGAGGTTAAAATAGATATAGAGAATGAGGGATTCGGAAGCTAAAGATTTGAAAGCTATAGATTAGGGTCAGAATTGAGATTGGGTTTACCATAAGGTTCAGAGTTAAAATACGGGTCAAAGTTAAATTAAGATCAGATATGAGGGTCTAAAGGTTTAAAATTAGGCATGAGGGTCTCAGGGTTAGGGTTAAGTTTAGGCATGGGGGTCCCCGGGTTAGGGTGAGGGATTAGGGTAACTGGGGGTTAAGGTTAGAATTCAGGTTCGGTTGTGGGTTCTAATCAGTATATAAATACAGGTCGAGGTTAAACTAAGATTAGGTATGGGGGTCTAGAGGGTTAGGGTTAGGGTTAGGGGGTTGGGGTTAGGGTTAGAGGGTTAGGGGTTAGGGTTAGGGGATTAGGGTAACTAGGGGTTAGGGTTAGGGTTAGGGTTAGGCATGAGGATCCCAGGGTTAGGGTTAGGATTAGGGTTAGGGTTAGGCATGAGGATCCCAGGGTTAGGGATTAGGGTCTACAAGGTGAACCACCCAATAAACACAAAAAACAAGTAAATAAATAACAAATAAATAAAAAGTCCATAGTGCCATCAAACAAGGAAAACTCAAAATAAGTGCTATAAAAGTATCCAAACAAAAAGGTGAATCCACGCCACACTAAAAAATCAAGAATGTGATAAAAATAAGTGCCATCGTATCTATGGTCAGTGAGTAGATCCATAAATGAATAAATAATAAAATAAGAAATACATGTTTAAAAAGGCAATCATAAGTGCTCTCAGGCAATGGCAAATACACCATGGACCAATCCACATAAATAAATAAATACAATAAACAACCATTTATAATGAGTGGCTCTCCACAGGCCCCCACCACCTGCCCTCTTCCCTCCCCCCACCAAATAGCCCATATCACTACACCGAAGATGACCCCTTCCATCAGTTAGGTAAGCCAAGGTAAATCAATATTTTTCATTCAGGCCCTTAGGGTCTATCGTATTAAGACGCCCAATCCAAGTTCTTTCCATCCCCTGTCGTTGTGTCCTGGACCAACTCCCATTTGTCTCCAGACCAAAAATACTCAAACCGTCCACTGCATGTATACCAAAATGCAAATACAATACCGTAGTCTTATTACCTTTGGCTATCTGGTATAGGTGTTGTTTCAGTCTGGCCAGTAGTGCATTCTTTGTTTCTCCTATGTAAATCTTTTGGCACAATTTACACTTAATTCCATAGATCAAGTTTACAGTGGACAATTCGATCCTCTGTCTTACAAGGGACCCCAACCCCGAGAAGGCATTAACAATATACTTTGGTCTCCCCAAAAATCTATCAAATTTATTAGGTGCACTTTTCGTCTGGAAGGCAGAGTGGACTAAACTATCCCCGAGGTTTTTGTTTCTTCTATACGCTGAGATTACTCTACAATCTACCAATCCTTCCACCACTTGTTGAGCTTCCCTGAAATTGGACCTCAAGTTCCTACTAAATCCACCCAAACTCCTAGAGTATGTTGTAACAAATGGTATCAGATTATGTGTTTCCACTGGTTTATTGTATCCCCCTTCCCTGCCAAATAATTCACCCACTTCTGCCTTTATCCCCCTAAGGAAACGTTTGGAATATCCCCGTGGCCCCAAGGCTCTAAAAAGAATGGTTATTGCCTCCTCCACATGCTCCCCCAATGTACAGATTCTGTTGAACCGAATCAGCTGAGATTTAATAATCCCTCTGAAAGTATGTTTTGGATGGTAACTTGTCTTATGTAGTAGGGCATGCCTATCAGTCTCCTTAAAGAAGACTTTAGTGGCCAATGATTTAGTTACCCCATCAGAAGGTACAAATAAGACCTGAGTGTCCAAAAACTCTAGTTTTTCCCTTTGTATATTGTGGGACGTTTTAATTGCAGGATGATGTGTATTGAGGGTTTTTAAGAAACCCTCAAAGTCCTGCATAGAACTCACCCAAATTCCAAAGATATCATCCAAATACCTGAGATATAGAAAAGGAAGGGTCTGGCATTTAAGAAAAGCCGTCTCTTCCCAGAAGCACATATATAAATTGGCAAAGGCCGGAGCAAATTTCTTACCCATAGCAGTCCCATGGATCTGAAGATAAAACTCATCATTAAAATTGAAATCGTTCCTCAAGAGACTCAGCTCCAACAGATCTAAGATTTCCTTGTCCGGGCGCTGAGGATCAGGAAACCTGTCAAATGCCTGTTTTATCGCCCGCAGTCCCAAAGCGGTTTCAATATTTGTATATAATGAGTTAATATCTATTGAAAATAAGAACGCCCCTAGCGGTAGTTTGAGGCCTTTAAGTTTGTCGACAAAGTCATATGTATCCTTAACATAGGAAGCGTGCTTCTGGGATAGCGGATTAATGAAATAATCAATATATTCAGCAATTCGATACGATTCCGAACCACAGTCACTAACAATTGGGCGGGCACTAGGGATCTGAAAGGGCACAGACCACTCTTCCAAAGGTTTATGAATTTTTGGAAGAAGATAGAATTGTCGCGGTCTCGGCACTTCGGGGCCCAACAGATAAGTATATTGCTTGGAAGAAATACACCTCTTTTCAAGCAATTTCACCAGTATCCTCTTAATCATTTGTTGAGTTTCAGATTGAATAGAGTGGTCTAATAGGACATAGTTTTTCACATTATTTAATTGCCTGTTAGCCTCCAACAAATACTGTACTCTGTCCATGATTACAATCTGTGATCCCTTATCCGCAGGTTTAATAACTATACTCTGATTGGACCCCAACGATTTAATAGTATCTAGCTCCAATTGCGTAATATTCCCCCTGGTAACTGGACCAGGTCGGAACCTCCCAAATGCATCCAGATCCCTCCTGATCAATGTTTGAATAGATGGAGATATAGATTGCACTCTAGGTTCCCAAAAAGAGGGATCTGTAAATGGCACAAAGGGAATGTCAGTTACATAATTAAAATGATCCAACAATTTTAGTCTCCTATGATATAGGTGAAGGTCCCTACGAAGCTCCATCCTATCCATTATTCGGGGGGTGGGGATAAAGGACAATCCCCGTTCCAATACCTTTCTTTCCATCTCAGAAAGCCTATATGAGTGTGAAAGATTAGTGATATTTGAGTGTGGAGCTGTCTCAGGGCACTGTTCTCCCCTTACATGTTTAAATTATCCAGCCAATAGTTAAAAATGATGTTTCCTGTTTCAGATGTCCAGTGTACTGGGTCACGTGGCAGTGTATGGAACCTAAGTTTGCTGATCTCCGGTAAGTAGTTACATTGTTCTAGGATCTTTTGATTAAGTTGATCCAAGAGTATCTGTTGCTGTTTTTCCAATCTATCTGAGTAGTTGATAATTGGCACGTAGAGTATTGCATTGGGAAATTTACTTTCCGCCATTTTCAACAGTTGTTGGAGTTGTTTCCAGGAGGTCAACGCCAGCTGTTTCAAAAGGCAGTTGTTTAAACCCCCCGATAAAACCACCTTCTCCACTGTTGGGTGTTGTGACAATTTTTCTACTACGCCTTTTAGATGGTGAAATGTGGCCCCAGGGAAGCTGTCTGCTTGTACCCTGGGGTCAGCAAACCTAGGTATCCGTGAGATATTAGAATCTCCAATTATAACAATTGGTTTTCTAATTGTAAGTTCCCAATCCCAAATTTTCCTGATAGAATTTGGGTGCCTAACTGGTTCAACGCAGGTGGGTATAGGCTTCCTGACAGGTAGATCAATTACTGGGATGGAAGAAGGAACCCCCGGGTGCACCTCAGTTGGGGCTAATCCCACTGTTCTACCCTTACCTTGACCAAGAGGCGAAGTCCCCGAAGAGAGTAGCAGCGGGAGGACCGGGGCGGCAGCAATGCGGGACCCCCCAGGAGGCTCAGACAAGGGCGTAATCAAGGAACATTCCGTTTTGTCACCACTTATCATCATATGTTCATCCCCCCCTCGGGTCCCAAGGGCAGCCCCCCACGGCTCCCGCTCCCCTCCAACTCCGGGGTCCTCCTGGCCAGAGTCAGATAAAGAGGTAATTGTATTACTACATTGTAGGACAACATTACTGTATAAAGACCTCTTAGGACTATGAACAAGAGCAGACCTCACCTGTGTTTCCTTCCCAATATCAGCCCCCCCTGGCGCTACCTCGGTGGTCAATGGATCTCCAGCAGGTACTTGGAGTCTAGGGGAATATATTTCAGCCCTAACTGAAATGGTTTTCCCCATCCGTTTCACTGGATCCAGCTCTAGAGCTGATAGTCCGGGAGACCTCCTGAGGGAGCTCCCCCTAGGTCCATGTTTAGGCCCACTATGGGCTAACCCACCTGCCGGACTGCTATCTCCCACCCCTTCCACCTTATTGGGAGTTGGAGACAGGACACCCGACAAGGGCGGAAAGTCCTCCATAGTCAGTTGGCCCGGGCCTGCCACCTCACTGACACCAGTGCTGGCCTTGGGAAGCATAGCCTTTAGTGTTGCCACTGAGGACTGAGTGAACTTACGTCTATATCGGGTCCTTGCCCAAACAACAGCTCGCTCAAAGGAATTGGTATCAAATCTCCCCATCTCCTGTAACCCCGCTGCTAGGACTGAATCATAATGATCTACCAAAATACACATATTGGTGTCCATCCAGTGATCCGTATTTTCCTTCACCAGTGCCAGAGTGCTTGAGTTGGGTGAGGAAGGTTTGATAAAAGCTGTAAGTCTAACAACCTGCTTCATCATGCCAGGTGGAAAAGACCCAGTCCTCTGTAACTCTGCTAAAATTTCCGCATGATGGATGGCTTGTAATAATTTAAAATACTGCTTGGTCAATTTAGGGTCAAAAGAGGTCTTAAGAGTGTCTGAGCCTAAGGTGGGTGTATTCTCACCCAAAGTTATAGAATGAGCCAGAGGCCCAAACCTATTGCTTCTGGGAAGCGTCATCTTCTGCTACCCCAAACAATTACCACAATCAGAAATGCTGTCCCAGCTGAGTCTCCACTACACCCTGGGCTGTTTAAAAAAATGTAGATAAAATTTTAAAAAATCAGGACATAGGGGAAGGAAAAAAAAGTTAAGAAGAAAAACATTTTCATAAAAGGACAAAATTTAAAACCAAGAGACAACAAAACATAAAAACAATTAAGACTCTGAAGTTCCCTTGAGTTTATCCCACACAAACACTCACTGGTAATGATCCACTTAACCAGAGGAGATTGTCCATGGATTTAGCAATGTTCTTAGCAATGTTCAAAAGGTTAGAAAAAAATATATCTTTCACCTTAGTCCTTTTCCAGGCATTTGTTCTCACTGGAGCTTCCTTTCGAGTGAATTTGCAGTCCAAGAGGCCTTCATATGCTAGATTCCATAGTACTTTCTTAGTATAGCTTGTTAAAGGAAAACATCTGTTAAGGGAACTTTCAGAGATTAAAACAAACAAAAGACAGAGGAGACCTGACGTTTCAGCATCATAGCTTTCTTCAGAGGTAATGAGTAGTCACCAACACCTGTGCTGATATGGGGAATTGAGGGGGCGGATCCCTTCTTCCTGAGGCATATGTATGGCTTAATCCTCCGTCCACCCCCCCCCCCCCCCATTCTCCTCCCATCAACCGTCCCAATTTGGGTAGATGTTCAATGGGTGGCCTACTTGACAAACAAATTAAAACAATTAACATACTAAAAAGAATCTAGTCAAAGAAGTCTTTTAAAACCCAAATAATGTATAATATGCCAGGCGCGGGCTAGGTTAGGTTCAATAAGGAGCAGACGAATCTGGTGTGCACTGGCACAGGCAACCCCTTTAGGATAAATGGTTAGACATAGGTATAACATACTTTAAATGACTAGGAAAAACTATAAAAGACCAGAGTCTAATGTTAAAGTAAGGCTTAAGTTAAAAGCCAGAAATTCTAAACTAGGAATAAAGGCCAAATGCCAAGTTCAGAACGGTGGTCTAAGAAAAAAAGTTCAGTATGGAAATCTAGAGATTAAAATAGATATAAAGAGTGTAGAGGTTAAAATAGATATAGAGAATGAGGGATTCGGAAGCTAAAGATTTGAAAGCTATAGATTAGGGTCAGAATTGAGATTGGGTTTACCATAAGGTTCAGAGTTAAAATACGGGTCAAAGTTAAATTAAGATCAGATATGAGGGTCTAAAGGTTTAAAATTAGGCATGAGGGTCTCAGGGTTAGGGTTAAGTTTAGGCATGGGGGTCCCCGGGTTAGGGTGAGGGATTAGGGTAACTGGGGGTTAAGGTTAGAATTCAGGTTCGGTTGTGGGTTCTAATCAGTATATAAATACAGGTCGAGGTTAAACTAAGATTAGGTATGGGGGTCTAGAGGGTTAGGGTTAGGGTTAGGGGGTTGGGGTTAGGGTTAGAGGGTTAGGGGTTAGGGTTAGGGGATTAGGGTAACTAGGGGTTAGGGTTAGGCATGAGGATCCCAGGGTTAGGGTTAGGATTAGGGTTAGGGTTAGGCATGAGGATCCCAGGGTTAGGGATTAGGGTCTACAAGGTGAACCACCCAATAAACACAAAAAACAAGTAAATAAATAACAAATAAATAAAAAGTCCATAGTGCCATCAAACAAGGAAAACTCAAAATAAGTGCTATAAAAGTATCCAAACAAAAAGGTGAATCCACGCCACACTAAAAAATCAAGAATGTGATAAAAATAAGTGCCATCGTATCTATGGTCAGTGAGTAGATCCATAAATGAATAAATAATAAAATAAGAAATACATGTTTAAAAAGGCAATCATAAGTGCTCTCAGGCAATGGCAAATACACCATGGACCAATCCACATAAATAAATAAATAATACAATAAACAACCATTTATAATGAGTGGCTCTCCACAGGCCCCCACCACCTGCCCTCTTCCCTCCCCCCACCAAATAGCCCATATCACTACACCGAAGATGACCCCTTCCATCAGTTAGGTAAGCCAAGGTAAATCAATATTTTTCATTCAGGCCCTTAGGGTCTATCGTATTAAGACGCCCAATCCAAGTTCTTTCCATCCCCTGTCGTTGTGTCCTGGACCAACTCCCATTTGTCTCCAGACCAAAAATACTCAAACCGTCCACTGCATGTATACCAAAATGCAAATACAATACCGTAGTCTTATTACCTTTGGCTATCTGGTATAGGTGTTGTTTCAGTCTGGCCAGTAGTGCATTCTTTGTTTCTCCTATGTAAATCTTTTGGCACAATTTACACTTAATTCCATAGATCAAGTTTACAGTGGACAATTCCATCCTCTGTCTTACAAGGGACCCCAACCCCGAGAAGGCATTAACAATATACTTTGGTCTCCCCAAAAATCTATCAAATTTATTAGGTGCACTTTTCGTCTGGAAGGCAGAGTGGACTAAACTATCCCCGAGGTTTTTGTTTCTTCTATACGCTGAGATTACTCTACAATCTACCAATCCTTCCACCACTTGTTGAGCTTCCCTGAAATTGGACCTCAAGTTCCTACTAAATCCACCCAAACTCCTAGAGTATGTTGTAACAAATGGTATCAGATTATGTGTTTCCACTGGTTTATTGTATCCCCCTTCCCTGCCAAATAATTCACCCACTTCTGCCTTTATCCCCCTAAGGAAACGTTTGGAATATCCCCGTGGCCCCAAGGCTCTAAAAAGAATGGTTATTGCCTCCTCCACATGCTCCCCCAATGTACAGATTCTGTTGAACCGAATCAGCTGAGATTTAATAATCCCTCTGAAAGTATGTTTTGGATGGTAACTTGTCTTATGTAGTAGGGCATGCCTATCAGTCTCCTTAAAGAAGACTTTAGTGGCCAATGATTTAGTTACCCCATCAGAAGGTACAAATAAGACCTGAGTGTCCAAAAACTCTAGTTTTTCCCTTTGTATATTGTGGGACGTTTTAATTGCAGGATGATGTGTATTGAGGGTTTTTAAGAAACCCTCAAAGTCCTGCATAGAACTCACCCAAATTCCAAAGATATCATCCAAATACCTGAGATATAGAAAAGGAAGGGTCTGGCATTTAAGAAAAGCCGTCTCTTCCCAGAAGCACATATATAAATTGGCAAAGGCCGGAGCAAATTTCTTACCCATAGCAGTCCCATGGATCTGAAGATAAAACTCATCATTAAAATTGAAATCGTTCCTCAAGAGACTCAGCTCCAACAGATCTAAGATTTCCTTGTCCGGGCGCTGAGGATCAGGAAACCTGTCAAATGCCTGTTTTATCGCCCGCAGTCCCAAAGCGGTTTCAATATTTGTATATAATGAGTTAATATCTATTGAAAATAAGAACGCCCCTAGCGGTAGTTTGAGGCCTTTAAGTTTGTCGACAAAGTCATATGTATCCTTAACATAGGAAGCGTGCTTCTGGGATAGCGGATTAATGAAATAATCAATATATTCAGCAATTCGATACGATTCCGAACCACAGTCACTAACAATTGGGCGGGCACTAGGGATCTGAAAGGGCACAGACCACTCTTCCAAAGGTTTATGAATTTTTGGAAGAAGATAGAATTGTCGCGGTCTCGGCACTTCGGGGCCCAACAGATAAGTATATTGCTTGGAAGAAATACACCTCTTTTCAAGCAATTTCACCAGTATCCTCTTAATCATTTGTTGAGTTTCAGATTGAATAGAGTGGTCTAATAGGACATAGTTTTTCACATTATTTAATTGCCTGTTAGCCTCCAACAAATACTGTACTCTGTCCATGATTACAATCTGTGATCCCTTATCCGCAGGTTTAATAACTATACTCTGATTGGACCCCAACGATTTAATAGTATCTAGCTCCAATTGCGTAATATTCCCCCTGGTAACTGGACCAGGTCGGAACCTCCCAAATGCATCCAGATCCCTCCTGATCAATGTTTGAATAGATGGAGATATAGATTGCACTCTAGGTTCCCAAAAAGAGGGATCTGTAAATGGCACAAAGGGAATGTCAGTTACATAATTAAAATGATCCAACAATTTTAGTCTCCTATGATATAGGTGAAGGTCCCTACGAAGCTCCATCCTATCCATTATTCGGGGGGTGGGGATAAAGGACAATCCCCGTTCCAATACCTTTCTTTCCATCTCAGAAAGCCTATATGAGTGTGAAAGATTAGTGATATTTGAGTGTGGAGCTGTCTCAGGGCACTGTTCTCCCCTTACATGTTTAAATTATCCAGCCAATAGTTAAAAATGATGTTTCCTGTTTCAGATGTCCAGTGTACTGGGTCACGTGGCAGTGTATGGAACCTAAGTTTGCTGATCTCCGGTAAGTAGTTACATTGTTCTAGGATCTTTTGATTAAGTTGATCCAAGAGTATCTGTTGCTGTTTTTCCAATCTATCTGAGTAGTTGATAATTGGCACGTAGAGTATTGCATTGGGAAATTTACTTTCCGCCATTTTCAACAGTTGTTGGAGTTGTTTCCAGGAGGTCAACGCCAGCTGTTTCAAAAGGCAGTTGTTTAAACCCCCCGATAAAACCACCTTCTCCACTGTTGGGTGTTGTGACAATTTTTCTACTACGCCTTTTAGATGGTGAAATGTGGCCCCAGGGAAGCTGTCTGCTTGTACCCTGGGGTCAGCAAACCTAGGTATCCGTGAGATATTAGAATCTCCAATTATAACAATTGGTTTTCTAATTGTAAGTTCCCAATCCCAAATTTTCCTGATAGAATTTGGGTGCCTAACTGGTTCAACGCAGGTGGGTATAGGCTTCCTGACAGGTAGATCAATTACTGGGATGGAAGAAGGAACCCCCGGGTGCACCTCAGTTGGGGCTAATCCCACTGTTCTACCCTTACCTTGACCAAGAGGCGAAGTCCCCGAAGAGAGTAGCAGCGGGAGGACCGGGGCGGCAGCAATGCGGGACCCCCCAGGAGGCTCAGACAAGGGCGTAATCAAGGAACATTCCGTTTTGTCACCACTTATCATCATATGTTCATCCCCCCCTCGGGTCCCAAGGGCAGCCCCCCACGGCTCCCGCTCCCCTCCAACTCCGGGGTCCTCCTGGCCAGAGTCAGATAAAGAGGTAATTGTATTACTACATTGTAGGACAACATTACTGTATAAAGACCTCTTAGGACTATGAACAAGAGCAGACCTCACCTGTGTTTCCTTCCCAATATCAGCCCCCCCTGGCGCTACCTCGGTGGTCAATGGATCTCCAGCAGGTACTTGGAGTCTAGGGGAATATATTTCAGCCCTAACTGAAATGGTTTTCCCCATCCGTTTCACTGGATCCAGCTCTAGAGCTGATAGTCCGGGAGACCTCCTGAGGGAGCTCCCCCTAGGTCCATGTTTAGGCCCACTATGGGCTAACCCACCTGCCGGACTGCTATCTCCCACCCCTTCCACCTTATTGGGAGTTGGAGACAGGACACCCGACAAGGGCGGAAAGTCCTCCATAGTCAGTTGGCCCGGGCCTGCCACCTCACTGACACCAGTGCTGGCCTTGGGAAGCATAGCCTTTAGTGTTGCCACTGAGGACTGAGTGAACTTACGTCTATATCGGGTCCTTGCCCAAACAACAGCTCGCTCAAAGGAATTGGTATCAAATCTCCCCATCTCCTGTAACCCCGCTGCTAGGACTGAATCATAATGATCTACCAAAATACACATATTGGTGTCCATCCAGTGATCCGTATTTTCCTTCACCAGTGCCAGAGTGCTTGAGTTGGGTGAGGAAGGTTTGATAAAAGCTGTAAGTCTAACAACCTGCTTCATCATGCCAGGTGGAAAAGACCCAGTCCTCTGTAACTCTGCTAAAATTTCCGCATGATGGATGGCTTGTAATAATTTAAAATACTGCTTGGTCAATTTAGGGTCAAAAGAGGTCTTAAGAGTGTCTGAGCCTAAGGTGGGTGTATTCTCACCCAAAGTTATAGAATGAGCCAGAGGCCCAAACCTATTGCTTCTGGGAAGCGTCATCTTCTGCTACCCCAAACAATTACCACAATCAGAAATGCTGTCCCAGCTGAGTCTCCACTACACCCTGGGCTGTTTAAAAAAATGTAGATAAAATTTTAAAAAATCAGGACATAGGGGAAGGAAAAAAAAGTTAAGAAAAACATTTTCATAAAAGGACAAAATTTAAAACCAAGAGACAACAAAACATAAAAACAATTAAGACTGAAGTTCCCTTGAGTTTATCCCACACAAACACTCACTGGTAATGATCCACTTAACCAGAGGAGATTGTCCATGGATTTAGCAATGTTCTTAGCAATGTTCAAAAGGTTAGAAAAAAATATATCTTTCACCTTAGTCCTTTTCCAGGCATTTGTTCTCACTGGAGCTTCCTTTCGAGTGAATTTGCAGTCCAAGAGGCCTTCATATGCTAGATTCCATAGTACTTTCTTAGTATAGCTTGTTAAAGGAAAACATCTGTTAAGGGAACTTTCAGAGATTAAAACAAACAAAAGACAGAGGAGACCTGACGTTTCAGCATCATAGCTTTCTTCAGAGGTAATGAGTAGTCACCAACACCTGTGCTGATATGGGGAATTGAGGGGGCGGATCCCTTCTTCCTGAGGCATATGTATGGCTTAATCCTCCGTCCACCCCCCCCCCCCCCCCCATTCTCCTCCCATCAACCGTCCCAATTTGGGTAGATGTTCAATGGGTGGCCTACTTGACAAACAAATTAAAACAATTAACATACTAAAAAGAATCTAGTCAAAGAAGTCTTTTAAAACCCAAATAATGTATAATATGCCAGGCGCGGGCTAGGTTAGGTTCAATAAGGAGCAGACGAATCTGGTGTGCACTGGCACAGGCAACCCCTTTAGGATAAATGGTTAGACATAGGTATAACATACTTTAAATGACTAGGAAAAACTATAAAAGAAAGACCAGAGTCTAATGTTAAAGTAAGGCTTAAGTTAAAAGCCAGAAATTCTAAACTAGGAATAAAGGCCAAATGCCAAGTTCAGAACGGTGGTCTAAGAAAAAAAGTTCAGTATGGAAATCTAGAGATTAAAATAGATATAAAGAGTGTAGAGGTTAAAATAGATATAGAGAATGAGGGATTCGGAAGCTAAAGATTTGAAAGCTATAGATTAGGGTCAGAATTGAGATTGGGTTTACCATAAGGTTCAGAGTTAAAATACGGGTCAAAGTTAAATTAAGATCAGATATGAGGGTCTAAAGGTTTAAAATTAGGCATGAGGGTCTCAGGGTTAGGGTTAAGTTTAGGCATGGGGGTCCCCGGGTTAGGGTGAGGGATTAGGGTAACTGGGGGTTAAGGTTAGAATTCAGGTTCGGTTGTGGGTTCTAATCAGTATATAAATACAGGTCGAGGTTAAACTAAGATTAGGTATGGGGGTCTAGAGGGTTAGGGTTAGGGTTAGGGGGTTGGGGTTAGGGTTAGAGGGTTAGGGGTTAGGGTTAGGGGATTAGGGTAACTAGGGGTTAGGGTTAGGGTTAGGGTTAGGCATGAGGATCCCAGGGTTAGGGTTAGGATTAGGGTTAGGGTTAGGCATGAGGATCCCAGGGTTAGGGATTAGGGTCTACAAGGTGAACCACCCAATAAACACAAAAAACAAGTAAATAAATAACAAATAAATAAAAAGTCCATAGTGCCATCAAACAAGGAAAACTCAAAATAAGTGCTATAAAAGTATCCAAACAAAAAGGTGAATCCACGCCACACTAAAAAATCAAGAATGTGATAAAAATAAGTGCCATCGTATCTATGGTCAGTGAGTAGATCCATAAATGAATAAATAATAAAATAAGAAATACATGTTTAAAAAGGCAATCATAAGTGCTCTCAGGCAATGGCAAATACACCATGGACCAATCCACATAAATAAATAAATACAATAAACAACCATTTATAATGAGTGGCTCTCCACAGGCCCCCACCACCTGCCCTCTTCCCTCCCCCCACCAAATAGCCCATATCACTACACCGAAGATGACCCCTTCCATCAGTTAGGTAAGCCAAGGTAAATCAATATTTTTCATTCAGGCCCTTAGGGTCTATCGTATTAAGACGCCCAATCCAAGTTCTTTCCATCCCCTGTCGTTGTGTCCTGGACCAACTCCCATTTGTCTCCAGACCAAAAATACTCAAACCGTCCACTGCATGTATACCAAAATGCAAATACAATACCGTAGTCTTATTACCTTTGGCTATCTGGTATAGGTGTTGTTTCAGTCTGGCCAGTAGTGCATTCTTTGTTTCTCCTATGTAAATCTTTTGGCACAATTTACACTTAATTCCATAGATCAAGTTTACAGTGGACAATTCGATCCTCTGTCTTACAAGGGACCCCAACCCCGAGAAGGCATTAACAATATACTTTGGTCTCCCCAAAAATCTATCAAATTTATTAGGTGCACTTTTCGTCTGGAAGGCAGAGTGGACTAAACTATCCCCGAGGTTTTTGTTTCTTCTATACGCTGAGATTACTCTACAATCTACCAATCCTTCCACCACTTGTTGAGCTTCCCTGAAATTGGACCTCAAGTTCCTACTAAATCCACCCAAACTCCTAGAGTATGTTGTAACAAATGGTATCAGATTATGTGTTTCCACTGGTTTATTGTATCCCCCTTCCCTGCCAAATAATTCACCCACTTCTGCCTTTATCCCCCTAAGGAAACGTTTGGAATATCCCCGTGGCCCCAAGGCTCTAAAAAGAATGGTTATTGCCTCCTCCACATGCTCCCCCAATGTACAGATTCTGTTGAACCGAATCAGCTGAGATTTAATAATCCCTCTGAAAGTATGTTTTGGATGGTAACTTGTCTTATGTAGTAGGGCATGCCTATCAGTCTCCTTAAAGAAGACTTTAGTGGCCAATGATTTAGTTACCCCATCAGAAGGTACAAATAAGACCTGAGTGTCCAAAAACTCTAGTTTTTCCCTTTGTATATTGTGGGACGTTTTAATTGCAGGATGATGTGTATTGAGGGTTTTTAAGAAACCCTCAAAGTCCTGCATAGAACTCACCCAAATTCCAAAGATATCATCCAAATACCTGAGATATAGAAAAGGAAGGGTCTGGCATTTAAGAAAAGCCGTCTCTTCCCAGAAGCACATATATAAATTGGCAAAGGCCGGAGCAAATTTCTTACCCATAGCAGTCCCATGGATCTGAAGATAAAACTCATCATTAAAATTGAAATCGTTCCTCAAGAGACTCAGCTCCAACAGATCTAAGATTTCCTTGTCCGGGCGCTGAGGATCAGGAAACCTGTCAAATGCCTGTTTTATCGCCCGCAGTCCCAAAGCGGTTTCAATATTTGTATATAATGAGTTAATATCTATTGAAAATAAGAACGCCCCTAGCGGTAGTTTGAGGCCTTTAAGTTTGTCGACAAAGTCATATGTATCCTTAACATAGGAAGCGTGCTTCTGGGATAGCGGATTAATGAAATAATCAATATATTCAGCAATTCGATACGATTCCGAACCACAGTCACTAACAATTGGGCGGGCACTAGGGATCTGAAAGGGCACAGACCACTCTTCCAAAGGTTTATGAATTTTTGGAAGAAGATAGAATTGTCGCGGTCTCGGCACTTCGGGGCCCAACAGATAAGTATATTGCTTGGAAGAAATACACCTCTTTTCAAGCAATTTCACCAGTATCCTCTTAATCATTTGTTGAGTTTCAGATTGAATAGAGTGGTCTAATAGGACATAGTTTTTCACATTATTTAATTGCCTGTTAGCCTCCAACAAATACTGTACTCTGTCCATGATTACAATCTGTGATCCCTTATCCGCAGGTTTAATAACTATACTCTGATTGGACCCCAACGATTTAATAGTATCTAGCTCCAATTGCGTAATATTCCCCCTGGTAACTGGACCAGGTCGGAACCTCCCAAATGCATCCAGATCCCTCCTGATCAATGTTTGAATAGATGGAGATATAGATTGCACTCTAGGTTCCCAAAAAGAGGGATCTGTAAATGGCACAAAGGGAATGTCAGTTACATAATTAAAATGATCCAACAATTTTAGTCTCCTATGATATAGGTGAAGGTCCCTACGAAGCTCCATCCTATCCATTATTCGGGGGGTGGGGATAAAGGACAATCCCCGTTCCAATACCTTTCTTTCCATCTCAGAAAGCCTATATGAGTGTGAAAGATTAGTGATATTTGAGTGTGGAGCTGTCTCAGGGCACTGTTCTCCCCTTACATGTTTAAATTATCCAGCCAATAGTTAAAAATGATGTTTCCTGTTTCAGATGTCCAGTGTACTGGGTCACGTGGCAGTGTATGGAACCTAAGTTTGCTGATCTCCGGTAAGTAGTTACATTGTTCTAGGATCTTTTGATTAAGTTGATCCAAGAGTATCTGTTGCTGTTTTTCCAATCTATCTGAGTAGTTGATAATTGGCACGTAGAGTATTGCATTGGGAAATTTACTTTCCGCCATTTTCAACAGTTGTTGGAGTTGTTTCCAGGAGGTCAACGCCAGCTGTTTCAAAAGGCAGTTGTTTAAACCCCCCGATAAAACCACCTTCTCCACTGTTGGGTGTTGTGACAATTTTTCTACTACGCCTTTTAGATGGTGAAATGTGGCCCCAGGGAAGCTGTCTGCTTGTACCCTGGGGTCAGCAAACCTAGGTATCCGTGAGATATTAGAATCTCCAATTATAACAATTGGTTTTCTAATTGTAAGTTCCCAATCCCAAATTTTCCTGATAGAATTTGGGTGCCTAACTGGTTCAACGCAGGTGGGTATAGGCTTCCTGACAGGTAGATCAATTACTGGGATGGAAGAAGGAACCCCCGGGTGCACCTCAGTTGGGGCTAATCCCACTGTTCTACCCTTACCTTGACCAAGAGGCGAAGTCCCCGAAGAGAGTAGCAGCGGGAGGACCGGGGCGGCAGCAATGCGGGACCCCCCAGGAGGCTCAGACAAGGGCGTAATCAAGGAACATTCCATTTTGTCACCACTTATCATCATATGTTCATCCCCCCCTCGGGTCCCAAGGGCAGCCCCCCACGGCTCCCGCTCCCCTCCAACTCCGGGGTCCTCCTGGCCAGAGTCAGATAAAGAGGTAATTGTATTACTACATTGTAGGACAACATTACTGTATAAAGACCTCTTAGGACTATGAACAAGAGCAGACCTCACCTGTGTTTCCTTCCCAATATCAGCCCCCCCTGGCGCTACCTCGGTGGTCAATGGATCTCCAGCAGGTACTTGGAGTCTAGGGGAATATATTTCAGCCCTAACTGAAATGGTTTTCCCCATCCGTTTCACTGGATCCAGCTCTAGAGCTGATAGTCCGGGAGACCTCCTGAGGGAGCTCCCCCTAGGTCCATGTTTAGGCCCACTATGGGCTAACCCACCTGCCGGACTGCTATCTCCCACCCCTTCCACCTTATTGGGAGTTGGAGACAGGACACCCGACAAGGGCGGAAAGTCCTCCATAGTCAGTTGGCCCGGGCCTGCCACCTCACTGACACCAGTGCTGGCCTTGGGAAGCATAGCCTTTAGTGTTGCCACTGAGGACTGAGTGAACTTACGTCTATATCGGGTCCTTGCCCAAACAACAGCTCGCTCAAAGGAATTGGTATCAAATCTCCCCATCTCCTGTAACCCCGCTGCTAGGACTGAATCATAATGATCTACCAAAATACACATATTGGTGTCCATCCAGTGATCCGTATTTTCCTTCACCAGTGCCAGAGTGCTTGAGTTGGGTGAGGAAGGTTTGATAAAAGCTGTAAGTCTAACAACCTGCTTCATCATGCCAGGTGGAAAAGACCCAGTCCTCTGTAACTCTGCTAAAATTTCCGCATGATGGATGGCTTGTAATAATTTAAAATACTGCTTGGTCAATTTAGGGTCAAAAGAGGTCTTAAGAGTGTCTGAGCCTAAGGTGGGTGTATTCTCACCCAAAGTTATAGAATGAGCCAGAGGCCCAAACCTATTGCTTCTGGGAAGCGTCATCTTCTGCTACCCCAAACAATTACCACAATCAGAAATGCTGTCCCAGCTGAGTCTCCACTACACCCTGGGCTGTTTAAAAAAATGTAGATAAAATTTTAAAAAATCAGGACATAGGGGAAGGAAAAAAAAGTTAAGAAAAACATTTTCATAAAAGGACAAAATTTAAAACCAAGAGACAACAAAACATAAAAACAATTAAGACTCTGAAGTTCCCTTGAGTTTATCCCACACAAACACTCACTGGTAATGATCCACTTAACCAGAGGAGATTGCTAAATCCATGGACAATGTTCTTAGCAATGTTCAAAAGGTTAGAAAAAAATATATCTTTCACCTTAGTCCTTTTCCAGGCATTTGTTCTCACTGGAGCTTCCTTTCGAGTGAATTTGCAGTCCAAGAGGCCTTCATATGCTAGATTCCATAGTACTTTCTTAGTATAGCTTGTTAAAGGAAAACATCTGTTAAGGGAACTTTCAGAGATTAAAACAAACAAAAGACAGAGGAGACCTGACGTTTCAGCATCATAGCTTTCTTCAGAGGTAATGAGTAGTCACCAACACCTGTGCTGATATGGGGAATTGAGGGGGCGGATCCCTTCTTCCTGAGGCATATGTATGGCTTAATCCTCCGTCCACCCCCCCCCCCCCCCCCCCCATTCTCCTCCCATCAACCGTCCCAATTTGGGTAGATGTTCAATGGGTGGCCTACTTGACAAACAAATTAAAACAATTAACATACTAAAAAGAATCTAGTCAAAGAAGTCTTTTAAAACCCAAATAATGTATAATATGCCAGGCGCGGGCTAGGTTAGGTTCAATAAGGAGCAGACGAATCTGGTGTGCACTGGCACAGGCAACCCCTTTAGGATAAATGGTTAGACATAGGTATAACATACTTTAAATGACTAGGAAAAACTATAAAAGAAAGACCAGAGTCTAATGTTAAAGTAAGGCTTAAGTTAAAAGCCAGAAATTCTAAACTAGGAATAAAGGCCAAATGCCAAGTTCAGAACGGTGGTCTAAGAAAAAAAGTTCAGTATGGAAATCTAGAGATTAAAATAGATATAAAGAGTGTAGAGGTTAAAATAGATATAGAGAATGAGGGATTCGGAAGCTAAAGATTTGAAAGCTATAGATTAGGGTCAGAATTGAGATTGGGTTTACCATAAGGTTCAGAGTTAAAATACGGGTCAAAGTTAAATTAAGATCAGATATGAGGGTCTAAAGGTTTAAAATTAGGCATGAGGGTCTCAGGGTTAGGGTTAAGTTTAGGCATGGGGGTCCCCGGGTTAGGGTGAGGGATTAGGGTAACTGGGGGTTAAGGTTAGAATTCAGGTTCGGTTGTGGGTTCTAATCAGTATATAAATACAGGTCGAGGTTAAACTAAGATTAGGTATGGGGGTCTAGAGGGTTAGGGTTAGGGGGTTGGGGTTAGGGTTAGAGGGTTAGGGGTTAGGGTTAGGGGGTTAGGGTAACTAGGGGTTAGGGTTAGGGTTAGGGTTAGGCATGAGGATCCCAGGGTTAGGGTTAGGGTTAGGGTTAGGCATGAGGATCCCAGGGTTAGGGATTAGGGTCTACAAGGTGAACCACCCAATAAACACAAAAAACAAGTAAATAAATAACAAATAAATAAAAAGTCCATAGTGCCATCAAACAAGGAAAACTCAAAATAAGTGCTATAAAAGTATCCAAACAAAAAGGTGAATCCACGCCACACTAAAAAATCAAGAATGTGATAAAAATAAGTGCCATCGTATCTATGGTCAGTGAGTAGATCCATAAATGAATAAATAATAAAATAAGAAATACATGTTTAAAAAGGCAATCATAAGTGCTCTCAGGCAATGGCAAATACACCATGGACCAATCCACATAAATAAATAAATAATACAATAAACAACCATTTATAATGAGTGGCTCTCCACAGGCCCCCACCACCTGCCCTCTTCCCTCCCCCCACCAAATAGCCCATATCACTACACCGAAGATGACCCCTTCCATCAGTTAGGTAAGCCAAGGTAAATCAATATTTTTCATTCAGGCCCTTAGGGTCTATCGTATTAAGACGCCCAATCCAAGTTCTTTCCATCCCCTGTCGTTGTGTCCTGGACCAACTCCCATTTGTCTCCAGACCAAAAATACTCAAACCGTCCACTGCATGTATACCAAAATGCAAATACAATACCGTAGTCTTATTACCTTTGGCTATCTGGTATAGGTGTTGTTTCAGTCTGGCCAGTAGTGCATTCTTTGTTTCTCCTATGTAAATCTTTTGGCACAATTTACACTTAATTCCATAGATCAAGTTTACAGTGGACAATTCGATCCTCTGTCTTACAAGGGACCCCAACCCCGAGAAGGCATTAACAATATACTTTGGTCTCCCCAAAAATCTATCAAATTTATTAGGTGCACTTTTCGTCTGGAAGGCAGAGTGGACTAAACTATCCCCGAGGTTTTTGTTTCTTCTATACGCTGAGATTACTCTACAATCTACCAATCCTTCCACCACTTGTTGAGCTTCCCTGAAATTGGACCTCAAGTTCCTACTAAATCCACCCAAACTCCTAGAGTATGTTGTAACAAATGGTATCAGATTATGTGTTTCCACTGGTTTATTGTATCCCCCTTCCCTGCCAAATAATTCACCCACTTCTGCCTTTATCCCCCTAAGGAAACGTTTGGAATATCCCCGTGGCCCCAAGGCTCTAAAAAGAATGGTTATTGCCTCCTCCACATGCTCCCCCAATGTACAGATTCTGTTGAACCGAATCAGCTGAGATTTAATAATCCCTCTGAAAGTATGTTTTGGATGGTAACTTGTCTTATGTAGTAGGGCATGCCTATCAGTCTCCTTAAAGAAGACTTTAGTGGCCAATGATTTAGTTACCCCATCAGAAGGTACAAATAAGACCTGAGTGTCCAAAAACTCTAGTTTTTCCCTTTGTATATTGTGGGACGTTTTAATTGCAGGATGATGTGTATTGAGGGTTTTTAAGAAACCCTCAAAGTCCTGCATAGAACTCACCCAAATTCCAAAGATATCATCCAAATACCTGAGATATAGAAAAGGAAGGGTCTGGCATTTAAGAAAAGCCGTCTCTTCCCAGAAGCACATATATAAATTGGCAAAGGCCGGAGCAAATTTCTTACCCATAGCAGTCCCATGGATCTGAAGATAAAACTCATCATTAAAATTGAAATCGTTCCTCAAGAGACTCAGCTCCAACAGATCTAAGATTTCCTTGTCCGGGCGCTGAGGATCAGGAAACCTGTCAAATGCCTGTTTTATCGCCCGCAGTCCCAAAGCGGTTTCAATATTTGTATATAATGAGTTAATATCTATTGAAAATAAGAACGCCCCTAGCGGTAGTTTGAGGCCTTTAAGTTTGTCGACAAAGTCATATGTATCCTTAACATAGGAAGCGTGCTTCTGGGATAGCGGATTAATGAAATAATCAATATATTCAGCAATTCGATACGATTCCGAACCACAGTCACTAACAATTGGGCGGGCACTAGGGATCTGAAAGGGCACAGACCACTCTTCCAAAGGTTTATGAATTTTTGGAAGAAGATAGAATTGTCGCGGTCTCGGCACTTCGGGGCCCAACAGATAAGTATATTGCTTGGAAGAAATACACCTCTTTTCAAGCAATTTCACCAGTATCCTCTTAATCATTTGTTGAGTTTCAGATTGAATAGAGTGGTCTAATAGGACATAGTTTTTCACATTATTTAATTGCCTGTTAGCCTCCAACAAATACTGTACTCTGTCCATGATTACAATCTGTGATCCCTTATCCGCAGGTTTAATAACTATACTCTGATTGGACCCCAACGATTTAATAGTATCTAGCTCCAATTGCGTAATATTCCCCCTGGTAACTGGACCAGGTCGGAACCTCCCAAATGCATCCAGATCCCTCCTGATCAATGTTTGAATAGATGGAGATATAGATTGCACTCTAGGTTCCCAAAAAGAGGGATCTGTAAATGGCACAAAGGGAATGTCAGTTACATAATTAAAATGATCCAACAATTTTAGTCTCCTATGATATAGGTGAAGGTCCCTACGAAGCTCCATCCTATCCATTATTCGGGGGGTGGGGATAAAGGACAATCCCCGTTCCAATACCTTTCTTTCCATCTCAGAAAGCCTATATGAGTGTGAAAGATTAGTGATATTTGAGTGTGGAGCTGTCTCAGGGCACTGTTCTCCCCTTACATGTTTAAATTATCCAGCCAATAGTTAAAAATGATGTTTCCTGTTTCAGATGTCCAGTGTACTGGGTCACGTGGCAGTGTATGGAACCTAAGTTTGCTGATCTCCGGTAAGTAGTTACATTGTTCTAGGATCTTTTGATTAAGTTGATCCAAGAGTATCTGTTGCTGTTTTTCCAATCTATCTGAGTAGTTGATAATTGGCACGTAGAGTATTGCATTGGGAAATTTACTTTCCGCCATTTTCAACAGTTGTTGGAGTTGTTTCCAGGAGGTCAACGCCAGCTGTTTCAAAAGGCAGTTGTTTAAACCCCCCGATAAAACCACCTTCTCCACTGTTGGGTGTTGTGACAATTTTTCTACTACGCCTTTTAGATGGTGAAATGTGGCCCCAGGGAAGCTGTCTGCTTGTACCCTGGGGTCAGCAAACCTAGGTATCCGTGAGATATTAGAATCTCCAATTATAACAATTGGTTTTCTAATTGTAAGTTCCCAATCCCAAATTTTCCTGATAGAATTTGGGTGCCTAACTGGTTCAACGCAGGTGGGTATAGGCTTCCTGACAGGTAGATCAATTACTGGGATGGAAGAAGGAACCCCCGGGTGCACCTCAGTTGGGGCTAATCCCACTGTTCTACCCTTACCTTGACCAAGAGGCGAAGTCCCCGAAGAGAGTAGCAGCGGGAGGACCGGGGCGGCAGCAATGCGGGACCCCCCAGGAGGCTCAGACAAGGGCGTAATCAAGGAACATTCCGTTTTGTCACCACTTATCATCATATGTTCATCCCCCCCTCGGGTCCCAAGGGCAGCCCCCCACGGCTCCCGCTCCCCTCCAACTCCGGGGTCCTCCTGGCCAGAGTCAGATAAAGAGGTAATTGTATTACTACATTGTAGGACAACATTACTGTATAAAGACCTCTTAGGACTATGAACAAGAGCAGACCTCACCTGTGTTTCCTTCCCAATATCAGCCCCCCCTGGCGCTACCTCGGTGGTCAATGGATCTCCAGCAGGTACTTGGAGTCTAGGGGAATATATTTCAGCCCTAACTGAAATGGTTTTCCCCATCCGTTTCACTGGATCCAGCTCTAGAGCTGATAGTCCGGGAGACCTCCTGAGGGAGCTCCCCCTAGGTCCATGTTTAGGCCCACTATGGGCTAACCCACCTGCCGGACTGCTATCTCCCACCCCTTCCACCTTATTGGGAGTTGGAGACAGGACACCCGACAAGGGCGGAAAGTCCTCCATAGTCAGTTGGCCCGGGCCTGCCACCTCACTGACACCAGTGCTGGCCTTGGGAAGCATAGCCTTTAGTGTTGCCACTGAGGACTGAGTGAACTTACGTCTATATCGGGTCCTTGCCCAAACAACAGCTCGCTCAAAGGAATTGGTATCAAATCTCCCCATCTCCTGTAACCCCGCTGCTAGGACTGAATCATAATGATCTACCAAAATACACATATTGGTGTCCATCCAGTGATCCGTATTTTCCTTCACCAGTGCCAGAG
The DNA here is from genome assembly GCF_013265735.2 of Oncorhynchus mykiss. Lineage (NCBI taxonomy): Eukaryota > Metazoa > Chordata > Actinopteri > Salmoniformes > Salmonidae > Oncorhynchus > Oncorhynchus mykiss. The sequence continues at coordinate 42,741 of NC_050570.1, read as the reverse complement.
TGCTTGAGTTGGGTGAGGAAGGTTTGATAAAAGCTGTAAGTCTAACAACCTGCTTCATCATGCCAGGTGGAAAAGACCCAGTCCTCTGTAACTCTGCTAAAATTTCCGCATGATGGATGGCTTGTAATAATTTAAAATACTGCTTGGTCAATTTAGGGTCAAAAGAGGTCTTAAGAGTGTCTGAGCCTAAGGTGGGTGTATTCTCACCCAAAGTTATAGAATGAGCCAGAGGCCCAAACCTATTGCTTCTGGGAAGCGTCATCTTCTGCTACCCCAAACAATTACCACAATCAGAAATGCTGTCCCAGCTGAGTCTCCACTACACCCTGGGCTGTTTAAAAAAAATGTAGATAAAATTTTAAAAAATCAGGACATAGGGGAAGGAAAAAAAAGTTAAGAAGAAAAACATTTTCATAAAAGGACAAAATTTAAAACCAAGAGACAACAAAACATAAAAACAATTAAGACTCTGAAGTTCCCTTGAGTTTATCCCACACAAACACTCACTGGTAATGATCCACTTAACCAGAGGAGATTGTCCATGGATTTAGCAATGTTCTTAGCAATGTTCAAAAGGTTAGAAAAAAATATATCTTTCACCTTAGTCCTTTTCCAGGCATTTGTTCTCACTGGAGCTTCCTTTCGAGTGAATTTGCAGTCCAAGAGGCCTTCATATGCTAGATTCCATAGTACTTTCTTAGTATAGCTTGTTAAAGGAAAACATCTGTTAAGGGAACTTTCAGAGATTAAAACAAACAAAAGACAGAGGAGACCTGACGTTTCAGCATCATAGCTTTCTTCAGAGGTAATGAGTAGTCACCAACACCTGTGCTGATATGGGGAATTGAGGGGGCGGATCCCTTCTTCCTGAGGCATATGTATGGCTTAATCCTCCGTCCACCCCCCCCCCCCCCCCCATTCTCCTCCCATCAACCGTCCCAATTTGGGTAGATGTTCAATGGGTGGCCTACTTGACAAACAAATTAAAACAATTAACATACTAAAAAGAATCTAGTCAAAGAAGTCTTTTAAAACCCAAATAATGTATAATATGCCAGGCGCGGGCTAGGTTAGGTTCAATAAGGAGCAGACGAATCTGGTGTGCACTGGCACAGGCAACCCCTTTAGGATAAATGGTTAGACATAGGTATAACATACTTTAAATGACTAGGAAAAACTATAAAAGAAAGACCAGAGTCTAATGTTAAAGTAAGGCTTAAGTTAAAAGCCAGAAATTCTAAACTAGGAATAAAGGCCAAATGCCAAGTTCAGAACGGTGGTCTAAGAAAAAAAGTTCAGTATGGAAATCTAGAGATTAAAATAGATATAAAGAGTGTAGAGGTTAAAATAGATATAGAGAATGAGGGATTCGGAAGCTAAAGATTTGAAAGCTATAGATTAGGGTCAGAATTGAGATTGGGTTTACCATAAGGTTCAGAGTTAAAATACGGGTCAAAGTTAAATTAAGATCAGATATGAGGGTCTAAAGGTTTAAAATTAGGCATGAGGGTCTCAGGGTTAGGGTTAAGTTTAGGCATGGGGGTCCCCGGGTTAGGGTGAGGGATTAGGGTAACTGGGGGTTAAGGTTAGAATTCAGGTTCGGTTGTGGGTTCTAATCAGTATATAAATACAGGTCGAGGTTAAACTAAGATTAGGTATGGGGGTCTAGAGGGTTAGGGTTAGGGTTAGGGGGTTGGGGTTAGGGTTAGAGGGTTAGGGGTTAGGGTTAGGGGATTAGGGTAACTAGGGGTTAGGGTTAGGCATGAGGATCCCAGGGTTAGGGTTAGGATTAGGGTTAGGGTTAGGCATGAGGATCCCAGGGTTAGGGATTAGGGTCTACAAGGTGAACCACCCAATAAACACAAAAAACAAGTAAATAAATAACAAATAAATAAAAAGTCCATAGTGCCATCAAACAAGGAAAACTCAAAATAAGTGCTATAAAAGTATCCAAACAAAAAGGTGAATCCACGCCACACTAAAAAATCAAGAATGTGATAAAAATAAGTGCCATCGTATCTATGGTCAGTGAGTAGATCCATAAATGAATAAATAATAAAATAAGAAATACATGTTTAAAAAGGCAATCATAAGTGCTCTCAGGCAATGGCAAATACACCATGGACCAATCCACATAAATAAATAAATAATACAATAAACAACCATTTATAATGAGTGGCTCTCCACAGGCCCCCACCACCTGCCCTCTTCCCTCCCCCCACCAAATAGCCCATATCACTACACCGAAGATGACCCCTTCCATCAGTTAGGTAAGCCAAGGTAAATCAATATTTTTCATTCAGGCCCTTAGGGTCTATCGTATTAAGACGCCCAATCCAAGTTCTTTCCATCCCCTGTCGTTGTGTCCTGGACCAACTCCCATTTGTCTCCAGACCAAAAATACTCAAACCGTCCACTGCATGTATACCAAAATGCAAATACAATACCGTAGTCTTATTACCTTTGGCTATCTGGTATAGGTGTTGTTTCAGTCTGGCCAGTAGTGCATTCTTTGTTTCTCCTATGTAAATCTTTTGGCACAATTTACACTTAATTCCATAGATCAAGTTTACAGTGGACAATTCGATCCTCTGTCTTACAAGGGACCCCAACCCCGAGAAGGCATTAACAATATACTTTGGTCTCCCCAAAAATCTATCAAATTTATTAGGTGCACTTTTCGTCTGGAAGGCAGAGTGGACTAAACTATCCCCGAGGTTTTTGTTTCTTCTATACGCTGAGATTACTCTACAATCTACCAATCCTTCCACCACTTGTTGAGCTTCCCTGAAATTGGACCTCAAGTTCCTACTAAATCCACCCAAACTCCTAGAGTATGTTGTAACAAATGGTATCAGATTATGTGTTTCCACTGGTTTATTGTATCCCCCTTCCCTGCCAAATAATTCACCCACTTCTGCCTTTATCCCCCTAAGGAAACGTTTGGAATATCCCCGTGGCCCCAAGGCTCTAAAAAGAATGGTTATTGCCTCCTCCACATGCTCCCCCAATGTACAGATTCTGTTGAACCGAATCAGCTGAGATTTAATAATCCCTCTGAAAGTATGTTTTGGATGGTAACTTGTCTTATGTAGTAGGGCATGCCTATCAGTCTCCTTAAAGAAGACTTTAGTGGCCAATGATTTAGTTACCCCATCAGAAGGTACAAATAAGACCTGAGTGTCCAAAAACTCTAGTTTTTCCCTTTGTATATTGTGGGACGTTTTAATTGCAGGATGATGTGTATTGAGGGTTTTTAAGAAACCCTCAAAGTCCTGCATAGAACTCACCCAAATTCCAAAGATATCATCCAAATACCTGAGATATAGAAAAGGAAGGGTCTGGCATTTAAGAAAAGCCGTCTCTTCCCAGAAGCACATATATAAATTGGCAAAGGCCGGAGCAAATTTCTTACCCATAGCAGTCCCATGGATCTGAAGATAAAACTCATCATTAAAATTGAAATCGTTCCTCAAGAGACTCAGCTCCAACAGATCTAAGATTTCCTTGTCCGGGCGCTGAGGATCAGGAAACCTGTCAAATGCCTGTTTTATCGCCCGCAGTCCCAAAGCGGTTTCAATATTTGTATATAATGAGTTAATATCTATTGAAAATAAGAACGCCCCTAGCGGTAGTTTGAGGCCTTTAAGTTTGTCGACAAAGTCATATGTATCCTTAACATAGGAAGCGTGCTTCTGGGATAGCGGATTAATGAAATAATCAATATATTCAGCAATTCGATACGATTCCGAACCACAGTCACTAACAATTGGGCGGGCACTAGGGATCTGAAAGGGCACAGACCACTCTTCCAAAGGTTTATGAATTTTTGGAAGAAGATAGAATTGTCGCGGTCTCGGCACTTCGGGGCCCAACAGATAAGTATATTGCTTGGAAGAAATACACCTCTTTTCAAGCAATTTCACCAGTATCCTCTTAATCATTTGTTGAGTTTCAGATTGAATAGAGTGGTCTAATAGGACATAGTTTTTCACATTATTTAATTGCCTGTTAGCCTCCAACAAATACTGTACTCTGTCCATGATTACAATCTGTGATCCCTTATCCGCAGGTTTAATAACTATACTCTGATTGGACCCCAACGATTTAATAGTATCTAGCTCCAATTGCGTAATATTCCCCCTGGTAACTGGACCAGGTCGGAACCTCCCAAATGCATCCAGATCCCTCCTGATCAATGTTTGAATAGATGGAGATATAGATTGCACTCTAGGTTCCCAAAAAGAGGGATCTGTAAATGGCACAAAGGGAATGTCAGTTACATAATTAAAATGATCCAACAATTTTAGTCTCCTATGATATAGGTGAAGGTCCCTACGAAGCTCCATCCTATCCATTATTCGGGGGGTGGGGATAAAGGACAATCCCCGTTCCAATACCTTTCTTTCCATCTCAGAAAGCCTATATGAGTGTGAAAGATTAGTGATATTTGAGTGTGGAGCTGTCTCAGGGCACTGTTCTCCCCTTACATGTTTAAATTATCCAGCCAATAGTTAAAAATGATGTTTCCTGTTTCAGATGTCCAGTGTACTGGGTCACGTGGCAGTGTATGGAACCTAAGTTTGCTGATCTCCGGTAAGTAGTTACATTGTTCTAGGATCTTTTGATTAAGTTGATCCAAGAGTATCTGTTGCTGTTTTTCCAATCTATCTGAGTAGTTGATAATTGGCACGTAGAGTATTGCATTGGGAAATTTACTTTCCGCCATTTTCAACAGTTGTTGGAGTTGTTTCCAGGAGGTCAACGCCAGCTGTTTCAAAAGGCAGTTGTTTAAACCCCCCGATAAAACCACCTTCTCCACTGTTGGGTGTTGTGACAATTTTTCTACTACGCCTTTTAGATGGTGAAATGTGGCCCCAGGGAAGCTGTCTGCTTGTACCCTGGGGTCAGCAAACCTAGGTATCCGTGAGATATTAGAATCTCCAATTATAACAATTGGTTTTCTAATTGTAAGTTCCCAATCCCAAATTTTCCTGATAGAATTTGGGTGCCTAACTGGTTCAACGCAGGTGGGTATAGGCTTCCTGACAGGTAGATCAATTACTGGGATGGAAGAAGGAACCCCCGGGTGCACCTCAGTTGGGGCTAATCCCACTGTTCTACCCTTACCTTGACCAAGAGGCGAAGTCCCCGAAGAGAGTAGCAGCGGGAGGACCGGGGCGGCAGCAATGCGGGACCCCCCAGGAGGCTCAGACAAGGGCGTAATCAAGGAACATTCCGTTTTGTCACCACTTATCATCATATGTTCATCCCCCCCTCGGGTCCCAAGGGCAGCCCCCCACGGCTCCCGCTCCCCTCCAACTCCGGGGTCCTCCTGGCCAGAGTCAGATAAAGAGGTAATTGTATTACTACATTGTAGGACAACATTACTGTATAAAGACCTCTTAGGACTATGAACAAGAGCAGACCTCACCTGTGTTTCCTTCCCAATATCAGCCCCCCCTGGCGCTACCTCGGTGGTCAATGGATCTCCAGCAGGTACTTGGAGTCTAGGGGAATATATTTCAGCCCTAACTGAAATGGTTTTCCCCATCCGTTTCACTGGATCCAGCTCTAGAGCTGATAGTCCGGGAGACCTCCTGAGGGAGCTCCCCCTAGGTCCATGTTTAGGCCCACTATGGGCTAACCCACCTGCCGGACTGCTATCTCCCACCCCTTCCACCTTATTGGGAGTTGGAGACAGGACACCCGACAAGGGCGGAAAGTCCTCCATAGTCAGTTGGCCCGGGCCTGCCACCTCACTGACACCAGTGCTGGCCTTGGGAAGCATAGCCTTTAGTGTTGCCACTGAGGACTGAGTGAACTTACGTCTATATCGGGTCCTTGCCCAAACAACAGCTCGCTCAAAGGAATTGGTATCAAATCTCCCCATCTCCTGTAACCCCGCTGCTAGGACTGAATCATAATGATCTACCAAAATACACATATTGGTGTCCATCCAGTGATCCGTATTTTCCTTCACCAGTGCCAGAGTGCTTGAGTTGGGTGAGGAAGGTTTGATAAAAGCTGTAAGTCTAACAACCTGCTTCATCATGCCAGGTGGAAAAGACCCAGTCCTCTGTAACTCTGCTAAAATTTCCGCATGATGGATGGCTTGTAATAATTTAAAATACTGCTTGGTCAATTTAGGGTCAAAAGAGGTCTTAAGAGTGTCTGAGCCTAAGGTGGGTGTATTCTCACCCAAAGTTATAGAATGAGCCAGAGGCCCAAACCTATTGCTTCTGGGAAGCGTCATCTTCTGCTACCCCAAACAATTACCACAATCAGAAATGCTGTCCCAGCTGAGTCTCCACTACACCCTGGGCTGTTTAAAAAAATGTAGATAAAATTTTAAAAAATCAGGACATAGGGGAAGGAAAAAAAAGTTAAGAAAAACATTTTCATAAAAGGACAAAATTTAAAACCAAGAGACAACAAAACATAAAAACAATTAAGACTCTGAAGTTCCCTTGAGTTTATCCCACACAAACACTCACTGGTAATGATCCACTTAACCAGAGGAGATTGTCCATGGATTTAGCAATGTTCTTAGCAATGTTCAAAAGGTTAGAAAAAAATATATCTTTCACCTTAGTCCTTTTCCAGGCATTTGTTCTCACTGGAGCTTCCTTTCGAGTGAATTTGCAGTCCAAGAGGCCTTCATATGCTAGATTCCATAGTACTTTCTTAGTATAGCTTGTTAAAGGAAAACATCTGTTAAGGGAACTTTCAGAGATTAAAACAAACAAAAGACAGAGGAGACCTGACGTTTCAGCATCATAGCTTTCTTCAGAGGTAATGAGTAGTCACCAACACCTGTGCTGATATGGGGAATTGAGGGGGCGGATCCCTTCTTCCTGAGGCATATGTATGGCTTAATCCTCCGTCCACCCCCCCCCCCCCCCCCATTCTCCTCCCATCAACCGTCCCAATTTGGGTAGATGTTCAATGGGTGGCCTACTTGACAAACAAATTAAAACAATTAACATACTAAAAAGAATCTAGTCAAAGAAGTCTTTTAAAACCCAAATAATGTATAATATGCCAGGCGCGGGCTAGGTTAGGTTCAATAAGGAGCAGACGAATCTGGTGTGCACTGGCACAGGCAACCCCTTTAGGATAAATGGTTAGACATAGGTATAACATACTTTAAATGACTAGGAAAAACTATAAAAGAAAGACCAGAGTCTAATGTTAAAGTAAGGCTTAAGTTAAAAGCCAGAAATTCTAAACTAGGAATAAAGGCCAAATGCCAAGTTCAGAACGGTGGTCTAAGAAAAAAAGTTCAGTATGGAAATCTAGAGATTAAAATAGATATAAAGAGTGTAGAGGTTAAAATAGATATAGAGAATGAGGGATTCGGAAGCTAAAGATTTGAAAGCTATAGATTAGGGTCAGAATTGAGATTGGGTTTACCATAAGGTTCAGAGTTAAAATACGGGTCAAAGTTAAATTAAGATCAGATATGAGGGTCTAAAGGTTTAAAATTAGGCATGAGGGTCTCAGGGTTAGGGTTAAGTTTAGGCATGGGGGTCCCCGGGTTAGGGTGAGGGATTAGGGTAACTGGGGGTTAAGGTTAGAATTCAGGTTCGGTTGTGGGTTCTAATCAGTATATAAATACAGGTCGAGGTTAAACTAAGATTAGGTATGGGGGTCTAGAGGGTTAGGGTTAGGGTTAGGGGGTTGGGGTTAGGGTTAGAGGGTTAGGGTTAGGGTTAGGGTTAGGGTTAGGTTCAATAAGGAGCAGACGAATCTGGTGTGCACTGGCACAGGCAACCCCTTTAGGATAAATGGTTAGACATAGGTATAACATACTTTAAATGACTAGGAAAAACTATAAAAGAAAGACCAGAGTCTAATGTTAAAGTAAGGCTTAAGTTAAAAGCCAGAAATTCTAAACTAGGAATAAAGGCCAAATGCCAAGTTCAGAACGGTGGTCTAAGAAAAAAAGTTCAGTATGGAAATCTAGAGATTAAAATAGATATAAAGAGTGTAGAGGTTAAAATAGATATAGAGAATGAGGGATTCGGAAGCTAAAGATTTGAAAGCTATAGATTAGGGTCAGAATTGAGATTGGGTTTACCATAAGGTTCAGAGTTAAAATACGGGTCAAAGTTAAATTAAGATCAGATATGAGGGTCTAAAGGTTTAAAATTAGGCATGAGGGTCTCAGGGTTAGGGTTAAGTTCAGGCATGGGGGTCCCCGGGTTAGGGTGAGGGATTAGGGTAACTGGGGGTTAAGGTTAGAATTCAGGTTCGGTTGTGGGTTCTAATCAGTATATAAATACAGGTCGAGGTTAAACTAAGATTAGGTATGGGGGTCTAGAGGGTTAGGGTTAGGGGGTTGGGGTTAGGGTTAGAGGGTTAGGGGTTAGGGTTAGGGGGTTAGGGTAACTAGGGGTTAGGGTTAGGGTTAGGGTTAGGCATGAGGATCCCAGGGTTAGGGTTAGGGTTAGGGTTAGGCATGAGGATCCCAGGGTTAGGGATTAGGGTCTACAAGGTGAACCACCCAATAAACACAAAAAACAAGTAAATAAATAACAAATAAATAAAAAGTCCATAGTGCCATCAAACAAGGAAAACTCAAAATAAGTGCTATAAAAGTATCCAAACAAAAAGGTGAATCCACGCCACACTAAAAAATCAAGAATGTGATAAAAATAAGTGCCATCGTATCTATGGTCAGTGAGTAGATCCATAAATGAATAAATAATAAAATAAGAAATACATGTTTAAAAAGGCAATCATAAGTGCTCTCAGGCAATGGCAAATACACCATGGACCAATCCACATAAATAAATAAATAATACAATAAACAACCATTTATAATGAGTGGCTCTCCACAGGCCCCCACCACCTGCCCTCTTCCCTCCCCCCACCAAATAGCCCATATCACTACACCGAAGATGACCCCTTCCATCAGTTAGGTAAGCCAAGGTAAATCAATATTTTTCATTCAGGCCCTTAGGGTCTATCGTATTAAGACGCCCAATCCAAGTTCTTTCCATCCCCTGTCGTTGTGTCCTGGACCAACTCCCATTTGTCTCCAGACCAAAAATACTCAAACCGTCCACTGCATGTATACCAAAATGCAAATACAATACCGTAGTCTTATTACCTTTGGCTATCTGGTATAGGTGTTGTTTCAGTCTGGCCAGTAGTGCATTCTTTGTTTCTCCTATGTAAATCTTTTGGCACAATTTACACTTAATTCCATAGATCAAGTTTACAGTGGACAATTCGATCCTCTGTCTTACAAGGGACCCCAACCCCGAGAAGGCATTAACAATATACTTTGGTCTCCCCAAAAATCTATCAAATTTATTAGGTGCACTTTTCGTCTGGAAGGCAGAGTGGACTAAACTATCCCCGAGGTTTTTGTTTCTTCTATACGCTGAGATTACTCTACAATCTACCAATCCTTCCACCACTTGTTGAGCTTCCCTGAAATTGGACCTCAAGTTCCTACTAAATCCACCCAAACTCCTAGAGTATGTTGTAACAAATGGTATCAGATTATGTGTTTCCACTGGTTTATTGTATCCCCCTTCCCTGCCAAATAATTCACCCACTTCTGCCTTTATCCCCCTAAGGAAACGTTTGGAATATCCCCGTGGCCCCAAGGCTCTAAAAAGAATGGTTATTGCCTCCTCCACATGCTCCCCCAATGTACAGATTCTGTTGAACCGAATCAGCTGAGATTTAATAATCCCTCTGAAAGTATGTTTTGGATGGTAACTTGTCTTATGTAGTAGGGCATGCCTATCAGTCTCCTTAAAGAAGACTTTAGTGGCCAATGATTTAGTTACCCCATCAGAAGGTACAAATAAGACCTGAGTGTCCAAAAACTCTAGTTTTTCCCTTTGTATATTGTGGGACGTTTTAATTGCAGGATGATGTGTATTGAGGGTTTTTAAGAAACCCTCAAAGTCCTGCATAGAACTCACCCAAATTCCAAAGATATCATCCAAATACCTGAGATATAGAAAAGGAAGGGTCTGGCATTTAAGAAAAGCCGTCTCTTCCCAGAAGCACATATATAAATTGGCAAAGGCCGGAGCAAATTTCTTACCCATAGCAGTCCCATGGATCTGAAGATAAAACTCATCATTAAAATTGAAATCGTTCCTCAAGAGACTCAGCTCCAACAGATCTAAGATTTCCTTGTCCGGGCGCTGAGGATCAGGAAACCTGTCAAATGCCTGTTTTATCGCCCGCAGTCCCAAAGCGGTTTCAATATTTGTATATAATGAGTTAATATCTATTGAAAATAAGAACGCCCCTAGCGGTAGTTTGAGGCCTTTAAGTTTGTCGACAAAGTCATATGTATCCTTAACATAGGAAGCGTGCTTCTGGGATAGCGGATTAATGAAATAATCAATATATTCAGCAATTCGATACGATTCCGAACCACAGTCACTAACAATTGGGCGGGCACTAGGGATCTGAAAGGGCACAGACCACTCTTCCAAAGGTTTATGAATTTTTGGAAGAAGATAGAATTGTCGCGGTCTCGGCACTTCGGGGCCCAACAGATAAGTATATTGCTTGGAAGAAATACACCTCTTTTCAAGCAATTTCACCAGTATCCTCTTAATCATTTGTTGAGTTTCAGATTGAATAGAGTGGTCTAATAGGACATAGTTTTTCACATTATTTAATTGCCTGTTAGCCTCCAACAAATACTGTACTCTGTCCATGATTACAATCTGTGATCCCTTATCCGCAGGTTTAATAACTATACTCTGATTGGACCCCAACGATTTAATAGTATCTAGCTCCAATTGCGTAATATTCCCCCTGGTAACTGGACCAGGTCGGAACCTCCCAAATGCATCCAGATCCCTCCTGATCAATGTTTGAATAGATGGAGATATAGATTGCACTCTAGGTTCCCAAAAAGAGGGATCTGTAAATGGCACAAAGGGAATGTCAGTTACATAATTAAAATGATCCAACAATTTTAGTCTCCTATGATATAGGTGAAGGTCCCTACGAAGCTCCATCCTATCCATTATTCGGGGGGTGGGGATAAAGGACAATCCCCGTTCCAATACCTTTCTTTCCATCTCAGAAAGCCTATATGAGTGTGAAAGATTAGTGATATTTGAGTGTGGAGCTGTCTCAGGGCACTGTTCTCCCCTTACATGTTTAAATTATCCAGCCAATAGTTAAAAATGATGTTTCCTGTTTCAGATGTCCAGTGTACTGGGTCACGTGGCAGTGTATGGAACCTAAGTTTGCTGATCTCCGGTAAGTAGTTACATTGTTCTAGGATCTTTTGATTAAGTTGATCCAAGAGTATCTGTTGCTGTTTTTCCAATCTATCTGAGTAGTTGATAATTGGCACGTAGAGTATTGCATTGGGAAATTTACTTTCCGCCATTTTCAACAGTTGTTGGAGTTGTTTCCAGGAGGTCAACGCCAGCTGTTTCAAAAGGCAGTTGTTTAAACCCCCCGATAAAACCACCTTCTCCACTGTTGGGTGTTGTGACAATTTCTACTACGCCTTTTAGATGGTGAAATGTGGCCCCAGGGAAGCTGTCTGCTTGTACCCTGGGGTCAGCAAACCTAGGTATCCGTGAGATATTAGAATCTCCAATTATAACAATTGGTTTTCTAATTGTAAGTTCCCAATCCCAAATTTTCCTGATAGAATTTGGGTGCCTAACTGGTTCAACGCAGGTGGGTATAGGCTTCCTGACAGGTAGATCAATTACTGGGATGGAAGAAGGAACCCCCGGGTGCACCTCAGTTGGGGCTAATCCCACTGTTCTACCCTTACCTTGACCAAGAGGCGAAGTCCCCGAAGAGAGTAGCAGCGGGAGGACCGGGGCGGCAGCAATGCGGGACCCCCCAGGAGGCTCAGACAAGGGCGTAATCAAGGAACATTCCGTTTTGTCACCACTTATCATCATATGTTCATCCCCCCCTCGGGTCCCAAGGGCAGCCCCCCACGGCTCCCGCTCCCCTCCAACTCCGGGGTCCTCCTGGCCAGAGTCAGATAAAGAGGTAATTGTATTACTACATTGTAGGACAACATTACTGTATAAAGACCTCTTAGGACTATGAACAAGAGCAGACCTCACCTGTGTTTCCTTCCCAATATCAGCCCCCCCTGGCGCTACCTCGGTGGTCAATGGATCTCCAGCAGGTACTTGGAGTCTAGGGGAATATATTTCAGCCCTAACTGAAATGGTTTTCCCCATCCGTTTCACTGGATCCAGCTCTAGAGCTGATAGTCCGGGAGACCTCCTGAGGGAGCTCCCCCTAGGTCCATGTTTAGGCCCACTATGGGCTAACCCACCTGCCGGACTGCTATCTCCCACCCCTTCCACCTTATTGGGAGTTGGAGACAGGACACCCGACAAGGGCGGAAAGTCCTCCATAGTCAGTTGGCCCGGGCCTGCCACCTCACTGACACCAGTGCTGGCCTTGGGAAGCATAGCCTTTAGTGTTGCCACTGAGGACTGAGTGAACTTACGTCTATATCGGGTCCTTGCCCAAACAACAGCTCGCTCAAAGGAATTGGTATCAAATCTCCCCATCTCCTGTAACCCCGCTGCTAGGACTGAATCATAATGATCTACCAAAATACACATATTGGTGTCCATCCAGTGATCCGTATTTTCCTTCACCAGTGCCAGAGTGCTTGAGTTGGGTGAGGAAGGTTTGATAAAAGCTGTAAGTCTAACAACCTGCTTCATCATGCCAGGTGGAAAAGACCCAGTCCTCTGTAACTCTGCTAAAATTTCCGCATGATGGATGGCTTGTAATAATTTAAAATACTGCTTGGTCAATTTAGGGTCAAAAGAGGTCTTAAGAGTGTCTGAGCCTAAGGTGGGTGTATTCTCACCCAAAGTTATAGAATGAGCCAGAGGCCCAAACCTATTGCTTCTGGGAAGCGTCATCTTCTGCTACCCCAAACAATTACCACAATCAGAAATGCTGTCCCAGCTGAGTCTCCACTACACCCTGGGCTGTTTAAAAAAAATTTAGATAAAATTTTAAAAAATCAGGACATAGGGGAAGGAAAAAAAGTTAAGAAGAAAAACATTTTCATAAAAGGACAAAATTTAAAACCAAGAGACAACAAAACATAAAAACAATTAAGACTCTGAAGTTCCCTTGAGTTTATCCCACACAAACACTCACTGGTAATGATCCACTTAACCAGAGGAGATTGTCCATGGATTTAGCAATGTTCTTAGCAATGTTCAAAAGGTTAGAAAAAAATATATCTTTCACCTTAGTCCTTTTCCAGGCATTTGTTCTCACTGGAGCTTCCTTTCGAGTGAATTTGCAGTCCAAGAGGCCTTCATATGCTAGATTCCATAGTACTTTCTTAGTATAGCTTGTTAAAGGAAAACATCTGTTAAGGGAACTTTCAGAGATTAAAACAAACAAAAGACAGAGGAGACCTGACGTTTCAGCATCATAGCTTTCTTCAGAGGTAATGAGTAGTCACCAACACCTGTGCTGATATGGGGAATTGAGGGGGCGGATCCCTTCTTCCTGAGGCATATGTATGGCTTAATCCTCCGTCCACCCCCCCCCCCCCCCATTCTCCTCCCATCAACCGTCCCAATTTGGGTAGATGTTCAATGGGTGGCCTACTTGACAAACAAATTAAAACAATTAACATACTAAAAATAATCTAGTCAAAGAAGTCTTTTAAAACCCAAATAATGTATAATATGCCAGGCGCGGGCTAGGTTAGGTTCAATAAGGAGCAGACGAATCTGGTGTGCACTGGCACAGGCAACCCCTTTTGGATAAATGGTTAGACATAGGTATAACATACTTTAAATGACTAGGAAAAACTATAAAAGAAAGACCAGAGTCTAATGTTAAAGTAAGGCTTAAGTTAAAAGCCAGAAATTCTAAACTAGGAATAAAGGCCAAATGCCAAGTTCAGAACGGTGGTCTAAGAAAAAAAGTTCAGTATGGAAATCTAGAGATTAAAATAGATATAAAGAGTGTAGAGGTTAAAATAGATATAGAGAATGAGGGATTCGGAAGCTAAAGATTTGAAAGCTATAGATTAGGGTCAGAATTGAGATTGGGTTTACCATAAGGTTCAGAGTTAAAATACGGGTCAAAGTTAAATTAAGATCAGATATGAGGGTCTAAAGGTTTAAAATTAGGCATGAGGGTCTCAGGGTTAGGGTTAAGTTTAGGCATGGGGGTCCCCGGGTTAGGGTGAGGGATTAGGGTAACTGGGGGTTAAGGTTAGAATTCAGGTTCGGTTGTGGGTTCTAATCAGTATATAAATACAGGTCGAGGTTAAACTAAGATTAGGTATGGGGGTCTAGAGGGTTAGGGTTAGGGTTAGGGGGTTGGGGTTAGGGTTAGGGTTAGGGTTAGGGTTAGGGTTAGGGTTAGGGTTAGGGTTAGGTTCAATAAGGAGCAGACGAATCTGGTGTGCACTGGCACAGGCAACCCCTTTAGGATAAATGGTTAGACATAGGTATAACATACTTTAAATGACTAGGAAAAACTATAAAAGAAAGACCAGAGTCTAATGTTAAAGTAAGGCTTAAGTTAAAAGCCAGAAATTCTAAACTAGGAATAAAGGCCAAATGCCAAGTTCAGAACGGTGGTCTAAGAAAAAAAGTTCAGTATGGAAATCTAGAGATTAAAATAGATATAAAGAGTGTAGAGGTTAAAATAGATATAGAGAATGAGGGATTCGGAAGCTAAAGATTTGAAAGCTATAGATTAGGGTCAGAATTGAGATTGGGTTTACCATAAGGTTCAGAGTTAAAATACGGGTCAAAGTTAAATTAAGATCAGATATGAGGGTCTAAAGGTTTAAAATTAGGCATGAGGGTCTCAGGGTTAGGGTTAAGTTCAGGCATGGGGGTCCCCGGGTTAGGGTGAGGGATTAGGGTAACTGGGGGTTAAGGTTAGAATTCAGGTTCGGTTGTGGGTTCTAATCAGTATATAAATACAGGTCGAGGTTAAACTAAGATTAGGTATGGGGGTCTAGAGGGTTAGGGTTAGGGGGTTGGGGTTAGGGTTAGAGGGTTAGGGGTTAGGGTTAGGGGGTTAGGGTAACTAGGGGTTAGGGTTAGGGTTAGGCATGAGGATCCCAGGGTTAGGGTTAGGGTTAGGGTTAGGCATGAGGATCCCAGGGTTAGGGATTAGGGTCTACAAGGTGAACCACCCAATAAACACAAAAAACAAGTAAATAAATAACAAATAAATAAAAAGTCCATAGTGCCATCAAACAAGGAAAACTCAAAATAAGTGCTATAAAAGTATCCAAACAAAAAGGTGAATCCACGCCACACTAAAAAATCAAGAATGTGATAAAAATAAGTGCCATCGTATCTATGGTCAGTGAGTAGATCCATAAATGAATAAATAATAAAATAAGAAATACATGTTTAAAAAGGCAATCATAAGTGCTCTCAGGCAATGGCAAATACACCATGGACCAATCCACATAAATAAATAAATAATACAATAAACAACCATTTATAATGAGTGGCTCTCCACAGGCCCCCACCACCTGCCCTCTTCCCTCCCCCCACCAAATAGCCCATATCACTACACCGAAGATGACCCCTTCCATCAGTTAGGTAAGCCAAGGTAAATCAATATTTTTCATTCAGGCCCTTAGGGTCTATCGTATTAAGACGCCCAATCCAAGTTCTTTCCATCCCCTGTCGTTGTGTCCTGGACCAACTCCCATTTGTCTCCAGACCAAAAATACTCAAACCGTCCACTGCATGTATACCAAAATGCAAATACAATACCGTAGTCTTATTACCTTTGGCTATCTGGTATAGGTGTTGTTTCAGTCTGGCCAGTAGTGCATTCTTTGTTTCTCCTATGTAAATCTTTTGGCACAATTTACACTTAATTCCATAGATCAAGTTTACAGTGGACAATTCGATCCTCTGTCTTACAAGGGACCCCAACCCCGAGAAGGCATTAACAATATACTTTGGTCTCCCCAAAAATCTATCAAATTTATTAGGTGCACTTTTCGTCTGGAAGGCAGAGTGGACTAAACTATCCCCGAGGTTTTTGTTTCTTCTATACGCTGAGATTACTCTACAATCTACCAATCCTTCCACCACTTGTTGAGCTTCCCTGAAATTGGACCTCAAGTTCCTACTAAATCCACCCAAACTCCTAGAGTATGTTGTAACAAATGGTATCAGATTATGTGTTTCCACTGGTTTATTGTATCCCCCTTCCCTGCCAAATAATTCACCCACTTCTGCCTTTATCCCCCTAAGGAAACGTTTGGAATATCCCCGTGGCCCCAAGGCTCTAAAAAGAATGGTTATTGCCTCCTCCACATGCTCCCCCAATGTACAGATTCTGTTGAACCGAATCAGCTGAGATTTAATAATCCCTCTGAAAGTATGTTTTGGATGGTAACTTGTCTTATGTAGTAGGGCATGCCTATCAGTCTCCTTAAAGAAGACTTTAGTGGCCAATGATTTAGTTACCCCATCAGAAGGTACAAATAAGACCTGAGTGTCCAAAAACTCTAGTTTTTCCCTTTGTATATTGTGGGACGTTTTAATTGCAGGATGATGTGTATTGAGGGTTTTTAAGAAACCCTCAAAGTCCTGCATAGAACTCACCCAAATTCCAAAGATATCATCCAAATACCTGAGATATAGAAAAGGAAGGGTCTGGCATTTAAGAAAAGCCGTCTCTTCCCAGAAGCACATATATAAATTGGCAAAGGCCGGAGCAAATTTCTTACCCATAGCAGTCCCATGGATCTGAAGATAAAACTCATCATTAAAATTGAAATCGTTCCTCAAGAGACTCAGCTCCAACAGATCTAAGATTTCCTTGTCCGGGCGCTGAGGATCAGGAAACCTGTCAAATGCCTGTTTTATCGCCCGCAGTCCCAAAGCGGTTTCAATATTTGTATATAATGAGTTAATATCTATTGAAAATAAGAACGCCCCTAGCGGTAGTTTGAGGCCTTTAAGTTTGTCGACAAAGTCATATGTATCCTTAACATAGGAAGCGTGCTTCTGGGATAGCGGATTAATGAAATAATCAATATATTCAGCAATTCGATACGATTCCGAACCACAGTCACTAACAATTGGGCGGGCACTAGGGATCTGAAAGGGCACAGACCACTCTTCCAAAGGTTTATGAATTTTTGGAAGAAGATAGAATTGTCGCGGTCTCGGCACTTCGGGGCCCAACAGATAAGTATATTGCTTGGAAGAAATACACCTCTTTTCAAGCAATTTCACCAGTATCCTCTTAATCATTTGTTGAGTTTCAGATTGAATAGAGTGGTCTAATAGGACATAGTTTTTCACATTATTTAATTGCCTGTTAGCCTCCAACAAATACTGTACTCTGTCCATGATTACAATCTGTGATCCCTTATCCGCAGGTTTAATAACTATACTCTGATTGGACCCCAACGATTTAATAGTATCTAGCTCCAATTGCGTAATATTCCCCCTGGTAACTGGACCAGGTCGGAACCTCCCAAATGCATCCAGATCCCTCCTGATCAATGTTTGAATAGATGGAGATATAGATTGCACTCTAGGTTCCCAAAAAGAGGGATCTGTAAATGGCACAAAGGGAATGTCAGTTACATAATTAAAATGATCCAACAATTTTAGTCTCCTATGATATAGGTGAAGGTCCCTACGAAGCTCCATCCTATCCATTATTCGGGGGGTGGGGATAAAGGACAATCCCCGTTCCAATACCTTTCTTTCCATCTCAGAAAGCCTATATGAGTGTGAAAGATTAGTGATATTTGAGTGTGGAGCTGTCTCAGGGCACTGTTCTCCCCTTACATGTTTAAATTATCCAGCCAATAGTTAAAAATGATGTTTCCTGTTTCAGATGTCCAGTGTACTGGGTCACGTGGCAGTGTATGGAACCTAAGTTTGCTGATCTCCGGTAAGTAGTTACATTGTTCTAGGATCTTTTGATTAAGTTGATCCAAGAGTATCTGTTGCTGTTTTTCCAATCTATCTGAGTAGTTGATAATTGGCACGTAGAGTATTGCATTGGGAAATTTACTTTCCGCCATTTTCAACAGTTGTTGGAGTTGTTTCCAGGAGGTCAACGCCAGCTGTTTCAAAAGGCAGTTGTTTAAACCCCCCGATAAAACCACCTTCTCCACTGTTGGGTGTTGTGACAATTTTTCTACTACGCCTTTTAGATGGTGAAATGTGGCCCCAGGGAAGCTGTCTGCTTGTACCCTGGGGTCAGCAAACCTAGGTATCCGTGAGATATTAGAATCTCCAATTATAACAATTGGTTTTCTAATTGTAAGTTCCCAATCCCAAATTTTCCTGATAGAATTTGGGTGCCTAACTGGTTCAACGCAGGTGGGTATAGGCTTCCTGACAGGTAGATCAATTACTGGGATGGAAGAAGGAACCCCCGGGTGCACCTCAGTTGGGGCTAATCCCACTGTTCTACCCTTACCTTGACCAAGAGGCGAAGTCCCCGAAGAGAGTAGCAGCGGGAGGACCGGGGCGGCAGCAATGCGGGACCCCCCAGGAGGCTCAGACAAGGGCGTAATCAAGGAACATTCCGTTTTGTCACCACTTATCATCATATGTTCATCCCCCCCTCGGGTCCCAAGGGCAGCCCCCCACGGCTCCCGCTCCCCTCCAACTCCGGGGTCCTCCTGGCCAGAGTCAGATAAAGAGGTAATTGTATTACTACATTGTAGGACAACATTACTGTATAAAGACCTCTTAGGACTATGAACAAGAGCAGACCTCACCTGTGTTTCCTTCCCAATATCAGCCCCCCCTGGCGCTACCTCGGTGGTCAATGGATCTCCAGCAGGTACTTGGAGTCTAGGGGAATATATTTCAGCCCTAACTGAAATGGTTTTCCCCATCCGTTTCACTGGATCCAGCTCTAGAGCTGATAGTCCGGGAGACCTCCTGAGGGAGCTCCCCCTAGGTCCATGTTTAGGCCCACTATGGGCTAACCCACCTGCCGGACTGCTATCTCCCACCCCTTCCACCTTATTGGGAGTTGGAGACAGGACACCCGACAAGGGCGGAAAGTCCTCCATAGTCAGTTGGCCCGGGCCTGCCACCTCACTGACACCAGTGCTGGCCTTGGGAAGCATAGCCTTTAGTGTTGCCACTGAGGACTGAGTGAACTTACGTCTATATCGGGTCCTTGCCCAAACAACAGCTCGCTCAAAGGAATTGGTATCAAATCTCCCCATCTCCTGTAACCCCGCTGCTAGGACTGAATCATAATGATCTACCAAAATACACATATTGGTGTCCATCCAGTGATCCGTATTTTCCTTCACCAGTGCCAGAGTGCTTGAGTTGGGTGAGGAAGGTTTGATAAAAGCTGTAAGTCTAACAACCTGCTTCATCATGCCAGGTGGAAAAGACCCAGTCCTCTGTAACTCTGCTAAAATTTCCGCATGATGGATGGCTTGTAATAATTTAAAATACTGCTTGGTCAATTTAGGGTCAAAAGAGGTCTTAAGAGTGTCTGAGCCTAAGGTGGGTGTATTCTCACCCAAAGTTATAGAATGAGCCAGAGGCCCAAACCTATTGCTTCTGGGAAGCGTCATCTTCTGCTACCCCAAACAATTACCACAATCAGAAATGCTGTCCCAGCTGAGTCTCCACTACACCCTGGGCTGTTTAAAAAAAATGTAGATAAAATTTTAAAAAATCAGGACATAGGGGAAGGAAAAAAAAGTTAAGAAGAAAAACATTTTCATAAAAGGACAAAATTTAAAACCAAGAGACAACAAAACATAAAAACAATTAAGACTCTGAAGTTCCCTTGAGTTTATCCCACACAAACACTCACTGGTAATGATCCACTTAACCAAAGGAGATTGTCCATGGATTTAGCAATGTTCTTAGCAATGTTCAAAAGGTTAGAAAAAAATATATCTTTCACCTTAGTCCTTTTCCAGGCATTTGTTCTCACTGGAGCTTCCTTTCGAGTGAATTTGCAGTCCAAGAGGCCTTCATATGCTAGATTCCATAGTACTTTCTTAGTATAGCTTGTTAAAGGAAAACATCTGTTAAGGGAACTTTCAGAGATTAAAACAAACAAAAGACAGAGGAGACCTGACGTTTCAGCATCATAGCTTTCTTCAGAGGTAATGAGTAGTCACCAACACCTGTGCTGATATGGGGAATTGAGGGGGCGGATCCCTTCTTCCTGAGGCATATGTATGGCTTAATCCTCCGTCCACCCCCCCCCCCCCCCCCATTCTCCTCCCAT